>NC_035439.2:78205385-78827682 GCF_002127325.2 Helianthus annuus
AGATTTTATCTAAAAGGGCATTTATGTACTTTCACAATCTATTTTTATTTTAGGAAATTATCTTCAATAACTAACTATCCATAAATTTCGGAATTTTTTGTTTTCGATTTTTTATCTCACTTAATATCAATCTTTCCTCCGTTTTCTTGCTGGAATCTATCAGCATGTTCTTGGTACTGTGCTTTAACATTCAGATTCATACAGCTGTGTTTTAACTGCAAGCAGATTTATACAGTTGTGTTTTAGCATTCAGATTCAAACAGTTGTGTTTTAACAGCAAGCAGATGCATACAGTTGTGTTTTAGCATTCAGATTCATACAGTTGTGTTTTAACAGCAAGCAGATTCATACAGTTGTGTTTTAGCATTCAGATTCATACATGTGTGTTTTAACAGCAAGCAGATTCATACAAATGTGTTTTATCATTCAGATTCATACAACTGTGTTTTAACAGCAATTCAGATTCATACATCTGTGTTTTAACAGCAAGCAGATTCATACAAATGTGTTTTATCATTCAGATTCATACAGCTGTGTTTTAACAGCAAGCAGATTCATACAAATGTGTTTTATCATTCAGATTCATACAGCTGTGTTTTAACAGCAAGCAGATTCATACAAATGTGTTTTATCATTCAGATTTATACAACTGTGTTTTAACAGCAATTCAGATTCATACAGCTGTGTTTTAACAGCAAGCAGATTCATACAAATGTGTTTTATCATTCAGATTCATACAGCTGTGTTTTAACAGCAATTCAGATTCATACAGCTGTGTTTTAACAGCAAGCAGATTCATACAAATGTGTTTTACATCAGCAGATTTCGCCCCAGCAAGCAGAGTCATCCTCAACAAACGGAATACCTACAAACATTTGTTATTTTAAACACACACCTAGGGTTCTTGCGACTTAAACTGTGCTTCCAGCAAGTTCAACTTTTCTTCCGGCAACTTCATCTCTGCTTCCATCCATCTTGTTCAAATCCCTCTGTTCTTTGAATCTCTTCCCTTCAAACATCAATTACTTCAATGTAGAACACGATTGAACCCTAATCGCCTACTAAAACACAGAACACAATGTTGGGAAGATCTTATGTATATAGAAGTTGGTAAATCTCTTATCTTGATCCATGTTTTTAGGTATTTTTGGTATGATTTTAGAGGGTTTTCGTTGTATTTTTGGTATGATTTTAGAGAGAGAAAGAGAGAGAGGGAAAATGGCATGTATTAAGGAGATGTGATATCTCTAACGGTTATTTTTGATTGATTTAAAACACATATAAGGACGAAATTGCCCCTCCTCATTTAAAACAATCTATTAAATATAGGAAATTATTACAAGATTGCCATTGATTTGATCTCAACCCTTAAACACCCCAATCGGATGGACAAGATCGCTTCCTAGACTTTCTAGGAAAAACACACTTTCCGTAGGAACCCTACTCTATATATATATATATATATATATATATATATATATATATATATATATATATATATATATATATATAGGCTAATTATAGTGAGAAAACTCAGTCCAGTTGACTAAACCCTGAAAACTCTAATATGTGGCTAGGATTGATCCACGTTTAATTTGTTGTTTGAAGAAGGAGGGGCATGATAGTAATTTTGCATGTTTCACTTTTGACATCTATAGATGGCGATGGTGATGTCTGCACACGCAGACTTCTCTCCTTGTATCAAACCTTCATCTTGTCATGCTTTTAATAAATGCTTGTACTTGGAGACTTTCTTCTTCTCTCCTTTCTTAATATCACAACCTTCCAATATCATAAAGAATGTGTTAAAGAGAATCCTTTCTTCTCATCAGTTTCTTTCTCTTCATTTATTCACACCATAGAGAATGTGTTAAAGAGAATCCTTACTCACCATTGAAGAGACTTTGCATTTAACATGGCTGATCTGAACAACCAACAACATCTAACTGTTGCCGGCGGTACGGAGGTAGCCAACCTCAATGATGATCCCGGTTCACCATTAAATGTTGTCCCACATAATCTTTCACTTCATTTTGCATTTAATGAAGATGAAGATGCTTTGGTTGAGGGTAGAGTTTCTCCAGATCCTAGACCTATTTCTTCAGAGATTACACGTGAGTGATTTTTTTTTTTCTGTTTCATTAAATGTACAGCTTTAAATGCTTGTGTAGATATTCGTTCGATTCATGTTGGTTCCTTTATTTTTTCTGTTGTGTAAAATAAGGATTTATTTGTTTAGTTGTACATTGGATTGTTGTTGCTTATTATTTTTTTTTATGTGTAGCCTCAATTCTGAATCAAAATGGACTAGATGATGATGAAGATGGTGTTCAAGATTGTACTTTTACTCAGTTGTTATCAACAGGTCATTGTTTTTATCTATAGTTTAATTGTTGTTTGTAGTTTATTATTATTATTATTATTATTATTATTATTATTATTATTATTATTATTATTATTATTATTATTATTATTATTATTAAACAGATGATGTTTTGGGTAGTTTGGTTGAAAATGTGGTATTTTTTTTCCAAGGCAAAAAACAAGTGTAACCATTTTTTTTAAGAAACAAGCTTTTAGAAAACATGTCGTTAGACTTGTATTAAGTTTTTATATTTTTTTAGAAACAAAGGTATTGAACTTGGTACTATGGTTAGGTTATATATCATAGTATGTATTGAAAAGGTGACACTATCGCATACCATAATAATAATTTAGTAAAGATACGTTAACAAAGTATGACATATGGTCACCATTAAAAAAATGCAATAGCATCTACACTTTTTGGCGTCATCAATAAAATGTACTTCCACGTTTTATTTGAATTTTTTTTGGAAAAGGTGTTAATGTTGTATTTTTGGAAACTATAGTATCAGTTTGTTATGTTTTCATGTTACAAGTAAATTTGTGTTTTAACCTATACGTGTTATGATTTATTTAATCAATACACTTTTTCTAGGTGTTCATGCGGACGAGGAATTTTATGTTCACCACACACCCAATGGGACTAGAATGTGGTGTCCTAATGTTCCTATTGTTTTAAAGCCTGTTGTTGGTTCTGTTTATGAAACGTGGAAGGATGTGTTCAGTATGTACAAGGATTATGCTGTGTATTCTGGGTTTTCTATTCGTAAGGGGCAAACCAAGAGGTGGAAGGGGGTTGTCACTCACCAGTACATAAGGTGTACTAAATATTCAAAACCACAGATTAAGCGTAAAACTGATACTTTGGAGCATTCAAGCTTGACTATTAGGCAAAGTAATTTCACAGTGACAGATTGCAAGGCTAGTATACTGGTTAAGTTTTGTGAGGGCAGCTCTACGTGCACAGTGGTAGGGTTCAATGAGCACCATAATCATCCGTTTGTTGAGCGTTTCAATCGTGACCTAAGTAGGACTTCAAGGAAACTACCATTTGCATCCAAACAGTTTATCCATAACATGAGTTTGAACAGAATTGGTCCGATTGTTTCTCACAGAGTTTTAGTGTCCCTGATGGGTGGACATCACAATGTACGTGGCACGCCAACTGATTTTAAGAACTGGAGCCAGTCGGTTAGGCTTTATATTGGCGATCGTGATGCGCAACTTGTTATAGATCGTCTCAAAGAAAGATCCGAGAGCTTACCAGACTTTTACTATGAGTTTGTTGTTGAGAAAGGGCAATTGAGATCGATTTTTTGGGCAGACGAAATATCCAAGATAAACTACGAGGTGTTTGGGGATGTGTTAGCTTTTGATGCGACTTATCACACTAACAAGTAAGGTTTTTGATAGTTGCACTTTTTTTCCCTTTAACATATTATTTAACTTTTTTTTTCTTTGTCGCACAGGTACAACATGATTTTTGTTCCTTTCACAGGCGTTGATAATCATAAACAATGTGTGACATTCGGTGCTGGCTTGTTATTCAACGAAACCACTGAGTCTTACAAGTGGTTACTTGAATCATTTCTGAAGGCACACAAGAAGCAACCAAAGCTAGTTCTGACGGACCAGGATCCTTCAATGAAAGCTGCCATTTCAGAGGTTTTCACAGACTCTCGGCACCGCCTTTGCATGTGGCATATTATGAAGAAACTTCCCACCAAGGTTTTATTAATTTATGAATCTATTTTGAGAAGTTTTTTTTTGTTTCATTTATTTTAACAGTTTTTGTGTTTTCATTTGTATAGATTGCTGGAGACTTGTTACAAAACTCTGAGCTAAGAGCATTGATGCATCGTTTGGTGTGGAGTATTCACATGAAGCCATCTACTTTTGAGACGCGGTGGCAACTTTTGATGGAGGAATATGGGTTACAAGATCACGACTGGTTGAAGGACATGTACTCAATTAGGGACCAATGGGTACCTGCCTACTTCCGTGACATCCCAATGTGTTGTTTGATGAAGACTACATCAAGATGTGAAAGCTCTAACTCAAGCTTCAAGGTCAACTCTTCTAGCGCTAACACACTAGTTCAGTTCATGCTATGTTACGAGACTAGGATAGACAATCAGCGTTACAGGCAACGCGTTGCAGAGTTTAAAACTTCATCTAGTGTATTCATGGACAGTACTGACCTAGCTATTGAGAAGCATGCTTTTGAGTTGTATACACATGCAATTTCTACGGAAGTAAGAAAAGAGATATACAAGGGGAAGCTGTTTTGTTACATTGTAAACACGGAGGATTGTGATGAAGGTTGTGTTTACTATGTGAATCAATTGGACAAACGTAACAATGCAACCAACACATTTACGGTAATTTTGATGTATCCTTATAGTTGCATTTTTTGTTTTAAGTTATTCATTATGCTTTTTTTCATAGAAGCTTAATTATGTGTTTTGGTGTTTTTATAGGTTATACTTGAGTTGAGTAACCAGTCGGTATCCTGTTCATGCAACAACTTCATCCGTATTGGATATTTGTGTAGGCACATTTTTTGTGTTTACCGGGTAAACAATATTGAAAGAATCCCGGCCCAGTATGTTGTTAAGCGTTGGTCTAGGGACGTGCTTCCTAAAAGTTTATTTTCTATTGAGAGTCGATATGGTGTTGACACTCGTCCACAAGCTGCTGCGAGAAGTCAGATCCTTGAGATCGTAACTGAATGTGTGGACGCATTAAGAAGCGATGTTGGAGGACTTTCCTCTTTCGCTGAGCAGATAAAGGAACTGAAATGCAAGTTACTAAATGGAGGACCAGTTGATGACGAAGCCAACAATGATAACTATGCTGCTGTTGAAGAATTGCTTGGTGTTTCTTTAGATGGGGACGTAACTCTCGACAACCCAGACGGGATCAGGAACAAAGGACGCGGCAAACGCTGGCGATTGTCTAGAGCACCTCAGGATGGAACGAGCAACTCTGCTGTCAAACCTCCCAAAACACCCAGGCTTTGCCGAACCTGTATGAAGTACGTGACTGGGCATGATTCAAGAAATTGCAAGAAAAAGAAGAACAAGAATAAGAATAAATCGGGTAACGAGGACGAGGACGAAGACTCAAGCTCTGCGAGCCAGGAGTCCACTTGAGTTGGTATTTTTATGTTGATGTGTGTGATGTGCGTGTTTTGAAAACTTTTATGACGCCAGCTTTTTGGTCTCCATTTTAGTGGAGCGCAAGTAAACTTTGATCACCCCTTTTGGACATGCACATGTTTGCATGTGTAGATTATCTGAAAGTCGATGCACATGCATATGTTTGCATGTTAGAATGTATGTGGTTTTGGTATGTCGTATGGTTTTAAGTTTAATGACTATGTTTTAACTGATCAGTTGCATTATGAAATGATATCCCTAATGTTTTGTGTTAGAAGTAAACGTTGCATTGTTTGTTGAGATTAAGAAATGGGTGGTACTTAGTTGGATTTATCTTTTGTTAGTATGCTAATGATATTTTCGTTAGTATGTACCTGTTTATGCTATGTATTTTTTAGTTTTTTTTACTATGTTACATTTTTTTTACCATGAGTATTTTTGTAGATTCTTTGCTGTGTTTGAATCTGAGATTTTTCAATCTTATGGAATTTTTTTTTTTTATACCATGTTACATATTTTGGTCGTTACATCCATTTTATGTATATAATTAGCTAGAAAATGTCCCTTTTCGTTACAAAAGCCAGTAACAAAAAAAAAGATGTATCTTTTTGTTACTTTTTCCCTTTTTTACCTGGCGATGCATTTAATTTGTCATTTACTTTCATATCTAATCACCACCATCCTTTTTCATTATAAATAAGTTTCAGCACCCCCCAATGTGTATATCCCCAAAGCATTGTTACCTACTTATCACACACAAAGCATAACAATGCACAAGAGGCCATGTTTGGTTTCCAAAGTTCCGGATGTTGAGGCGATCGATCTCAAGCCTGAAAAAAATGAGTTCATTAATGTTGGCAAGAGACTTCGAAAGTATGCATTGCATCCAGTCGGCGTTGGCGATATTCCTGAAACAACCCCTCTACCCGCTATGCCCATACGTACGCTTAGGGAGATTTTTACCAGTGATGGGCACCCCCGCGGGAAGAGAACTAGTTTTCCGACCCCCAAGGTTGAACCCGATGTGAAGCCTACGGCGCGAGCAATACCGAAAAACGAGCCTACTGTTAACGCTACAGTCAAGATGGAGCCAAGAGTAGTGCCCAAGGGTGAGCCTACAACATTCCCAAAAAAAAGAGATGTTGAAGACCCCACAACCAGCGATTGGGTTGATGATGTCTCATGGATGAGTGAAATTGAGTGGGATTCATATTTCCCAATAAACATATCAGTTTCCCCTGTGCCAGCAAACCCTTGCAAGTGCAAAAAATGGTTCACATGAACAAGCTCAAGTAGAAATTAGGTGTTGTTGGTGTGTTTTATTAATTATGTTGTTTTTTAAGATGTATGTATGTTTTTAGGTTAATTAGAAATTAGGTGTAGTATCAGGTTATCAACATTATGTAAGGAGTAATTTATGTGTCTAATGTTTTTGTAATCTTTTGTGGTGTAATATGTAATGGAAAAAAAAAACTATCTACTTTGTGTGTTGTTACTTTATTTCTTGGGATGTATTATTATTTTTTGTATTATGTTTTTGGTTTATTCAAGTAGATATGTGGTAAACTTTTTCATAGGGGGGGGGGGGTAAGCCCCATTTGTTAAAAAAAGTAATGGAAAGTTAAAAAAGTAGGAAGTACATAGACGTGGGTAATGACAAAAGGATATATTTTACCATGGGACCCACAAATGGTTGGTTCATATCTTTATATTAGATCCATCATTTCAACTACAAGCTTCCAACTATCTCCATCTCCAACTACCCAAACTATATTCATCTATCTCTCAAAAAAGATGAAAAGGTGTTCATGTGGGAGGATTGCTGTTATTCGGACATCATGGACCGACGATAACCCAGGAAGAAGGTTCTATTCATGTCCATTTAAGGTAAAAGATTCAAACCCTGGTTTTATTAAGTAAACGTGTGTTCTAATCGTGTTTTTTGCCCTTTTTTTTAATGTAGCCTAGCAACTGCCCTTTCATTGGTTGGGTCGACCCACCGATGTGCTTACAGTCAACTAGGATCATACCAGGTCTTTTGAGGAACATCAACAACCTGCAAGCTGAACTGTTTACCCGCGAACAAGAAATTCGGAAGAAGAATAGGGTTATATGGTTACTGATATTAGCGTTAGTGTTTGGCAGCTTACTTGTTAGCATTGTTTGTTATGATTAAGAATTAGTTAGTACTTAGTTGGATTATGCTTATTAGTATGTTTAATGACATTTTCTAGTATGTACTTGGTGATGTTTGGTTGAATCTGAGATTTTTCTATGTTATGGGGTTTTGGGTTTTGTTTTTACCATATTACATTTTTTTCCCACTAAGATTTTATGTAGACTTTTGATGTTTTGAATCTGAGAATTTTTTATGTTATGTTTTTTTGGTTCTTGTCTTTACCATGTTACATTTTTTTTTGCCTATGATTTTTGTACATTTTTGGTGTATCCGAGATACATTTTTTTCAGCGAGATTTTTTTGTACATTTTTTGTTATATGTGTGTTTGATCATGTGCCTTTGAACCTTCCTTGAGTATTTTTTTTTCCCCAACAACATTGTATGTTTTTTTTAGATTTGATCACGTGTCTCCTTTTTATTTATTTATTTTTTTCCCTAAAGTGTGTAACCTATGTATGCCCTTTTTTTTAAGATATCATTTTTTTTTTAAAATCATATAATAATGACACGAATTATTGAATAAGATACACTGGAAAAAACATAGATTTATCTCAATAGTTGAGTACATAATAACTTCAACACTAGATATGGTAAACAACATAGGATAAGTAAAGTAGCCCCTATATTGCATGAGAGAGTGAAAATTGGGGCACATTTTTTTTCACACCGATAATAGCAACTTGATGTAAACACCACTATTTAGTCAAGAAACGATCTTGGTGTGCCATACTCAATTTCAGTGCTAAGTGGTTCTGGGCTAAGCTCACTCTCCCACGGGTTGTGGTTGGCCCACGAGATAAGGGTGTTTTGAGAGTAACAAGAGTAATCATCATCTATAGGATCATCTTCAGGATCATCGATAGTTTTTTGATCAACTGCCGGGGAGGTCTCCTGGGTGTCGTTGACTGGTTTTGCTTGGTCTTCGAGCACCACAGATGAAGTTTTTTTGACGGGGGTAACTTGTGTGGTGAAGTAAAATGATCCCCAGTCAACATCCAAAAGTTCATCATCTAGCGACATCTCATCATGTGTTGTTGCTTCAGCTTTAGTGTTTGTAAGGAGATCACTTATAAGCTTAGCATCGATATCCAGATTTTCTTCAACCGTGGGCGGCATTGACGGAATGCAAGGGGTTTTTGTGATTTGAGAACACTCTGGGTTGCAATCCGATTTTGGAGTTTGGAGTTCGAATGAAAGAGTTCTCCGTAATCGTTTGCTAACCCGTTTTGAGTTCGCCGGTGATGATGGACTAGACATAGTAAGGTGTTTTTTTTAGTTCTTTTTTATGGTGAATAAGTGATGAAACTAAATTTTACATTTCACCTTATTTTTATAGACAATCAAATGATGTTAGGTGGAAAAATTAATTATATTGTTTACATCAGTTTACATCAACATTAAATGTACTACACTGAGCAACATAGGAGATAATTATTTTTTTGATTTAAGGAGTTACAATTTTCTTTAAAGATTTGGACTTTTGATTTTTGCATCGTTTTTTGTTTACCCAAATGCGACAGGTGTATATATATATTTTATATTTTTATTATTACACGCAAAGAGTCAATTTGGAATTTATTAGATGTGTGTACTGTAGTTACGAAATCATGACAGAGATACATTAACAATGAATATACTTAGAGATAGAAGTAGTGATTTATTCCTTTTTTTAATTGGACATAAGATAGAGCTAGAAGTACACATATTTTTTCCTTTTTATTATTTATGCCTTTTCATTGGTGTAAACATTAATAAGTGATAAGTTTCCTTTTTGTCCAATTTAGATTCCCCATATTGGGGCAATTAATGAGACTGTACTTTTATATATTTCTTGGATATAGTGTTCGATATGTATGTACTTATGCAGATTAGTCACTTCCAAGTTGGCACAACTACTTTGTAAGACTTCACTTTTTTTTTCTTTATAAAAATACTATAATAGTATTTCAATTGAGTTAACATATAAGTTCAACGTTTCCCATAAGTACAATCTGAGAACTATCATGGCTTTTTGTCCATCTTAGATTCCCCATAACAACTACTTCATATATATTATTATAATAATGGGTACTATCATATATTTCTTGTATATGGTTTGGGGTACATGCGTGTACTTTTTTTTTGCAGATTTGACAATTCAAAGCTGGCATTTATGAAAATATATTATAATGAGTAGTTAGGTTTTGCATAGCAGGTAACTCGCCCCTCAATTTAATATATATTGTTACATTTTTTTTTGGTACTGTTTGTTTGTACAAAGAAAGGTATTTTTTTGTAACAAAGCAATTCTGTAATGATAGTTATGGCCGCTTGACTAACGCTAATTATTATAGCAAAGAGCACACATATTGATAGTTATGGTCGCTTGTCAAACTTTCTAGTAGTTTACTTATGCTTCACCAAAATGTTTAAGATGTCCGGATCAACGACAGACATTAATAGTTAGATACATATAGGCAACTGACAAAGTACGAGTTTAAATTGTTTAAGTTGTACACCATAGTCCCATCCACACAAAAACATAACATTACCATACGGAGCAGCAACTTACACTGATAATGCAGCATCACGAACCTTTCCCTTCATCACATTCACATCACAGAGTAGTATGCGTGTAGCGAATTTTTTTCGGAGGGTAAGAATCTGTTTTTGCTTTTGCTTCCAGTTGCTACTAAAACCACATTCAAAGTGTTTACCAACGCCGTTAAAATTCTGCATGTGGTGCATAAGGAATACTGCACTATCCATTGGATGTGCACTTGTCGCCCAATGGATATCACACCTCTTAATCTTGGCTGGTGCAATTTTATCCTTTAACGGATGTTTGCAATGCTCCAAATAATTGTCCAGCATATGCTTCTGTAAAAAAAAACGATAAACTAATCAGTTTTTGTATGAGTTCTTGTTTTTCATCCTAATGTTTTTATGGGAAAAGAAAATGACTAACCACTTTGTATGGTGTATCTTTTTTGTAGTAGTCTTGATGATCCCTAATGCCAGCTAAGGGTGTGCGATCAGGCTTGTGGTCTATGACGGTTATTTCACCGTTTTCCAGATCGAAAACAAGCATGTAATATTCATCATTCTCGAGGATTGGAAAGAAACCCATTTTGATCCCAATGAAATCATATGCGCCGCCTACGACCATCCTTTCGCCGAACGTTTGCATACGTTCATCATCATCACAAGTAGAATCCGTCAAAAGCCAGCTGTCCTGTTTTTTTTTTCCAAAATAAGTTGTGTCAATAAGGTGGTGCAAGCCGCGAATCACCATAATTCAAAAGATGCATTTAGATAGACATACTTACAACGTTCCCAAAGACTTAATAAATCCAAAATCACAGTCAAAGATCAAGTAATATAGTATGAATACTTACTATCACAGTTGTGCTAAAATAAACCCGCGTTGGGCAGCCGTCGGTTCTGTCAAGTTCTTCATAATTCATCACATCTACCCAAGCATCAACTACATCAGAGCAGACCTTCACTTCCCCCCTCAAAGTGCGCATCAGCGTTTTTGTGAGTTCTAAGCCGTATATACTCTCGAAGATAACATCTCTGCGCAAGACAATGTTAGATATGTAGATTAGATTCTGGATATCAAGAAACTAGGCCTATTATGTTTTATGTATATCTTTTATAGGTGAACTTACCCAGCAGATTGACCAAATTTTTTTGTTACCCCGCTAGACAAGGAGATGACCATTCCACGTGTCCTGTTTTGCGAAAAATCATATGCAGTTATACATTTAAAACATAATAGACTATTTTTTAAAAAAAAAAAACATACTATTTGGAGCAAAAACATTCCATAATCTATCAGAGGACCAAAGTTTTGCATAATGTAACAAGTAATATTTTTAATATTTTTAAACTGAAGCTTACATTGAGTACTTCACATCGAATAGAAAATCCCAAATACGCTGTTCTTCCGTTGTAATGTCTATTCCCATTTCGTCTTCATGGTCATCACATGAGCGGGCGAACCTACCAACTGGTTTTCTTCGTCTTGATTCGAGTTCCTTTATCAAAGCATTACGTGTGATATCCTTTTCAGCCGTTCCCTTCCCTGCTCAATTTTAGTTTTTGTTTGTTAGTTTTTAATAAAAAAATGCCAAGTTTATTATAATCTTCGAAAGAAGTAAAAAAAAACATGTAGAACTGACCTTCTTGATTTTTGTCATGCGTATCATCGACATCATCACCTGCAATTTTTTTTCGTATTGATAAGTCGGGTTATCCGTTGTGTACAGAAATAAGACATGTTCTTTTTTTTGGGGGAATTATGAGTCACCTAATTCGGTGTCTTGTGTGAGCAGGTGAAAGGTAGGCGCATCAAACAATCCTTGCATGTTTTGTGTTTCGTTGTTCTTGTCTTTTTATATTCATTCACATGTACACAGACACATACGTGTTAGTTTGTTTTGTGTGTGATTTGGTTTTCTTGACTTTTCTACACTTGTGACGGGTTATATGTAAGATGTAAAACTTACTTGTTGTAGTTATCGTCTCTTGATCTTTTGCCTCAATTTCTTTGTTGCCTATGTCTCCACATGTAGCATTTTTTTTTGTAGTGGCATCTCCGCACCTTTCTCCATCTATCATCTCTGGTGTTTTGTCAGCCTTACCCCGATCTATTTATTTTAATGTGGCCACATACACACATGTTACGCTTAGTTTGCAATTTTAGGACATACATTTTGGTGGTTTACTACTTATAGTTAGTTAAACATTTTACATTTTTTCACCTGTAGAGAAATGTAACATTGATGTCATTAATTTTTTTTTTGTTATTTTTCTATCTACAATTACTGCACGTGTATGTTGTCGTGTAGGAAATTAAAGTGGAGTTTCTATTTCAAATAAAGAAATTAAAGTTAGCTTTTCCTCACATAACGTTTTTGTTAGGATTGTCATCACTAAAGTTACCTTTTGCCGACACATCATTCTTCATTTGCTTACCATCGCCATTCCCCTGATCATTGCCAGATGCTATATACGTTTAAAAAAATTAGTATCAGTTTATTATCACCCAAGACGTTTTTGTTAGGATTGTCATCAATAAAGTTACCTTTTGCCGACACATCATTCTTCATTCGCTTACCATCGCCATTCCCCCGATTATTGCCAGATGCTATATACGTTTAAAAAAAATAGTATCAGTTTATTATCACACAAGACGTTTTTGTTAGGATGTCATCACTAAAGTTACCTTTTGCCGACACATCATTCTTCATTTGCTTACCATCGCCATCCCCCGATCATTGCCAGATGCTATATACGTTAAAAAAAATAGTATCAGTTTATTATCACACAAGACGTTTTTGTTAGGATTGTCATCACTAAAGTTACCTTTTGCCGACACATCATTCTTCATTCGCTTACCATTGCCATTCCCCCGATCATTGCCAGACGCTATATATGTTTTAAAAAAATTGTATCAGTTTATTATCACACGTGCGTGTATTATACTTTTTTTTGCACCTTACCTTTTTTCAGTAAATTATCAGTCGCTGCACTGCGTTTTTTATTTCGCACATCCACATGATTCGGTTTATTCGAATCTGTCAATTCTCATTATTTTTGTGTTAGAAATGAATGGGTTTAAAGAGTCAGTCCATGACCACGATACATTAAATGTACCCTAAGTTTTTGAACTACTATACATAGGCATTTCTAATGGCACTGTTATTTTTTTCGGGAAAATGTAATCAAAATGGAGCTTGTTAATCCATCTTTCAAATAAATTTTTAACGTGTAGGAGTAAATTGATTGTACGAAGAACGTAAAAAGCACTTTATGGCTCAACGAATCTGAACGAATTACGATAAGTATATTCTTGTTCCAGTAAGTCTTACCAAAAAAGTTATCTCGAACTCTATTTTTTTTTTGAGCTACAAATACATATGAATACTTTTTTCGTGTAAACGATTATTTGCAAATAAAAAAAGATAAATATTTTTTGTAAAAAAGGTCATACCATTGATCTTTGCCACTGCAGCCGCGTTTGGCACATCATCTTCAGGGTCTGCATTTAAAAAAAAATATTCAAATTAGTAACAGCTTGTAGAAAAAACTGAGTACATATTCAATGAAGTGATACACATCCGTTTTCCCGTTGTACCTTCTGTGTAATCATTATCTGGGTTTTGGACTGTCTTGTTAAGAGACATGAGCACCCCAGCAATTTTTTCCCTTGGGGAATCAGGCCACAGCGATATCCTTGTTTTTTTTTAGTGTACAATTTTCTCAAATCGTTGTATCAATTTTTTAACTTGCTCGTTGTCTGGATGAGCATTGAACACTACTTCCAATTTTTTTTTGCACCGTAACTCTTTTCGCCTCCATCACGTCCAAATGTTTTTCTATCAATGCAATCTCATTCTACAAACAAAGTTATAAAATACATTTTTAACCAATTTTCGAAAGAACATAATTATTTTGTAATTGGTTGTAATTATTAATCTTACACTCAGAACTTCATCATTAGCATGTAACTCTGTTTTTCTTGGATCCCGTCTAACCACACCAACTTCATGCAAATCCTCTCCACCAAAGCCACCTCTTTTTATCTCAAACCGTTCTCTTTTTTTCAGTTCGTATTTGCTCCAGAATACGATTGGGTATATTGTCCGGTCAACTGGAAATCCTGTGCATTTAACTCTGTCGACATATAGCAACTGTGTAACGGCGAAAAAAAAACAAGCGGTAAGATAACAAAACAAATGTTGTATGCCTATATTGTTAATAAGTTTTGTTAAACAGGACACTTACAGCCAAAAGTGTGAGTGGTCCAGAAAATGGAGATTCAGGATCACAACTCTTCCAGCCATCTTTACATGATTTGATTTGTTGGATCAGATAGGCACACCAATTGATTTTACTAAAATCCGTGTCTCCTCTAAAAGTTTTCAAAATCCACTCTTTCATTCGCCCATTTTTGTTACACTCAACCATGACGGTTAAGAATAACATCAGGAAGTCCAGTCGGAAATCAAAACTGTTGGCTTCATCACTTGTGAGTATAGATCGTGCCAGGTTCGTTGGTGCCACAAATCGTTTACGATATCGTTTTCTCCATGCTTCAACAGCAACATCAAGCTTTGAATATGTTCGTACATTTTGCATGTCTATGCCCTTCTTAGGAATCCCTAGAAGGTCATGGACAGACTGAACATCAACATCTATTGACCCACATGGCAATTCAATAGCCATTTCTTCTGGGTTAAAGTGGTCCACAACATAGTGGGCAATTTTTAGAGGTATCCCACTGATGTTGAATGACAACATTTTTCCAAAACCCATCCTATTAACGTCTTCTTGTTGGTTCCTCGTTAGAGACTTGATGCATTTGAACAACTGCATAGGTGACGAACGTGTTTTTAATTTAGGCCACTTATGCGTCGTTTTTGCGTGTTTGCCACTTCGGGTTTCCACCCGATCATGTTTTGCTTTTTTTTTTTTTTAACAGCAATTGCATCCTGTTTTGGTAGAGCTGTATCTGCAGTCATCTGTGAGTCACCATCTGCTGAAACTAAGATAACAACTTTTGGTTAAGATTTACATATTTCATAAAGAAGGAAAGTAGTAGTGGGGTGTGTTTACGTACTTATTAGTTTCCTTTTGACATTTTTCTTTGGTTTGCTATCTTCACGCCATCGCTGAGCTGTAAATATACATTTTTTTTGTAAATAATTAGCATTAAAGTACGTAAGACAAGTATTGAAACATATATTCATTTTATTTAGACTCTCAAAGATCATGTCTAGCACAGTTTTGTACCTCCTCTTGTACGTGTTGCCGGCCCGTCTTGATCGCCCTCGCCTTACAAATGTTTTACAAAGTCATGTACACATAAATATTAGATTCAAGAAGAATGTAACCAAAGCTTCCATACATTAAAAAATGTACCTTTATTTCTTTTCTCAATGTTTTCCATCGGAGTGTCCAAGTCACTATCTGGTAAAACTGTGGCACCATATTTGTTTTATTATTTATATAAAGCATTACTATTAGACAATCGAAAGAAAAAAAATGCTTTTTTACGTACTTATTAGCTTTCTCCTGCGTACCTTCTCCTCACAATGTGCATCCTTAACTACATTTTGTACAAGTTTTATATAGATCATGAACTAGTAACAACCTTTACCAAAATATTTATTAAAAAAAAAGACTAATTTTAAACCTTTTCTAGCCCCCCTTGTCCGCATTGCTGGTCCGCATGTATTAGTATCCGGTGTCACTGTTTTTTAGAAAGCTTATGGAAATTAGACATAACATGACAAACAAAGATGTAATGAATAAAAAGTAGTTACGTACATATTTGTTGCCTGTTTTTGCGCTTCTCAACCACCGGGGTATCACGAACCTTTTTAGCTGCATTTTTTATTTGTAGTCAACATCAATAAATACAAAATGGTTTTTAATCTGTAAGCATAATTGATCATAGTTTATCTAATTTATAAGCACCTGTGGTCATTTTTTTTGTCGGATTTGTTTTGCTATTCTTAGCTGTTACAACGGATCCTGCAAAAGTATGAGATAAAGAGGCAGTCAATATATGGACCACATGACTTTTCTAACAGACACATATCACCACTAGATAACAAATATAGGACTCCAATCAACAGTAGATCACTATGGCCCAGATCAGTTTATAGCAAGCAGAGTTTTGTTTCCTTAGAATGAACAAGTACACACTATCAGTTTTTTTTTTCTCAATCAAAATTAACCCACAAACCACCCCCCCCACCACCCCCCACCCCAAATTGATCATGTGTTCATCCCGAAAAAGCCCTAATGTCACCCCTGTCATTTAACAGAAAACCAGATGTATGAAGTAACCGAGCACTTTGAAAACTGTTTAATAGTTTATATTCTTTATTTTCACACATCCCAGATCTGTATCTCTAAAAGAAAATTCATAACTACCTAAATTTTTCAACTTTCTTTTTTAACAAGTTAGATTATTTAAAACCAACAAAAACCCCTAATGGTACCTGTAATTAAGAAAAACCTAAATGGGTATAAAGCAATCCAGCATTTTCAAAAGTCTTAAAAAACCCTATAGGCCCAAACCATATAATCTCTGTTATAAAACACCCTAATTCTGAATAGCTAAAACAAAGTTGATGATTTTAGTCAACCAAGAGAGCGACGCACCTGAACCCCTCTCGTTTTTAGCCTGAATTTTTTCTTCCGGTGACCGTTGAAATTCTACGGTGATTTTCTGAATATCTTCGTCGATGAAGTTATACGCTTGATGAAGATGATGAGAGAGAGCGACTCTCCGGTGAAGATGATGAGAGAGAGTGACTCTCCGGTGATTTTTGGGGTTAATTTGAGAGCGGTTGTTGAAGAGTATGAGAGAGTTATGTGAGTCTGGTAATATTTTTGTGGTTTTTGAAATTGTAGAGTGATGTAGGGTTTTTAGGATTAGGGAGGTGTAATGATGCAGCTGTTTGATGTTTGATGTAAAGGTTCTTACACTCATGCAGAGTATATTAATCTTTTCCCATATTGCCCCTTTAGGTACATAATTTATATTAAAAAATAGTGAGAAAGGAATTCATATTTCACTAGTGACGAAAATGAATCTCAACCATCCATCAAGCTTAATCAATGGTGGTTAATGGGTTTTCAGGGTTTAGTCAACTCAACCGGGTTTTCGATTTATCCTTGCCCTATATATATATATATATATATATTCCAGAAATAAATTCATATTTCGACAAATGTATTAAACGGTATTTTAGAAACCAAAGAAACGAAAAATATGGATTTTTACAAGTATTACAAAAATATATCATTTTTTACAAAAAGAAAATATATTATTTTTGGGTGAAGAAAAATATATATTTTCTTAAACAAATTACGAATATATTATTTTGGGTGAAAATTAGAAATATAAATATCTTCTAAGTTAATCTTGAAAATATATTATTTTTGAGGTTTATATGAAAATATATTATTTTTGCCAAGTAAAGTTATAGTTATTTTCCTATAAAAATTCTCTTAAAATATATATATTTTGAGAATATAAGTTTGGTGATTTTTAGTTATCTAAAAAATAATATTCCGGAAAATTAAATACAAAATTAAGTATAAAAATACTTAATAAATACAAGAAAATACGTATTCTCGTACGTACAAATACACACCGGAATACGCCACCAATACTTGGCAAAATACACAAGTCTAAATATACACAAGTCTAAATATACACAAGTATAATTATACCCATATTTGGGAAATGTTCATGAAGGAATTACAAAACGAAATAAGTCAAAAATATATTATCTTAACAAATATTCCAAATAATTGCTAAATATAATTTAAGTTAAAATATTATTATTTTAAGGGTTATTGGATTTTATCACCCTTAACTATTGGTCATTGGCCGCTGGCACCCCTAACTATCACTTTGACTCCCGTCACCCCCAACTTAACACTTAGTGTGTTCTGTCACCAGATCACTAACTTTTGATCCTGTTATTATACTTTTGGGGGTGTTCTAAGATCCCTAAAACCTTCCCAAGATCCCCATGACACCTCAAAAAGTGTAGTAACAGGTTCAAAAGTTAGGGATCGGTTAACGACGTGGTGACAGAACACACTAAGTGTTAAGTTAAGGGTGACGGACGTCAAAGTGATAGCTGGGGGTGGCAGCGGCCAATAGACAATAGTTGAGGGTGATAAAATCTAATAACTCTTATTTTAACTAATAATTATATACTTTGGAATAATATAATGTACATCAAACTTGTAACTCAAAGGATACCAATTCCATGATAAGTCATAATACCTAAAACTAAGAGTCGTTACAAGACCTAGCCGTCTAATACAACATAGCACGTGTGTAGGTAGTCGAGCGACCCGTGAAAAGGAGCCTTGAGTTACTTGACAGGAGAACGCAAATCAGTGAGTTCATGTCCCCCTTTTCTTATAACTGTTTTCAGTATTATAACTCTGGGGGTGAAATACCTGTTACAAATGTTTCAAACGTTTACAAATGGTATGGTTAGCTAAGGAATGAACTGTTAGATAATGTGAATGGGTAGGCGCACACTTAAGACCATTAATCCTTGTATAAGGACCGCGGGGCATGAGTGGTAGATCTATCTGGGTGTTACGAGCCCCACCCCTGGGTCGGGAGTGACGGAAGGTGGTGACTATGTCGTTCCAGCCGGGTGGACCGGTACAAAATCCGCTAGGTTTGAGCCTTCCTACACCATTGCACACATATTAATGACCTTGTAAATCATTAATTGATCTGTTCATAGACGCTTTCATACCGGTTTACAAAGACATACTTACAAATGTTTACAAGGTTATTCGTGCACACATACAAAACACATGGACTCGCTCAACTTTTGTTGATGTTTTCAAACTACATGTATTTCAGGAAACTAAAATGGATCTGGCGGGCGTTTCAAAGGTTTCAAGAAGTATTTTCAAGATATGATGTCATCCTTTTTGGAAGGGTTTGAATCGTGTATCTTATCCTTGATAGGATACATTAATCAAAGCCTTGATTTATCTATGTCTTTTGTTTGAAGTCCTTTATGGAACTTGTTTCAGTTAAATGGTTTGTAAGTTAAACTCGAAGTCGATGGTTGGTACTAAACAATTTGGTTTGTATTATTTTGAATGTATTAATGGATGAACATCATTGTTTTAATCATATAGTTGTTTGTTATAATTGAATGCAATGATATTAAGCAAGTCACACATCATACGCTTCCGCAAAAGTCAGGGTGTGACAAGATGTCACTATCAGGTTGATGTCAGCCAATCACAAACAGAGCTTTCATACTTAGTATAAATAGATCTACCTATTAGAGATTTATTCATCACTACACATCACCTTTTCTTTTGTACGAACATAATTGTTTATTGATCAGTCTGAGGGAGAGTCTGTAGAGTCAACATTCTGTAAAACATTTTTTTAATCATTTGAATCATTATTGAAAAACAGATGTTGATGATTTCTTGTTTGTTATTGTTTATCTTTACTTATAATAAAAATTGTTTTGATCTTATTTGTTGATTAATCACAAACCTTGTAAACTCAGACTTAACACCCATAAAGTCAGGATGATACACTCTACTTCATTGAGACCATAGATTCATATGTGAGTGATCATCTACAGGACACGTTTGAGGAGGAGGTTATGGACACACATAAAGCTTTCTTGTCGACCATTACTTCAAAAATGAGCCTAAATATGTTAACTAGGTTGTTCGTGACTTGAAATGTATAGAAGCCAGGTAAAAGAGAGATCCAAGCACTTCAAGAAAACAAAACTTAGACTCTCGAGAAGTTGCCAAAAGGGAAGCGAGCTAGTGATTAAAAGTTAGTCTACAAAATAAAGTACAAACCTAAGGGAGATGTGGAAAGATACAAGGAATGTCTCGTTGTAAAAGGATTCACGCAAATGGAAGGGGTAAACATCCATGAGACTTTTGCCCTGACACCAAAACTAGTCACTATTTGAAACTTGCTAATCGTGGTCGTGAAACGAGGGTGGTACATCCATCAACTTGATATCAACAATGCTTTCTTGCATGGAGACTTGCATGAAGACTTGCATGAAGAAGTATGCATTAAGATACCATAAGGTTTTGGAAAAGCAGATGATAATAGACTTTGCAAACTCAATCACTCTACGAGCTCAAGAAGAGCCTAATAGACTTGCATGAAGAAGTATGCATTAAGATACCATAAGATTAAGGAATTGGTATTAAAAGTTTTACCATTTCCTTACTAGAGTTGAGTTTTAAGCAAGCATGACCTGATCATTCGCCATTTATGCTCAAAGAATAAGAAGTGTGAATCGTTGCGCTAATCTATGTGGATGATGTCATCATGGCTGGTAACAACCAAAACAAACTTCAAGAAACCAAGTATTTTCTTAATGAAAAATTTAGCATCAAAATCCTTGGGCCTTTAAAGTTTTTCCTTAGAATGAAAGTTGCAAGGACAAAGGAAGGGATGGTGCTAAGCCGAAGAAAGTACACATTAGACATCCTAAAAGATGCTGGAATGATAGGATGTCATCCAAGCTTGTTCCCGATGGAACAAAACTTGAAGCTTGACAAATGTGATGATAAACAACAAATATATTCTAATCAATATCAAAGACTTGTTGGAAGACTTCTATACCTACTTGCAACATGGCCTGACATTGCTTACGTAGTAAATGTCCTAAGCCAATTCGTACGTGATCCTAGACAAATCTTATGGAGACATCCAACCGAGTCTTACGATATCTTAAAGCAACTCGAGGACAAGGTATTTTGATTCATAAAGAAGGAGGAGTCAACCTCACAGCTTACTACAATTCTGATTGGCTTGGATGTCCCTTCACCAGACGTTCTAGAACATGTTATCTTCTTCTTTTGGGAGTAGCTCCCTTATCATGGAAATTCAAGAAACAGTCCATAGTTTCATGCTCTTCGGCTGAAGCCGAATACCGAGCCATGCCGATCACAGTTACCAGGATTTTGTGGATGAGATGGCTTTTAAAGGAATTTGAGTCACCACAAATCGGACCAACCCAATTGTTTTTTTTGACAACCAAGCCGCCCGTCATATAGCTAACAACCCGGTCTTTCATGAGTGAACTAAACATGTAGAGATGAATTGTCACTTCGTTAAAGAACCAGTGGAGTCAAATGAAATCAAACCCATGAAAATTGACACAAAGATACAAATTGCCGACGTCCTTACCAAGCCTTTGGGTACACAACAATTCCGCACCTTACTCGACAAATTGGGCATTAAAGACCTCAATGCTCCAACTTGAGGGGTACTAAAGAAGTTTTTTTTATTTCTCTGCATATGTTAATCCATAATTATTTCCTTGCCATACATTACTCCTATTTGTTTGCCCAAGTTGGTGCCCTTCCGCTATATTTAACTAGGTGCCCTTTGTGCTCATTTGTATTGTATTATGCATTCTAGATTAATACCCTTTACCATAATAAAATTATGAGCATGTGTATGATTGTTGTCCTAGGTTTTGAAGGTTGACCCATGTTTAATGGAACCTTGATAAAAGGTTATTGGTTCAAGGTTAGTTTAAATAAAATCTGTTTTATTGTCTTTTTGTTTTATAATTTTTGGAATGTGGACAAGAGCCTCATCTGTAGCTTATTCACCTTTTTGGGTGGAGGTGAAGTTAACAAGATTGTATTCGGCGTCAACCTTAGTTTATCTTTGGACTTATCAGAGTTCTAAAGATATTAAATTGTAAATAACTCTAAAGTTGTTCAGGTTTGAGTTTTGTAGATCAAAGAACAAAGTTCGAATCAAACTCGTTTGTGAAATTAAATAATTCTAGAAAAAGATTTTAATGCCACTTGTTGGATCATGAATTAACTATTAGCATGTTCTTTTATTTGTCGCATCCGTTGACTAAAAAACAAGGCTTTAGTACCACTTGTTTGGTTATCGCACACGCAATTCACATAAAACCTTAATTGTCATCCATTCTATGGACCAGACGCGTTACCTCTCTGCAAATTATATCTTTAAGCACTATCATCTTCCTCATAGATACACATCTCTATCGGGAATTTAGGGATCGAAAATAGAAAACTTATCACTATAAGCAGAGAGGTCGTGAGAAGTGGTGGTGATGTATGGTCGAGATGAAAACGTGACCATATAGAAATATAGAGCCCCTAAGTTAGTCTAGTGTAATTAATTTCTTTATTTAAACAAAAGTATAATGACTATTTCATGTAGACTTTAACATTAGTAAGAGCATTCACATTCCTTCTACCATTCTTATCCTATAATTATATTGAAATACTATATTTTCTTTTTTCTTACAACTAAATAAAACTTTCAAATACCTTTATATTACTTTTTTTTTCTCTCATCTACTCACAACCATTTTCAAAATATATTAAAAAATTATAGAGGGTAAATAGTATTCCATCACATATCTAGATGAACAGTAACATTTTTTTCTCTCATCCACTCACAACCACTTTTTATAATATAAAAACACAGTTAAAGATTTGATGAAAGGCATTCGAATGCTCTTAACAGTTTTATTTGATCAATGGGGCAAAAGTCTATTAACAAAGACAAAATATTGAAAAATAGCTAGGTTTGAACGTTTTAAATTCAAGTATTAAAGAATGCAGAATTAAATAAATTAAGGGTCATCCCCCATTTGTGGTCTAGTGGTAAGAGATTTGGGTTTTCCAATAGAGACTCAAGTTCAATTCTAACTTGTGTCATATTAGGGTGGACATTGTGCAATGATGGTGACAAACCCACCGAGGGGGGTTCGATCCTGAGCCGCACCTCGGTTTTTATCCTGCTGTTACTTTAGCGAGGCATCTCGTGTGGAGGCAGTACGGTTTATGGGAAACACCGTAACCAAGTCTGACCAAACAAGCGTAGACCCGATTAAGCCAACATAGTCTGAGTAAATTTTGACTAGGGTTGCCGTTTAGTCAGGATGACATTAGGTCAGTAAAAAAGAAAGTTACCGTTAAAAACAATAAATTAAGGGTCCACCAGGAACAAATGGTCAGATATATTAATTTCGGAAAATCAATTTAATTAATACGGCCGAAAAATGAATATTTATGAGGTAGCCTGCCTGCAAGACATTTATGTTATATTAAATACCCCGATATTGCCGTCATACCACTAACCACATGTATCTATATATTTGTTCTTCTTGCTTCCAATCTTCAACCTCAACTGAAATGTTGTTTTAACTGAGATTTCCAATTCAATTTTCTTCTTAACAACTGAATTTTCTTACTCTTTTTATTTATTTTCTCAAACGAACAATTTGAAAAAATATGGTCGCCGTAATTGTCCCTCGTACCGGCCGGCAGTTGCAGCGTTACAACAACGACCATGAACGTATAGTTGTTGGGTTAGTCTCTCTTCTTCCATATTTTCATCTTTTAAGATTACGGTTTTGAATATGATTACCAATTATGGATGGAATTGGGGAAAACAGAAATAAGTGAAATTGATTATATGGGATTATTAAAGAATGAATAGAATTGTGATAATTGATTGGTGAATGTTGTGCAGATGCATACCGTACAGAATGAAAGATAATGCACTTGAGGTGCTTGTGATAAGTGCTCAAAGAAAAGGCAAAGGAATGTTGTTCCCAAAGGTAAATGATTTTTTTTTAACGGTTACCCATTGGACCAAATGGAGTATTCTGAAAGTAACCTGAGTCCATCACCAATTCCAGAGAAAACCCGGTAACCCACCTGCCCGTAGGCATGACAGTAAATTACCGGTAAAACCCGTTTGGCTTAAGGATCCAACTCAGGTTTCCTTGGTCTCCTATTATTGTCCACCAGTACCTCACAAGTGGAAGTTGAACATGCATCTCTCAAGAGAAATGCAGGTCTTCCACCACTTGATCTAGAGATCATTGGCAAGAAAGGCTAATGATTTATTTGCAGTTTCAAAATGTTTCTTAATTCTATTGTAAAATGTTTTGAAAACCAGATGATGGGAAAGGTTTATCCTAAAATTTATTACTAATTCGTGGTTAGATTGTTGAAATAATATAACATGTTTTATTCTAGATATTAACTATATTTAAAATAAAATATTTTAACCAATCCGAGCCGATTTCGAGCTACAAGTTATTTGAACATCCCTAAATTTTTGCCAAATTTCATCATTGACTCATGATTAAATGGTCAACAGGGAGGTTGGGAATCGGATGAAAAGATTCAAGACGCGGCTCTACGAGAAACAATCGAAGAAGCCGGAGTGTTGGGAGACGTTGAGGCTAAGTTGGGTAAATGGTGTTTCAAGAGCAAAGGAAATGATGCATATTATGAAGGGCATATGTTTCCTTTACTTGTGAACAAGGAACTCGACGACTGGCCCGAGAAAGACATCCGCCAACGACACTGGGTAGGTTTCAAAATGCAAAAAGATTCGAACTATGTAAAACATTTATGCTTACAAATCTTTGAATTGTTGTTTAGATGAGTGCAGCTAAAGCTAAAGAATCTTGCCAATATGGTTGGATGAAAGAAGCACTAGACTTGCTGGTAAAGCGGCTCCAGCCAACGAACTAACTGTTTGATTAAGCTACCTTGACTTCTAGATAGATAGATTTTTGGGTGTACATGAAGCTCGTATCTCGATTTGTTGTTTTTTTTCCGTACCCTTGAAATCGGCTCGTTAAGGATACGGTTTTGAGTCACACGAGCCTCCACTTCCGTAGTTTCAGTCTTAACCTCTTGAAGGCCACCTGGCCAACGTCAGCTGTGTTTTACCTGGCACCATTGGTAAGCAGGGTGTCGGGTTGGGACTTCTTGTTTCAACACATAGATTGGATCAACTTGTTTTTTCATGTATCTATGTAATTTGGTTTATCATCAATGGAAGGTTCTGTATGCCCAATGAATTTGTCCTCATCTTGTATTGATTTGTCATTTTCTATTTATGTAAATTGTTCAATCAACAACTTAGGATTAGCTGTTGTTAGGTATTTGTTTTTCCAACTTATCATGAACTTCTGTTGCATTGACAGCTCTATGATCTTTCAAAGTGGAGGTTATGGGTTCGAGTCTCGTCTAGAGCAAAATTACTCTAGGTTGAGCCAGATGTTACAGTGGTCATTTGGGCGGTGGGTTTCCTCTGAAATGATGGCGGGCTGGGTCATCAGCGTAGTCTGTGTTCACAGGCGTGAGTGGTCTTTTGTCATTGAGATTACCTGGATAATAATCAAAATTTTGTTGGTGGTTAAAAAGAAATTAAAAAAGAGTGTGTGTGTGTGTATGGTGTGTGGGAGAGAGGGGGGGGGTATTTGGAGAAGGGGGCCTATTGAAATTAAATGTGAGGTGACACCAAAGTCGTTTATGATTGTGAATTGGTCGTCCATGATAACTACTACTCATCACTCCTCTCCTACCACATAATGTCTGCCAAATACGTTAAAATCTTAAGTTGTGACACTTTCATTTTTTTCAGAAAACCACATGGTAAGTCTCGATCAATCGACAACCTTCGACAACCACACCAACAACACATGACCATTGGTCACCTAGTAAATACATCTCGGATGTGTGTTTCCTTAAAGTTTTGTTTGGGCTATGCAATTTGGTTATGGTTAGAGGTTTGGAATCGTGTAGAATGAAGACGTGAAATACACGCGTTTATATTTTAAATAGCGTGTCTAATAACAATGATTGAGACAAGGTATGCGCGTTTGCGTACCATATACGCATACCTCAAAGCTGGAGGTTATGTTGAAGACAATGATGTGCGCACCGGGGCATATATCATGGATTTTTATATAACTCCTCTTTTAAAAAATAAAATTTCACCGAATTAAATTCCAAGTGATATCAGATTATTTATGGATGCTTGAATCTTGAGATTCAGAAAAATCGACACTTTTAGGTATGTATGTACGTATATAAACACCAAATTTATAATTATGTACATGTCTATAAATTATAATTTAAAGTCGTGAACCATATTGTTTTTTTTTTTCATTTCATTGTGTTCATCAACAAATATTTTTTCCAATGCCCAAAAAATTATCATTTTCATCATTGACATCATCCCTCTTTTGTAATTAATTTTTGGATTTATGCACTACGGAAATAGACAAGAATAAAACGGCAAAAAAAAATTAAAAAGTCTTTCCTAAAAATAGAAAAGAATAAAATGGCAAAAAATAATTAAAAAGTCTTTTCTAAAATCGTGGGATTGTCGAAAAAACCGGCTACAAACTAATTGTTTTTTTCTCAAATAAAAAAAAAATAGTATACAGGCGTGTGGTCATGACCCTCATGATCATCATAATCCTTCACATACGCGTCATGTCATTCATCTTTAATTCATCATAAAATCAGTACCCTAAGAGTGTGGTCATGATCCAAACCACTATTATCTTTATTTTTTAAATTTATTTTTGTTTTAAAATTATCTAAGGGAGGGTCGTGATGGTAATCATGGTTTAATCCATTGAAATCATCATCAATCAAGGAGGGGGTGGTATACCATTTAATTAATATGTCCTTTTTGATTTTATGAAATTGTTTAAAAAGTAGTCCTACAAATATGTCCTTTCTGATTTTATGAAATTGTTTTAAGATATAAAATGAATAAATAGACCTCCACAACTATATGTTTCTAGATCCATAAATAAACTCATGCATATGCATGTGTCGTGTCAAATAAAAAAGTCCTCTTTTTCATAAAACTTGGGGTCGAATTTGAAGCCTACACGTGACATTGTGTCAACAACAAGATATCAAGAACACAAAGACTTTATTACGACACCAGTCGGCGTGCTTAATCCAAAGATTACAGAACAGAAACCGCAAAATTACCGGCTTAAACAAACAACCCAGATCAAGAATGATCTGTTACAGAATCGAGACCAAAAAGGATCTCCAGACAACTGAAAGAAAGAACCAGACTAGAAGGTTCTGAATGAGAAAGATAAGCCTGCAATGATATGGCTGTCAATGTTGTTGTGTCTTGAACTCAAGCCAGTGTCCCCTTTTATCGAGCAAGGGCTTCAGCCCTAAGCACAAGCGGCCCAAAGAAAACAGCCCAGCAGCTCTCAAAAGCCCATAAAACAGCAACGGTAACATGTAAAAAAAGGAAAGGATTGATTAAATTGAGGAAAATATTGAATTGAAAAGAAAAGGATATTACGTATATTTCAACACCCCCCTCCCCCCCCCCCCCTCAATTCAATATGCAAAACAGTTGAATAGGCCAAGTTTATCACAAACCTTGTCATGAGCTTGAACGAGCAGCCCTTTTGTAAATACATCTGCCGTTTGATCTTCAGACGCGACACTAACAGTTTTAATAACACCTTTTGAAATTTTTTCTCTTAAAAAGAAGAGATCAATTTCAAAATGCTTTGTACGATCGTGAAAAACAGGATTAGCAGCTATTGAAATAGCAGCTGTATTATCACAAAAAAAAGACACAGGAAGTTTGGCGTCAATTTTAAGTTCATTTAAAATGTTAAGGAGCCAAATGATTTCACTTGTCGCAGCACACATAGCACGATATTCTGCCTCAGCAGAAGATCTAGAAATGGTAGACTGTTTTTTGCTTTTCCATGAAATAAGAGAGTTACCTAGGAAGACACAAAAACCTGTGATAGACTTCCTAGAGTTAACACATTTGCCCCAGTCAGAATCAGCAAAGGCTTTAAGTTCTAAGGAATCCCCTTTTTTAAATAACAAACATTTTCCAGGAGAGCCCTTAAGATATCTTAAAAGTCTTAAAGCAATTTTAAAATGAGCATTAGTGGGACTATGCATATGTTGACTTAGATATTGAACCGAATAGGCAATATTCGGTCTAGTATGTGAAAGGTATATTAGTTTTCCCACTAATTTTTGATAAACAGAAGTATCAGGTAAAGCTTTGTCACACCCTCAAAATCCACATCGGAGTATTTCCGCGAGGCGTGTGACGACCAGGATCTTAGTGTGACAACCCTCACCAAATCAGGTTTCCGTACGAATTAATTAATATGTAATTAATGCTTAATTACTGTGCTTGCTTACAATTATGGTTAAACTGCTACGTGATTTCTAATACATACATTTACAGGCATCCTACTTTATTTTCTGTCACTCCATTATTTACACAGAACTATAATGACAAACTTGACGCACAAAAGCACAGTAGCACAATAAACGGATAACCCAGTAAACGTGCTGGCATAGCCAGCACCAGACAGACACTGTCTCTTAGGCCAGAATGAGCCGGAAATAGTTTACTACACTAGTAGAAAGTGTAGGGAGTTGAGGATTGTAGAACTGCGTCTCTAGGTGATAATTATAGTGACCTACTTGCATACAAGGGTTAAGGATCTCATACGAGGTGATAATTATAGCCACCATAGCCACACCACCACCACTTTTTGATTTTGATCAACGCATCCTACTTGCATACAAGGGTTAAGGATCTCATACGAGGAAGCCCGGTGCTTGCGGATTGCCAAGGACCTTCCTACATTGCTTTTAACCACCCGTTTTTCGTCTAGTTTCTTCCCTAGCCTCGAGCTAGTAGTAAGTGACTCTAAACGCCTTCTTGATCTATTCTAAAGTGGTTAATATGAACTTTGTCGGTTGAAAATCATGAACATACTAAATCACATACTAAAAGTTTACAAAAATGATAAACATGATGGATAAAAGCAATGTAATGGTGTAAAACTCATAAAACTAGTTTTATTATGATTATTTAGTGTGGTGTGATGCTAGTAGTAGCTCGGATCGTCATCTAACCCATAGCATGACTTAGAATATGTTAAAGTATAAAAGGGGTTAAATGATGAACACTACTACATGTCAAGCATGAACTTGTGTAAAGACAATCTTTCTTATGAAATAGACTTGAAAACTAGTAGATCTACGGATCTACAAGTGGTATTTTCAAAGGACCTAGCGTCAAAAGAAATCATATTTTCTAAACCGGGTTTTACGTGAACAATAGTGATTTTTGTAAACACACAAGTGTGTAGACACTTGTAACACAAAGTTTTGACAAAAGAGCTATTTTTGTAAATGTTGACAAGAAGTTGTAAAGATGTAACTTCTTTAAAAAAACGAGACTCTTAAGAAACCAAGTTGATTTATACAAAGATCCACTAAAAGTAATGGAAAGTTACTACATATTTTTTATAAACTACAAGTTCATGTATTTTTGCGATTTATATCTATTTTGACTAGTTTGATGGTTTGAATATTGTTTATTGTTGATTGAGGAAAATTGTTGTTTGAAATTATAAAAGAAAATGATACGCTTGAAAGCGTGGCCACCTCCAGTTACAGGGGAAACTCTGGCGAAATTTTTCCAAAAATCTAACACTTCAAGTGTTATAAATATATTTCCAACTTGATTTCAAAAATGTAAATTTCGCCACGATTTTATTTACAACATTTCTAAGTGTCGGAGGTGGGATTTTCACAAAATAAAACTTGATAAATATATATTTGATATATATATATATATATATATATATATATATATATATATATATATATATATATTTCATAACAACACTTGTGAGATTTTTTATGATTATTTTGTGAACTATACAAATATTATTTTTAGGGTAAAAATAATATTACCAAACATTAACGATTCCAAAATAATACGAACGCCTTCACAATAAATATTAAGTTACAACGGTATTATTAATACCACCCGATCTTTTACCATAACTTACGCATTTTCGGAAAAATACTAGTGAATGTGTATTTTGACAAGGATATTATTTTGGAAGATTATATGGAATAAAATATAATATTTTTGGGAAAAATATTTATATTTTGGAAGTAGAATATTTTAGACAAACGAAATAAAATATATTGTATTAAGTGAGACTTAATAATATATTTCGAAGTTATACGAGCGCACGTGTATTAAAGCCCCCATCCTTGGGAAGGAATATAATTAATACTTAAATACGAAGTGCAAACACGAAATAGTTGTCTAACTATTTCCCAAAAACTTAAACCTTAAGCTAAGGCACGCCCGTCCGTCTAATAGAAGTTAGTACGTGTAGGTCGTCGCACATCAGGTTGACAGGGAGATACTTTTTAGAGACGCACTTCGGTGAGTTCATGTCCCTCTTTTCTCTTAACTGTTTTCAGTTTTCTAAACTGCGGGGGTGAAATACATGTTACTATATTTACGAATACTTTTTACATGGTATGGTTAGCGTAAGGAGGGTTACTACTTAGATCATGTGAGTGGGTAGGCGCAACTTGAGGCCATTAATCCTCATTGTAGGACCGAGGGACAGTAGCGGTAGATCTATCTGGGTGTAGCGAGCCCAACCCCTGAGCCCGCCTAATGGACCAGGTGGTGACTTTGTACCCATCGCCAAATCTGCTAGGTTTGAGTCTTCCTACTGCATTTCACACATATCATTGGCTTTGCAACCCAATGGTGATCTCTTTTTCCTTATTTGCTACATACCAGGAATTTTTATACAGACATTTTTACAACGGATTATACATACTCACTTACACATGAACTCGCTCAACTTTATGTTGACTTTTCAAACTACATGTATTTCAGGAAACTAATGGATCTGGCACGGTATGCACATATTTTCAAGCTGCGTTTGAATAAAGAAGTCATCCAGGGTTTAGAAGGTGTAACCTCTTCCTGGACGGGTTACATATCCCTAAACCTAGTGTTGTTTTAAAGTCTTTTGATAAGTTTTTATGAACTCATTTAAGTCAAGTCAAGGTTTGTAACTTATTTTGTGATTGTTGAAAATGGGATTTTCTGAACTTTATTATTGGATGAATATCACATGTTTTTATCATATAGCATTGTTATGATTGTTGCTATGGTATTAAGAAGTCACACCAATTAACCCACGCTTCCGCAAAGCCAGGGTGTGACAGCTTGGTATCAGAGCCTCGATCATAGCGAACTAGGATTCTTTCTCGAGTCTAGACTATGATCATCAGGGCTCTCACGAAAACATTTTTACACTGCATACCACTTAAGTCCAGATCCAAAACATTTTTACAAACAAAAGTTGAGCACATTTTATTTATTAGTTATGGCTCAGTCTGGGAGGCTGAGGCTTGGTCTGGGAGGCTGAGGCTCGGTCTGGGAGGCTGAGGTAGTTGTCTAGTGGGATTAGGAAGAGCAGTCTGGGAGGCTGGAAGGCTAGTGGGACTAGGAAGAGCAGTCTGGGAGGCTGGGAGGCTAGTGGGACTAGGAAGAGCAGTCTGGGAGGCTGGGAGGCTAGTGGGACTAGGAAGAGCAGTCTGGGAGGCTGGGAGACTGGAAGGCTAGTGGGACTAGGAAGAGCAGTCTGGGAGGCTGGGAGGCTAGTGGGACTAGGAAAAGCAGTCTGGGAGGCTGGGAGGCTAGTGGGACTAGGAAGATCAGTCTGGGAGGCTGGGAGGCTAGTGGGACTAGGAGAACTATTTGATTGCTTATTGGTGGCTAATGTGCTTATTTGACTATATGATTGATTATTTGTGCATACGTGTGTTTGCGTCATGGACGATATGTCTTCATCCGGCACCGGAGAGTCAGACGCCACGGACCCTGTACCCATAGTATCGGACGGCATAGTGTCATCAGAGCACGAGGTGCATACTTCAGATACTACCAGCACGGACGACGATGATTTCCAGTCATTTGTGATGCTCGATGTTGTTGCGGAGCCTGCTGATGGCCCTATCGCTGGGGATTTGCCGCTCGCGGTGATCCCTGCCCCTGTACCCCTTGCCGCGTACCCTGTTGTTGACATGCCCCTTGACGTAGTCGCTGACGACGACGTCGACTTGCTTAATGAGGACCCACCAGAGGACGATTTTGAGGGCGAGGCCCACATTGCTGCTGGTGATCTCTTACTTCTTGCTGATGCTCCTGCGGAGGAGGCACCCATCCATTCACCTGTCCCAGATTCCTTTGAGTTTGTAGCATCTGCACCTTCACATGCGCTGGGAATGCAACATCATTCGCACGACACGAACCCTGATATGGCATCATCCGCTGCACCTGCACCTGCCCCTAGCTTTGAGTTTGGTCATGACGTCGATGGCGATTCGGATCCTGTTTTCCCACCGGGCTTTGATCCCGATCATGACATTGAGTTTACTCAACTAGATCAGCCCATGGTGCATCCCGTAGCCCCTGTTGATCCTATGTTTGCTGATCCCGCTGATTTCGAGATGGAGTTGATAATTTGGAGCCTGCTGTGGCCACTGAGCCAGATGATGCTCCTGTCCTTGCCTCAGAGCATGACCTTGACCATGCCGATGCACCAGCTGTTGCTCCCTTGGTTGATGACGTACCTGTCGATGATCATCCTATCGTTGCTCCACTATTGGGGGATGATCATGCTGTTGATGCTCATATTGATGCCCCTCACATTGCTGATATTCCTGCTGTTCCTGTTATTGCCCCTTTTCCTGACCCTGTGCCTGTACAATTCGATCATGCGCCTTTTACGACCCATGTTGATCCTCGATACGCGCACACCCGAAATGGGTAGATAGACGATGACAATGGTTACCCACCTTTCGGGTTTCCTGTGACACTCTCTTATGGCTCCTGTTTCAGCCCCTGTTTCAATTCCTATGGATGCACCTTTGTTCCCACACTCACCACTGATGCTCACCACACCGTTGCATGACCCGGAGCCTGCACTTGAGCCAGCTACTACACCATTTGGGTCAGCTTGATGTTGCGCCTACTGAACCTACACCTTTACGTGGTCACGATACTGTTTCTTTTTAGTCTGCCAGACGTTGCACCCCTTATACCTACCTGCATCAGGCAACCCCCCTCATTTGTGGAAAGGTTCGTTTTACCTTGTGCAGATCGACGCCCGTTGCGCCATCGTGCCTAACACTTTCTGTCAGGATATACCCGCGCCTCGTAGAGATGCTCCAGGCCGCACCGCTTGCTACATTCACCTCTACAACGCTCGATAAGCCGATTTGATGGCCCCTATAAACGCACTATGCTAACTATAAACCCTTACCATTCCTTGCATTATGAAAAACACACAGAGGATAAGTTACTCCTGTAACATCAACTGCAGTTGAGGATATGAGTCGCGGAACGTTGAAGCTTGAGCTGACACCCAAAAGGGCAACTTCAAATACAGAACATTACATAACCAAAAACATGAGTTAAGTGTCTACATCACAAGACAGCATATTATCTAAAAAGTTTCTGTGAAACACCACGTCCTCCACTCTGTCTTTCGCCAGCGTGCATTGATCCGCCACATACCTCAAGATCCCTTTTGCGCACTTGACCGTTACTACTACATCGCTCCCAGGATGCTGATGCTCGTTTCTTTACTATCAAGCAACAGATCAGCTAGTTACTTTAACGTATATTCTAGCTCAATGAGGGATTCACGCATGTCGACAGTTTACTTTTTATTTCCTCCTCCACCTCAGCAACCAGTATAGTTGGTTTCTGGATTATGCGAATTGCATTACGCTTGGGTAGATATGCTAATGATAAGCCGGGATTTCGGAGGCTTTTGAGTACCACTTCTGACTACAAAATTTTGATGCAACAAAATACTTGTTAGACAAGGGTAGGGTGACCCTGTGTCCCTTCTGATGCGACGCGTTTTGTGAGACATCGTGATTGTGGCCGGAGGATAATGAAAGCCCAATCAGCTCTAAACATGCGACAATACTTACGACCAATGAATAACGAAAAACTCCGCCGTTATGTCCCCACTAAGCACGCTGTTGATCTACGTATTTGTGCGATAACTATAATGCTACATGCTTACTTGCTACCTTCCTATTTACAAGATGTGCAATACATGAGATAATACGTGACTGAATGTATAACGACTGCGTATATACGTATATGTAATACACCTAGGAGGTCTTATTCGTTGAATAGAGACTAATGTGCTCGCGTCCTTCACAAGACCTGACCTAACCGACCTTCTTCTAGGAAGATGTCGACTCAAAGGAACACCGATATCAACCACCCTCTACCTACAACAGAGGCGGAAATGCGAGAGCACCTCTTACAGGCCATCGCGCGGTACGAGGCCCATCGCTCCGACTGCAGCAGAGGTGCCTCAGGAAATAACCCGCCCAACAGCTGCACCTACAAGCAGTTCTTGGACCACAAACCTCGAGAGTTCGACGACACCGGGGGTGCCTTAGCCTTCGTGCGCTGGGTTGAAAAGACAGATTCAGTTTTACGGTTAAGCATATGCGACCACGAACATCAAGTCAAGTATATAACTGGACTATTGGTGGATGAGGCTCTGTCATGGTGGAACCATCAAATTCGGACAATGGGCGAGACCACTGCATATGCTATGACGTGGGATGAACTGAAGAATCTGATGCATGAAAGATATTGCTCGAGGGCAGAAGTCCAGAGATTGGAGACAGAACTGTGGAACTTGAAAATGGAAGGACCAAAGATAGCGGAGTATGTGCAGATATTTAACGAATTATCACAAGTTGCCTTACTCCTGGGGGCACTAGAGTTTAAGAGAATTGAACAGTTCATAAGGGGATTGGCACCTCAGATTCTAAGCCTGGTAACAGCATCAAAACCATCAACGATCACCAAGGCTATCAACATAAGCATAGCACTCACGGAAGAAGCAGTTAGACGAGGAGAATTTTCCACTGCGGAGGAGAAAAAGGAGACTGCTATAAAGGCATCTGGGGATAACATGAGGAAGCTCGCAAATTTCAAGATGGTTACTCAGGTAAGTAACAAGAAGAAGGCCAAAAGGGGAAAAGATTACAAGGGTATCCTACCTAAGTGCGACAATTGTTTACGTTATCATGTCGGGCGATGCAAATATGGAAATTGTGGTAACTGTGGCAAGGTGGGACATGTCAAGGAAACTTGTTGGCAAAATACTGAACATAGTAATGGGGGCCAGGACGGTAGTGAGAATAACGTAGGGGACGACGACAATGATAATTGTCAAGACAGAATGAGCAATAAACAGAAGCATGCTCGAGGATGTTTAAACTGTGGAAGCAAAAAAGCATTTCAGAAGATATTGCCCTAAAAACAATCAGGCGCAAGGATGAAAGCTCCCCACCGGAGCTAGGGAGACACGCCAGGGATCCAAGCATGGATATCGGTACGTCCCGTATTACGCAATATTATGCATCTGTATTGCCAAATACTATTGCAAATTTTACAATTCGCACTTCTAGTGTTCGAGAGCATAATTGGTTTAAGTAGCGAGTGAGCAGATAACCCAGTACCCATTAGGACTAGCTTAGGGGAAGCTAGTGGAAGCCAACACAGTAATTGGAATCGGCACGATAGAACCCGGAGAGCGTAAGTTTACGCTAAATCTATTTCCAGTTGAGTTGGGGAAGCTTCAACGTGGCAATTGGATGTATTAGTTGGCAAGCGATCGAGTGAAGGTTGATATCCGCACCTCGATGACGAATGAAGGAATGACCGTGACCCACGAAGCAGGATACGCCACCACCGATCACGAATTACTTAAGGCACAAAAGTTGTTGTGGGAAGGGTGTGTTGTTTCCTTGCTCATGTCGGGGACAAGGGAGCCGAAGAACTAAAACTTAACGATACCCCCGTGATCGGAGTATACCCTGAAGTCTTCCTCGAAGACTTTCCAGAGTAATCTCCTCGATGACAAGTCGAATTTCTTGCATCAATCTGATTCCAGGCCTCGCGCCTGTAGCCAAAGCACCATGAGCGACTTACACCTTCGAAAATGTAAGGATCGACAGTGCAACCTCAGTGGTTGATAGAGAAGGAAGATAACAGACCAAAACTTTTGTTTTGGATAACCTCAGTTCTGCTCGCCAAAAGAAAGGACGAATAACTTCCAAATGACCGGGAATCGGACGAGCTGGTCAACCAGAGTCGGTAGTTGTTGCTGAGGACTAACGAACTCCTTACATAACTGACTGTGAGGACCCAACTACTACTACACGACTGGTCGACAATCGAGCGTCGGAATTCAGGGAGAAAGTATACCTCAAGGTGAAATTGTGGAACAATGACTTGTTTTTAGACATGGGCAAAATGGCGTTTCCTACAATGTACAAACCAGATCTACACGGGATACGAAATCTGGAGAATCTAGAAAATTTATGTCTAGGACCTTTGGGAACCTAGGACCAAACTCGTAAGGATTATGCTTAGAAACTATATATGTCAACTCAATCAAACGTCATTAGCTTGACAAACTTGTCACTACAGTTAATAAAATCTAAAGTACTTAAATTTGCTTCCGTTGAAGACTTCACTTTTACTTCTAACGAGTAGATATTGCGTTTCTACTCCCCTCAAAGTAGTTGCATCACATTGATTTCCTTCGCTGAGAGCGAACACACGTTTGTTTCGAATACTTGGTCATTTCTTCAATATAGCAAGTACACATTGCTTCATCTTCTTGGAAACCTATTTGCCACACATGCACCCTTTTGTTACGCATGCGGGTTCATTTCAAATAAATATTTCATTAAAGTTCAGATATTACATTGCTAAATCTAAATACTGGTTGGTGATTCGAATGACGTACATCCTTGTCATTGTTGACTCTTTTGTTATCAAGTCAATACATTTTCTTGCAACCGTTTTCTTTCAAGTTACATGTTTGCTATCATGCCAAGATTTCCCTTGTTGATATGTATAACACCTTGAAAATTTATGTCCAATAATGTATAAACACGTGTCATAAGCTCTAAACGTGAGAAAGAATACTTTGGAGGGACTAAAGTTGACAAACGGGGAAACTATGAGAATATAAGGGTCCAAAGTGTCAACAATGGATAAATATATTCTAAAATAGCCCTACATAATGTTTATACCTTCAAACGAATAAATCATGGATCATACGAAGCTAAAAATGAAAGAAAGTGAGGAGTTACAAACTACAGGGGCTAAAAGTGTCAACATGTGCAAAGTATACCTCTGAGTGACCTTTTGGCAGACCCGAAGCTTTGTAACGATAAAATATACTCACTAGAATACGTGGTTAAAATTTCATAAAGTTTGGTTATCGTATGAGAAAGTTATGATCAAATTCGTGTACGAGGGGTTAAAAGCGTCAACGTTGAATTTTAAGGCCTTATGAGTGGTTACAAGGTTAGTCAAGGACTTAACCAAGTTAGTAAAAGTCCCAAGGCCCTTAAAAATCAAGTTAGGGGGCTGAAAATGCAATTTAGGGACTTAAAACCACGTTACAAAGGACCAGGGACTGAAAATGCAAAGATTGAAACTTGTTTGGCTGGATCAGACAGGTCAGGCGCCCCGCGTAAGCCCCCCTTACAGGCTCACGCGGGCCGCATCAGGGTGCCAGCGACAGAAAAGTATGGACAGCTGCCAGTTCAGGTCTGTAACCGACTTTAATGGCTTTTTTTCTTATACCAGAGCCTCTCCACTGGTTTTACATGCATAGGGGGCACTTGTCTTGATCTGGAAACTCTTGTAGACCTCCTTGGCATGATCTTGATGATCAAAATTCACTATATAAGAACAAGAGGTTGTAACCATTTTGGGCATTCATTGCAAAGAGTTCACAAGTGCACTCCTGAAGCTCTCTGGTCATCAACAAGGATTCATTAGGCTCTCTAATCACAATTAGGACTCTTGTAAGTGTCCTTAACCCTTCTTAAGTCGTTTTAGCTTAGTTAATTAGCTAAAAGTCAAACCGTCGTAATTAAGGTTTGACTTCGTGATTAATAAAAATGTGCTCTGTCAAATCACGAATTAAAAGTACCTTTAAGTAGGTAATTATGTGGGTAACAAACCCTTAAAAGGGTATTTCCAGATTCCCACTCTAACTATGTTAATTGTCGAGTCCAAGCTTATTATAAAAAGTCAACAGAAAGGTTATTTGCGAATTAATGCATAATTAGCAATGTAGGATACATGCAACCTGTTTGATCATTAAAATAACTTGGTAATTAATGTAAGAACATGTTCCAACATGTTCAACTCGACAATTTTCAGTTTAGGCTCGGTTTGGAACCGAAAGTCGCAAAGTTTGACTTCTGCTTTGACTATCAGTTTTGACCCGTTTAAGCCAAGTTTAGGATTGCCTTAGAGCTTCTTTTGGACCTATTTGCATGTTAGTATAACTCTCTGAGATTATACAACTTGGTTCATTAGATATCCTATTCACATGCATGTTTCCGTTAATCGCTTATATGTTGACCATTATGCCCATTTGACCTTAAAATGTGATTTTTGAAAATGTAAAAGGGTAGACACCTTAGCTGCTGATTTATAAACTTGCATCCAAATTTGAGGTCAGTTTGAGGTCTAGATTAAGAGTTATGCTCAATAGCGTAATTAAGAGCTTCTTTACTAATTAAATGGCGTAAATTGCATATAGCCTATCAAAACCCAAATTTTTATACCAAACTTTTTACCCACTGTTATAAAATAATATTTTGGGATTTTTGGAGATTTTTATTTAATTTTAAGTTGAGCATAACCTAGTGTTCTAAGATTAATCCGGTTAATACCGATTTTGCCCTTTTTAGCCATAAAATGAGTTTTACAAATCCTTTTGACCCCAAACCAATTTCTACTGATTTGTTATGATAAATAAATTATTTTGAGCCTTCTGGAATATTAAAAATATCAGCTTTTTACAGAAAACCCGGAAATGGCTCCAAATCGTCTTTTTAAGCATTTTTAACGCATAAGTGTGCACTAGAACCTTATTAAGCTTAAGGGATTGAACCTACTGATGTAATCAGTGAATTTTTATATTTTAAACAGTAGGCAAATGTTTTGGATTCAGAATTCCAGAATTGACCTTTTAGGCACATGTGAAATTACCAAAATACCCCTACGGTGCATAATAAGGTTAAAGGTAATAAATTTCACATAGATTTGATACCCTACTGTTATAACTTAGTAAATTAAGTATATTTACTAATTTAATCAGACCTGTAACTCAGGTTATTATTTTAACCCTTTTTACACCTTATAAAATGACCAAAACACCCTTATGAGGCATAGTTTTGGTTTAAAACCATTTGGGGCATAATGGAAGGTATCATTCTGATACCACAACATATTTTAAGCATATTGACTTCAGAAACTTGTATTTGACTCTTATGGTTACCCGTTACGCCCTATACGCGTTCGGATCGGCTTATGTGACTGGTTTGGCCATTTTAGCCGAAACGGGTCAAACCGTATCTTTTTGGTCTCAAAATCCAGAATGTGATTATGTTACCCATATTAAACAAGCATGCAAGCTTGTTGGGTCAAAACCACATTCTAAAACGGTCCTCGCCTTATTGTGCGTTTAAAACCGTAATCTTCATTTATAACTAACCGGTCTAAGCTTAAGACCCGTTAGAATTCTAATAGGTTATTAAAACCTTAATTTCCAGATCTAGGAGCCCAGTAAAAGCTACGTGCACTTGCTATATTTGAATTATACTTTGCTCAGGTAAATACGTTTAACTTATTTTCCCTATACGGGCTTGGGGTACGGTATATAAAATACCGCTTGGTCGGGGAATTGACCTTAGCCAGTTGATGGTTAAGTGTTGTCAAATTAACCCGTTTAAAAATGCTATTTTGTTTGTTTAACGCCTTTGGGGATTTAATGACCATGTCCCGGATATCCTTGGCATCATTCAAAGAATGGCCACGACCTTAGCACACGGGTGTAGGCGTACACCGTAGTGCATTTTAATAAAGTATAATCGTCGGTCGAGAGAAGTCTCGCGGCGGAATTATATTAAGTGGTGTGTCTATTAATCTTTAACCCGGCACGACCCGGGCAACTGAACGCATAACAAACATGTAATTCTTTTACAAGATTATTAAGCAAATAATTATCCTAAGTTATAAAAAGTATTATGCCTCGGGCATTTAAATCAATTTTAAACATTTTCAAAATGAGTCAGTTAAATTGTATTTACCAGTGTAAACTGACGTATTTTCCAAAAAGGCTAAGTGCAGGTACTACGCGTAATAGGCTGGTCACTCCTTAGCATCCATAGAAGTCTCGCAAGCTTAGGATGCATGAAGTCTGTTGAAATGAAGTTTCCTTTTTGTTTGATTCCGCCTGTGGATCTATTTCGACTATTATGTGATACTTGGATATTAAAATATTATAAGTTGAAATAAATCTTTCTTTGCTTCTGCTGTGCATTTATATTTTGTATGTTTGACTATGACGATATCAACTACGTCACGGAATCCCCAACCGGGCCCACCGGTGACACGTGGAAAATAGGGGTGTGACAGGTTGGTATCAGAGCCAACGCTGAGTGAATTAAACACTAGCCCTCTGTGTTTAATCTCAGTTAAATAAATAAATGCACATTCCTCGAGTTCCGAGTCTAGACAAAGAACGTAGGTGATGTGCGTTAGGTGTAATATTATTTTGATGTATATTTAAGCCCTTTTTACACTCTTAGCCAAGTTTTAAATTTATAAAACACGATATTCACTAACACTAAACACACATATGGGCAAGTGCACCCATCGTGGACGTAGTATAGTGTTGGTAAGATACCGAGGTCGTCCAAGGACACAAGAGCTTTTAATACCGGTTTATCCTCAACGTCTAATCAAATCAAAAGGTTAGAAAAATGTTTAAACTAAGAAAAATAAAAACTAACTAAATGCTGAAAATAAAAATAAAATAAAAACAGATAGACAAGATGAATCACTTGGATCCGACACGTGTATTAGTATAACCTTTGATTATTTTCGCACTTTTGCACTTGTTTAAGAGATTATCTTAGTTATTGTAGTAGGCCCCTCTTTTGAAGGCGACGTTACCCTCAACCCAGTAGTTTGAGTCAGCAAGGATACAATCCTAAAGGGTCGGATTATTGAAAGATAATGAATTAAGTTATTAATGCAAATTGTGGTAGGCCCCGCTTTTGGCGGTGACGTTACCCTCGGCTAAGTAGTCTGAGTCAGTAGGGATACAGTCCTAAATAGCCGGGTTATAGTATTAGTAGTAGTTAACTTATGAGGGGGTCAAAGAGTTTGGATCCCCGCCATCCAATACCTATGGGCATTGAAGGAGATCCTACTAAATTTGACCCAGGTCCCAAGCAGGACCTCTAAACGCTGAACAAGGGCAAGACCCTTACCAAACCGTTCCCTTAACCCCCGACCAGGTAGCCAACATACCTCCATATAGACCGTGGAGATATGAATGGTGAAAATCTTTTATTTTATATAGACAGTAAAATAATGCCAAGACACCACGGACAAACGATAAGGAAAGATCACCTTCAACATAAGTAACTAGTTATTAAAGTCATTAATACAAAACCAAATAAAAAGTGCAAAAGATTAAAAATAAAAAGTATTATACTAAACACTTGTCTTCACCAAGTGATGTAAGAGACTTAGGCAAACATGGCCTTGATTGTCAAGAACTCTTACGATCAATCTTGGATCCCGAGACGACTCACACACTCTACGATGGACAATGGATGATGGTGGTGGATGATGGTGTTATGGTGGTGGTGGGTGGTGGATGAAGTGTGAGAGAGGTGGTGTGCCAAGGGATGAGAGAGAATGAAGCCAAGCTCCTCTATTTATAGGCTGAACAGAAGGCTGGACACGGCCCAGTGTCCGCTGGACACGGCCCTGTGCCCGCCTGACACTCTCTCTCCTCATTAATTGTAATTGCGAATTACAATTAATGCGCCTGCTGTACTTTCACCACGCCCCCGTGCCCGCTGGACACGGCCCCATGGTGGGCAATGGAAGCTTCTACTGGTTTGTCTTTTATGCTGCTTCCTGGGCACGCCCCCGTGTTCGCTGGACACGGGGCGTGTTCAGACTCTGTTTCTTCTCCTTTGCCTTGGGAGATGCCGTTGAGGGTCCGGGCAGTCCACTTTTGTTCCTTTTCTTGTATTTTATGGTAGAATAAGTTGTCTTTTTGCTTCTTTTGTGATTTTGAGCTCATTTCATCCTGAAAATACAAAAGGAAGACAAAAACACTCTTTTTCCAACATTAATACTAAAAAAGGGTTTGTTTTATGCCTTAATTGATGTGATTTATATGTTGCATTTTACACACATCAAATACCCCCACACTTGAACTTTTGCTTGTCCTCAAGCAAAACTCTTTAAATGAGGCTTACACTCCCAAATGGAATAGGTAGAAGAGAAGTTTTTTAGCTTGTCCTAGAGTGTCGGGAATCCAAGGTTTTTATAGGTTTTATTTTTATTTATTTACAATCCTATTCGTTATGATTTATTTTGAACTTTTCATAAGATAAATTACTTATTTGGGCATAGCATGCCTTATTAAAATTCCATTTATATACAAGTTCACATACCTCACGGGAGATCACTCAACACTCGGCCGAAGGTGTATATTTTAGTGAATCACTCGAGAGCGGCACGGAACTTACGTCTTCCATAGGCTTGCCAAGCAATCAATCCTCCCCCTTTTTAACTTTTTACCTTTGTAAATATCAAGAGGACTTTTGGGTGAAGGCTTGGGTTTAAAGGTGGGTGGTTGGTTAGTGGTTAGTAAAAAGGGCGAAAATCGTAACAAGCGTCGGTTTTCGTGAAGTACCTTGTTTTTAGTGACTTTTTATTTTGAAGTATTTCTCCAAACAAGCTTTTTATAGCTTTTGTTTGTTTTTGACTTCATCAATATATATATATATATATATATATATATATATATATATATTTTTCAATCGTCACATAAAAAGGTGATGTTTACGAAAAAGCGAACTTGTTACTAAAATAAAAAAAATAAAAAGGTTTTTGGTGGGTAAAAAGGGTTTTGGGGTAATGAAATGAAAGGTTTAGGCTCAAAGGGGCTATCTAGGGGGATTTTGGGTAGGTAAAAAAAAATGAAAAATAATGGTTTTGAAAGAAAAATGGTTAGTCCTAGTGCCTCCATCATTTACTTACTTGGGTTTAAGTTGGTAAGGACCGGGAATGTATCGTCGTGGCAAGTTCTAGATTTGTAAGGACCGAGCGGCTATTCACACAAGAAACGAAAAATGAGCATTTAATCTAAATATGTGTATTTTTGTGCTCAATAAAGGCTCAAAACTCACTTTTGTGGGAATGGGTTTTTAATGTGACCAAGCATATATAATCGAATTTTAAACTAGACTTGTTATACCGTTTCATAATTTTCTTATGTTGGTTCCTTTTTTATCATGACGCTATTGGTTGTAAACTTGTAAAAATATAACCTTTTTGGAACTTGTTATTCCCAACTTAAACTAAGACAAGTAAATAAAAAAAATGAAAAAGTTTTTGAAAAAAAAAATTTGGGGTGTTTAGCGGTTCTAATAGAGTTTTGTGTAAGGCTTGTTTTTAGGATTTTGCAAAATTTCAAGGGTTTAAGCATCCCCCCCACACTTAAATTACACATTGTCCTCAATGTGTCCAAAAATAAAGTTTTTTGGTTGATTAGAATGTATAAAAGTGTGTTTAAAAACAAAGGTTTGTGTTACTGGCATTCTGGACACGGCCCCGTGTCCATTGGACACGGCCCCGTGGTGAACTGCCAGTAACGAAAACTTACAGAAGGTGGACACGGGGGCGTGTCGGGTGAACACGGCCACGTGTCGGGCAAAAAATTGCAGGTCAGTAGCCAAACAGCAGATCTGGGAGATGGACACGGGGGCGTGTCGGCTGGACACGTCCCCGTGTGGACAGTCTGTTAGCCCGAAAAATAGGTTTTTCTCCCGGTTTCTCCATCCTGGGGCTGCAAGTGCTAATGTTTAGCACTCTAACCCTTGCATTGCACCTGTTTAATCATTCAATACCAACCAACCAAGCACAAACCATCCTAAATTACCATTGTTAAACATTATCCAAACATAAAGTAAAAACAAAATAAAGATAAAAAGTAGTTAGGGAAAGTAAATTGTTCGACAAATGGCACGCAGGCCATGAATTGTTTGATAGATAAGAAGGGCACTTAAACCTGTGGGCTCATCACCAGCCAGCCCCTTGTTCCTCCAAGCCTCCTACTCCATGTCTTCATCACTTCCATCACCTCCGCCCCCATGCCTCGCCATGTACTCCCGGATGCTACCGATATCATCTTGTATATCGTTAACGCTGCGCTCGATAGCTCCAACCCGGTGGTATGTGTTGTTGGCGAGGTTGTAGGTGTTCCTGGTGCACATAAGGTTTTCCTGCAAAAGATCATGTAAACTTTGAAAGTTAGGAAAACCACCTCCTTGAGAGGAGGATTGGCCCGGATCGCCTTGGGGTGGGTATTGAAAATGGGGAGGTGGTGCATGAAGAACTAGAGCCTCCTGCGGGTTCCATGCATAGCCTTGCGTCCTCTGAAAGCTCACCATCCCGTCCTCCGCTTCATAAAGCAAGTTCATGGCTCGGCAAATGTGATAATCGACCCGGCCCGACCATGGACTCCTTTCGAAGGATCTTGGGATATTCGTGAAGTGCTTGAAAAGACGGTACACCCATCCCCCGAAGAAGATTGGTGTAGGAGCAGAAGCAAGGCGGTTCAAGTGCATGTTTCGCAGTAGGAGGTAAGGAACATCGATAGGCTTCTGGTTGTGGATGCAGTGAAGGACAACCAAATCTTTTAACCCAACAACGCCACTACTGTCATGGCGTTGGTTCAGCGAGTACGTGAGGAGCCTGTGGATGTATCGGTATAGTGGGTCCCTCAGTTTGGTACTTTTGGTGCTGCTCGGGTTGTAGATTCCTTCACCTATTTGAGCCCATGCGGCTTGGCGTTCAGTTGCATCCAAGTCTCGTAACCCCCCGGTATTCTCTTCATTCCCCGCTTCTTCATCTTTGTATAGCCCAATGATAGATCCAAACTGTGCCATGGAGGTTCTATACGTGGTCCCTCCACATCGAAATTCGACCGCCTCGTGGTCAAACGGTTCGCATCTCGAGTTGAAAATAAAGGTGCTATAGAACTCCATCGTGCATTGATGGACCGACCGAAGTCGGGCAGTCAATGCGACATGTAGTGGACCCCTCACAATGTTGTTGAAGCGGTCAAGTTGGTTCACCATGGTTAGCAAATATGTACACGCCCGCCTTGGGTACTCTTCCGGTCGTGTTTGAAGTACCTCGTACCGTGCCCTAGCATCCAGTTCATTTGCGCTAAACCTTGTGAATTTCAACATCTGAAAAGAATACATAAAAAGTTAGTACGAAACAAGGAAAATCAGAGTGAAACTGCAAACAGTGGGCTGGACACGGCCCCGTGTTCAGCGGACACGGCCCCGTGTCCAGGCGTCTGTAACCCAAAAATTCCATTTTTCGTCCCGGTTTCGAAAACCTGAAAATTTTTAGCCCAATAGTAGCGGTTTCCCCCGAAAATGAAACCCTAAGTGTCATTTTCCCAAAACAAACCGTTTACCCTTTCAATTTCGTGTTTTTCGGTTCAAGAACAAGGGTTTGTGGTTTTATTTGGAAATCGGACAAATCTATCAACAATACATGCTTATTTACTTTCTACTACTCTAATCTAAACTACTACTAACAAATTTCATCAAAAATTTTGAGTTCGATCCGGATGAACATGAAGAACCCTAGATTTTTCCCCAATTTTTGATGTTTTAACTACATGCAAGTAACTAATCTAACTACTAATGAAGATAGGATCATACCTTGACGTTGTTAGATTCGGTGGTGACGTAGAAAATCTGCAGAAAATCGCCTCTAACCAGAGAGTTTTCGGTGAAACGGGGCGTGTGGAATGGTGTAACTGATAGGAAAAGAGGGTTTTATCCCGACAGTCGCCTCGACACGGCCCCGTGTCCAGCGGACACGGCCCCGTGCCGGGCAAAGTTTTTGAAATTTTTTTTTATGTGCTCGTGTGCATGCCCCTTATTTCCGAAAATGGTTAGAAGATTTACCGGTTTAAACGTACACTTACCTGTAACATGTCGGGTATGAGTTTATTCGTTAACCGTTTGAAGTGAGATCTCCTCTTCCTCATCCTCAATGGATCCTCGGTAGAGTTTCAGCCGTTGGCCATTGACTTTAAATGGTGTTCCATTTCGAGTTTTAATTTCTACTGCACCGTGTGGAAAAACATGGGTGACGGAAAAAGGTCCTGACCACCTAGATTTTAACTTACCAGGAAATAATCGAAGTCGTGAATTAAACAATAGAACTTGGTCTCCAACCCGAAATTCATTAGATTTAATATATTTATCATGTAAATTTTTCATTCTTTCTTTATAAATTTCGGAGTTAGAATACGCATAATTCCTAAGTTCGTCTAATTCGTTTATTTGACAAAATCGATTTTTACCGGCATTTTCCAAATCTAAGTTTACGTTTTTTATTGCCCAGTAGGCTTTGTGAGCTATTTCTACTGGCAAGTGACAACTTTTTCCATAGACGAGTTTATATGGGGTTGTGCCTATAGTGGTTTTATAAGCAGTTCGAAAAGCCCATAAAGCGTCGTCTAATTTATCGGCCCACTCTTTTTTATTTATTCCTACGGTTTTTTCAAGTATTCGTTTTAAACCTCGATTAGTCACTTCGGCTTGCCCATTGGTTTGAGGATGATATGCTGTTGAGACCCGGTGATAGACCCCATACCTTGTTAATATTTTTTCGAGTTGATGATTGCAAAAATGGGTACCTCTATCACTTATCAAAGCCTTTGGTGTCCCGAAACGAGAGAACAGCTTTTTCAGAAATTTTACCACCACTCTTCCATCATTTGTTGGAAGAGCCTCGGCCTCTGCCCATTTAGACAAGTAATCGACTGCCACAAGTATATATTTGTTTCCCTTTGAAGGTGGGAAAGGTCCCATGAAATCGAGTCCCCACACATCAAAGATTTCACAGACGAGAATGCCATTTTGAGGCATTTCGTTTTTGGAAGAAATATTACCTGATCTTTGGCAGGCATCACATGTCTTTACAAGGTTTTGTGCATCCTTGTAAATGGTTGGCCAGTAAAATCCTGAGTCAAATACCTTTCGTGCGGTACTTGCGGCACCATGATGTCCTCCGTATGGACCTTCATGACAATGATGGAGAATTCTTCGTGCTTCATTACCATAGACACACCTTCGGATGAGCTGGTCGGCACACATTTTGAAAAGATAGGGGTCTTCCCAAAAGTAATGCTTTACATCAGCAAAGAATTTTTTTCTTTGATGATGTGGCCATCCTTTGGTGACTACACCGCTAGCTAAGAAATTAGCGTAGTCGGCATACCATGGTTCTTGTCTACTTTCCATCATTTCCAAGGATTCCGTGGGAAATTTCTCGTTGATTTGCTCGTCTCTGGTTGTATCCAAAGCTGGGTCTTCTAAGCGTGAGAGATTATCTGCAGCAGTGTTTTCTGCTCCTCTTTTGTCCTTGATTTCAATGTCGAATTCTTGGAGGAGTAGAATCCATCTTATCAAACGGGGTTTTGCGTCTTGCTTCTTGAAGAGGTACCTGATGGCTGCATGGTCTGTATAGACTATTGTTTTAGAAAGAACAAGATAAGAACGAAATTTATCAAAAGCAAATACCACCGCTAGTAATTCTTTTTCTGTAGTTGTATAATTTTCTTGCGCATCATTAAGAGTTTTACTAGCATAATAAATTGGGTGGAAATGTTTTTCTTTTCTTTGTCCCAAGACTGCTCCAACAGCGAAGTCACTTGCATCGCACATGATTTCGAAAGGAAATTTCCAATCTGGCGCTATCATGATAGGTGCATTGACTAGCATTTCTTTGAGGGTTAGAAATGCTTGATTGCATTCCTTGTCAAAGATGAAGGGTGCATCTTTTTCAAGTAATTTTGTTAGAGGCCTTGAAATTTTTGAAAAGTCTTTGATAAACCTTCTATAAAATCCGGCATGTCCTAGGAAACTTCTGATTGCTCGCACGGAGGATGGAGGAGGTAATCGAGAAATAGTCTCTATTTTTGCTCGATCAACTTCCATTCCTTCGCTTGAGATTTTGTGACCGAGTACTATTCCCTCTGTTACCATGAAATGGCATTTTTCCCAGTTAAGGGCGAGGTTAGTTTCCTCACATCGGGATAGCATTCGTTCAAGATTATCGAGGCATTGGTCATATGAGTCTCCAAAGATGGAAAAGTCATCCATGAAGACTTCCATTGTCTTTTCGATCATATCATGGAAAATGGCGACCATACAACGTTGGAATGTTGCAGGTGCATTACATAGACCGAATGGCATGCGTCGATATGCAAAAGTTCCGTAGGGACATGTGAAAGTTGTTTTCTCTTGGTCTTCTGGTGCTATCGGTATTTGAAAGTAACCTGAAAAACCATCTAAGAAACAATAAAATTTATGACCGGATAATCTTTCTAACATTTGATCAATGAAGGGCAAAGGAAAGTGGTCTTTCCTAGTTGCTTCATTTAATCGCCTATAATCTATACAGACTCTCCATCCTGTGACGGTTCTTGTTGGTATTAATTCATTTTTCTCGTTAGTTATTACCGTCATACCTCCTTTCTTTGGGACTACTTGAACGGGACTTACCCACGGGCTATCGGAGATAGGGTAGATTAGTCCGGCGTCGAGTAGTTTGATGACTTCATTCTTAACCACTTCTTGAACATTGGGGTTCACTCTTCGTTGTGGTTGAATTACCGTTTTGTAGTAATCATTCATTAAAATTTTGTGCGTGCACATGGAAGGGCTTATTCCTTTAATATCTACAAGCTTCCAAGCGATCGCGTTTTTGTGTTTTTTAAGTAGGTTAACTAATTTCTCTTTTTCTTTATTACTTAATTTAGATGAAATAATTACGGGTAAACTACCTTCTTTGCCTAGGAAAGCATATTCCAAACCTTTAGGAAGTTCTTTGAGCTCAATGGGTGGGTCTTTAGAAGACACCTTATTTTGTGGCTCATCTAGATCAAGAACCTTAAAAGTTTGTTCTATGGCTATCTCTTCCTCGACAAAGTGGTCCTCTTCGTTGGTTGTATCGGGTGGTTCAGCTTCATCTTCAATTAGGGGGTCATTGTTGCCAAAAGGATATTTCGTTGAGCGCTCAAGATCTATGCTCCTTTTGAATGCCCCTAATTGAAGAGGTAGATTATTGAATTTCCGGTTTTTCAAAGCTCTATGAGTTTGCACAAAAGGCTTTCCCAAGACTAAGGGGGCGTCATCTAGGATGACGAAGTCGGTTGGGATTACCAATTGATTTGTTTGAACCAAAACATCTTCAACTACACCGATTGATTTTATTACTTTCCGATTGGATAGAAAAATGGGTATTTGAAGTGGAGTAAAATCACTAACACTTAACTTTTCAAAAATATAGTTAGGCATTATGTTAACACAAAGATCTTTATCAATGGTGATATTACTAATAAAGGAATTTTGAAAGAAACATGGAACCGGTGTAATGTTAATTTCAAAAGGATCTTCTTTTATTAGCGAGGTTTGATCATTAGTTAACTTAACACTTACTAAGTCTTTGATTTTAGCACTAGTGTTTAACTCTTTTAAAAACTTGGCATGAGGGGTTATTAAACAATGATTTTCGAAAGTAGGTGATGAGAGAATAATTTCCTCAAAATTAGACTCTTCTTGAATTTTAACATTATCGGACTCACCATTTTCGTTGTTTAACTCATGTGTCGGTTTTTCACTTTCTTGTTCTTCCATTTTTACACTTTCAACTATCTCTACGTTATTATCATTTTTTAGCTCTTCTCTTGCGCGGGATTCCTCTTCCCTTGTGCGAGATTCTTTTATGCAACGTTCGATAGTTTTAATGTGTTCTAATATCCTATTGGTCACTTCGGTGAGATTGAAAGAATTTGGATCCTCAAAGCTTGAATCCGGTTGTTCGATCCTTGGTTCCTCATAGTACTCATATGAAGTAGATGGTTCACACCATTGTTCTTCATTATAAGTATATGATGGATAAGGGTCGAAACTTTGTTCTTCATAGTACTCATATGAGGTGGGTTGTTCACGCCATGGTTCCTCATAGTAAGTGTATGAAGGTGGTGGCTCATATGTTGAATCTTCAAAGTATGAGTATGAAGGCTCATACCTTGGTTCCTCAAAATATGAGTATGAGGGAGGAGGTTCATACCTTTGGTCTTCATAGGATGTGTATGAAGTTGATGGCTCGTACCTGGGCTCCTCATAATGATTGTATGAATTGGATGGTTGATATGAGTTATTATATTGAACCGAGCGTGTGTTACGACAATTAGTACAATAATTACCCCTATAATCATCCTCATCATAGGTGTAGTTGTAACCTCTTGAGTATTGATCCATAAGAATCACTCAACAGACCACAACTGAGTCTCGGGACCAGAAAACAAAAATAAGACGGAAACAGAAGCTGGACACGGCCCCGTGTTGAGTGAACACGGCCCCGTGTTCAGGGACTGTATCTGGGCGTTTTAATTCAATTTACTGGTCACGTTGAGCACGGGGGCGTGTTCAGTGGACACGGCCCCGTGTTCAGACTCTGCATCTGGGTATCTACTCTAAAAATATGCAGCACGGGGGCGTGTTCAGCGAGCACGGCCCCGTGTTCAGGCTACTGTAAATGCAAAACTAAACTAAAATGCAGAAAAAAATGCGCGCGTTTTGAAAAGGTTTTGAAAAACTGATTAGGCCGTCGATTTTAAGCTTTCTTAAAATCCTTGTGTCCCCGGCAGCGGCGCCAAAAACTTGATGTGCATTAGGTGTAATATTATTTTGATGTATATTTAAGCCCTTTTTACACTCTTAGCCAAGTTTTAAATTTATAAAACACGATATTCACTAACACTAAACACACATATGGGCAAGTGCACCCATCGTGGACGTAGTATAGTGTTGGTAAGATACCGAGGTCGTCCAAGGACACAAGAGCTTTTAATACCGGTTTATCCTCAACGTCTAATCAAATCAAAAGGTTAGAATAATGTTTAAACTAAGAAAAATAAAAACTAACTAAATGCTGAAAATAAAAATAAAATAAAAACAGATAGACAAGATGAATCACTTGGATCCGACACGTGTATTAGTATAACCTTTGATTATTTTCGCACTTTTGCACTTGTTTAAGAGATTATCTTAGTTATTGTAGTAGGCCCCTCTTTTGAAGGCGACGTTACCCTCAACCCAGTAGTTTGAGTCAGCAAGGATACAATCCTAAAGGGTCGGATTATTGAAAGATAATGAATTAAGTTATTAATGCAAATTGTGGTAGGCCCCGCTTTTGGCGGTGACGTTACCCTCGGCTAAGTAGTCTGAGTCAGTAGGGATACAGTCCTAAATAGCCGGGTTATAGTATTAATAGTAGTTAACTTATGAGGGGGTCAAAGAGTTTGGATCCCCGCCATCCAATACCTATGGGCATTGAAGGAGATCCTACTAAATTTGACCCAGGTCCCAAGCAGGACCTCTAAACGCTGACCAAGGGCAAGACCCTTACCAAACCGTTCCCTTAACCCCCGACCAGGTAGCCAACATACCTCCATATAGACCGTGGAGATATGAATGGTGAAAATCTTTTATATTATATAGACATTAAAATAATGCCAAGACACCACGGACAAACGATAAGGAAAGATCACCTTCAACATAAGTAACTAGTTATTAAAGTCATTAATACAAAACCAAATAAAAAGTTCGTCTTCACCAAGTGATGTAAGAGACTTAGGCAAACATGGCCTTGATTGTCAAGAACTCTTACGATCAATCTTGGATCCCGAGACGACTCACACACTCTACGATGGACAATGGATGATGGTGGTGGATGATGGTGTTATGGTGGTGGTGGGTGGTGGATGAAGTGTGAGAGAGGTGGTGTGCCAAGGGATGAGAGAGAATGAAGCCAAGCTCCTCTATTTATAGGCTGAACAGAAGGCTGGACACGGCCCCGTGTCCGCTGGACACGGCCCCGTGCCCGCCTGACACTCTCTCTCCTCATTAATTGTAACTGCGAATTACAATTAATGCGCCTGCTGTACTTTCACCACGCCCCCGTGCCCGCTGGACACGGCCCCGTGGTGGGCAATGGAAGCTTCTACTGGTTTGTCTTTTATGCTGCTTCCTGGGCACGCCCCCGTGTTCGCTGGACACGGGGCGTGTTCAGACTCTGTTTCTTCTCCTTTGCCTTGGGAGATGCCGTTGAGGGTCCGGGCAGTCCACTTTTGTTCCTTTTCTTGTATTTTATGGTAGAATAAGTTGTCTTTTTGCTTCTTTTGTGATTTTGAGCTCATTTCATCCTGAAAATACAAAAGGAAGACAAAAACACTCTTTTTCCAACATTAGTACTAAAAAAGGGTTAGTTTTATGCCTTAATTGATGTGATTTATATGTTGCATTTTACACACATCAGTAGGACAAACTCTGTTTTGTTTTATTTCATTTTGTCTTTATTTTATTTTATATATATGTGTTGTTGTATCATTTTGTTGACAGGTCTAAATCATGCCGCCACGAATGAGACGCGGACGAGGAAAGGCTCCTTTCACGAGCCACGACCATGAAGCCGGGCCCTCACACCGGCGAACACCTTCCATTACGATGAGTACGAGCCCACAGGAGCCGTGGAGGCTCTATGTTGAACCCGCGAGGCGGTCAGTCTCCCTCAGCTCCTCACCTTCATATCAACATTCTTTTGGGCCCCAATCAGAAAATGAGCCCAACGATCAACCACCCTCTTTCATACCTCTGCAAAGGTCCAACTCTCACCACTCTTTTGGTGACCCTACCCCCGCATTCCAAAGCTGGTTCAACCCGGCTAACTATCTTCAAGAACCCGTGGGTTTTAACCCACTTGTACCAGAAGATCATTTTTCTGGTGAGAATGACATGGACGAAGATACTGACCCCATGGAGCTTGCTACAGGGACGCCGAACCACCCTATCGAGATCTCAGATGGGTCATCTTTCCACGGATCGTCGTACCGCAGTCCGGACAGTTACCAGGAGAGGTTCAAACAGTGGGACTGGTATTTCACCCCGTCCGAGCACTCGTCCCCTTATCACCAGCAGCAGCAGCAGCAAGATCCTTTCGAGGATCACCATTTTGTGGCAGTCACTCCGCCGCCACCACCACCACCAGTGGAGCAACAACCGCCTCCGGAGCCACCGAGGCGGAGGAGGTCAAACGCACGAATGTCCGTGCGAGGGGGAGTCCGCATCAGCACTCCCCAACCATCGAGTGGCAGTCATTATCCGCCACTCCAGGAAGAAGAAGAAGAAGAAGAAGAAGAAGAACCACAAATGGGGGGTCCATCAAACCCCATTCCAGAGTTCAACTCAGTGCCTATGGCACCTCCATTGGGTTTTGACAACCCAATACCTGCTTACGCCGGCTCAGCGGCGTACAACCCTTTTGAGCAGCCGGCTCACACCCAGTTCGACTATGCCAACGTAGACCCATATCAGGAAGCGTGGGACTACAACGCACGTCACCCAGAGGGACCTTATGGTGGTCTTTGGACCACTTGTTACCCAACTTATGGGTACCAGCGTCCACCACCTCCTCAACCTCTGTACCAGCCGCCGCAGCCACAGCTTATCCCGCCGGAGCGCCAGCAGGAGGTTCTCGAGCGGTTGAACCGAGTCGAACAAAAGGTCCGTGAAGACCGCGAAAGCAACCGAGGCTTCTTCAAAGGCCTGTCAGACTTGCTCAAGGGGAAGTCCAAGAGAAGGGGTCATTAAAGACCTTGTTGTTTATTTGTTTAATTGTAATCAGTCCCTGCGTGGACTATATGTTCTGTATTCAGCTCCTGCGAGCTTGTCTGTCAGTATTCTGCCCCTGCGTGGGCATGTCTTTTTAGTTAACCCCTGCGTGGGTTTGTTTGTTTGTGTTTCGCCCCTGCGTGGGCATGTTATTTTGTAGAAGTCCCGTTTAGGGCAAATGTCGTACTGTTTTAATCTTTATTATTGGAATGGTTGAATTTAAATTTTTCATAAATGTTTATTATTTATATGCATAAACTTAAAATAAAAAGTAAATTGAAAATAACAATTCCTAATAAGAAGATCTACCATTTTTATTAAATGGCAAAATCTAAAAAGGGACAAGACCTAGCCATATGTCATTTTAAGACAAGGCCAAGATGGTATCTCCATAATTAGATTTAGATCCATAATTAACGTCTCAACTTAGGATTGATCCGCGTTAAATTAAAAGAGAATCTTAGGGGTAAAAACCTAGCCACGTGTCGTCGCAGACATGGCCAAGATGGTAGAACCTGTCTAAAAGATTCCAAAACTTTGCTAACATCTGTAAGTATGTTAGCATATCAGTCAAATTGTGATACAGTATAAATCACACAGGCCATCTTTAAATTGGGTTAATTTAAAAATTCCATGTATTTAAATAACCATCCATTGAGGATGAAGTGCCTACGGGTAATAAATTAATGTCCTCTAGGACTAAAAGACAGTTGGAGTCTGCAACTCACTGTCTAGAATAGGGTAATGAACTATGATTCAGACCCTAATACCTTGATTCCGTAAGAATCTGGGTTATAAATTAACACTGTCCTTGTGACTTAAGTTATATGTTAATTCTTAATTGTAATATAGGATTATAATAAAGATCCTGAATAAATACTCGATTAATAAATTAACCAGCAATGGCTATATAAAACCATGGTTAATAAAATATAAAATGTTGTATTAGCTTCTAAATAAAACCTTGCCTATTATTGTCTATATGTAGCAATTGAAGCTACATGGCGGGGTCGGACAAAGTGAACAGTCGTCCGGTAGAGAATCACGATAATGCAAAAATACAGTTAACTGGCGCATAGCTGAAAGCGCTTGTAGATGATGCGGTTACAAAGGATTTAGAAAGGCAGTACAGTGAGTACAGTGGGACCCATAGTAGGACCTTGTCTACACCGCATATCAAATCCAAGACTCATTCGGAGTCTCACAGCAAGCCACCTTCTGTCCAACCCAAGTCTAAGAAGGATGAGACTAAGAAGGATGATGATAGACATTCTTCAAATGAAAATGGTGATCATTCCAAGAAGATTGTGTTTGATGATGCCCCACGTGCCAAAGGTTGCACGTATAAATACTTCGTGTCTTGTAAACCCCGGGATTTTACTGGGGAGAAGGGGGCAGTGGACTGTATGACTTGGCTAGATGAAATGGACACGGTGGTAGATATAAGTGGCTGTGCTGAAAAAGATATTATGAAGTTTGTGTCACAATCTTTCAAGGGCGAAGCCCTAGCATGGTGGAAGTCGTTGATTGAAGCCACCGGAAAGGTACCTCTGTACAACATGTCTTGGGAACAATTCGTTACCCTAATTAAGGAAAACTACTGCCCTCAACATGAGGTTGAAAGGATAGAATCTGACTTTCTATCTCTGGTAATGAAAAACCTGGACTGCCAGGCCTATCTCACAAGTTTCAATACCTTGTCGAGGCTAGTTCCTTACCTTGTGACGCCTGAACCAAAGAGGATAGCCTGTTTTATTGGGGGTCTGGCCCCAGAAGTTAAAGCAAGTGTCAAAGCCTCTCGGCCCACTACATTTCGATCAATAGCTGACATATCTCTGTCCCTTACGCTAGACGCAGTCAAACAGAGATCCCTGAGAGCTGCAGATGCCGAAAAACGAAAACGCGAAGATGATGGTTCGCGACGCTCAGACAAGAAGCGTAAGGGAAGCAACGACCAGAAGAAAGGGTCGGAATCTAAGAAGGGTGATCATCAGTCGAGTGATAAACACCGGTGCAAGGTTTGTAAGAAGCACCACTTTGGGAAGTGCAGGCATGAGTCAAGATCGCAATCCCAGCCAAAAGCGTGTTGTCACGACCCCCGACCCCATCCTGGCTGGAATCGGAAGCCGCGAGCAGTCAAGTGGTACCGGTGATTATTTTAAAAAAAATATTGCAGCGGAAATTTCATCAGGACCGTGAGTTAGGAAAAATATCAGAGTTTAGAAACACCGGATTTTATTTAAATAGATGGAATAAATTCCATGTTTTACAAAGGTAGCTTTTAATACGGGATAAACCCAAAAACAATATTTCTTAAGTTGATTTAATTAATAAAATAAGCCACTTCTTGAAGTCCTTCAGTGCCGGATCCAATTCTTACTCCAATCTACTGTAATTACCTGAAACGCGTTTTAAAAAGGTTTTGTCAGCGGGAAATACTGAGTGAATCATTCTTGTTTATGTAAAATCATATTTAGTTATAATTTACAGTATTAAGAGAGATTACAATGTTTCTGATATCAAACCAACTACCCACAGTATTTGTCACTCGACTCATTTCGGTGACTGTGGTCATATCACCATTGGCTGCCCCAATGAATGACGAATATCACTTAATTTAGGTTCGCCCACCTAAAGTGATAACAACAGTAGTAATGTGCATAATACCCCACATACCGGCTGTAATTTGGTGATTACATAAACTTAATCACCGTAATTATAATTCTGAAAATAATTTGGAGTATTGTAAAACAGTTGATAAAAAGAGAATGACTCACTTTATAAGCATGCAAAATTGAGTTAACAAGCTTCTTGATTCTACTTCTTCCGATAATTAAGCATGCACTTTATTATTCTGGATCTTCTGATGATTTAATAGTTTGTTTGATTGTGAGTGTGTAGTTGGGAGTATTTTTGGTAGTTAAACACATAGTTTAACATAATGGAATACGTATTTGTGTAAAACCCAAATCAAACCTTAACGGTAGTCACGAGATTCGAACCTTAACGAATTTCACAAAGTATAGTCTTATTCAGACAGTACTTTGGTATCCATTTAATGAACTCACAAAGTATAGTACTTTGGATTCCGTTTAACGAAATTCACAAAGCACAACACTTCGGCATTCGTTAGATGGTTCCTGAATCGATCGAACAGGACATCGCTTTGGTGATTATTGGTTAGAACACCAACGTATAGAGAAAAGAAGAAAAGAAATGAGCGAAGAAAAATGAATCCTAAGCTTCCTATTTATAGGTAGGAAATAGGAAATTTCTAGGAAGTTACCCTTGTATTTCTAGGAAGTTTCCTATAGCTTTTCTAGGAAGTTACTTATGCATTTTCTAGGAAGCTTCCTATCCACAGATATCTATCCTCTTACACCTTCCTAGCACCTTCCTTCGATATTATTTATTTTATATTTATATATATTTCTATTTAGGTGATTAGTAGATCTTACCTAGCTTAATTAATCTTGCTTAACTTAATTAATCGTACTTAGCTTAATTAATCTAGTTTAGCTGAATTAATCCCACTTAATTAATACTAAACTTAATTAATAGATTAATTAACCTACTCAGTTAACCTAGCTGCTAGTTTATTTAACTATTAAGTTTACTTAGCTATTAAGTACTCTAGCAGCTCCTTGCTTACGAGTTCTAATTTCTAGACACAATGGAACGCGTATTAGTGTACTAACTCAATTCAACTTTAACGACAATCACGAGATAAAACCCTCACAACGATTTACAAGTGCAATACTTAACAATTCATCGGATTCACAACGAATGACAGAGTATAGCCCGAGTTCGGACAGCACTCAAACATTCAAGTCGAAATCACGATGAATAACAAAGTATAACTCAATTTGAGCAGCACTCAGACAATTGTTGGATAGTTATAATCGATCGGACGTTGAATTGTAATAGCGATTGCGTTATTACCCTGATTCGCGGCGGCAATTAGTGATCCGTGTGTGTTTTGGAGTAAATAACGTATAACTCGACGTCAATTTAGAGTTTGAGCGTCGTTTGAACAGCAGACTGCAAGTGCCAATGTCTGCTATTTATAGCCAAAATTTGGCATTGCTTACGGACCGTAAGCCTGACCCCTTACGGTCCGTAAGGGACACCTGTGGTCATAGGGTTGTCACGCGTGGGAGTAGGCTTGCTGAGTCAACAAATTCTTAAAATTCTATTTCGCCAACGTTTTATAAAGATAATCGTTGGCTAGGTTTTACCCCCCTTGAGTTTTAGGGGCCCTGATCCTGATTCCGATTGTTTTGAAAATTTTAGGATTTATGCAGAATTACTTGGGTGTCTCAATTAGGGTTTCCTTATTGTATAATTATCATACTAAGTATTAATTTTAGTGAGAGTTGTTACGCGTGTGGAATCTGTAAGTCCCCAGATCATAAGGCCATAGATTGTAAGAAACTTAAGGATGCCACATGCTTCAATTGTAATGAGAAGGGGCATATTAGACCCAACTGCCCGAAACTTGCAAAGAAAGCAGAGGAGGGAAAGAAGACTAATGCAAGGGTCTTCCGCATGGATGCGAAGGAAGCTATTCAAGATGACAATGTCATAACAGGTACTTTTCTCATTAATGATGTCTACGCAAGAGTGTTATTTGATTCCGGGGCGGATAGATCTTTTGTAGATAATAAGTTCTGTGAACTATTGAAATTACCTGTTAAAACCCTAAGTATGAAATATGAAGTGGAATTAGCTGATGGAACAATAGAAACAGTTTCGACTGTATTAGATGGATGTGTCCTATCCATTAGGAACCACTCTTTTCCTTTATCCTTGTTACCCTTTAAGCTAGCAGGCTTTGATATAGTGATAGGTATGGATTGGTTATCGCATAACCAAGCCCAGATAATGTGCAACAAGAAGCAGGTAGTAATCAAGACTCCATCTGGTGAGCCATTCACTATTCAGGGAGATACTCAACATGGATTGCCTGAGCAAGTGGCTATGCTCAAGGCATCCAGGTGTCTGAGTAAGGGTTGTGTCATTTATATGGCACAAGTAACCATTGACGAGAAGAAGCCCAGGATCGAAGACATACCCGTCATTTCTAAATATCCCGAAGTTTTTCTGGAAGAACTACCTGGTTTGCCACCAGATAGGCAAGTGGAATTTAGGATTGACATCATCCCCGGAGCTGCACCAGTGGCCAGAGCACCATATAGATTAGCACCAACGGAGATGAAGGAATTAAGGACACAGCTAGATGATTTACTAGCTAAAGGTTTCATTAGACCTAGTTCATCTCCGTGGGGAGCACCAATTTTGTTCGTTAAGAAGAAGGATGGATCAATGCGTCTATGCATTGATTACCGTAAGCTAAACAAGGTTACTATCAAGAACAGATATCCTTTGCCTAGAATCGATGATCTATTCGACCAGCTACAGGGAGCGAGTTACTTTTCCAAGATAGATCTCAGGTCAGGCTATCATCAATTGAAGGTCAAGGAGGAGGATGTTCATAAGACCGCGTTTAGGACTCGTTATGGTCATTACGAGTTCCTAGTGATGCCTTTTGGGCTCACCAACGCACCTGCCGCATTTATGGATCTCATGAATCGCGTATGCAAGCCTTATCTAGATAAATTTGTCATCGTGTTCATCGATGACATCCTCATCTACTCGAAGAACCAAGCTGACCATGAGAAGCATCTTCGATGCATTCTTAAGTTGCTCCATCAAGAGAAGCTCTATGCCAAATTTCCAAAGTGTGAATTTTGGCTTTGCGAAGTCCAGTTCCTTGGACATGTTGTGAGTGAACGTGGAATTTAAGTGGATCCCGCAAAGATAGAAGCTATTATGAACTGGCAAGAGCCAAAGACGCCTTCAGAGATCCGTAGTTTCCTAGGTTTGGCTGGATACTATAGGCGTTTTATTGAAAATTTCTCAAGGATTGTTGCACCCTTAACTTCGTTAACACGTAAGAATATTAAGTTTAACTGGGGGCCTAAGCAGCAAGAATCTTTTGATATCTTGAAGCAGAAGTTGAGTAACGCTCCAGTGCTGACTCTACCTGAAGGCATTGAAGAATTTGTGGTGTATTGTGATGCATCACACACCGGAATGGGTTGTGTGTTAATGCAAAAAGGCAAGGTCATTGCCTATGCTTCACGTCAACTGAAGGTACACGAGAAGAATTACACCACCCATGACTTGGAATTGGGTGCCGTTGTATTTGCACTTAAGCTTTGGAGGCATTACCTATATGGAACAAAGTGTGTGATCTATTCTGACCACAAGAGCCTTCAACACCTGTTCAATCAGAAGGATTTGAACATGAGGCAGCGATGATGGATGGAAACCTTGAACGATTATGATTGTGAAATAAGATACCATCCAGGCAAGGCCAATGTAGTCGCAGATGCCTTGAGCAGGAAGGAGAGAGTGAAGCCGATAAGGATCAATGCCAAGAGCATTGAAATTAAGAACGGTTTAAATGAAAGGTTGTTAGCTGCACAAAAGGAAGCTGTGTTGGAAGCTAACTATCCTGAGGAAAAATTAGGAGTGACTGAAGAACAGTTGTCCTACGATAAGGACGGAATGTTGAGATTGAATGGACGAATATGGGTTCCTGTATATGGAGGACTTCGGGATGTTATCCTCAAGGAAGCTCACAGTTCCAAGTATTCCGTCCATCCTGGAGCTGATAAGATGTACCAGGATTTAAAGGCGAATTATTGGTGGATAGGCTTGAAAAAGTCTATAGCTACTTATGTAGCTAAATGCTTGACGTGTGCTAAAGTCAAAGATGAACATCAGAAGCCGTCAGGTTTGCTACAACAGCCTAAGATTCCCACTTGGAAATGGGAAATGGTAACAATGGATTTCATCACCAAGTTGCCTAAGACGCAGAAAGGAAACGATACAATATGGGTTATAGTTGATAGACTGACTAAGTCAGCACATTTTCTGCCCATTAAAGAGACTTACAGCTCTGACATGTTAGCCTAACTGTACGTGGAAAAGATCGTATCCTTGCATGGCGTGCCAGTATCTATTATCTCTAATAGGGATACAAGATACACATCTCATTTTGGAAGAGTTTTCAACAGTCACTGGGCTCCCAATTGAACTTTAGTACAGCTTACCATCCGCAGACGGATGGGCAGAGTGAGCGTACTATTCAAACGTTGGAGGACATGCTACGTGCATGTGTAATTGATCTAGGAGGTAGTTGGGACAAGCATCTACCATTGGTCGAGTTCTCCTACAATAATAGCTACCATACCAGCATTCAGGCTGCACCTTTTGAAGCACTATATGGTAGGAAGTGCAGAACGCCCATTTGTTGGGCAGAAGTAGGAGATACTCAATTATCAGGTCCTGACATAGTCTTCGAGACAACGGACAAGATTGTCCAAATCCGCGACCGCCTAAAGGCTGCTCGAGACAGGTAGAAGAGCTATGCGGATGAAAGGCGAAAACCTCTCAAGTTTGAGGTTGGCGACAAAGTTTTGCTCAAAGTATCACCTTGGAAAGGGGTTATGCGATTTGGTAAGAAAGGTAAGTTAAGCCCAAGGTATATAGGACCATTCGAGATCATCGAATGTGTAGGATCAGTGGCTTACAAGTTAAACTTACCTGAAGAGCTCGATGGTATTCATAATGTATTTCACGTCTGCAATCTGAAGAAATGTCTAGCTGATGAGTCGCTAGTCATACCACACACAGATGTGCATATAGACGAGAGCTTAAAATTTGTGGAAAAACCTATGTCGATTGAGGATCGACAGGTGAAGAAGCTTCGAAGAAAGCTTGTGCCTATTGTCAAGGTGAAGTGGGACGCACGTAGAGGTCCTGAATACACATGGGAGCTAGAATCCACAATGAAAGAGAAAAACCCTCATCTGTTTCCATAAATCTCGAGGACGAGATTTCTTTTAAGGGGGTGAGGATGTAACACCTTGAAATTTATGTCCAATAATGTATAAACACGTGTCATAAGCTCTGAACGTGAGAAAGAATACTTTGGAGGGACTAAAGTTGACAAACGGGGAAACTATGAGAATATAAGGGTCCAAAGTGTCAACAATGGATAAATATATTCTAAAATAGCCCTACATAACGTTTACACCTTCTAACGAATAAATCATGGATCATACGAAGCTAAAAATGAAAGAAAGTGAGGAGTTACAAACTACAGGGGCTAAAAGTGTCAACATGTGCAAAGTATACCTCTGAGTGACCTTTTGGCAGACCCGAAGCTTTGTAACGATAAAATATACTCACTAGAATACGTGGTTAAAATTTCATAAAGTTTCGTTATCGTATGAGAAAGTTATGATCAAATTCGTGTACGAGGGGTTAAAAGCGTCAACGTTGAATTTTAAGGCCTTATGAGTGGTTACAAGGTTAGTCAAGGACTTAACCAAGTTAGTAAAAGTCCCAAGGCCCTTAAAAATCAAGTTAGGGGGCTGAAAATGCAATTTAGGGACTTAAAACCACGTTACAAAGGACCAGGGACTGAAAATGCAAAGATTGAAACTTGTTTGGTTGGATCAGACAGGTCAGGCGCCCCGCGTAAGCCCCCCTTACAGGCTCACGCGGGCCGCATCAGGGTGCCAGCGACAGAAAAGTATGGACAGCTGCCAGTTCAGGTCTGTAACCGACTTTAATGGCTTTTTTTCTTATACCAGAGCCTCTCCAATGGTTTTACATGCATAGGGGGGCACTTGTCTTGATCTGGAAATTCTTGTAGACCTCCTTGGCATGATCTTGATGATCAAAATTCACTATATAAGAACAAGAGGTTGTAACCATTTTGGGCATTCATTGCAAAGAGTTCACAAGTGCACTCCTGAAGCTCTCTGGTCATCAACAAGGATTCATTAGGATCTCTAATCACAATTAGGACTCTTGTAAGTGTCCTTAACCCTTCTTAAGTCGTTTTAGCTTAGTTAATTAGCTAAAAGTCAAACCGTCGTAATTAAGGTTTGACTTCGTGATTAATAAAAATGTGCTCTGTCAAATCACGAATTAAAAGTACCTTTAAGTAGGTAATTATGTGGGTAACAAACCCTTAAAAGGGTATTTCCAGATTCCCACTCTAACTATGTTAATTGTCGAGTCAAAGCTTATTATAAAAAGTCAACAGAAAGGTTATTTGCGAATTAATGCACAATTAGCAATGTAGGATACATGCAACCTGTTTGATCATTAAAATAACTTGGTAATTAAGGTAAGAACATGTTCCAACATGTTCAACTCGACAATTTTCAGTTTAGGCTCGGTTTGGAACCGAAAGTCGCAAAGTTTGACTTCTGCTTTGACTATCAGTTCTGACCCGTTTAAGCCAAGTTTAGGATTGCCTTAGAGCTTCTTTTGGACCTATTTGCATGTTAGTATAACTCTCTGAGATTATACAACTTGGTTCATTAGATATCCTATTCACATGCATGTTTCCGTTAATCGCTTATATGTTGACCATTATGCCCATTTGACCTTAAAATGTGATTTTTGAAAATATAAAAGGGTAGACACCTTAGCTACTGATTTATAAACTTGCACCCAAAATTTGAGGTCAGTTTGAGGTCTAGATTAAGAGTTATGCTCAATAGCGTAATTAAGAGCTTCTTTACTAATTAAATGGCGTAAATTGCATATAGCCTATCAAAACCCAAATTTTTATACCAAACTTTTTACCCACTGTTATAAAATAATATTTTGGGATTTTTGGAGATTTTTATTTAATTTTAAGTTGAGCATAACCTAGTGTTCTAAGATTAATCCGGTTAATACCGATTTTGCCCTTTTTAGCCATAAAATGAGTTTTACAAATCCTTTTGACCCCAAACCAATTTCTACTGATTTGTTATTATAAATAAATTATTTTGAGCTATCTGGAATATTAAAAATATCAGCTTTTTATAAAAAACCCGGAAATGGCTCCAAATCGCCTTTTTAAGCATTTTTAACGCATAAGTGTGCACTAGAACCTTATTAAGCTTAAGGGATTGAACCTACTGATGTAATCAGTGAATTTTTATATTTTAAACAGTAGGCAAATGTTTTGGATTCAGAATTCCAGAATTGACCTTTTAGGCACATGTGAAATTACCAAAATACCCCTACGGTGCATAATAAGGTTAAAGGTAATAAATTTCACATAGATTTGATACCCTACTGTTATAACTTAGTAAATTAAGTATATTTACTAATTTAATCAGACCTGTAACTCAGGTTATTATTTTAACCCTTTTTACACCTTATAAAATGACCAAAACACCCTTATGAGGCATAGTTTTGGTTTAAAACCATTTGGGGCATAATGGAAGGTATCATTCTGATACCACAACATATTTTAATCATATTGACTTCAGAAACTTGTATTTGACTCTTATGGTTACCCGTTACGCCATATACGCGTTCGGATCGGCTTATGTGACTGGTTTGGCCATTTTAGCCGAAACGGATCAAACCATATCTTTTTGGTCTCAAAATCCAGAATGTGATTATGTTACCCATATTAAACAAGCATGCAAGCTTGTTGGGTCAAAACCACATTCTAAAACGGTCCTCGCCTTATTGTGCGTTTAAAACCGTAATCTTCATTTATAACTAACCGGTCTAAGCTTAAGACCCGTTAGAATTCTAATAGGTTATTAAAACCTTAATTTCTAGATCTAGGAGCCCAGTAAAAGCTACGTGCACTTGCTATATTTGAATTATACTTTGCTCAGGTAAATACGTTTACCTTATTTTCCCTATACGGGCTTGGGGTACGGTATATAAAATACCGCTTGGTCGGGGAATTTACCTTAACTAGTTGATGGTTAAGTGTTGTCAAATTAACCCGTTTAAAAATGTTGTTTTGTTTGTTTAACGCCTTTTGGGGTTTAATGACCATGTCCCGGATATCCTTGGCATCATTCAAAGAATGGCCACGACCTTAGCACACGGGTGTAGGCGTACACCCGTAGTGCATTTTAATAAAGTATAATCGTCGGTCGAGAGAAGTCTCGAGGCGGAATTATATTAAGTGGTGTGTCTATTAATCTTTAACCCGGCACGACCCGGGCAACTGAACGCATAACAAACATGTAATTCTTTTACAAGATTATTAAGCAAATCATTATCCCAAGTTATAAAAAGTATTATGCCTCGGGCATTTAAATCAATTTTAAACATTTTCAAAATGAGTCAGTTAAATTGTATTTACCAGTGTAAACTGACGTATTTTCCAAAAAGGCTAAGTGCAGGTACTACGCGTAATAGGCTGGTCACTCCTTAGCATCCATAGAAGTCTCGCAAGCTTAGGATGCATGAAGTATGTTGAAATGAAGTTTCCTTTTGGTTTGATTCTGCCTGTGGATCTATTTCGACTATTATGTGATACTTGGATATTACAATATTATAAGTTGAAATAAATCTTTCTTTGCTTCCGCTGTGCATTTATATTTTGTATGTTTGACTATGACGATATCAACTACCTCACGGAATCCCCAACCGGGCCCACCGGTGACACATGGAAAATAGGGGTGTGACAATATGTACGATTATTGTTGGGTTACGTTGAAACTAAGTTCGATTGCTTGAACTTATCCAATTCATATGTTTGATTTGAGACACCATATGATGTATTGAGAGCATCATATTCTAATACTTTGGCACCGATCCTTTTGCTTCGGGTCATAGTAGACTTGTTTGATCTATGACTCCACTAAATCGTTGATTGACTTTGATACCATGCGGTGATACTTTCACAGAATTGAAGCTTGCGCTAATTTGATTACGCACCTCATACCCGGATTTAATTGTTTATTGACTCGCTCTAAATCCTTTTGCTTATCACGATTAAATCGGTCTCAACACAATTGGGTGTTAAAACAATGGCACATAGATTCATTTCATAAGCCCCATGTACCTCCTAACGATTCTTTCATTGTCAATCAAATGCCTTGCGGTACTTGATACTTTTTCATCTTCAATCAAAACAGTGGCTCTTTGATGATTCCGTGTTCAACTGAAAAATTTATAACATTGTGTAAATCAATTCTTCAGGCTTGTTTCAATATACTTTCATCTGATCACAAACACGGTGAACTTGTTCAATCACCGCAATTATGGAATTATGTCATTGCAACACCTTGTGGTGTCATTACAAACTTGTGGCTTGTGCTAATCATGGTCGACCGTTTCACACAAAATTACATCAGCTGTTGTTGACTAGTCTTTTAAACATTTTTGATGCAACTACGAACCGTGATACACCAGATTCGCCTGTATTTCATTCAGTGTACTTTCGAATTTTAAGAATGTCAAAACACTAAACTTTACCATTCATCTACTCGGGAGTTGATAGATCAATTTACTATTATATTTGAGTTGGAGATTTTTGAGTTTATATAGCAGGTGCTATGTCTCGTGATAACTCGTTTGCATATTGCGATCGATCGTTTGAGAGTCTTCTTAAGTCAAGGCTCCTCTTTGTGGAACCCCCCCTGCTAGCTGGGTTGCACTAGGCTATACGCCAAGTACGTCTCGTACCTCTAACATTAACTGCTATGAGCACACACCTTTTAACCCTAGAATTCAGATTGATATATATTCTTGGACCCACCAAATGTGAGTAAGGTTTAATTCGGATTGAAGATTATCTACCTTGATATTATTCATATACATACATGTGTGACGAAACCATAAGGGGGTTCAGGTAGTACAAATTTCGAGTACGAAATTTTTCTAACGGGGGAGAATGTGACAACCCTCACCAAATCAGGTTTCCGTACGAATTAATTAATATTTAATTAATGTTTAATTACTGTGCTTGCTTACAATTATGGTTAAACAGCTACGTGATTTCTGATACTTACATTTACAGGCATCCTACTTTATTTTCTGTCACTCCATTATTTACACAGAACTATAATGACAAACTTGACACACAAAAGCACAGTAGCACAATGAACGGATAACCCAGTAAACGTGTTGGCATAGCCAGCACCAGACAGACACTGTCTCTTAGGCCAGAATGAGCCGGAAATAGTTTACTACACTAGTAGAAAGTGTAGGGAGTTGAGGATTGTAGAACTGCGTCTCTAGGTGATAATTATAGTGACCGGATGTGCCTAAAACGTACTTTAAGTACAAAATTCAGCACTTTAAATAAAAATTCAGCATTAAGCTAACTAGTAAAGTGCCAAATCATGAGAAATATATTACTAGACACTTTCCAAAGTGTCGGGAATAAATTGTGTCACTAAAAATAATACTAACGACACTTTAAAACTTTGTTAAGCACTTTAACGGATCAGTATCCAACCGAACAACCGGACTTACCCGGAACACAAAAATATTATCGTTGTCATTGCTTTTCTTTTTCTGAGCCAAATAGGGTCCCCAAATACCCTAACACCCGTTACAATTTACAACACACTAGTAACTAGCTAACCTCCTAAATTAACTAACTAATATTTATACATTTAGTTAGAAACCAACCGGATACCCCCCCCCCCATAACCGAACTCGGTAAGCAAAGGAGACAAACACTTACAAACTTTGATTATTATATTGCTTATGTTCCATATCTAGTGAACATAAGATCCCTTGGATAATCATGTGAAGTGAATTATAAATGTAACTCTAGGTCCATAACATTCATTTCATCACGCAACAAAACTTGAGCTCCTCTCTCTTCCTCCTCTTGATTCTCGGTCGACCACCATAGCCACACCACCACCACTTTTCGATTTTGATCAACGCATCCTATTTGCATACAAGGGTTAAGGATCTCATACGAGGAAGCCCGGTGCTTGCGAATTGCCAAGGACCTTCCTACATTGCTTTTAACCACCCGTTTTTCGTCTAGTTTCTTCCCTAGCCTCGAGCTAGTAGTAAGTGACTCTAAACGCCTTCTTGATCTATTCTAAGGTGGTTAATATGAACTTTGTCGATTGAAAATCATGAACATACTAAATCACATACTAAAAGTTTACAAAAATGATAAACATGATGGATAAAAGCAATGTAATGGTGTAAAACTCATAAAACTAGTTTTATTATGATTATTTAGTGTGGTGTGATGCTAGTAGTAGCTCAGTTCGTCATCTAACCCGGCTAAGTCATGTTCATGTAGCATGACTTAGAATATGTTAAAGTATAAAAGGGGTTAAATGATGAACACTACTACATGTCAAGCATGAACTTGTGTAAAGACAATCTTTCTTATGAAATAGACTTGAAAACTAGTAGATCTACGGATCTACAAGTGGTATTTTCAAAGGACCAAGCGTCAAAAGAAATCATATTTTCTACACCGGGTTTTACGTGAACAAGAGTGATTTTTGTAAACACACAAGTGTGTAGACACTTGTGTAACACAAAGTTTTGACAAAAGAGCTATTTTTGTAAATGTTGACAAGAAGTTGTAAAGATGTAACTTCTTTAAAAAAACAAGACTCTTAAGAAACCAAGTTGATTTATACAAAGATCCACTAAAAGTAATGGAAAGTTACTACATATTTTTTATAAACCACAAGTTCATGTATTTTTGCGATTTATATCTATTTTGACTAGTTTGATGGTTTGAATATTGTTTATTGTTGATTGAGGAAAATTGTTGTTTGAAATTATAAAAGAAAATGATACGCTTGAAAGCGTGGCCACCTCCAGTTACAGGGGAAACTCTGGCGAAATTTTTCCAAAAATCTAACACTTGGAAATATTTTCATCACAAGTGTTATAAATATATTTCCAACTTGATTTCAAAAATGTAAATTTCGCCATGATTTTATTTACAACATTTCTAAGTGTCGGAGGTGGGATTTTCACAAAATAAAACTTGATAAATATATATTTGATATATATATATATATATATTTTTCATAACAACACTTGTGAGATTTTTTATGATTATTTTGTGAACTATACAAATATTATTTTTAGGGTAAAAATAATATTACCAAACATTAATGATTCCAAAATAATACGAACGCCTTCACAATAAATATTAAGTTACAACGGTATTATTAATACCACCCGATCTTTTACCATAACTTACGCATTTTCGGAAAAATACTAGTGAATGTGTATTTTGACAAGGATATTATTTTGGAAGATTATATGGAATAAAATATAATATTTTTGGGAAAAATATTTATATTTTGGAAGTAGAATATTTTAGACAAACGAAATAAAATATATTGTATTAAGTGAGACTTAATAATATATTTCGAAGTTATAGGAACGCACGTGTATTAAAGCCCCCATCCTTGGGAAGGAATATAATTAATACTTAAATACGAAGTGCAAACACGAAATAGTTGTCTAACTATTTCCCAAAAACTTAAACCTTAAGCTAAGGCACGGCCGTCCGTCTAATAGAAGTTAGTACGTGTAGGTCGTCGCACATCAGGTTGACAGGGAGATACTTTTTAGAGACGCACTTCGGTGAGTTCATGTCCCCCTTTTCTCTTAACTGTTTTCAGTTTTCTAAACTGCGGGGGTGAAATACATGTTACTATATTTACGAATACTTTTTACATGGTATGGTTAGCGTAAGGAGGGTTACGACTTAGATCATGTGAGTGGGTAGGCGCAACTTGAGGCCATTAATCCTCATTGTAGGACCGAGGGACAGTAGCGGTAGATCTATCTGGGTGTAGCGAGCCCAACCCCTGAGCCCGCCTAATGGACCAGGTGGTGACTTTGTACCCATCGCCAAATCTGCTAGGTTTGAGTCTTCCTACTGCATTTCACACATATCATTGGCTTTGCAACCCAATGGTGATCTCTTTTTCCTTATTTGCTACATACCAGGAATTTTTATACAGACATTTTTACAACGGGTTATACATACTCACTTACACATGAACTCGCTCAACTTTATGTTGACTTTTCAAACTACATGTATTTCAGGAAACTAACGGATCTGGCACGGTATGCACATATTTTCAAGCTGCGTTTGAATAAAGAAGCCATCCAGGGTTTAGAAGGTGTAACCTCTTCCTGGACGGGTTACATATCCCTAAACCTAGTGTTGTTTTAAAGTCTTTTGATAAGTTTTTATGAACTCATTTAAGTCAAGTCAAGGTTTGTAACTTATTTTGTGATTGTTGAAAATGGGATTTTCTGAACTTTATTATTGGATGAATATCACATGTTTTTATCATATAGCATTGTTATGATTGTTGCTATGGTATTAAGAAGTCACACCAATTAACCCACGCTTCCGCAAAGCCAGGGTGTAACACTTAGCCACTAATTATTTTGAACGGATTAGTTATTGTTATAAACATTAGCATAATTAGTGACCTAATTTAAATTTTTCAAAACATAGTTTAAGTTCACAGCGGAAAGGGGGAGAAAACGCATCATAATTGAAAAGCACAAGTTTGTTATCACATTACTTACGATCCACACACTCCATCCGATTGCAACGTCCGTCCAGGGCTGTATCGAGCAACCTGCAAAGCATGCAGCGGAGTGTCAACATAACGTTGGCGAGTTCACGTGTTTGCAGTTTTCCAGATTTAATTCCAAAAACTTGTTTCAACAGTTAATTTACTCATTTATACATGCCATGGGGAGCTACCCCATAAGTAAGCCACCAAATTGTTTTTACAATACCGAATACTATTCATCCGCACGTTTCCGTAGAGTGCCCCGTTTGTCAATGTTCTATCATCATTGACGGTTTTGCCAGAGTCTATTAGTTCATGCCCGATCCCATACGCGGGCACGGTGTGAGGTTGGTGAGACCTAAATAGCGCTATCAACTAATAACCCGTTCGCCAGGCCCCGGCGACTAATCGGTATTAAGAAGTGAGGACCTGAGTGATAGAGTTTCGTTTAGTTTTGCTTGTTGCATCCAGTATAAATAGTAATTAACTTAGCGTCCCTCATAAAGGGGAGAAAAGTAGTTTGTATCCCTCACAAGGGGATAGCGTTGTTACCCGTATCCCACACAAGGAGATAGAAATACCGTATCCCGCACAAGGAGATAGTAAGCAATTCCAAACCAGGAAAAGTGTTTCGTTCCGTTTCCCAACCACCGGGAACGCAAGGCGGCAGCTCGTGACCGTCAGAAAAGCTACGCTGATAAGCGTAGGAAACCGCTAGAATTCCAGGTCGGGGACCGGGTTCTACTTAAAGTCTCACCCTGGAAGGGTGTGGTTCGGTTTGGTAAACGGGGTAAGCTGAATCCACGATATGTTGGACCATTCGAAATTACCGAGAAAATCGGTAAGGTTGCTTATAGGTTGAATCTGCCTGAAGAGCTAAGTGCGGTGCATAATGTTTTTCACGTGTCTAATCTGAAGAAGTGTCTGTCAGATGAAACACTCATAATCCCTTTCAAGGAACTCACTATTGATGAACAGCTACACTTTACTGAGGAACCGATTGAGATCACGGATCGAGAAATCAAAACCCTCAAACGTAGCCAGATACCTCTCGTGCGAGTTCGTTGGAACTCGCGACGTGGCCCAGAGTTCACCTGGGAGCGGGAAGACCAGATGAAGTGCAAGTATCCCCAGTTGTTCCCAAACGAAACCCCAGCACTGAAGCTACAACCGAATTTCGGGACGAAATTCCAAACTAACGGGGGGATGATGTGACACCCTGTTGAAACGCTCTCACTCATACTAGCTTGACAGTGGCTGCCTTAACTTTCGGGACAAAAGTTCTTAAAACTTGGGGATAATGTGACACTCTAGGTTTTCCCGAGTAACCCTTTTGTATTAACATTGTGTGTATATACGTTATTAAATGAAAGTGCGTGTTACCTTGATGTTCTATGTGATCCTTTTGCTATGTATGTATGTGTAGTATATATATAAATGTATAAATGCTAGTGAACCGAGACTACGAACCCGACTCGAGACCATTCTCGGTCTCGAGTAAACAGTAACGGTTGGGCCGGTTGGGCCGCAACCTCCCTTAGCCCAGTCGAAACCCACTTAGGGTGCACCACCTTATACATATACCCGAAAACCCTCACACTCTCCTCTACACTCTCTCTCACCTCATCCTCACTCCCTCTCTCTAGAAAACCTTAAACCCTAACAATCAAGCAAGCTCACCTCTCCTCTCCTTCCTCTCGGATTCAACCGGCAACAAGGAATCTCGGTCAAAGCTCATCATCATCACCGGATACTTCATTTTCTCACCATCTTCCTTGACTCGGTGCCTTTTCATCAACCGGTTAGTGTTAATGTGTGTTAAGAGTTTTGGTGTCTTAATGAATAAGAAACATGTCTAGTCTAGAGGTCTTTTGTATGATGTTTGTTGGATTGGTGATTTTGATGTTGTGTGTGAACTATTCTATGATGATGCTTGCTAAGATGATCAAAATGACAAAAGAATGATAGTTTAAAGAGTGTTTAGGACCATCCGGATTATGTTCAATGTTATAAAACAAATGCTTCTTGCAAGATGATCTTGTTATCTAAGTGATTTTGTTCATAGAATGCATGGTTATGTAGGAGGAACATGTTTGTTATAGAGAAATCCTAAAGATGAACTAGATGAACATGTCATGAATATGTGTTGCATGTGTTCGAATGTTGTTACAAAGGTTTGAAAAACTTGTTGTTTGATCCATTTTGATTAAGTGTTAGACAAGGGAACATGTTTGTGAAATCTTATTGGATAGTACATAAGGGCATGAAATCAGAATTCTTTTGCATAGTACAATTCGGGCAGACGTATCAGAATCAGCAGGTAAACGACTCGAGACCAACGGTTGCGACTCGAGACCATAGAGCCACAACTCGAGACCGCAACGGTTGCGACTCGAGACCTAGGCCAAGCAACTTCAAAACGGGCTTTAGGGACTCGAGACCCTCAAGGTCTCGACTCGAGACCACATCGTGACAACTCGAGACAGGACTCGAGATCTCCGGGGTTACGAGTCATGCCTACACCACTCGAGACCAACCATTACAAGCCGAGACCTCCTGGTTGCGACTCGAGACCGCATGTTCTCGAGTCGAGACCACCTTGTCTCGACTGGGCTGTTCACTTTAGTTATTGGGCCACAACGTGACTTGTTTGGGCTGCCTGTTTAACTGAACTATGTGTTAGTTGATACTGTTGACTGATCCAATAGTAGAACAGGCCCAATAACTCAACATGTAACTGTATGCATGCTATATGTTAGATTATGTGTAAATATACGTGACATTCTCTGTACCCAAACCTGACCTATACTGGTAACCATATTAGGACGTGGTGACCAGCGTGTTTGACAAGTAACCTAATCTGCCGAGCAACCCAAGGTGAGTTCACACACTAAAAGCATGCGTCCCAGGGTGGGACACGGACAACTGCCAACTTTGGGAAAAATACTTTTGAACTATTATTTCCGGGGGAATCCGAATGGGTATTTACTATCTCCGGGGGAGATACGTTTGGATATTATTTATAAATCACAACTAGCCAAGCTAAACGAAACTCTATCACCTTAAGTCCCTACTTACAGTACCGATTAATCGCCGGGGGCGAACGGGTTATTAGTTGATAGCGCTATTAGGTTTGACAATCTCACACCGTGACCGGGGGAGATCGGGCGTGAACTAGTAGACCTTGCATCTTGGTCAATGACGATAGACATTGACTCGGGCACAACAACTTTCCGTCAACAGTTTTGGTATCTACAGTTTAGTGAGCTTACAGATGGGGTAGCTCCCCACAACGTGATTATAAATGCCTTATCTAAACAACTTATATTTTCGAAAACTAAAACTGGACAACTAGTGAACTCGCTCAACTTTACGTTGACACCTTACTGCATGCTTTGCAGGTACCCAGTGATTCAGGAGCTTGCAGCTTGCGGATGTGTAGTGGTCGTCTAACCCGTGTGTTGGGTTCTAAACAAACTTGAACTAAGAATCTTGTTCTAAGCTATTTTGTCTATGCTTCCGCTACTTACCTGAACTATTACTTAAACTTAAATACTTTTGAACTTTGATTATGATATTTGCCAACCTTGTGGTTGGTAAGTATTACTTATGTTATTAATTAAATTGCTCAGTATAATTGGTGGCTGGATCCTGGTCAGTCACGCCTCCAAGCGGTGGTGTTCCGCATGTGGATTTTGGGGGTGTGACAACAACCTTTGCTGCCAACGAGAACCACCGTCCAGCCGCCTCCGTTGTCGTTGCTTCTGGTGGTTACAGCCGCCGTCGGCCCCCATTGGCTTCATCCTCAAACAACATCAAAAAACAGAAACATTCGCCCGACAATTTTAGTGATTCATCAACCTCATCGTTCAGTCGTGGAGGTCACCTCCGCTGCTACCACCGCCGTGAGCGACGGCGGCGGCGCCGTAAAAACGATGGAAGGGAGAGAGGGACAGATGTGGGAGAGAGAGAGAAGGTGGTTTCGAAGTGAGAGGTAGTTGGGTGTGGGTGTGCACAAGAAGAAAGGTGTGTGGGTGTTGCTGGCTCGCCTGAGTTTTTGGCCGGAAAACATCTCCGGTCGCTGGAGGTGGAGAGTGTACAGGGGTGTGCGGCTGCCTTCTTATTTTTAGGGTTTAGGTTTATAGAAAGAAAATGAGGGGTAAGGGGGATTAGCAAGTTATATAGGCTAGGGTTTTAGGGTGTTTAGATGAGTTGGGTTGGGCTTGACCAAGTATATTAATCCGTAAAATATTGTTTGTGTTCTTTATATAAAGCGGGTTCGATCCAAAACGCGCAACCACTTATGCTATTTATTTTAAATACGAGTGTATTACGTTAATTAGGTTTGGTTCGAGTCGACGGTTAAACGGTACGTTCCTCTCGTCGTGGTTATTATTATTTTTATAAAATAATGACGGTAATAATACCAATAATAATAATAATAAATAATAATAATAGTGAATACGAGCTTTAATAAAATGCTCGTCTCTCGACGATCAGGATCAAGGGTTTGAGTTGTCACAAGCTTGATTATTTTTTTCACATAAATGGGTTAAAATATGATTAGGTTCAATGGGACTGTTAACTGGTTTACACCCAGTCAAACCAAATTCAGCAAGTAAGTCAAGACAATATTTCCTTTGTGATAAGCATAGGCCATCTTTGGTTTTGAAAACCTCAATCCCAAGGAAATATTTTAACATTCCCAAATCCTTAATTAAGAATTTAGATTTAAGAAGGGATTTAATTTTAGAAATCTCAGTAGAACAACTACCAGTTATGACTATATCATCCACATAAACAAGTAAAACAATAAACACATATTTACTTGTTTTGACAAACATGGAGTGGTCACACTTACTTTGTTCAAAACCAAGTTCCAGTAAAACATCAACAAGCTTCTCATTCCACATCCGAGGAGCTTGTTTAAGACCATAAAGGGATTTTTTAAGTTTACAAACTTTATTAACATGATTGGGATTGTAACCATCAGGAAGGGTCATATAAACCTCTTCATTTAAATTACCATATAGGAAAACGTTATTTACATCTAGTTGATGTATATCCCAACCTTTGTTAATAGCAATAGTTAGAACACATCTAACTGTAACCATTTTCACAACAGGTGAAAATGTTTCAAAGAAGTCTATACCCTCCTTTTGACTAAAACCTTTGGCAACAAGTCTAGCCTTGTACCTTTCTATTTCGCCCGAGGCTTTATATTTGATTTTGTAAATCCATTTACAGCCTATAGCTTTCCTATTGGGAGGCAAATCGACTATTTCCCAAGTACCATTCCTATGCAAGGCTTCTAATTCATCATTCATGGCAGTGATGTGTGTAAAATGCAACATATAAAACACATCAATTAAGGCATAAAACTAACCCTTTTTAAGTACTAATGTTGGAAAAAGAGTATTTTTGTCTTCCTTTTGTATTTTCAGGATGAAATGAGCTCAAAATCACAAAAGAAGCAAAAAGACCACTAATTCTACCATAAATACAAGAAAAGGAACAAAAGTAGACTGCCCGGACCCTCAACGGCACCTCCCAAAGCAAAGAGAAAGAAACAGAGTCTGAACACGCCCCGTGTCCAGCGAACACGGGGGCGTGCCCAGGAAGCAGCAGAAAAGACAAACCAGAAGAAGCTTCCATTGCCCACCACAGGGCCGTGTCCAGCGAGCATGGGGGCGTGGTGAAAGTACAGCAGGCGCATTAATTGTAATTCGCAATTACAATTAATGAGGAGAGAGAGTGTCAGGCGGGCACGGGGCCGTGTCCAGCAGACACGGGGCCGTGTCCAGCCTTCTGTTCAGCCTATAAATAGAGGAGCTTGGCTTCATTCTCTCTCATCCCTTGGCACACCACCTCTCTCACACCTCATCCACCACCCACCACCACCATAACACCATCATCCACCACCATCATCCATTGTCCATCGTAGAGTGTGTGAGTCGTCTCGGGATCCAAGATTGATCGTAAGAGTTCTTGACAATCAAGGCCATGTTTGCCTAAGTCTCTTACATCACTTGGTGAAGACAAGTGTTTAGTATAATACTTTTTATTTTTAATCTTTTGCACTTTTTATTTGGTTTTGTATTAATGACTTTAATAACTAGTTACTTATGTTGAAGGTGATCTTTCCTTATCGTTTGTCCGTGGTGTCTTGGCGTTATTTTACTGTCTATATAAAATAAAAGATTTTCACCATTCATATCTCCACGGTCTATATGGAGGTATGTTGGCTACCTGGTCGGGGGTTAAGGGAACGGTTTGGTAAGGGTCTTGCCCTTGTTCAGCGTTTAGAGGTCCTGCTTGGGACCTGGGTCAAATTTAGTAGGATCTCCTTCAATGCCCATAGGTATTGGATGGCGGGGATCCAAACTCTTTGACCCCCTCATAAGTTAACTACTATTAATACTATAACCCGGCTATTTAGGACTGTATCCCTGCTGACTCAGACTACTTAGCCGAGGGTAACGTCACCGCCAGAAGCGGGGCCTACCACAATTTGCATTAATAACTTAATTCATTATCTTTCAATGATCCGACCCTTTAGGATTGTATCCTTGCTGACTCAAACTACTGGGTTGAGGGTAACGTCGCCTTCAAAAGAGGGGCCTACTACAATAACTAAGATAATCTCTTAAACAAGTGCAAAAGTGCGAAAATAATCAAAGGTTATACTAATACACGTGTCGGAACCAAGTGATTCATCTTGTCTATCTGTTTTTATTTTATTTTTATTTTCAGCATTTAGTTAGTTTTTATTTTTCTTAGTTTAAAATATTTTTCTAACCTTTTTGATTTGATTAGACGTTGAGGATAAACCGGTACTAAAAGCTCTTGTGTCCTTGGACGACCTCGGTATCTTACCAACACTATACTACGTCCACGATGGGTGCACTTGCCCATATGTGTGTTTAGTGTTAGTGAATATCGTGATTTATAAATTTAAAACTTGGCTAAAAGTGTAAAAAGGGCTTAAATATACATTAAAAATATATACACACTGACACGCATCAAGTTTTTGGCGCCGTTGCCGGGGACACAATGATTTTAAGAAAGTTAGGAATCAACAGCGTAATCATATTTTTATTTTTCTTTATTTTTTAGGATTTTTTTTTTTTTAGATTTTTTTCAGCTTCTGCAGAGCTCAACACGGGGCCGTGCCCGCTGAACACGCCCCGTGCTCAATCATTGGAACTGGCAATCCTGTTTTATATCAGACAGTAGGCTGAACACGGGGCCGTGTCCACTCAACACGCCCCCGTGCCCAAGATTCAGTTGCTGAAAACAGAACCGTTAGATCCCGGCGGTTGGTAATTTCTGATACAAACATGAGTGATAGTAATTCTTTTTACTTTTGGCACTCTTATGGTTTGTGGTGTCGAATATGTGGAGGCGAACATGAGGAATTAAAATGTTTCTTCCTCACTTATAGGCCCCACTATATAGACCCACCGATTCCTTGTAGCCTTAAGAGGGGCGAAAGTAAAAACAAGCACTATTTCTCCCTCGAATGCGCCCAGCCAGATATTCTAGGAGAAATGCTCCTTGACGAGTTATTTCAACTAGAAGAACTACTTCTAAATTGGTCAAAAGAACTTAGGAAGGATTTTTTAGATCCATCCCAAGATGATGACCATGAGGAAATGTTGGAACCGCATTCCGACAACCTCGTTGCTCCCGAAAATACCTTCTTACCTAGACAAGACACGGACGATAGTCGTCCCTGTGCCGATTGTTCCGTGAAGGACTCCCCATCGACTTCGTTCGGTGCATACATAGACCTGAGCGATTCGGCATACACATTCTTTAACGAGAGCCCGGGAAAGGGTTGGACTTGTCCACCTAGAATTAAAATAGGAATTACCCTCACCGACAACCTCTTGCGTTCTCGCCTTAGTATAGGACAATTAAGGTATCTTAGGCACTTTGGGGTTGTTCCAACAAGTCAGGAGCCACCCGATACAAATTAGCTCCTTAATAAAGACAAAACTTCAGAAAACAGCCCTCCGACACGGGGCCGTGTCCGGTCAACACGCCCCCGTGGTCACTCAGAAGATTTTCTGCTGATTCTGTCAGAATACGGACAAAATGTGTCAGGATTTTCTCTGCACACGGGGCCGTGTCCAGCGGACACGGGGCCGTGTCCAGTGTGCTGTCGTTTTCTTTAAATGCAGCCTGAATCATGCTCATTTTTGACCACTCCACCAAGCAGAGATCCCTGGAATCTTCACATATACCATCCTAGATAAGTACCAAAAGAAGGTTCCTAAGGACCATCTTGTCTTTTCCACTTTTGCTCATTTCCTCTTCTTCCAAAAATTTTTCAAACCTTACCTCCATGGAAGCTTGGAACCCCACGATTCCAACCTTCTATGAAAGGTTTGTAGGAGTTTTTCGCTACGGATTCTTGTCTAAAGTTAGTTCTATAACTTTGTTTTTAAATTATCTGAGCTCAAAACACAACATAAGTATGTGAAAATAATTTAAAAACTTGGAACCGTTAAACAAAATTCCTGCAGACAGCTGAACACGGGGCCGTGCTCAGTGAGCACGGGGCCGTGTTCGAGGTACTGTTTTGCAAAAGTTTAGTCATCTTCGGCTTATTTCGCAGAAAATGGCTAGCCGAAACAGCGGAGCGTCTTCAAGGAATAACCGAAATGGAAGGAGGTCGTCCACAACGGAGGATTCCCTAGTAAACCACGTTTACGCTTTAAGGGAAGCAGTAGACGAAATGACAAGTGTAGAAGAAGTATTGGTGGACCGTATTAATCATCTGACGATAGGTTTGGAGGGCTGCCTGCGAGAAGTTAACCTTCTGCACCAAAGGTTAAACCTTCTTGCTTCCCCGCCTTTGGTTCCAGTGATAACACAAAGGGCGTGGAATGTAGTACCCGAGGTTATCATTCCAGCAGAATGGCACGCCCTGCACCAAGTACCTCAACCGAGGGTGGTACAGGGAGTCCCGGTAAGCGCTCCTCCTCAAGACACCGAAGAGAATGAAGCTACCTTCTACCTCCCAAGGGAGATAGAAGAATGGCTTTGAGTGAAAACCGAGGAGCCATAGGCTAGAGAGTGTTTCTACATCGGGAAGCTATTCCCGAAATTTTCCTAAATAAGTAGGACCTTTATGATAACCTTATGTATCCCTTAGTTAATTAGCTATCTTTATTGTAATTTCTCTCTATGATTAGCAATGTTATGATGGTTTTTATGATTTATGGATTCTTGGTGGTAATGGATGAAAAAGGAAGAGAGAAAATTGGAACCATGCACGAAGAACAGAACAACCCGACAAAAATCTCCATAACAGAAGGCTCAACACGGGCCGTGCCCAACCAACACGGCCCCGTGCTGAGCCCCTTGCAGAAAATCACCCAGTTCAGGTAACTGGACACGGGCCGTGTTCAGCGGACACGCCCCCGTGTCCAGGCTTCTGTTTCAATTCTGTAATTTTTGTTACTGGCACTTGACCACGGGGCCGTGCCCGGTCAACACGGGGCCGTGTCCAGAGTGCCAGTAACATAAATCTTTGCTTTTTAACACACTTTTATACATTCTAATCAACCAAAAATATTATTTTTGGACACATTGAGGACAATGTGTAATTTAAGTGTGGGGGGGATGCTAAAACCTTGAAATTTTGCAAAATCCTAAACACAAGCCTTACACAAAACTCTATTGGAACCGCTAAACACCCCAAATTTTTTCAAAAACTTTTTCATTTTTTTTATTTACTTGTCTTAGTTTAAGTTGGGAAGAACAAGTTCTAAAAAAGGTTATATTTTTACAAGTTTACAACCGATAGCGTCGTGATAGAAAAGGAACCAACATAAGAAAATTATGAAACGGCATAACAAGTCTAGTTTAAAATTCGATTATATATGCTTGGTCACATTAAAAACCCATTCCCACAAAAGTGAGTTTTGAGCCTTTATTGAGCATAAAAATACACATATTTAGATTAAATGCTCATTTTTCGTTTCTTGTGTGAATAGCCGCTCGGTCCTTACAAATCTAGAACTTGCCACGACGATACATTCCCGGTCCTTACCAACTTAAACCCATGTAAGTAAATGATGGAGGCATTAGGACTAACTATTTTTCTTTCAAAACCATTATTTTTCATTTTTTTTTACCTACCCAAAATCCCCCTAGAAAACCCCTTTGAGCCTAAACCTTTCATTTCATTACCCCAAAAACCATTTTTACCCACCAAAAACCTTTTTCATTTTTTTTTTCACCCTTTATTTTAGTAACAAGCTCGGTTTTTCGTCAACTTGCCCTTTCATGTGACATCAAAAGAATATATATATATATATATATATATATATATATATATATATATATATATATATATATATATATATATATATATATATGATGATGAAGTCAAAAACAAACAAAAGCTATAAAAAGCTTGTTTGGAGAAATACTTCAAAAATAAAAAGTCACTAAAAATAAGGTACTTCACGAAAACCGACGCTTGTTACGATTTTTCGCCCTTTTTACTAACCACTAACCAACCACCCACCTTTAAACCCAAGCCTTCACCCAAAAAGTCCTCTTGATATTTACAAAGGTAAAAAGTTAAAAAGGAGGAGGATTGATTGCTTGGCAAGCCTATGGAAAGACGTAAGTTCCGTGCCGCTCTCGAGTGATTCACTAAAATATACACCTTCGGCCGAGTGTTGAGTGATCTCCCGTGAGGTATGTGAACTTGTATATAAATGGAATTTTAATAAGGCATGCTATGCCCAAATAAGTAATTTATCTTATGAAAAGTTCAAAATAAATCATAACGAATAGGATTGTAAATAAATAAAAATAAAGCCTATAAAAACCTTGGATTCCCGACACTCTAGGACAAGCTAAAAACTTCTCTTCTACCTATTCCATTTGGGAGTGTAAGCCACATTTAAAGAGTTTTGCTTGAGGACAAGCAAAAGTTTAAGTGTGGGGGTATTTGATGTGTGTAAAATGCAACATATAAAACACATCAATTAAGGCATAAAACTAACCCTTTTTAAGTACTAATGTTGGAAAAAGAGTGTTTTTGTCTTCCTTTTGTATTTTCAGGATGAAATGAGCTCAAAATCACAAAAGAAGCAAAAAGACCACTAATTCTACCATAAATACAAGAAAAGGAACAAAAGTAGACTGCCCGGACCCTCAACGGCACCTCCCAAAGCAAAGAGAAAGAAACAGAGTCTGAACACGCCCCGTGTCCAGCGAACACGGGGGCGTGCCAAGGAAGCAGCAGAAAAGACAAACCAGTAGAAGCTTCCATTGCCCACCACGGGGCCGTGTCCAGCGAGCACGGGGGCGTGGTGAAAGTACAGCAGGCGCATTAATTGTAATTCGCAATTACAATTAATGAGGAGAGAGAGTGTCAGGCGGGCACGGGGCCGTGTCCAGCGGACACGGGGCCGTGTCCAGCCTTCTATTCAGCCTATAAATAGAGGAGCTTGGCTTCATTCTCTCTCATCCCTTGGCACACCACCTCTCTCACACCTCATCCACCACCCACCACCACCATAACACCATCATCCACCACCATCATCCATTGTCCATCGTAGAGTGTGTGAGTCGTCTCGGGATCCAAGATTGATCGTAAGAGTTCTTGACAATCAAGGCCATGTTTGCCTAAGTCTCTTACATCACTTGGTGAAGACAAGTGTTTAGTATAATATTTTTTATTTTTAATCTTTTGCACTTTTTATTTGGTTTTGTATTAATGACTTTAATAACTAGTTACTTATGTTGAAGGTGATCTTTCCTTATCGTTTGTCCGTGGTGTCTTGGCGTTATTTTACTGTCTATATGAAATAAAAGATTTTCACCATTCATATCTCCACGGTCTATATGGAGGTATGTTGGCTACCTGGTCGGGGGTTAAGGGAACGGTTTGGTAAGGGTCTTGCCCTTGTTCAGCGTTTAGAGGTCCTGCTTGGGACCTGGGTCAAATTTAGTAGGATCTCCTTCAATGCCCATAGGTATTGGATGGCGGGGATCCAAACTCTTTGACCCTCTCATAAGTTAACTACTATTAATACTATAACCCGGCTATTTAGGACTGTATCCCTGCTGACTCAGACTACTTAGCCGAGGGTAACGTCACCGCCAGAAGCGGGGCCTACCACAATTTGCATTAATAACTTAATTCATTATCTTTCAATAATCCGACCCTTTAGGATTGTATCCTTGCTGACTCAAACTACTGGGTTGAGGGTAACGTCGCCTTCAAAAGAGGGGCCTACTACAATAACTAAGATAATCTCTTAAACAAGTGCAAAAGTGCGAAAATAATCAAAGGTTATACTAATACACGTGTCGGAACCAAGTGATTCATCTTGTCTATCTGTTTTTATTTTATTTTTATTTTCAGCATTTAGTTAGTTTTTATTTTTCTTAGTTTAAAATATTTTTCTAACCTTTTTGATTTGATTAGACGTTGAGGATAAACCGGTACTAAAAGCTCTTGTGTCCTTGGACGACCTCGGTATCTTACCAACACTATACTACGTCCACGATGGGTGCACTTGCCCATATGTGTGTTTAGTGTTAGTGAATATCGTGTTTTATAAATTTAAAACTTGGCTAAAAGTGTAAAAAGGGCTTAAATATACATTAAAAATATATACACACTGACACGCATCAGCAGTAACCCAATTGTTATCAGATTTAGCTTCAAAATAGTTTCTTGGTTCACAACTCTTATTAAGCATCGAAGCAAAACACATACTTTCAGAATCAAGATTAGCATAATTTAACACTTTTTCAAGACCATATTTAACTTTACCATCAATAACAAAGTCATCAAGTTTAGATGGAAATTTTACATTCCTAGAAGATTTCCTTAAAACACTGCTAGGTGATGGGTGGTCCGTAGGACAACCCTTAAGTGCCTTAAAAAGATTAAAATCCCATGCTTTACACGTTTAATTGTTTGAACTTGGTAACTACTAGTTGTTTGGACGTGCAGGTGCAAATGGAGCTTAAAAGGGAAGTAATTTGGAGCATCAATAAAAAAATAAAATATTGGAATGGAAGAACTAATAATATCACATGATAGAGGATGAAATTACGAGAACGTAGGCGAAAACGGTGAAGAAAACGGAGTTGAAACGAAAAAGTTATGCTGAAAACAAGTTTTTAGGTTGAAGCCTACCGTAAGCTACGGCAAGGGCCGTAGCTTACGGCGCCGACTGACAAAAATTGTCACCGTAAGCCAGTTTATACCCACCGTAGGCCATTCAAGCCACCGTAAGCTACGGTGGCCACCGTAGCTTACGGTGGAGACTGACGTGAAACTTGTAACTCCCTCATTTAAGGTTGTTTATGGTGCCTTTTCATCATCCAATCATTCCCAACTGTTTTGGAGCACTTCTTGGGCGATTTTGGCTTGTTTTTCTTGGTTCTAAACAATCTCTAAACAATTTTGTTGGTGTTTTTGATTCACATGAACATGGAGACTTGGTGGGGGATGGTTGTTCAAGTCATGAATGGCTAAACTCTTTATGGTCATCTTTAGTTGAAGGTTTGTAGAGACAATTGTGCTTGACTTCATATTTCTAGAATGGTAAATTGAATTTATGTTTTATTTATCATGGTGTGTTCTTATTTGTTTGTAAATTGTTGATGCTTATGATTATTCTATTTTGAAACCATACGTTCTTGGTGCCGTTGGCAATCGAGATATCATGGGTAGAACTAGGATCGGGTAAGGGTCAATTGGTCATCGGGTAACAACCTCACGTTCTAGGAATCTGAGTACTTAGTTCCCTTTCATCACAACAAGTAATTGCACATGAACTATGTCTATGTAGTTCTTTTTAGTGAATGATAGCACAAATGTTTAAGCAAACCAGAAACTAAAGATGGTCATTTGTCTCTAATTTGCTTACACCCAAATTTTTCTCTCGCAATTTACTTAGTTTAATTTAGTTTAAAACCAATTCACTCACATAAACTTTTGAATTTTACTTTTCTTACAATTAGATTAATTTAGTCAAGTTAGATATAATCGTACAAATAACACATATTCCACAAACTCCCTGTGTTCGATACCCACTTGCCACTATCTATATAGTTGTTTTTGGGATTAAATTTGATTGTTACCACGACAAGCACGTCAAATTTTGGCGCCGTTGCCGGGGAGTAGTGCGCAACGTGTGTTATCTTGTGTATTAGTTTGAAAAAAAAAAACCAAAAAGATTTCTTTTATGTTCATGAGTAACACTTGGTAGTTGAGTTGTGTTGTGCAGGATGACAGGGCATTACACAAATTTCAGCTTATTTACGTGTAGATTGTGCGGGGGTCCACGACATCCATGTATTGGTTGCCACGAGGCTCACTATAGGAGGGCACATGGAAAACCGGTGTCTTATGTTTCACAGCTTCCACCTCCATCATACGTTGACGATTATGAATCAGAAATGGAGGATGATTATTATTCGTATGGATACGATCGGGATGAGGAAGTTTATTATGAGGCAAGGATGGATGGTCTATGTTTTTGTTGCGGTCGCGATCACACTTATGATTATGATGTGTGCACGGTGTATTCAGAAAACCCAAAGTATTGGAATAAAAAGATGATGGAAGCGTGCATCTATAGACCATATCAGGGATATTGACAATATCATCCTGAAGAATATTCTGAGCCCGAGGGTGTTTATGTTTATGAGACTGAGGAGGAGAAAGAGCTTGCTGTATTGGAAGTAACTTTGTCCAAACTCGAGCAATATTTAGCAACACCCAACCTGTCCGATGAAGATCGAATCAGCTGCTTAGTTTCTAAGTGTCATACTTTAAAATTAAAGATAGAGATAGAAGAACGCCTCTCACCATTACCTGACGATATTAGAGATTATTCTCACATGAAGGAGGAGGTTGTGGAGGATAATACCACACCAATGAGTCCTTTATCTGATGAAGAGTCACTTATAGATCAGATGATGTGTGCAGATTATGAGGTAGAGTAGGCTGATGGGATGGATATGTGTACCGAACCTCTTCCCATATCAATGATTCAAATTAACAAGTGTGGGGAAGAGGGTTCGAGGAATAAGATGAGAAGGGTGAAACTACCAGACATTAAGGTATATGTCATGAAGTGGACTAGCAAAGCCCGTAGGAGTAGCTTTAACATGCCAAATATACTGACAAATCTATGGAGATGGCATGTAAATTTCCGAGCATTTGTTGGAAATGTTGCGGGTAAGTGTGCATTAAGACCACCATAACAAATAGCAGGTATGGTCTGGCTGAAGACCTTTAAACTTAGCGCTCTCGGGAGGCAGCCCGAGGATGTAGAGTATTGTATTCGTGTTTTGTTTTATTTTGTTTGGCTTTGTTTTGGTGTTGTGTTTGTGTTTTGGCAGGTTATTACGTTTCAATCATTGTGGATGCAATGATTCAAGTGTGGGGATGTTTGGCAACATCCCCGTTGAGATATCGGCGAATCCAAGAGATGTTCATGAACCGGTCTGATTACCGCAGATGCATCACTACCAACACTGCTGATTTACTAATCAGGTCGTGTCTTGTTCTCATTTTGTGCACTTTTGTATATATTCATGTTTAAGTTTTTGGTTGGGCGGTTGGGTGGTGTTTTGATGTGTTTGTTTGTTTGGTGGGATGTGTTAGTTGGTGGTGTGTTTTAAAAAAAATAATAAAAAAATACAAAAAGAAATTTGGGATTTGAGAGTATTAGCGAAAGCTAATGTTCTTGGTTAAAAGCGATCATCCCTTCAAAACTATACATTGGGACAATGTATCCCAAGTGTGGGGATGGGGGGAAATTTTTGAGAATTTTAAAATTTGTGAACCAAGCGAAAAATTATCAGAATTTGAGCACTTGATATTGTTCCACTTGACACACCGACACCCCTTTCTAGTCATTTCTTGGTGAGAGTTTGAGCCACATATGATTATTAATGATGCTTTCTTTGTTTTGAGTGGCGGTGTGTTTATTGTGTTATTAGAACTTGTGTACGAAATCTTGTTAAATCCTAGAGTTAGCATACTTGTGAAAATGATAGGGGACTTTTAGGTAGCTTCGTCTAGATGTGTGAGAGTGTGGGAATTGGGGGGTTGGACCTCATACATTACATATATGAGCTTGGTATTGTGAGGGGTGGGGGTTTAGTCTTTAGAAAGCCATGTTTGAGCCTTATACCATTCGGTTGTGACCCAAACCTACTTCTTACAAAAAACTTTACCTATTGAGATGACCCGGTTTAGGAGATTTAGTATGTAATGTTGATGTCCTTGTATATATTGTTGAGCTTTTATGTCTTATCTTTGTTAAAAAAAAAAGAGAAAAATACAAAAAGAAGTATTTAGTTGCAATAGAAGTTGAGAAGTTGATGATGTTTTGTATACAGTTGATGTTTGCGTTGTTTAGTGGTAGAAATAAAAACCGGGTCAAATCAATTAGCTCTTGCATATATATCCCACCATTTTCCTACCTTTACACATAGCCCCGTTATAACCCCTAAGTCCTTTTGATTCATAAGCATGCTAGATATTTGATAGGAGGAAACTTGATTTGTATACAAGCTTATTGTCGCACAATCACACACTTGCATTGAGCGTTTTAGCATAATGTTGCTAATATTACTTGTCACCGAGAGTTGTTTTGAGGGGTGTGTCTTGTGGTATGATAAAAAGTTTGTAAAAGGACGGTACATTTTAGCTTGGTTTGCATGTTGATTGCTTGTGGTTTTGAAATGGTTAGTGAATGAGTTACTTGGGACAAGCAACGGGTAAGTGTGGGGATGTGATGGGTGGTCCGTAGGACAACCCTTAAGTGCCTTAAAAAGATTAAAATCCCATGCTTTACACGTTTAATTGTTTGAACTTGGTAACTACTAGTTGTTTGGACGTGCAGGTGCAAATGGAGCTTAAAAGGGAAGTAATTTGGAGCATCAATAAAAAATAAAATATTGGAATGGAAGAACTAATAATATCACATGATAGAGGATAAAATTACGAGAACGTAGGCGAAAACGGTGAAGAAAACGGAGTTGAAACGAAAAAGTTATGCTGAAAACAAGTTTTTAGGTTGAAGCCTACCGTAAGCTACGGCAAGGGCCGTAGCTTACGGCGCCGACTGACAAAAATTGTCACCGTAAGCCAGTTTATACCCACCGTAGGCCATTCAAGCCACCGTAAGCTACGGTGGCCATCGTAGCTTACGGTGGAGACTGACGTGAAACTTGTAACTCCCACATTTAAGGTTGTTTATGGTGTCTTTTCATCATCCAATCATTCCCAACCATTTTGGAGCACTTCTTGGGCGATTTTGGCTTGTTTTTCTTGGTTCTAAACAATCTCTAAACAATTTTGTTGGTGTTTTTGATTCACATGAACATGGAGACTTGGTGGGGGATGGTTGTTCAAGTCATGAATGGCTAAACTCTTTATGGTCATCTTTAGTTGAAGGTTTGTAGAGACAATTGTGCTTAACTTCATATTTCTAGAATGGTAAATTGAATTTATGTTTTATTTATCATGGTGTGTTCTTATTTGTTTGTAAATTGTTGATGCTTATGATTATTCTATTTTGAAACCATACGTTCTTGGTGCCGTTGGCAATCGAGATATCATGGGTAGAACTAGGATCGGGTAGGGGTCAATTGGTCATCGGGTAACAACCTCACGTTCTAGGAATCTGAGTACTTAGTTCCCTTTCATCACAACAAGTAATTGCACATGAACTATGTCTATGTAGTTCTTTTTAGTGAATGATAGCACAAATGTTGAAGCAAACCAGAAACTAAAGATGGTCATTTGTCTCTAATTTGCTTACACCCAAACTTTTCTCTCGCAATTTACTTAGTTTAATTTAGTTTAAAACCAATTCACTCACATAAACTTTTGAATTTTACTTTTCTTACAATTAGATTAATTTAGTCAAGTTAGATATAATCGTACAAATAACACATATTCCACAAACTCCCTGTGTTCGATACCCACTTGACACTATCTATATAGTTGTTTTTGGGATTAAATTTGATTGTGACCACGACATCACGTCACTAGGTTGCCCTACGTTATCTCCCTCATAATTTCTTATGTTTTCCTCAACGTCTAAATCAGTCTCAACCCTACCAGGTTCTAACTCAACATCACTTGGTTGCTGTATAGTAGCCCTTCCTAAAGCATTGTCAGAGTTATTAACAGGTTGCTGAGAGTGATTAAGAACTGTAGGATTCATGCTTGTGTTATCATCATAGGGAGTAGAGTCAGCTTTAGAGTTTTGGGTGTCATTTTGGTCAAAAAAGTCAAAAAAATTTAAAGTATTAACTTCAGGATCTGGATCAAGGGAGGTTGTCTTTTCTTTGAACGGGAAAACAGATTCATAAAATCTGACATCCCTAGAATAAAACATAATTCTTTGATCTAGACTCCATAGTTTATACCCTTTTTTCTCATTTGAATATCCAACTAGAACACATTTTTCTGCATGACTATTAAACTTATCAGAATTGTTTAAAACAGTGCTAAAACAAAGACACCCAACAATCCTCAGTTGACTCAACACAGGAGCAAAACCAAACACAAGCTCATAAGGAGACCTACCATTTAAGACAGAAGACGGAGTCCTGTTAATCAAATAGGTAGCAGTTAGAATACACTCAGACCAGAATTTAAGAGGAAACCCAGCTTGGAACAATAAAGCTCTGGCAACATTTAAAAGGTGCCTATGTTTCCTTTCAACTATCCCATTTTGTTGTGGAGTATGAACACACGAGGTTTGATGAATAATACCATTATTGTAACAAAACTCTTTCATTTGTTTGTTTATAAACTCAGTACCATTATCACTTCTGGACATTTTAATGTGTTTACTGAATTGGGTTTTAAGCATATTGAAGAACCCTTTTATATTGTAAAACACTTCATCTTTATTTTTCATAAGATAGAACCAAACAGCTCGTGTGTAATCATCAACCACTGTGAGGAAATATCTAAAGCCATCCCTACTTTGGACCCTATAGGGACCCCATACATCAAGATGTACAAGGTCTCCTAAAGACTTAGTCTTATGATCACTTAAAGGAAACGGTTCCCTATGTTGTTTTGCCCTATGACATGTTTCACAAGGTTCAAGTTTAACATCCTTTTTAATATCTAGTTTGTCTTTTAAAACATGCAACACAGGTTCAGCAGGGTGGCCTAATCTAGCATGCCAAAGATTAACATCAAGACTAGCATTACACACCTTGTTAGACATAGTAGAATTACCACAGAAATATAGACCATCAAGTTGACTACCAGTCACCAGGACTTTCTTTGTTTGAGAGTCTTGAATATAACAATTATGTTCATCAAAAGAAACAGTCAAAGATTGCAATCTTTGGCAAGTTTATGAACAGAAACAAGATTGACACAATAATCAGGAATAACAAACACATCATATAAGATAACCTTATCACTTAATTTAACATCACCAATCTTAGTTACTAAAGCACTTGTCCCATTGGGATGTTTAACTTTGATGTTATATTCTGTAACATCCATTTGATTTATAAGGTTAGTGTCATCTGTAATCATGTGTTGATTTGCCCCTGAATCAATTATCCACCCAGCTGTTTTCCCATTATTTCCAAAGTTGGAAAAACAATAAGCAGGTTTAAAATCACATGTAGGTTTAAAAACATCAGCGTAACTATTAAAACAGACATAATTAGACCTACCAGCAAAGTTATTGCCTTGAGTTTCACTTCTGGACTTATCATTCAACAGGCTAAGTAATTGCACAATCTGTTCATTTGTTAAACCATTCACAGTAGACGATGAAGCAGTTTCAGAAGCATCAACAACCACATTATCACTAACCCTGCCTCCCTTATTACCACTCGTTTTAGATTTCATCCAAGAGGGGTAACCAACCAGTTCATAACATCTCTCAACAGTGTGTCCAGTTTTGTTACAATGTGAGCATTTAAGATTTGGGTTAGGGGGTCTAACATTTTTCCTTTTTGAATCAAACGATTGACTGGTTTTAACAGCAAAGCCGACAGGATTATTAGATATTTTTTCAGAAAAATTGTTTGAATTCCTGTGAGATTCTTCTCTGGAAACAATAGAGAAGGCTTCCTTAACAGACGGAAGAACTTCCCTAGTTAACAGAGAAGTTCTTACAGACTGGTAAACACTGTCGAGACCCATTTAGAACTGCATCAATTTAATCAAGTGATTGAAATCATTAAATTATTTGGAAGCATCACAAGTACATGTAGGTAGAGATAGAATTTGATCTAATTGTTTCCACATGCAGTTAAGTTTATGATAATACTCGGATACAGGCATGCCATTTTGAGAAAAGGAATTAATTTTTTGATACAAATTAAAGACCACCGACCCATCAACTTTATCATAAGTTTCTTTTAGTTCTTTCCACACTACAGAGGCAAGCTTAGAATAAACATGACCCAAATATAATTCTTCAGACACAGAATTCAAAATCCATGTAAGAACAATAGAATTACAACGATCCCACTGTTTTCCTAACACTTCATCCGTAGTAGATCTAGCACAAGAACCATCAATAAACCCTAATTTATTTTTAACTTGTAAAGCCAGGTTCATAGCATTAGCCCAAACATTGTAATTACCGGTGCCTTTCAGTTTAATATTAACAATGGTCAGATTAGCCAAGTCACTAGGATGAAGGTAAAGTGGGTCACCAGCATCAATTTTACTAACAAGGGTGCCACTAGTGGAAACAAGAGAATCATTATTCTTATCAGGCATGATAACAGGCAGTCAAAGAACAGATCAACACAGATAATTAAACAGAAAACAAATAATCAATAAGAATGCAACAGAGTGAACCCTCTCTGTATCCCAAATCAAACCGGTCTTTACTAACCCGGTACCAATATGCCTAGACACACTGACACAATGATGCAAAGAACAGAAAACAGGAGGAAAGGGTCAGAATACGCTCACAGTGGGTGCGGATAATTCAGTGGATCAGGCTTGTAACCTTCACTTAGGGTTACAAGTAACTGATCAGAAGACAAATATCGAGGTCTGTTGGTTTGCCCTTAACAGAGACCAACGAGACCCCTTCACAGCACAGTAACGAAACCTTGAAATTAGGGTTTGATTCTTCAGTACGACTACAGCAGCCTCCAAGAGAGTGAACGCCACCAGACCCGGAATCGGCAGAAGCAAACGAAGCTACCAAGACTCCGGAAACCAACAGCGGCTTTCAACTACCAAACCGAATCTGACCGAAAACCCTAGAACGCAGCGGATGACAGAACGGGAACCCCAAGAGCACCTAGTGCTCTGATACCATGTCAACAACAAGATATCAAGAACACAAAGACTTTATTACGACACCAGTCGGCGTGCTTGAATCTAGAGATTACAGAACAGAAACTGGCAAAATTACCGGCTTAAACAAACAACCCAGATCAAGAATTATCTGTTACAGAACCGAGACCAAAAAGGATCTCCAGACAACTGAAAGAAAGAACCAGACTAGAAGGTTCTGAATGAGAAAGATAAGCCTGCAATGATATGGCTGTCAATGTTGTTGTGTCTTGAACTCAAGCCAGCGTCCCCTTTTATCGAGCAAGGGCTTCAGCCCTAAGCACAAGCGGCCCAAAGAAAACAGCCCAGCAGCTCTCAAAAGCCCATAAAACAGCAACGGTAACATGTAAAAAAAGGGAAAGGATTGATTAAATTGAGGAAAATATTGAATTGAAAAGAAAAGGATATTACGTATATTTCAACACATTGTTTTGTTTATGGTTTGGGTGCGGGTGGGGTGGGGCTACGGCTACTTGCAGCAGTTTTTTCATAACTTGTTCATTTCGGATGAATTGTAAACTCCTCCGCTATCTTCTTCAACGTACCAAATTATATCATCTTGTCAACCAATTTGGAAAACTATTGATTAAAACCTGAAACCAAATGAATCAACATTTAAAATTGGATCTCTTAGCTAATTGGGTCTAGGTGACCAGGTCTAGTAGGTTACACCTCGAGTATCTGGTGTGGGGCTCCTCCACGCCCCATACACCACCTCGAGCATGGCGTTTAAATGAATAAACAAACAAACTATGTTTATGTTTGTTTGGTCTATTTACACCTCTGATGAAGTTGATTCGGTTGCTTACTTTATTGTATTTAAATGAACAAACAAACAAGCTATGTTTATGTTTGTTTAGTCTGTTTACACCTCTAACGAAATATTGTAATTGACTGGAATTTTATTTTGATATTTAAAATGTTTATGAGTAAAAAAAACAATATCACCCTCATATCCAACACATGAGGGGATTTAATATTTAATGCTCAAAACAATATGAGCACTACGTTAACAACCAAAATCATTATAAATGTCAACCAAATCATTATAAATTTGTAATTTCTCATAGTTAATTGTTTATTTATTTATTTGTTATTCAACTTGCATCGAAATATTAATACTTTAATAATAAAAAAGAGATAAAAAAACATTGAATCTTTCATAACAATAAAAAAGAGATAAAAAACATTGAATCTTTCATAACTAATCTTATGTGTAATTGAGAAAGTTCCTTTTTTCAACCATATAACCCGTCGTTTTGTTGATCCTTCTAGTTGTTCAAATCGTTTTGTTGATCCTTCTAGTTGTTCAAATCGTTTTGTTGATCCCAAAACCCTGACCGCCATCATCTACATGATCAACTATGTATTTGAAACCATTTGAACCTGTGTGCTAACATGATGATTCGAAGTTGAAATCCATATCTAATGTGAAAGCTACTAAAATAATGAAAACAAACTGAGTCTATTTGGAGTCACAAGGAATCCTTCACCATGATTGTCACAAAATTTGGAATCCTTCTTTTACCGAAGACTTGTTAAAGATTGAAGTCAAAGTGAAATGAAAAGTTGGTTAAACTTCTTTTTATATAAATAGCTGGTTTTACAAAAGACTTTTTAGAATTGATGGCTTATTGAACATGTAAAAAACGACGAGTTCGTAATTTGTAATAGGGAAGTTGTTTTCACAATTTGTATTAGCAAATTCACTTCTCCAAATTTTTTATATTATTTTTATATTATATGTAGTTTAGTTTTTCTTCAAAATTTGTAATATTTAACATAAAAGTAAAATTTGTTTAATTTCTTTTTAACTATTTCAATGTCAATTATCTATATATTATCTATATATTAAAAACATAATACAATGAACAGTCTTTTTAAAATATTATAATATAATAAAACATTAGATACAATTTTTTTTAAAGTTTTGTTATTCTATTATCTATATATTAAAAACATAATGCAATGGGGACAGTCTTTTTAAAATATTATAATATAATAAAACATTAGACACAATTTTTTTATAGTTTTGTTATTCTAATATTATAAAAATTGTCATTAACGTAACTTTTGGGTTATTGGACCCTATCACCCCTAACTATTGGCTATTGGCTGTTACCACCACTAACTATCACTTTGATACACACCATCCCCAACTTAACACTTAATGTGTTCTGTCACCACGTCGTTAACTGATCACTAACTTTTGATCCTGTTAGTATACTTTTAGGGTGTCCTAAGATCACTAAAACCTTCCTAAGATCTCTATGACACCCCCCAAAGTATAGTAACATGATCAAAAGGTAGTGATCAGTTAATGACGTGATGACATAACACACTAAGTGTTAAGTTGGGGGTGACGGGGGTCAAAGTGATAATTGGGGGTGGCATCGGCCAATAGCCAATAGTTGGGGGTGATAAAATCCAATAACACGTAACTTTTTGTCTCATGATATCAAAAGTTAAAGTATTTTGAATACAACTCAGTTTCATCAAAATAATATTGAAAACACAATAAACTCTCAACAAAACTGTATATTTTGTTATTTAGATATTAATTATCGAAGAAAATTAGACACAAACTAAAGTAAAATTTTAATACAAAAAGAAATAAATTTTGGGAAAAAATAATACGTTATTAGACCATGTGTAGTGGGGCGTTTTTTTTTTAAATTTAAAAAAAAAACGCCAAAAAACGCCTCCCCCCATTACATAGGGCGTTATTTTTGAAAAAAAAGGTGACCGGCGTTTTATATAAAACGCTCAACAATAACTTGCTTTAGTCTGACATGTTTGACTGGCAGCCTTTTACAGGTCCAAGTGTAAGTTTCTTTTTTTTTTTTTATCCTTTTTAGTGATTGGAAGGGACATTATTTGGGCATTATTTCCACTACGCCACTTTTGCAATAACGCCCCATGCTGACTGGACTGCCACGTGTCGGATAATGCCCCATGGTGGTGGCATTATTTTTCTTAACCACTACACATGGTCTTACAAATTGGGAATTCAATTGAATCCGAATTCTAGAAACCTATTTTTTTAACAATATCTTAGGGTGAGGGGAGTGGTTACCTATTCCAAATAGGTAAACTGCCAATTCACCCAATTACATAGCGCCATGTCAAGTCACCTAATTTGTTTACCTAATGCTTAAAAACGTTGGCGGTGGTTTACCTAATTGGGGTTTAGATAAACTATTTAAAAAAAATGTGTGATTGGTTGAGAAGGAATGGACCCCACCACACACCCATTTGTCTCCCCTTCCCTCCCTCTCACCGACTCGGTGACCACTCACCGATTTCGCCCCCCATTTCGGTAACTTGTGCTCGGTAAAAAGGTTGGCGGTGGAGGGGGGTTCGGTACCGAGTGGGTTACCGCCCCCACTCCGTTCACCCTTATACACACAATAAACCACCTAATTTTGTATTTGTAAAGATTTGAACCCACGTTGTTATTATTATTATTATGAGAGGCAAACACAATACCATCAGATGCAAAAAATAAAACCCCGAAAATATGATATTGTGAGCATATATGATCAATGAAGAGATTATCATGCCCAAGTCCAAGGCCCACCTTTATTTTAAATATAAAGCCCTGCAATTAGACCATGTGTAGTGGGGCGTTTTTTTTAAAAAAAATTGCATTATAACGCCGTAAAACGCCCAAACCCCCATTACATGGGGCGTTTTGGGGCGTTTTTTTTGAAAAAAAATCCTCCCGGCGTGACTATTAAAACGCCATTTTGCAATGTTGGAGCTTTGACTTATGTTTGACCCACCAATGAGAAATAACTTTGTTTTTTTTTTTTTTTTTTTTTTGTTTTTTTTTTTGTTTAAGGATTGAATGGGGCATTATGGGGCATTATACCCACTACACCACTTTTGCTATAATGCCCTCTTGCTGACTAGGACGCCACATGGCGCAAAACGCCCCATGGTGGGGGCATTATAGTGTTTAACCACTACACATGGTCTTAGGGGACTTTCTATCTTTCGCAGTTCATCTACTAGTCTCTTTAATCAAATTGACCACATTTCGCAAATTTTGTTTTAAGAGCAGCAAACTATATATAGTCATATATATAGTGAAAACCATCAAGAAGCTAGGCAGTACAGTACAAGAAATCAAATTACAGTAGTGATATCAAAATCAACCCAATTACACCAGCTGATTGGAGTAAAGTTTGCCCTATTCTTGATCCACACAAAAGAGTCCTCCTTAATGCAATCTACCATTTTAGTTCGCAATTATTATGGCACATTATATCTCACGGTTTAATAATCATATGGCATCTACTTACTCGATAGATTTGTGAATTTACAACCTCATGTTGAACGTCATTTATGATATATTGATTGAGAGTAGAGAAAACGAATATCAGTAAATAATATTCGAACCCACTTGCAAGTTGCAACTTTTAATGACTCAAATACGATACTACAAACATGTCACATAGTCGTGTCGTTAATTAAGATCTTGTGTAGCAATATCTATTTGGTCCTAACCACATACTTAGCCAAGGGTATTGTTAAGCAACATATTAGGTGGATTTGTGTGCATATCTATACTACTATAACTGACAGGCTCAGTCCTTGTCTGTTGACTTTAAATCAAAACGCTCTGATTTGGCCAAAGCGTGGCGTTTCAGTGTGTCTGAATAGCCAAGGGGCGTGTGTGAATAGCCTGAGTAAATTTCAATCTTAAAACATCAACAAACAAAAGAAAATAAATTAAAAATCTAAAGTTAGTCATACAAGTACTATTTTACAAAACCAGTACTATCTTAGGGGGGACGGGGCGCCCCGTCGTCCTCCAACTATCACGCGTGCAACAGTGTGATACACCACCGCCACTGCAAGTTATCACACGTGGATTGGTTAACGCGTGGCCATGATCACGCGTGAAGATGTTTGTGGTGGTCGGTTGTTTTTCAATGGTAGATGTTTGTGTGGTGAGTGATGGGCATTTCCACTAAAATCCATCACTAGTGATGGAATAATGTTCGATAACATAGCGAAATTTGATTGGATGTTGTGAGTAATGGAACTCCATCACTAGTGGAGCGCCCCCATCCCCTTACAAAACCTTGAGCTACTCCTACAAAACCATTTTAACTCCTCTTCTGCAAAACAATTGATTTTTTCCCCTTTACAAAAGCTTGTAAACTTGCAACAAAGGGGGTGTTTGACCTAGCTTTTATTTTTTGGCTTATGCTTATATTTTAAAGTAGCTTCTAACTTATTTTTTTTTATCATTTGATAGGCTTTTATTAAGTGTTTAGATTAGCTTATAGCTTATTTTATAGCATTTGCCTCTACACAAAAAAACTTCTTCAAATAAGCTAAAAAACCTAACACGCTTATTTTATAAAAAAAAAAACAAAAAAAGCTAGGCCAAACACCCCCAAAGTAGTTTTGAAGAGAACTCGTATCCCCACAACTTCATTAGGGTGTACGGGGCGTTCTCGGGGAAAGGGAGCGGTGACCCTTGTCCCCAATCGGGAACACCGCCGCCATCAACGCGGGGACCCGAATCGGGGGGGTCATCCGGTGTAGACTCACCGCTGTTTTGTGCACGAGAATTGAGGAACGGTCATGAGGCAACGGTCCGATTTAAAAAAAAAAATCACTTTTCTAAAACATATATAAATAACCATCTCATTCACTCCAATTTTTTTATACTCAGACCATATCATTCTCACACATTTTTTATACTCTCCAACCACACCCACTTCACTTTTTATTTTTTATACTCTCAAACCACACCCCCTTCACACCGAGCAATGGAGAACCAACCCCGCGAGGCCAAGAAAAAAACTAAGGGACGGGTCTCGAAACCGTCTCGTGGTGGTTCGAGCGGTGCAAGTGCTCAACCACAACCTCCTTTCGGATACACTTCACAACCCCCGTTTTTTTTTCCAACAACCTTCACACCCCTCGTTTTACAACACCCAACAACCCAATTTCGGCTATTTTCAAAATTTGTTATCAATGGACGCTCCTCCTCAATCCCCCGCCTTCGACCCATATGCTTTTCGTTCCCCACAAGTTCCATCTACACGTGGAAATGTCGAACGTCCTCTACCTATTTACGACGACGAGGACGATGAGGTAGTGCCCGAAACTCAAAATTTGGGCGACGAGGGCGAGGACGAGGAAGATGAATATAATGTGGATGAAGACGCGGGCAACGAATAAGATGACGCTCGGGATAAAAAGGGGAAAATGGTGAGCGAAAAATGGACAAAGGTCCAAGAAGAGGCGTTGGCGAAGGCGTGGGTACATTGCTCTACCAACAAAAAAAAGGGCAATCAACAAAACCGCGATAGTTTTTGGCGTAAGATTTTAGAGCATTTTAACAAAACTGTCGGTGGAAGTAACCGGATCGTTCATCAAGTACGGTCTAAATGGAACCCGATGATGACGAAAATAAACTTTTTCAACGGCCTATACCAACAAGCGGTAAAAATTATATTTTTTTTTAACATTGTATATTTTTAATTTTTTTTCTAAGTTCATATTTTTTTAACACTTATTATTTAATATTGTATATTTTTATTATTTTATAACATGTAGGATCGCACACGAGGAAGCGGATGTAAGGATCTCGACGTGATGAAAGTCGCGTTAAAAGAATTTAAAGATAGATTTCCGAACGGTTTTCAACACATCGAGGCGTGGGAGGTCGTTCGAAGACACGAGAAATGGGCCCAAGTCCCATTGTTGGGTGAGGAAGGTGAAGGTTCGGCACATAAAAGAAAGCCCGTTGACGTGGACCCTTCGATACCGGATATGAACGAAGACCCCTCGCCACAAAGACCACAACGGCGAGACAAGCGTCAAGCTACATCGTCCGAGGGAAGCTCGGCCGAGTTGGCGGCACAATTCAAAGTGTACACCGCCATGAAAGAAGCGAAGCAAGCGATAGAATTGGAGGCGATCGAATTGAGGAAAAAAAGAGAGTCGGAGGCTCGCGAGCTCATATCGGAACAACGCGAGACGATGAAAAACTACAATTACGATCGAGATATGAAAACATTCCTCAAGCCGCACGACGATGCTCCGCCAAGTATGTTGCCGTTCATCCTCGCCCGAAAGCGCGAAATCGCTAACAAGTACGGGTGGCCATGCGATTTCTAAAATTTTAATTTTCTAGTTTTAATGTAATTTTTATTTTCTAGTTTGAATGTATTTTTTTTTTTAATTTAATGAAATGTCTTTTATTTAATTTATAAAAATGCATAATTTTACAAAAAAAAAAAAAAAAAAAAAAAAACGAACTCACCTAAGAGGGGAGTGCCGCCATCAAAAAAGGGTGTTAGGGGAGTTGACGTGGCACTAGTTGGTTGGTTAGACGTAAGAGAGGGGACTCACCTCTTAGGTGAGCACCCCTTACACCCTTACTGAACAACAAACACCCTCTTGCTGTCTTGCATCATCATCTTCATCGTCGAAGACCAACAACCTCTTGGACCGGTAGTCACCTTCATCATCGAAGACCAACATCCAGAAAAGCAATTAGTGATAGTTATATTTCTTCAATTTCTCTTCACTTTGCCTGCTCCTTTCTTCATTTTACTCGCATTTTGAAAGGTTAAACTCAATTTTAATCCAAAAAACTATACATATATATTATATATAGACGTGTCGTGTGAACTGGACGGCGGGCCTGTGCCCACGGCTTGCATCCGCCACTGGCGATTAAGGCGATTAGTGATCTCACCTACACAAACAAACCGGAATGCTTGTCGTTTGAACAACATGATATGATGATTAAATTACCATTGTAACTGGTATGCATAAGCTTTCTGTATATCAAACCTATACAATGCTTTATACCAATTTGTCCCTGAGTTACGTTACAACACACATTCATAATTTCCATTTTGTAAAAACCGGCCTGTTCATCTTCAGTTTATCACGTGGGTTTTCTTTTACTGCACATAAGGTGTTCGATAAAAGTCCCCAAAGACATACAACCATTATAACTGACAAAGGGTACGAAGCCTTAGCGTCTTTTGTCAAGGGAAATGTGTTAGGCAAGAAACCCACAAAGTATGAACTCTGTACTGCTCTTAATTATTGCGCGAAGACACGAAACTCTCGCCTTGGTTCCCAGATCCATGCAAAGGTAGTTCATACAGGTTTTGACCAGAATTTGTATATAAACAGCGCGTTAGTGAACGTGTACGCGAAATGTGGTTCGATGGGTGAGGCGATGAAGGTGTTCGATGGAATGGAATTACATGACGAAGTATCGTGGACTTCGATGATATGTGGGCTTTCGCAAAACGGGCAGGGAGGAGAAGCCCTTTGTTTGTTTAAAGAAATGTTGACGACGCCGGTTAGGCCGAATTGTTTTACTTACGTTAGTGTTGTTAGCGCGTGTACCGAGCAAGAATCGGTGTTTAAATGCGGGGAGTTGGTTCATGCTCATGTGGTAATGCGGGGACATGAAAGCAATAGTTTTGTGATAAGTGTTTTGATTGATTATTATGCGAAATGTGGACGAATGGATAAAGCGGTTATGCTATTCGGATCATGTGCTTATAATGATGATGTTGTCTTGAACACTATGATCTCAGCGTACTCGCATAACCGACAAGGTGAGGATGCACTCAGACTTTTTGCGAAAGTGCATAACGCAAATGCGGGTCTTAGTGAACACACTTTGACCAGCATCTTGGATGCTTGTGGCGCGTTAACGGTTCTCCGACAAGGAAAACAGGTGCACGCTTTGGTAACGAAAATGGGTTCGGATCGGAACACGTTTGTGGTTGGTGCGTTGATTAACATGTACTCGAAATGCGGTAACATCGATGAAGCGTGTCATGTTTTTTATCAAACGGGCTACAAAAACAACGTATTATGGACTTCATTGATCACCGCGTACGCGCAGAGCGGTAGAGGTCTGGACGCTTTGAAAATCTTTGATCATTTACTTACGGAAAAAAGATTTGACCCGGATCACGTATGTTTTACAGTTGTGTTGACTGCTTGCAACCACTCTGGACTTCTCGACAAAGGTATTAGTTATTTCAAAAAGATGACGTCAGATTATAATTTGGTTCCTGAAGTTGATCAGTATGCTTGCTTGATCGATCTTTATGCGAGAAAAGGCGATCTTGAAAGTGCGAAAAGGGTAATGGAGGAAATGCCATTTTATGCGAACGCGGTGATGTGGAGTTCGTTCTTGAGTTCGTGTAAAGAATATGGGAATGTAGAGCTTGGGAGAGAAGCTGCTTATAAGCTATTTGAACTTGAACCGCGTAGTCCTGTACCGTATCTGGTTTTAGCGGATATATACGCTAGTGCGGGTTTATGGAATGAAGTGCAAAACATAAGGAAGTTAATGAATGAAAATGGATTAAGAAAATGTTTGGCGGGCTGGAGTTGGGTCGAGGTAGACCGTACAGAATGAAGTCCATGTTTAGAAATGCTGAACACACGTACTCTGCAATATATCACTTTGGAAGTTCATTTTACGCGTTGGTTTTAATAGGCACACGCGTAAGGCGAGCTGAATATGCCTCTGGGTTAGGAGGATGATATGTGAAACCAACCAAATGGGAAGAAATATTGAAAGGTTTACTTGGTAAAAAGGTTGACATGTAAATCAGATGAGAAAACGCAGCTTCTGGTTGCAAGTAAAGCTTATTTGGTTGTACGAAACGCTTCGTGTACATGATTCGCGTGCCTTGGTTTCGGGACCTAAATGCCTCAGAGCACATGGATGGATGTGTGTGTGCATATGGGTATTTCCTTGTATTTGTGCATGTAATATATATTCCATCAATGACAAATTTCAGTTTCATATGTATAAAACAGTCACGTTTAAACCATAGTCACATGGTTCGTGGTACGCTCCGGTACGGGAACGTGGAACGGAATCACAATTCGCTAGGTTCCTAAAATTCGGTACGGTTGGGGGTAGACTCATTTCGGATCGCTCCGGTACGATGTACCATGTAATGTGGTACGATGTACCGGTTAAACATTGTGCTATTTTATAAATTTATAAGTGTAAGTATAAAATGTAAAGTAGTGAAGATAGAGAGGGTTAAATGTTAAAATATACAAACTAATTTTACACTTTTTATATGAACTTTACAAGTTTTAGGGATTAAATGTGAACTAGTGAAAGATAGAGGGGCTAAAAGTTAAAAGACCTAAACTTATTACAACCCTAGAAGGCTTAAAACGAAGGAAGCACCGCTGCTATTCCTGGTTTCAGGCAGAAATTGTTTTTTTCTGTCCGACTTTCTATCTTCAGGTTTGGTTCGACGTTCCAACGTATTTGTATACACGTTCCGAATTCAAGCAAATCGAAATCTCGATAGCACGTAATAAAATTGAATTGATGAGTTGGGAACGCCAATTTTAACTTCGAAATCGCGATCCGGGTCGATCCTGAATCGCGAACGTACTGCGATTGGGATCGTTCGAACTGGGTCGGAGATTGTGGCTCAACTAATGAATTATGTGACTATGGTTTAAACTATAAAACCTCATGCTCATTTCTCTTTTGTCTTTTAATTTTGCCATAAAATACACACTCAGTTTAAGTTATGGAATAACCACCTATTTCAGATCTATAAAAAACGGGACAACCCGTGAACCCGCCAGGTTGACCCGAACCACTCACTTAGACTAAATCAAATCCGTGATTTTCATGTTGGGTTCATGTCATGTTTGCATATTTCTTTTGCACCAAATAACTGGTCAGAACCAGCTATAAATCCCTTTATCGTATGAAACATATACATATAGTTGGGTAGGATGTCAAAATGTTTAGCAACTTGAATTATCACAGCAAACCACCAAATGAACCAGTATATGATCAGGCTTCAGAAGTTCAGATGATGCAGTTGATTCGAAGTGGACCTAAGCATCCGAGAGTTATACGCCTGCTGCTGGGCTTATTAAAGGGAAAGGATTATGAAAAATCAAAGAGGAAGTTGTTGATTATATCTATAAACATGGGTCAAAATATAGAACCTAATCATGTTTATTCAATCATAACGTAAATATAGATACCAAGTTAGAGACACTTACTTGTGGGAGTGGTCATCTTTGAAGACGAAGATAAGGCCATGATTCCCGTTATGGTACCTTAGGTTGATGGATCACCTTAGAGATAATTTTAGTATTTTAGTATTGGTGTTCTACTAGAGAGTTTTGATCACCACTTATCATCAATATATAAAGATCAATGAATAATGGTCATGAATGGTGATCCGTTATAAAACTCTATGTTTTCTCTATTAATGGTACCTAAAGGGAAATCATAATTGCCCCTTAACGCTAATCAATAATTACAATTACTACCATCAAGTAATTGTCGGGGACTAGTTATGTCATATTGGTAATGTTACCAAATGATCCCTAAGGCCAAATCAACGGGTTATTTCTAACATTCTCCCACTTGGCCGAGTGATCATTTGTGATAAGTATAAGTAAGTTTGGCCAAGTTAAAACATTAATCAATATTTCAAATTGAAATTTCAACAGAAAAATACAGTCATTGAGTTACTGTCAACTCAAGACCCCCATTAATCATGTTACAACCCCAAATCAAAACATACGTAAATTTAAGACCAAAATGACTGAGGTAAGCCCTTTGAAATTAATTTGTATAATTCTTGTCTATACGTCATCAGGTGCACATACGTCTTTATAGACAAACAAATTGTGTAATTGAGGAAAAATAATAACTAATCATTCATATGTATGATATGCTATTATGTAAGGCCTTTAGTAAAACCCGTCTTCATTATGAGCTCTTAAAAAGACTTTGGGTGCAGACCTTAGTTATCGGATCCGCAAGCATATCATGAATGTAAATGTATTCGATACAAGTATTTAGGTTCCTCTTCTTGTTCATAAACAAACAATAATTTTGTATCGAAGTTTAATGCAGCACCTCTCGAACTGTTACTGTTCGAGAAAATAAGGTAGCTGACTCTTCACAGTAAGTCTTCAATATAGTATTTATATGGAGTTAATAAGTTTATGAGTCCACTGATAAAATTTCAACAACATTTAGTGACAATTGCGTTGTTAATTAACAACATATTATGTCATTATAATTTAGGTTGTTGTTAACAGTTTCTCATGACTCCTCCATGAGATAGATTTGTCCGCAGACACAAGGATTACCCCAAATTGACTTTTAGTTTCTTTTGAACATCATAAAACCAAGGTAAGAATAATCAACCTCTTCTTATGGTCTTTCTCATTTATTAAAGATATTGTAAGATGCTTCACAATAATCTAGAGTGATATAATGTTCATCAATGTGAGCAATATCTAAACGAGTATAGACTTGAACCTTCATAAGGCTTCTAATTAATGAATCATAAGGAAGTAATCTCATTTATTATTTTATCCTCTTAATGAGAGCAATATTGTTTGTTACATATGTAAGGACCCACTTTACAGTAAAGCTTATGGCACGAAACTAATGCCCCAATGGGTCTATCTTGGTATATTTTGATATCTCTCACGTAAGTGGTATTTTCGAGATTCATTATATCAAAATATGTGTGAGAAATTATTTGACTTATGTAACATATACTTATCAAAAGAGTGTCATCTATATAAGGACAAGTTAACATTAGTTGCTCCCACTCATCCTGAGGTTGGTACACATAAATCCACTTAATTCGTGATGAAAAGAATCGCATTAAGATTTCGTCACATTTTGATGTTTGCTTCAACCCATATATGGATTTCATCGACTTAGAAACTAAGTGTTCTTGACCTTTCAGTTTAGAACTTTCAGGTTGTTTTGAACATGTAAGTCTTTGTTTAGGGAAAATTGTTTTAATATCCATTTAATATAGCTACAAAAGATTATAAGCTACTAGAACAACAATGATCCTCAAAGAAACCTTTTGTAAGAAATGTAAGATGATTCTTTGATAATAATTCTCTTCTGAGCATAACCATTAACAATCAATCTTGCTTTTAGTATCTTAACATTTGCATTTGGATTTAGGTAATTCAACCAAATCCCAAACGTTATTTTGACACATAAAATCAAATTTGCTAATAACAATTTTTATTACATTTAGAAAATTGATTGATGCTAATGGCTTAATTAGAAGAGGTAGGATCAGTAAACTTTCTAAAATCCATTTCAACTTCAGTCAAGGAGGATACATAATCATCAAAGTTAGTAGGCTTTTAAACCTAGATGGCCTCCTTAGTTGATTATTAAGAGTTTCAGTTTTATGGATTAACTCTTGCCTAAGTTGCTATCACTTTCATAATTCTAAGTGTGCGCAAGAGGTGTAATCGGAGTAAAATTTAATAGGTCTCTTCCCCCCGCCTCTTGCACTTCTGGCAAATCCTGATAAGGAATTTTACTGCTCCCACTGACTTAGAAATCTTCAACAATTTAGCATGCTTATGGTCAACATTAGAAGACCAATAAATTCTAATAGAGAAACAAATTAAAGAAGTTACTCATTGTAGTTTCTCTGTTTGAGGATTATAATTTTGGCAAGAAATCTGAGTGTGCCCACGTTTAAGCAATAATAAAACTTTTGTTAGAGTAGCAGTATATTCTTAAAGAGAAAAGTTGTGAAGGAGCAATGTCTTGTACAAGAGGTGCAAATTGAGGTAATAACAAGTTTTCACTCCCCCGCCTCTTGCAACTCTCGCAAATTAAGATTAAGACACTTAATACTCCCACTAACCTTTTAGATCTGTAGGAATGTTACAAGATAAGTTTCAATGATGTACGTGCTGTGGGAACATGTCATATATGTTAAACTTGATTTCCTTAATATCCATATGTTCTAAAAATTTTTGGGGACATATTTAGAAGGAATCATAGTATATATGAATTAATTTCTTTAATACCTTAATTCATATAAGACAATACAAGTAAATATTATGATAAATGAATTATGTCTGAATATTCCATTTTGGGATAAGTTCCAATGAAATATAACTTCTAATGGAACTTAATTTATTCCCTTAGCCTTTTAAATATTAAGGCTTATAACACATGCTCATAAGTCACTAAGAATGAGATTTGATAATATGTCATCCTTCATTAACCTAGTCATGATTTCTCATGAAATTTGGTCTTAATGGATGAAATTTGTAAGTCTCAATTTTCTTTTGTTAAATTTTCATTTTCATGATAACAAAGGTTGTGAAAAATGTAGCATCATCAAGTTCTATCTTATAAGGTTTCTATCCAGATTGAGATAACAAATAATATGAGAGTTTAAGGTAAAGTGACTTTGTTTTAACCATGCAAACCTCACAACTTTCATAATGCAGCTTTTATATTGATACTAAATTCTGAATAATCTACAGAATATATAAGGTATCATTAAGCCCAATTATAAAACAGTTTATTATGGTTCTTATAGTCTTAACATAAAATTTTGTCACTAACTCTCATATTAATTATTTGTTAATTTCTGGTAAGGAAACACATAGAACTAGAATCAACCGGTCATATGTTGGTTAGAATATTACCATTAGCAGACTTAAATATCATAAATATCTTACTACTTATCTTAGTCAGCTGTTTCATTGAATTATGGATAGTCTCGATGCTCATGTCTAGTTTAATGGCATAAACCTGCTGTGAGACTTTCCTTTGAAGAAACTTATAGCTGGAAGTAGTAGTTGTACACTATCTCTGAATCTTAAAAGTATCCTCCTTTCGGGTTTAGTGGCGGTGAGATGAACATCATCTAATTTTCCAGTTTCATACATTCCTTTTCCTGTACATATGCTGCTAATCAACACACTCATTTTCCTTTGGTACTCTTGAGTGTTATAGTTGATTCTTAAGGAAACTTATGGTATTAATGGAAAAGTTATATGTAATGCACCGGAAAAGTGTAATGATTTCCATGTGTAAACCTTTAAATTATGGGTCATGGTATTGTACATTATGATGTATTCACATATGCCACAAACTTTATAGTAAGAATCTAGAGTAATGCATGCGGCTTAGGAATTATTTTGATTCTTCCAAAGAAAACAAATTAGTCTTAGGAAATTTAGAATCTAGAATAGCTCCCATGATAGCAATAATGAAATGAGTTCTTGATTATCATAAGAGATATAATGGTTGACTTATCCCACTAGTCATGCTCTAGTTTTCTTCTGTAGTACTTTTTATCAGAAAAGAGCAGTAGGATTATCATATCTTAAGAAATAATCAACAATTCAACAAGAGCAAATTTTGTAGAAACTCTTTAGTAAGCAAAACATTTTAGGTTTTGAAATTAGAGTGGATGAAATAGATGAGATACAAATCTAAGAAGAAGCTTGGAGTGATTTACATTATGGGGTAATCAAGTAAGGCATACACAAATTATTATATTGAAGATATAGTCTACAATAACACCAAAATAACAGACTAATTTAAGATTCTACCTGAATTTTGGCTTCGCTTTGGCTTTGACCAAAATTCAGAGAACGTACATAAATAACAAATTGTCTTGATGTTCTATAATAAATCTGGCTTCGCTTTGGCTTTGACCAAAATTTATGCATTATGAACATACATAATAAACTGACTTATTGTTCTACATGAAATTTGGCTTCGCTTTGGCTTTGACCAAATTTCATGTATTATGAACATAAATAAATAAAACCAACTTAATGTTCTGCCTGAATTTTGGCTTCGCTTTAGCTTTGACCAAAATTCACGCATTATGAACGATAAAAAAATAATAAATCTCGGCTTAATGTTCTACCTAAATTTTGGCTTCGCTTTGGCTTTGACCAAAATTCAGCATTATGAACGATATAAATAATAGACCGTCTTTAGTGTTCTACATGAACTCTGGCTTCGCTTTGGCTTTGACCATAATTCACATATTATGAACACACATAAATATAGATTGTCTCAATGTTCTACATGAACTCTAGCTTCTCTTTGGCTTTGACCAAAATTCATGTATCATGATGAACATACATACACAACAAGGTAAAACACATAAATATAACATAACACCTTTTGGCCAGAAATGAAATATTTATGTAAATTAGGCTAATAATTCATTATGTATGTCATTAAACAATTAGTTGTTGGGTTCATTATCCAATAATACACATAATAACATAAAATGACATAAATTAAAGTTGGGCCATTCGCAAGTTATGGTCATACGAAACCAAATAAAATAAGGCTTCCAAAAGTTAAGACAAGACATGCAAATTCGTATGTCAAATAGGTTTCAAGACATAAGTAAAAAGATTAATTTTGCTTAGTGTGATGAACCCAAAACATAATAGAATCCCATATAGTCAAATATAATAACTGTAAGGATTTAGACATAATTTATCTCAGTAGATTTAAAACAAATATATCTCAGTAGATTTAAATAAAATATAAAGATTTGCATAAATATAAATCCAAGCATTAATTGTATCGTTTAGATGGTTATAATAAAAAGTCTAATGTGAATATACCAAAAGATTTTATAAACTTATATTGAAGCATTCTCTTCATAGAAAATCAATTTGGAATATCATTATATCACAAAGACAATAGTGCCCACAAAATACACACATCAAGAGTTTCATTTGATTTAATTACATTAAATGTGGATAAATAAACAATAATGAAACATTAGAGAAAAGGGTGATATTATTTATGGATGGAATCTCATTCATCGATAATTAAAAAATAAAATAAATAGACCTTAATGATTTTAATATCCATTATAACATAAGAAAGGTTAAACGATTAGAACATCAAAAGTTTTGGCAATATGGATAAGCTTGATTCCATGAAAAACAACTTCTGTAAATAGATTTTTTTTTATTATATACATTTTGTTCAACTTCAGTGGCAATATCAACGATGTCTTCATAAATCCAACTAAAATACTATATATTATGCATCAATTTCATGATGCATTAGTGATCCTTTCAGTTTAGTTGCAGAGTATGTCATTTTAAAAAATCTGCTAAAATATTTTGTTCGCTGATTACATTGCAAACAGAAAAATGTAAACTGAGCATAACAAGATAAAAAAGGATCATCAATAAATTTACATAATCGAATGATATAATCAACGTTGCTCTGATACCACATGTTGATTATATCTATAAACATGGGTCAAAATATAGAACCTAATCATGTTTATTCAATCATAACGTAAATATAGATACCAAGTTAGAGACACTTACTTGTGGGAGTGGTCATCTTTGAAGACGAAGATAAGGCCATGATTCCCGTTATGGTACCTTAGGTTGATGGATCACCTTAGAGATAATTTTAGTATTTTAGTATTGGTGTTCTACTAGAGAGTTTTGATCACCACTTATCATCAATATATAAAGATCAATGAATAATGGTCATGAATGGTGATCCGTCATAAAACTCTATGTTTTCTCTATTAATGGTACCTAAAGGGAAATCGTAATTGCCCCTTAATGCTAATCAATAATTACAATTACTACCATCAAGTAATTGTCGGGGACTAGTTATGTCATATTGGTAATGTTACCAAATGATCCCTAAGGCCACATCAACGGGTTATTTCTAACAACATGTTGATTATATCTATAAACATGGGTCAAAATATAAAACCTAATCATGTTTATTCAATCATAACGTAAATATAGATACCAAGTTAGAGACACTTACTTGTGGGAGTGGTCATCTTTGAAGACGAAGATAAGGCCATGATTCCCGTTATGGTACCTTGGGTTGATGGATCACCTTAGAGAGAATTTTTGTATATTGGTGTTCTTCATAGGAGTTTTCATCTTTTTATATTCAACATTAAAGATCAATGAATCATGATCATGAATAATCATCGGTTACGAAACTCTTTACATTCTCTATTAAAGGTACCTAAAGGGAAATCATAATTGCCCCTTAAACTAATCAATAATTACAATTACTACCATCAAGTAATTGTCAGGGATTAGTTATGTCATATTGGTAATGTTACAAAATGATCCGTAAAGCCACATCAACGGGTTATTTCTAACATTCTCCCACTTGGCCGGGTGATCATTTGTGATAAGTATAAGTAAGTTTGGCCAAGTTAAAACATTAATCAATGTTTCAAATTGAAATTGCAAAAGAAAAATACAGTCATTGAGTTATTCTCAACTCAAGACCCCCATTAATCATGTTACAACCCCAAATCAAAACATACGAAAATTTAAGACCAAAATGACTAAGGTAAGCCCTTTAAAATTAATTTGTATAATTCTTGTCTATACGTCATTAGGTGCACATACGTATTTATAGACAAACAAATTGTATAATTGAGGAAAAATAATAACTAATCATTCGTATGTACGATATGCTATTATGTAAGGCCTTTAGTAAAACCCGTCTTTATTATGAGCTCTTAAAAAGACTTTGGGTGTAGACCTTAGTTATCGGATCCGCAAGCATATCATGAATGTAATGTATTCGATACAAATAATTAGTTTCCTCTTCTTGTTCATAAACGAACAATAATTTTGTATCGAAGTTTAATGCAGCACCTCTCGAACTGTTACTGTTCGAGGAAATAAGGTAGCTGACTTTTCACAGTAAGTCTTCAATATAGTATTTATATGGAGTTAATAAGTTTAAGAGTCTACTGATAAAATTTCAACAACATTTAGTGACAATTGCGTTGTTAATTAACAACATATTATGTCATTATAATTTAGGTTGTTGTTAACAGTTTCTTATGACTCCTCCATAAGATAAATTTGTCTGCAAACATAAGGATTACCCCAAATTGACTTTTAGGTTCTTTTGAATATTACAAAATTAAGGTAAGAATAATCAACCTCTTCTTTATAGTCTTTCTTGTTTCTTAAAGATATCATAAGATGCTTCACAAAATCTAGAGTGGTCTAATGTTCATCAATGTGAGCAATATCTACACGAGTATAGACTTAAACCTTCGTAAAGCTTCTAATTAATGAAGCATAAGGAAATAATCCCATTTATTATTTTATCCTCTAAAGGAGAGCTATATTGTTTGTTACACATGTAAGAGCGCGCTTTAGAGTAAGGCTTATGGGATGAAACTAATGTCCCATTAGGTCTATCTCGGTATATTTTGATATCTCTCACGTAAGTGGTATTTTCGAGATTCATTATATCAAAATATATGTGAGAAATTATTTGACTTGTGTAACATATACTTATCCAAAAAGTGCTATCTATATAAGGATAAGTTTACATTAGTTGCTCCCACTCATCTTGAGGTAGGTACATAAATCCACTTAATTCTTGATGAATATAATGCATTAAGATTTCATAACATTTTGATGTTTGCCTTAAACCCATACATGGAATTAATTGACATACAAAGTAAGTGTTCTTGACCTACAGTTTAGAACTTTCAGGTTGTTTTATGAACATGTAAGTCTTTGTTTAAGGAAAGTTGTTTTAATGTTCATATAATGTAGCTCTAAATGATTATGAGCCACTAGAACAACAATGGTCCTCAAAGAAACATCTTGTAAGAAAGATAAGGTGATTCTTTGATAAATAGTTCTCTTCTGAGCATAACCTTTAACAATCAATCATATTTTTTTTAGCGTCTTAACGTTCACATTCAGATTTTGTTTAGTGATGAACACCCTTAGGTAATTCAACCAAATCTCAAACGTTAAAATCAAATTTGCTAATAACAATTCTTACTCCATTTAGAAAATTGATTGATGCTAATGGCTTAATTAGAGGAAGTAGGACCAGTAAACTTTCCAATATCCATTTCAACTTCAACCAAGGAGGATACATAATCATCAAAGTTAAACCTAGATGACCTCTGTAGTTGACTATTGGGTTGTATTATGAGTTTCAGTTTTATGGATTAACTCTTGATTAAGTTGCTATCACTTTCAAGATTCTAAGTGTGTAAGAGTTGGTGCAGTATGGTGTGCAAGAGGTGTAATCGGAGTAAAATTTAATAGGTCTCTTCCCCCGGCCTCTTGCACTTCTGGCAAGTCCTGATAAGGACTTTTATTGCTCCCACTGACTTAGAAATCTTTAACAATTTAGCATGATTATGGTCAACATTAGAAGACCAATAAATTCTAATAGAGAAATAAATTAAAGAAGTTACTCATTGTAGTTTCTCTGTTTGAGGATTACAAGTTTGGCAAAAAATCTGAGTGTGCCCACATTTAAGCAACAATGAAACTTTTGTTAGAGTAGCAGTATATTCTTAAAGAGAAAAGTTGTGAAGGAGCAATGTCTTGTACAAGAGGTGCAAATTGAGGTAGTAACAAGTTTTCACTCCCCTACCTCTTGCAACTCTCGCAAGTTAAGATAAAGACATTTAATGCTCCCACTAACCTTTTACATCTCTAGAAATGCTACAAGATAAGTTTCAATGATTTACGTGCTGTGGAACATGTCATATATGTTAAACTTGATTTCCTTAATGTCCAGATGTTTATAAAAATTTTGAGGGACATATTTAGAAGGAATCATAGTATATATGAATTAATTCTTTAATGCCTTGATCCATTAGGGACATATTAGACACAAGTAAATATTATGATAAATGAATAATGTCTGAATATTCCATTTTGGGATAAGTTCCAATGAAATATAATTTCTAATGGAACTTAATTTATTCCCTTAGCCATTAAATATTAAGGCTTATACACATGCTCATAAGTCTCTAAGAATGAGATTATAATATTTCATCCTTCATTTAACTAGTCATGATTTATCATGAAATTTGGTCTTAATGGATGGAATTTGTAAGTCTCATTTTTCTTTTGTTAAATTTTCATTTTCATGATAACAAAAGGTTGTGGAAAATTGTAGCATCATCTAGTTCTATCTTATAAGGTTTCTATCCAGATTGAGATGACCAACAATATGAGAGTTTAAGGTAAGAGTAACTTTGTTTTAGCCATGCAAACCTCACAACTGTCATAACGTAGCTTTTATATTGATACTAAATTCTGAATAATCTACAGAATATATAAGGTATCATAAAACCCAATTATAAAACAGCTTATTATGGTTCTTATAGTCTTAACATAAAATTTTGCCACTAACTCTCATATTAATTATTTGTTGATTTCTGGTAAGTAACCGTATAGAACTAGACTTAACCCATCATGTGTTAATTGGAATATTATCATTAGCAGACTTAAATATCATAAATATCTAACTACTTATCTTAGCCAGCTGTCCCATTGAATTATGGGTAGTCGTGTTGCTCATGCCTAGTTTAATGACATAAGTCTGCAGTGAGACTTTCCTTTGAAGAAACTTATAGCTGGAAGTAGAACTTGTACACTGTCTCCAAATCTTAAAAGTATCCTCCTTTTAGGTTTAGTGGCGGTGAGATGAACAACATCTAATTTTCCAGTTTCATGCATTCTTTTCCTGTATATATGCTGCTAATCAACACACTCAATTTCCTTTGGTACTCTTGAGTGGTATAGATGATTCTTAAGGCAACTTATGATATTAGTGGAAAAGTTGTATGTAATGCACCGGAAAAGTGTACTGATTTCTATGTGTAAACCTTTAAATTATGGGTCATGGTATTGTACATGATGATGTATTCACATATGCCACTAACTTTATAGTAAGAATCTAGAGTAATGCATGCGTCTTAGGAGTTATTTTGATTCTTCCAAAGAAAATAAATTAGTCTTAGAAAATTTAGAATCTAGAATAGCTCACATGATAGCAATAATTAAGTGGGTTCTTGATTATCATAAGAGATATAATGTTTGACTTATCCCACTAGTCATGCTCTAGTTTTCTTCTGTAAAACTTGTATCAGAAAAGAGCAGTAGAATTATCATATCTTAAGAAATAATCAACAATCCAACAAGAGGAAATTTTGTAGAAACTCTTTAGTAAGCAAAACATTTTAGGTTTTGAAAATAGAGTGGATAAAACAGATGAGATACAAACTTAGGAAGAAACTTGGAGTGATTTACATTATGGGGTAATCAAGTAAGGCAGACACAAATTATTATATTGAAGATATAGTCTACTATAACACCAAAATAACAGACTGATATAAGGTTCTACCTGAATTTTGGCTTCGCTTTGGCTTTGACCAAAATTCAGACATTATGAACGTACATAAATAACAGATTGTCTTGATGTTCTAAATAAAATTTGGCTTCGCTTTGGCTTTGACCAAAATTTATGCATTATGAACATACATAATAGACTGACTTATTGTTCTACATGAACTTTGGCTTTGCTTTGGCTTTGACCAAATTTCATGTATTATGAACATAAATAAACAAAACCAACTTAATGTTCTGCCTGAATTTTGGCTTCGCTTTGGCTTTGACCAAAATTCACGCATAATGAACGATATAAAATAATAGACCGTCTTTAGTGTTTTACATGAACTCTGGCTTCGCTTTGGCTTTGACCAAAATTCATATATTATGAACACACATAAATATAGACTGTCTCAATGTTCTACATGAACTTTGGCTTCGCTTTGGCTTTGACCAAAATTCATGTATCATGATGAACATACATACACAATAAGGTAAAACACATAAATATAACATAACACCTTTGGGCCAGAAATAAAATATTTATGTAAATTATGCTAATACAGATAATTACATAAGATGGCATAACTAAAGCTTCAATGTTTAATCAAATGATATCCCGTTGGTTCAATCATCGATCATTGAAGTTCGCCATTTAACTTGCATACTTAAGTTGGACCATTCACAAGTTTGTCCTATATTAGAGCAAAATAAGTAAATAAATAAATATGGCTTGCAAACCGATTTTGACATCTTTGCAAAACGATTTCATAATTTGCAAGATAATTTTGCCAAAATAATTAACTAATTAGCCGATTTCAATACTTTTCATCTATACCAAATTAAATCACCATTAATAGGTTTGTTGGTGTGTGATTGAAATAAGTCACCAACATTTAGAATAAATTGATTTAAGCGATCATCAATAGATTTATAAAAAATAATGCTAATTTAGTGATTTGCAAATTATGCCTTTTTAATATTCATGAAAACCGACTGTCATATAAACGATATGCAAAAAAAAAAAAAAAAAAAAAATTAAATCGATTGCAAAATAAAATATCTCAATTGATTAAATCCTTTTTGCAAAACTAAATCCAATCAAAGAAATAATCCAATTGATGGATTCTTGTTGGCATGGAAATTTACGTAAAGTTAAAAATTAATATACCATTAATATAAAATTAATATACCATTAATTCACTAATTAATCACATTGAATAAAGAATTGCAATAGTTAATATACCATTAATATAAAATTAATATACCATCAATTCACTAATTAATCACATTGAATAAAGAAATGCAATAGAGTATTGTGGAACCTAAAAGATGTGCCAATCAATTATCCACCTCTTCAAACATAATACAGTAGGAAACAAATTCCTTTCTCTAATAGATATCAAACTAATGTCAAAAAGAATTAATTAAATTCCATAATCCAATAAACTGTTCGATGGTATTTTAATATTTTCAAAGAATGAAAAACCTTTTGAATATTTGACTAATATTAAATGATATATTGATACTGATGAAACGTTAGTTCAACTTTACAATCTTGATTATGAATTATGAATAACCAAAATAATCTAAAACAATTCATCAAAATTTAGTTTGTATAAAATTGATTTGCTTTATCTCATTCTGATATAAATTATTAAAACAAAGAAACAAATCAATTTTATATATAATATCCATCAAACAGATTGATCGAACTCAAAGGAATACATCGATTCAAGTGATTGAATTTTGATATAATCAACATTGCTCTGATACCACATGTTGATTATATCTATAAACATGGGTCAAAATATAAAACCTAATCATGTTTATTCAATCATAACGTAAATATAGATACCAAGTTAGAGATACTTACTTGTGGGAGTGGTCATCTTTGAAGACGAAGATAAGGCCATGATTCCCGTTATGGTACCTTGGGTTGATGGATCACCTTAGAGAGAATTTTTGTATATTGGTGTTCTTCATAGGACTTTTCATCTTTTTATATTCAACATTAAAAATCAATGAATCATGATCATGAATAATCATCGGTTACGAAACTCTTTACATTCTCTATTAAAGGTACCTAAAGGGAAATCATAATTGCCCCTTAAACTAATAAATAATTACAATTACTACCATCAAGTAATTGTCAGGGATTAGTTATGTCATATTGGTAATGTTACAAAATGATCCGTAACGCCTGCTGCTGGGCTTATTAAAGGGAAAGGATTATAAAAAATCAAAGAGGAAGTATCCTGATTATGCTGAGACAAGTTCATGACTCCAATATAAGGTGTTTCTAGGGAGGATATTCATAGTTTCTTTTATTATTCTATTTTATTTGGCACAGTTTGATTTATTATTTTAGTTCAAAAACTCAAAAGATGCAGGAAATGGTATAATAAATATATAATATTTGAAGCTACAAACAAGACCAAGGGTGGTTCGTTCAAAGTTTACCATTTTTAGTAAACAGAAGGGGTCAAGTTTACCATTTGTTTAGAAACGGGTCAGAATGAATTAACAAATGGGTCAAATAATGTTTTTTGTTTAGAATGCAAAGAAAAAACATTTATATCATTATGTCATTAAAAAACCCGACCATCGGATGGGTATAGAACTAGTTGGATATGTTCGTAATAGAAACTATGGAATTGCTTTACGGGTTTTTTTTTATAAAGGATAAGCAGGCTGATAATGGTAAATATATTTGGTATTCTGTTTTTTTTTTTTTTTAAATGGTGAAACAATGTTTGCGAGGATAGTTGCAAGGAACACGTTTCTCGAATGAGACCTTGATTAATAGCAAAATCATCAAGGATGCCTTGAAAAGTAGTTTGTGATTAGCTAAGAAGATTAGTCTGCTGGTACCACTTAATCTTGTGATTAATGAGTTAGCTCAGATTAGTTTTGCAAGAAAGCTTGTAGGAATTGATGTAGCGCGTGATACGAAAACGAAGATCGAACACGTTGATTCTAAGAATACCCGCGAAGATCTTTTCACAAACCCCCAAATTCGTCCCCCAAAAGACAAGGATTTAAAAAGTCAAACAATTATTTTATAAAACTCAAAAACTATCCCCCAATACAAATTACATAAGAACTTATATAGAGTTTTTATGATCAGGACATAAATTAAAACAAAACTTAATGAACACTAAATGTGGATTTAGAGTTAATTACACAAATAGGTCATGTGGTTTATACCTAATTTCGCCTTTGGGTACTAACTTTATTTTTTAACAGATTTAGGTTCTATGGTTTCAATTTTATAACACCTTTGGGTACTAACACCAAAATTAGTTAATTAATGACTAAAATACCCTTGCATTTTTTTAAGTTTATCAATGTAACACATTTGGGTACTAACACCTAATTTTATTTAAGTTTAAATCAATTTTACAAAATCTATTTATTTTTTTGTTTTCATATTTTTATTATATCTCTTAATTAACATAAAGTCTATTTATTTTTTTTTCATATTTTTATTAAATTTCTTATTTAACATAAAATCTACTTGTTACACCAGTATTTTTTTTTAAATAGATTTTTTAAATAAAATCTACTAGCTATATAGTTTTATGTAAATTAAATTTCTTACTAGTTTTAAATAATGTAAACCTTACTCGTTTTCAATTTTGGATATATATGATTGATAATAATAAATATCTTTCATGTAAAAAAATTAAGCCACTTGTCTTTTGTTCATTTACATTTTACTATTTTAGAAAGATATTTAATTTACATAAAATCTACTAGTTGCACCAGTAAAGTCTATTAGCTATATAGTTTTATGTAAATTAAATATCTTTAAAAAAAACGAGTTAAAAAAAGGCTTAAATTTTTTTCTTAAATTTTTTCTTAATTTTTTTTAGTTTTATCTAAAATACCTAGCTATATAGTTTTATCTAAAATACCTAGCTATATAGTTTTATGTAAATTAAATATCTTTCTAAAATAGTAAAATGTAAATGAAAAAAAAAAACGAGTTAAAAAAAGGCTTAAATTTTTTTACATGAAAGGTATTTATTATTATCAATCATTTCAATCCAAAATTGAAAACGAGTAAGGTTTACATTAGTTAAAATGAGTAAGAAATTTAATTTACATAAAACTATATAGCTAGTAGATTTTATTTAAAATATCCATTTAAAAAAATACTAGTGTAACAAATAGATTTTATGTTAAATAAGAAATTTAATAAAAATATGAAAAAAAAATAAATAGAGTTTATGTTAATTAAGAGATATAATAAAAAGATGAAAAAAAAATAAATAGATTTTGTAAAATTGATTTAACCTTAAATAAAATTAGGTGTTAGTATCCAAATGTGTTACATTGATAAACTTAAAAAATGCAAGGGTATTTTAGTCATTAATTAACTAATTTTGGTGTTAGTACTCAAAGGTGTTACAAAATTGAAACCATAGAACCTAAACCTGTTAAAAAATAAAGTTAGTACCCAAAGCGAAATTAGGTATAAACCACAGGACCCATTTGTGTAATTAACTCGTGGATTTATTTCATTACATAGTTGAGTCGACACTTGATATTCCCGCATCAGAAATTCTGATTATCTTGCTCAGCTTAAACTGGAGTCAATTATAAATGAAAAATATCTTTATATAGTTTTGACATGAAGCTGAAAAACAGTTTCAAGAATTGCCTGGTTATGCCAGGTGTTAGACACAAGCAACAAACTTGAAGGAAGTATACTGATGTTGACTTTTTCTAAAGTCAAGCAAAATAAACAATGCTAGGGTAATGTAATGTGTGCTATTTGTCGGCTAAACTAGTGTGGTGGCAAGTCTCGGCCTGGTTGAAAATTCCATTCCCGGGTTCGGTTAATTCTTGTCGCAATATTCCGTCATTGATTCAAAAGATGAATGCGTCCATGACTTGGATAAAGACCATCTGGGCTCTGATTTTGGTCACTTTGTGACACATTTAGAAGTCAAGAAACGATATGGAGTTCAAGAATTCCTTCGTGTATTTAAATTGGTATAATAGATCAAAGAAGATTCGCTTTTATAGATTAAAAATAGTTCAACATTTGGTTAATTAAATTGAGAGAGATTGTTTGATTTTAATATTTGCGATGTAATTTTGTAACTCTCCTTGTTTTGGTGTTTTAGCTTCTTTACGGCTTGTTTCTATACTTTATATAGATTTCCACTAGGGGAGCAAATGAGCCGAGCCGAGCCTTACACTACCGAGCTTGGCTCGTTAGGCATTGTTGAAGCTTGAACCCGGCTCGTATACAAAATTTGAAGCTCGAGATCGGCTTGGCTTAAACTAATTTGAGAAAAAACCTTAAACGAGCCAAATCTCGACTCAAGCTTGTCTATGATACCTTAAACATGTCAAAGCATAGCTAGATATTAATTAACACACATAAGTCTTAAAAGGAGTAAAGTTAAAACTTAAAAATACACAATACTCGTTGAGGCTCGACTCAAGCTTGTCTACGATACCTTAAACATGTCAAAGCATAGCTATATATTAACTAACACACATAAGTCTAAAAAGAGTGAAGTCAAAACTTAAAAATACACAATGCTCGTTAAGGCTCGACGAGCCTAAACGATCCTCAAAAACTTTATTTGAGGCTCGGTTTTGGCCCAGGTTATAGCTCGGATCGTTTCGAACATTTTACAAGCGGCTTGGCTCATTTGCAACCTTAATTCCTTATATTTAAACAAAAAGAGTTAAATTCCATTTTAGTCCCTGTGGTTTGTGCCATTTTGCCAGTTTAGTCCAAAGGTTTAATTTTTCTCCTATGGATCCAAAAAGGTTTCACCGTTACCATTTTAGTCTATTGGGTTAACTTAATCCATTTTTTTCTGTTAACCAGAAAGGCATTCGGTCATTTTATATGTAATTCTGTTAACTAGAAAGGCAAATCGGCCATATAAAATGACCGAATCGCCCTTCTCGTTAACAAAAATAATGGATAAAGTTAACTCAGTGGACTAAAATGGTAACAGTGAAACCTTTTTGGACCCACATGAGGAAAATTGAAACCTTTAGACTAAACTGACAAAATGACCCAAACCATAGGGACTAAAATGATATTTAACTAAAAAAAAAAAAAAAAAACTAAGCACACGAGACGAGACGCACATGATATACTTTTCTTCCTCTTTAATTCCTTCTTTACTTGTTCCCCAGTCCAACTACCTTCTTCTAACCCCCATTCTCCCACACCAACCAACCGACAATGGCGTTAGAATGGGTGGTTCTAGGCTACACCGCGGCAGCAGAAGCCATCATGATCCTCCTCCTCACCCTCCCAGGCCTCCACTCCCTCCGCAAAGGCCTGATCGCCGTCACCACCAGCCTCCTAAAACCCTTCCTCTCCGTCATCCCCTTCTGCCTCTTCCTCTTAGCCGACATCTACTGGAAGTACGAAACCAGACCTAGCTGCCACACACACGATTGCTCCCCCTCCGAACACCTCCGCCACCAGAAATCCATCATGAAGAGCCAGCGTAACGCCTTGCTCATTGCTTCTGCGCTTGTTTTTTACTGGATTTTGTACTCCGTTACGAAGCTTGTTGTGCGTGTGGAGGAGTTGACTCAGCGGATTCAGAAGCTGAAGAATAAGGAGTGATTTGACTGAGTACGTATTGTTGTTGATTATTGTTCTAATTGAGGCATTTGTGTGTTCTATTACTACTAGTGTTGTTTAAGGCGTTTGTGTATGATTATGTCACTGTGTTTGAACAAATAACGAATCGATACGTATGGATGATTAGGTTTTGTTGATTTAACTACTTATTGTTGTTGATTACTGTTGTAATTGAGGCTTCGTGAATTGTGCTAGTACTGTTATGTTATTGAACTTTTTATGAATCTGATTGTTGATGAACGAGTAGGTTGTTGATCGGTAGGTACGGATGATTAGGTTTTGTTGATTCGAGTGTTGTTATAATTGAGGCTTTGTGAGTTTTATCAGTGTTGTTATGTTAATGTGTTTGAACGATTTATGAATGAATTTGTTTGCGGAATCAAAGGCATGTTAGTTGTTTATGATCTGATTGTTGATTGAGTACTTATTGTTGTTGATTATTAATCTAAGCTTTGTGAATTCTACTTATTGAGAAGTTACAGGACTAGGCGTAAGTTGTTGATAGGTATGTAGGGATGATAATCTGATTAGGTTTTGTTGATTGAGTACTTATTGTTGTTGATTGTTGTTCTAAATGAGGCTTTGTGAGTTTTATTAGTATTGTTTTAAGGCATTTGTTTATGATTAAGTCGCTGTGTTTGAACAATTGATGAATCAATTTGTTTGCGCAATTGAAGACTTGTTTATGTTCTGATTGTTGAATTGAAAAGTTGAAGTATAAGAAGTGAGTTGTCGATGGGTATGTACGGGTACGGCTGATTAGGTTTTGTTGATTGAGTACTTATCATTGTTGATTAGTTTTTGAATTGAGGTTTCGTGAATTCTACTAGTACTGTTATGTTACTATGTTTGAAGTTTGAACAATTTATGAACGAATTTCTTTGCTTAATTAAAGGTTTGTTTGTGATCTAACCGTTAAATGCAAAGGTGAATATGCTTGTGACATGGATGTGATGGTTGAATCGAAACCATTTTTATTTTTGTTACTCTGAGTATGGAGATTGTAGGAAAAAAATCACAAAATCACCTGATTTCACTTTTGTCTATGAAGTATGTATAATTGTTTAAGGCTGGATTCAAAGTAATTAGGCTGCAAATGATACAAGCTGACTTCAATTTAGGGAAAACTAGCATGTGTATTACGAGTAGCTGTTCATTTGTTTGGTTACAAATCTAGTTCCTTTATCATTTTCACAGTCCTTTCTCTTAAACAACCATATCAGGTTTAAAAAGGAGGTTGAGTGCTTGTATCATTTGCAGCCTAATAACTTTGAATCCAACCCCAAACAATTACGCATAGACAAAAGTGAAATCAGGTGAAACATAAATAAAGAAACACTAAACGGAAAGTAAATAAATATAAAAGAACAGTGTTATGCAACTTTTTTTTTCTTCTTGCTCTTCATTAGTGTCAATGAAACTTGAATACAAATAGGAAATGCAAAACCATAATGAAAACATGGGATCATGGGTCTCATAGAATAATGCATGATGGCTACGTGCAGAAAATAATGCAAAAGTGTAGAACTTAAAAACCAAATTAACTCCTTATAACTTGCATAAAATGAACGTGGTTCGTTTGACTAGTCTTTCCAAGTCGGTGAAGGATATGGATAGTATCAGTACCAATGTTACATACTAAACAAGAGAACTTAACCCAAAAGACTAGTGTGGTGGGTGAGAAAGCCCATTTGGTATACAAACCCATATGTCTATACAACCGTAGAACAAGTCTCATACCTTGCAATGATTTCAATCCATAACATAAAATCTCTGCCACGAGGTTATTAAGTGTTCCATCTTGAAATTGATTGATAACCTACGACGTGATAAGCTTTACTCCCATCACTTGTATAAAGGATTGTTTGTTTTTCAATTCCACACCACAGCTGCTGCTGCTACTTCTTCATCATCCATCTTACTTTGTCTCAATTTCACACCTTCAGCTGGTTCTTCTTCTTCATCATCCATCTTACTCGTGTCGCTTTCATAAATGCATGTATGAGTATGATAGAACTATTGTTATGGGTGGATTTGGACTTATGGTAATATAGTCAATGGGTCGGTCAAACTGGGCACATTTAAATGCAAAAACAAAACAAGCGTCAATGAGAATTTGAGAAGATGTTTGTTTGTGAACAAGAATACAAGATGATCTCTAAAACTTGTGTTTGGCTTGTGGCATAGTGAAATCACCAATCTGCTAGTTTCAATGAGGGTTCAAATCTTTTGAATTATCAATTATGTGAAGATGGTGGTACTATCATTGGTGGATCCAACACATATTATAGAAAACCCTTTTGAAGCCGTCGCACATTTGCACAATCTTCTGTAGTGCTGCTGCTCTCTACCGCCTTGCACCCTTTCGATCGTTGCTCTACCAATCCTTTGATTGTAATCATGAGTTATAGTGAATAACTTATCTACTATTTCGAGTGTCGACGAGTAGAGGTGGAAAGTGAATCATTCAACTGCAATTGAATTTTGGCGGAGAGATATGTTGAGAGTTCTTTTTTCATTGATGTTGATTCGTTTGAGGTAGGGGTGTAAATGAAAGGAGCCAAGCCAAGCCGAAGCTCATGAGTAATTTTTAAAGCTCGAGCTTGGCTCATTTATTATTTATTAAGTATGGATTTTTTTTTTATTTTTCTATTATTTACATATAGTTACAATAAAAATTTCTGTATATCATATAATTTTTATTATTTAATATTTTTATCATAATTTTATATGTGATAATAGTTATTAATATATAACTATAGGGGATGGTTCAAATGAAAACCACTTTTATTGTGAAAACTCGAAAACTAATTAAAAAAAAGCCTAAAAAACACACAAATTTTTTTTTCAATTTTTTTTTTATAAAAATCGCTGGTTTTTATATATATATAAAAAAAAACTTTTTTTCAAAAAAAAAAAAAATTTGTGTAGTGCACATGTTACACATGTGTAGTACACATACACATGTGCACTACACAAATTATTTATTTAGTTTTTTTTTTTTGAAATTTTTTTTTATATATAAAAAAACCTGCGAAATTTGGTTTGCAAAAAAAAAAAATAAAAAAAAAATTTTTGTATGTTTTTTTGGCTTTTTTTAATTAGTTTTCGAGTTTTCACAATAACTAGTGGTTTTCATTTGAACCTTCCTCTATAACTATATTATATAAAAATGATATATATAAAAGCTCGTTTAAGCTCCCAAACCAGCTTGATTCGAATTTTTAACGAACTGATCTTAAATAGCTCACGAGCGGCTTGACTTGTTCAACCCCTAGTTTGGGGTGATTCCAGTATCTTTAGGTGTGCATTTTATATTGTGAATATAGGCAGATTGCTTACAGCTCTTTAGAAGTAATGTAATCTGGTATAATTGGATTATGGAACACTTAACCCAAGATAAAAATGGGAAAATATTATTCCATTTTTTGTGTAATTGCAAATTCTCTGTATAGCAATTTTTGTCTGACCTAAGTCAAATTGTCATTTCCTTAAATGGCTTGTCAAATTGTCATTATTATCTATTTTATTATATATAATAAACTAGTTTAAGAACTCGTGAATTTTACGGGTTGATAAAAGAAAATATTTTCATTATCACCGTTGACATAAAATATTATGATTTTACACACGTTAAAACACAATAGAATATATTTTGAAATACATGAAACGAATATATTACACGTCCACATCAACATTTGTTGTTTTATTGGTAGGTTTGTGGTCTTTGACCAATATTAGTAATTTGACTTCATCTCTGGTTTTACACTTGATAAAGCGACATACAACTGGTCATGGGTGAAAATTGGTTGTTTCATGTATAAACCAACCCTAGATAGTGATTGTCCTTGGCTTTTATTGATTGTCATTGCGAAACATACAACTGATGGAAATTGGCTTCTTTGAAACATGAAAGGAATCTTTTTATCCAAAAGATGAAACCTTAAATACTGGCTGATGATACAGAGTCATCCTTAAATACCATATGATGATCTCTATGTACCCAGAAGATGAAACCTGCCCGATATGCCGTAAAGCTTGTATGGATAAATACGGAGAGCACGCAGTGCATTGTAAAGAGCTCCCTGGGTTCAAATATCGGCATGACTGGGTGCGGGATGTTTTGTGGGACATCCTGAGAAGAGCTGAGATTTCGGCTAAGAAAGAGGCTCCTGTAAATTTCCTTACGGACCCTATGGAAAGAAGATCTACTCTGCGACCAGCGGATCTTCTCGTCTTTAGTTAGGCTAGGGGAAACATGCTTGTGTGGACCTCACGGGGGTTTCCACTATGGCTGGTTTAAGGGAAAACGAGTTTGTAGCTGGACAAGCAACAAGAAAGGCAGAATCGAAGAAAGTTGATAAGCACGCTAAAGCATGTGCAGAGAACCAGCATGTTTTTGTCTCTTTTGCCTTTGACACATTTGGCTCCCTAGCGCCAGAAGCTATCCAATTTCTGACCAGGGTCCAATGGTTCATCCACAGTAATTGTTTAGCTTCAGGGGGCAGGGTTTTGTCTTTGGTAGATTAGAGTTTGCAATTCAGAAAGGGGTGGCGGCGCAACTTACTATCTGTTAATATATATATATATATATATATATATATATATATATATATATATATATATATATATATATATATATATATATATATATATATATATATATATATATATATATATATATATATAGGATATGCTAGGGAGAAAACCCTCTACTTTGAGAAAACCTTGCAAACCCATCACAAGGCCTACAATTAGCCACGTGTCCCAGCCATCTTCATCTTAGACATTCCAACCCTTTAAACTGGAGGGGTATTTTAGACATTTTACCTAGCATTCTCTCTCCATTGTCAACATGTCATTCTCTTTTAAAACCTGATGTGTCTCTCTCTCTCCCTCTTCAAATCCATTTGAAAATCAAAATCACAGATCTTCTTCTCCCTTTCTTCTATACCACCTTGATCATGTCTGCATTGGTAAATAAAAAGGCAACCATTTCCATCACCATTCTCGTAACGGAGAACACAATCTCAGCGATTTGAGTCGTCGTCGTCTCCGTCATCACTCAAATCGCATTCTCCGATCCACAACAATGTCGGTTTCTGACAACTCTCGTCAATCTCTCATCCCTAATTTCATCTGCACTTCTTCCAGTTCTCCCAGTATCCTATTAATGACAAAAACATCAAACACTAGCTTGTTTCCTTCAACTTCACCGGCTAAACATCAAAATAGCTTCGTGATTCCTGCTCCGAACGAGCCTCTCGGCAAGATCGAGATGTATTCTCCTCGGTTTTATGCTGCTTGTACTGTTGGAGGTATTCTTAGCTGTGGACTCACTCATATGATGGTTACTCCTCTTGATCTTGTGAAATGTAACATGCAGGTAACTGATTTTGTTCTGATCTGGTTGATTTTAAGTAGTTTTTGTTGTTTGAAGGTAGATTAGCGTGATTTCTTATGCTATTGTGTTATGATGTTCTTCTTCATGGTTGTTTAATGTTTAGTGATAGGTGTTTCGGACCGTTGTTTAATGTTAGGACGATGATGGATACAAGGGAAATACGATCCAATTCTCGGGACCGTTGGTTTCGTCAAACGTGGATCAGATGCTCAAGGATCATGACCATGTTTATGTTACAGCACAACACAACTAACACGTGTTATAGTTTGAACTTCTCGGACATGCATGTGTTACATGTGACATGAAACCCATGTACAATGTAACACGTGTTACGTGTGACATGAAAACACATTTTTATAACTTCCCTGGCATACGCACACCCACATGTTTACAAACCGTTTCAAGACCGACCCAAACAATAAAGCAAGGGTAGCTGTTGAAAAGCTAAGGCAGCAAAGGTAGCCGCTGAAAAGCTAAGGCAGACTGTCAAAGGAAGCTCCACCATTTTCTTAGTGCTATGTATTTTTGTTTACTAGTAATATGTAATGTGAGACTCTTATTGTTTTGTCTAGTACATGATGTTAAAACGGTATGGACTTAACACATTCTGGAAGTCTTAACACACGTTATAAAAGAGGCTTAACACACGTTATATCAGGTATACTATGTTGTTATTAAGTTACTATTGGAGTTTATGCATCCATTCTGGAAGTCTTAACACACGTTATAATAGAGGCTTAACACACGTTATACATGTCAGGCGCGTAACACACGTTACAGTATGTATATACAAATCATGGTGTTTTGGAAACCACTAGCTTATACATGACACCATGTTGGGTTAAACCAAGATTATAACAGAGGCTTAACACATGTTATCCCAAGTATACGGTGTTACAATATTAACTTATATGTTCCATATTAACTTGTACACGTGTTACGATCAGTATATGCACATCATGGTGTTTTGCAAACCACTTTCATATACATGAATACAAGTCAGGTTATAATGGATGCTTACATGTTATCATATGTATACAAGTGGGGTTACAACAAGATTACGATATTAACTAAGCTCACTATTAAACTCATCGCCTCCGTCGACTGTTTTCACCCTTGTCACATGTTAAGCAATTACATGTTCCGAACAGACAAATTGTAACACATGTTAGATCAGTATATACACATCATGGTGTTTTGTAAACCACTAGCTTATACATGAATACATGTCAGGTTACAAAAAGATTATAACATAGGCTTAACACATGTTATACGTTCCAAAATGTGCAAACAAATGACCCGTTTCATATTATATATTCCAAAATTACCGGTACATGTGTTACCATAAATGGCTCGTTTCATATTACACGTTACATACTAACTTGTACATTTATTACTTGTACAAGTTTTATGCTCAGTATCCACATTATCGGATATTTTAAACATCAACAAAAATAAAATAGATATTACTTGTTTTTTTAATTAACAAAAGGGTAACACACGTTATATATCATTCTAACAGGGGCTTAACACATGTTATACATGAACACATGTCAGGTTACATCATGGTGTTCTGTTACAGCATGAACCACTAACACATGTTATAAATGAACGAATAATTCTTTCCCAAAGGATGTGACTTATTCAATGTCCCCGCATTAACGTCGCGTACATCCATCTAGCTTGTCAATTGAATATCTTTTATGGATCTGTTTCTGTAAATCAACACACGTTATATATCATTCTAACAGGTGCTTAACACATGTTATGGGTCTGTCTCTGTAAATCAAGCAACCCAACAAAAAAAACACTTATTGTTCAGATCAAAAGCCCAAACCAGCAACCAAACCAACAAAAAAACAATTATTGTTAAGATCAAAACCCCAAACAAGCAACCAAACCAACAAAAAAACCCGTTCAAAATCTCATCCTAAAGTTTTAGATTTATTTAAAATACATGAACATTAACCATTACTAGAACACTTTCAGCCCACAAAAACATATTAACAACCATTTCAACAAAAAATCAATTGTGAAATGATATTTCAAGAACATTTACCGGATCTAGAACCGTCTGATGAACACGAAGAAGGTCTTCAAACCTTCTTCTCTCACACGCACTTGAACATTCAACTCTCTCTCTCTAAAAAATAAAGATTATTGTTTCTCTATCTAAAACATCAACTCTCTCTCTCTCTGAAAACATTCATCATCGTTCTCTCTCTAAAACAACAAATTATAGAGACATTCAGACCCTTCATTTGCTTCTAAAGGTTGAAGCTTTTTGTAGAATTAGACGGAGAGGAGATAGATTGGCGTGGCTATGGTTGTTAGATGAGTTGAAAATTGAGGAGAGAGAGGGCCAGAGAAGAAGCCTGGCGAGTTTCGCTGGAGGAGGTGGTTGCTGGTGGTGGTTGTTTGTTTCTCTTGGAGAAGGTGGTTGCTGGCGGTGGTTGTTTCTCCTGTTTGTTTGTCTTTAAGATTAGGGAAGAAGAAATGGGAAAGAGAAAGAGGAAAGAGAAAGAGGTAAGAGAAGGAGAAGCTTTTATGGTGATTTGATGGTACTTCCAAATTCAAAAGTCACGTTTTGTGTTTTCCAAAGTCAATAAAGTTGCTTTTTCATTACCTATATTGCTCTTAACTTGTACTAGCATGGACTATTATATTGTTTTTAAAGGCAAGAATCCTCTAAACAAATGAGGGTCATTGATCTATTTAGATCTATTTAAATTAATGGACGAGGTTGGGTTTCCAAGGTTTTCTCAAAAAGATGGGGTTTTTCATATAACCCAACCCTATATATATATATATATATATATATATATATATATATATATATATATATATAGGGTTAGGTTCAAGAGTGAACAACCCCTTTAATAGTGAACTGTGTGAACTAATCCTAACCATTCATTTAGTTTAAGATGATAAGGGGTATGATTGTAATTATACATATAAATTGAGTTTAATTCTTTATTTATATTAGGCGGGGATACTTATTTAGAGCCTATTTTTATGTGATATCAAAAAATCATTTAATTGGTGTAAAAGATTCTAGTTCACTTTTTCATTCAAAATTTATAACAGATCGCTAATTTTTTTTTTTTGTAATTTTCAATTCAAAATACGTAATGAATGCCCCAAAATCCACACGCGGAGTATCACCGCCTGGAGGCGTGACATGACCAGGATCAAGCCACCAATCATATTGAACAATAGTAAATGCAATTCAACCAAACAATATGAAAGGTGTTCCAAAACCATAGTATAGTTTCAATGTTTAGCGGAAGCATAAATGTAAAACCCAACATAAATAATATGTTTGAAATGTCATAAATGTTTAACATGGCATCCACGATCCATGTCCACAACGACCGCGCCTCCCAGTGCAAGCTCCATGAGTACCTATTGACCTGCAAGGCATGTTACAACGAGTCAACAACAAAGTTGAGCGAGTTCACAGCTGGTTGTTTAGTTATGATATTTGTTTCGTAGTTCACATGTTCGTTTTGTAAACCATGCATCGTATTTATTTGTATCGCGGCCTTCCAGGCATGTTTGCGAAGATTAGTGGGGGTTTCCCATGCATTCTAGACTAGTTGTATTTGTATCGCGGCCCACCAGGCATGTTTGCGAAGATTAGTATTCGTATCGCGGCCTTCCAGGCATGTGTGCGAAGATTAGTGGGGGCTTCCCATGTGTTACTAGTCTAGCTGTATCTATAAGTGACCCTCCCCTAACGAGGTCAGTGGTACGTATCCAGTATCGATGAAAGTACAAGTAATCATTCAATCCCATTCCCAACCCCGGGAATCCCATGCCTTGGTAGGAGTGTGAACTCACCTTGGTTTGCTCGGCAGATAAACAAAATGGTCACTTGAGTTATATGTGGTCAACCACGTCCTAATATGGTTACCATACAAAGTCATGTCTACGCTCAAGTATTGCACATAAGCTAACAGGTTACGAACACGTATTGATCATGGCAAACACATAGAGCACGTTAATAGTCAAAATAACACATGATACCCACATTGTGTGACTCGGATGATTGGGCTGTTGAACTTATACGAGCCCAATCATCTTGTGCGATCCAATAATAGAGCCCAAAGTCAACCGGCCCAACCTATTGTGCGATCAGCATAGCTTGTGCGATCCACAATGGGTTGTGCGATCTGATGCAAACCCGGCCCAAAATAACAATACAAGCAGTCTAGCATGTAAACGGCCCAAACAATAAACATGAGTCTTGTGCGGTCCGGATGGTCTTGTGCAACTGACAAGTCCTTGTGCGATTGGAATTGGGCTTTGAGGCCCAACCGTATAAAGGTCCAAGTGATTCGTGTGTGTGGCCCAAGCCTTGTGCGATCGGCACAAGCTTGTGCGATCCACAAGGTCTTGTGCGATCCACAAGGTCTTGTGCGATCATGCAAATCCTAGGTTGTACAATGTGCCTTATTTACTTGAACCCTTGTTGTGCGATTGTCTTGTGCGATCAGATCAGGCCTTGTGTGACCTGATCTTGTGCGACCAAGAGGAGACTTGTGCGATCCGTTTGGCTATCCGGATATTATGCTATTCGGTTATATTGTTTCCATTATTCGATTTAGTCAACAATCAATCAGTTACACCCTTGACTCTTACCAATCAATTCTAACAGTTTCCATTTAGCATTCAATAGATCAAATTAATCATATTCCAGCCGATTCTCATGAACCCTAATGATGAATAAAACATAAAAAATAACCATAACACTTAAACATATTCTAATCATGACAACTCAACAATCATTCGAACATGATACATCACAGCCGAAAGTCATCATTCAAATGTAACATCATCAACCCTTATTTTGATTCGTGAACACCAAATCCTAACAGCTTACATCATCATTAATTCACATATTATCCCTAAATCATCATGTAGAACATACATATCACGACATCATGCATCACACAATCAAAAGATAAAACACTAACCGATTAAAGAAGAGAGTAAAGATCGATCCGAATAGAAAGTCTTCGGTAGAGAAGGGATCTGGCTGTCGTCGAGTTCGTGAGGGAGAGAAAGAGAGAGTAGGGTTTTTGGTGTGTATAGAGTGTTAGCAAATAATGGGGAAGCAAGACCTCACAAGGGTTTTGTATTGGCTTATATAGGGGAGTGGTCGAACCCTCTTAATGGGCTGCCCATTCGGTTCAATTACAAAAGAGTGTGGGCCGAGAGTGGTAAGGAACCAAAGCCCAAAGGCTTGTGCGATCGGGTTGTTGTTGTGCGATAGGTTCATTTTGTGTGATCTTATTACATACATACATGCACAACACATATTCACATAACATAATAACACATATTCACATAACATAATAACACATATTTCATTACTTATCAAAGTTCACATAATCACATAGGGTCCACATACGTTACATTAAACACAAAGAGAGGTTTGAATTACGAGTTGTCACATTATCCCCAAGTTGAAAGAAATTTCGTCCCAAAATTTGGTACGTACTCACTGAGGAAACTAGTTAAGTTGCATGGTTTTCCTGGTTTTCCTGGGGTGTCACATCCTTCCCCTGTTGGTTTGGAATTTCGTCCCGTAATTCCGTAGTAGCTTTAGCCTCAGTAGTGGTTGTACTGTTTGCGAATAATTGGGGATACTTTTGTTTCATCTGATCATCGTGTTCCCAGGTGAACTCTGGGCCACGACGGGAGTTCCAACGAACTCGTACAAGAGGTATTCTGGCTTAACATCCTGGTCCGTGATTTCAACTGGTTCCTCGACGAAATGTAACTGTTCGTCGATAGTGAGCTCCTTCAAAGGAACTACGAGGGTCTCATCTGACAGACACTTCTTCAGATTCGACACGTGGAAAACGTTGTGAACTGCACCGAGTTCTGCTGGTAGGTTTAGTTTGTAGGCCACTTTGCCTATTCTTTCTATAATTTCGAACGGTCCGACAAACCGCAGATTGAGCTTGCCTCGTTTGCCAAAACGGACTACACCTTTCCAAGGTGAAACTTTGAGTAGTACTCGATCCCCAACCTGGAACTCGAGTGGTTTCCTGCGCTTATCAGCGTAGCTTTTCTGACGGTCACGAGCTGCTGCCATTCGTTGTCGTATGTGTGCAATCCTTTCAGTAGCATCAACTACAAGTTCTGGACCCGTGATCTGACTATCACCCACCTCTTCCCAACAGAGAGGTGATCGGTATTTACGCCCGTACAATGCCTCAAATGGAGCGGCTTGAATGCTGGTGTGGTAGCTGTTATTATATGAAAATTCTACTAATGACAGATGCTTTTCCCAGCTGTTGCCAAAGTCGATAACACATGCCCGAAGCATGTCTTCTAGAGTCTGGATAGTGCACTTAGACTGCCCATCCGTCTGAGGGTGGTAAGCTGTGCTCATGTCTAATCGTGAGCCAAACGATTTGTGCATTGCTTGCCACAGTTCTGAAGTAAAACGTGCATCATGATCGGAAATAATAGAGGTTGGCACCCCGTGCCTCGAAACCACTTCTTTTAAGTAAACGTCTCCTAAGGTAGAGAACTTGTCTGTTTCCTTGATTGCCAAGAAGTGTGCAGACTTAGTGAGTCGATCCACGATCACCCAAATAGTATCATTTCCACGTTGAGATCTAGGCAGGCCAGTAACAAAATCCATGGAAATTTCCTCCCATTTCCATTGTGGTATCTTTGGTTGCTGAAGTAGGCCTGATGGTTTCTAGTATTCCGTCTTGACTCTCGCACAAGTCAAACACTTGCTAACGTAAGTTGCTATGTGGGCTTTCATGCTAGGCCACCAATACGTAGTTCTGAGATCGTGGTACATTTTATCCGAACCTGGATGTACCGAGTAGCGAGACTTATGTGCTTCATTCATTACAAGCTCGCGTAAGTTGCCATAGAGTGGGACCCAGATGCGTCCCGTTACGTAGTAGGCGCCGTCTTACTTTTGTTCTAACCGTTGCCTTGAGCCGCGTAGGGCTTCAGCCCTGACGTTTTCTGGTTTCAATGCTTCTACCTGAGCATCTCGTATCTGTGCCTGAAGACTAGACTGGATGGTAAGTTGTAATGCTCGTACGCGTCTAGGCGTAGTGTCTTTTCGACTTAGGGCGTCAGCCACAACATTGGCTTTGCCTGGATGGTACTTGATGGCACATTCGTAATCGTTCAAAAGTTCAACCCATCGTCGTTGACGCATGTTCAATTCCTTCTGCTTGAAGATATGCTCGAGACTCCTGTGATTGGTGTAGATGGTGCACTTGGTACCGTACATGTAATGTCCCCATATCTTAAGCGCGAAAACAACAGCTCCCAGCTCTAAATCGTGCGTAGTATAGTTCCGTTCATGAACCTTAAGTTGACGTGACGCATAAGCAATGACCTTGTCACGTTGCATTAACACACATCCAAGATCTTGAATGGATGCGTCGCAATAGACCACAAAATCGTCCGTGCCCTCTGGCAATGAAAGGATAGGTGCGCTGCAGAGCCTATCTTTTAGGTGCTGAAAAGCGGTTTCCTGAGTACTACCCCAACGGTAGGTGACACCCTTCTGTGTCAGTAGTGTAAGCGGCTGCGCAATCTTCGAGAAGTCTTTGATAAACCTGCTGTAGTACCCTGCCAAACCCAAGAATTGGCGTATTTCCGTTGTGTGCGGGGTGCAGGCCAGTTCTTGATCGAGTCTACCTTGGATGGATCCACATGAATCCCGTCCTTGTTTACCACGTGGCCTAGAATGTGGACTTCACGAAGCCAGAAGTCACATTTCGGAAACTTGGCGTATAACTGTTCTGTTCGAAGGAGTTTCAAAATGAGTCGTAAATGCTGCACATGTTCCTCCTGACTCTTAGAATAGATCAGGATGTCGTCGATGAAACCAATGACAAACTTGTCTAGGTAAGGCTTGCATACTCTGTTCATAAGATCCATGAAGACCGCAGGCGCGTTTGTTAACCCGAATGTCATAACTAGAAACTCGTAGTGGCCGTAGCGAGTTCTAAATGCTGTATGGAGACGTCCTCGTCCCAGATTCTCAGTTGATGGTAGCCTGACCTCAGATCTATCTTCGAATAATAGCTCGACCCTTCCAATTGGTCGAACAGGTCATCGTTGCGTGGAAGAGGATAGCGATTCTTCACGGTCACCTTGTTGAGCTCACGGTAGTTGATGCACATCCTGAAGGTACCGTCTTTGTTTTTCACAAATAGTACTGGAGCTCCCCAAGGCGAAGAGCTAGGACGAGTGAAACCCTTATCCAAGAGTTCTTGCAGTTGTTTGGATAGTTCTTCCAATTCTGATGGGGCTAAGCGATTCGGTGCACGAGCTATTGGTGCTGCTCCTGGAGCTAGCTCGATCTGGAATTCGACCTGGCGATGAGGCGGTAGTCCAGGTTAGTCTTCAGGAAACACTTGAGGAAAATCGCGTACAATAGGGATATCCTCTAATCTCTTCTCCTTCGTCGATGCGTCGGTAACAAGTGCCAAAATGGCAGTGTGCCCCTTTCGTAAACACTTTTGGGCCTTCAGGAAGGAGATGATGCCAACCACGGCACCACTCTTGTCGCCTTGAACTTCGAGAGGTTCCTTGCCAGAACGGGGAATACAAACAATATTCTCCTTGCATAGGATCTCTGCTTGTTGTTGGGATAACCAATCCATACCAATGACGACGTCGAAACTACCTAGAACTATGGGAATGAGATCGATAGAGAAAGTCTGACCAGCGAGGATAAGATTACAACCCTGAACTATGTGTGTGGCCTCTAGACTCTTACCGTTAGCTAATTCTACGACATGTTTGGTGTTCAAAAGTGTTGGTGTGCGCTTGAGCATTTGACTAACTTTCATAGACATAGAACTGGTATCCGCACCCGAATCAAATAATACGGTAACATAAAAGTCGTCGAGAAGGAACTTACCCATCACCACGTTAGGATCATTCCTTGCATCACCCTGACCCAACACAAATGCTCGACCCCTAGCGCCGTTGTTATCATTGTTTCCCCCGTTGTTGTTCCCATTGCCCTGATTATTGTTGTTGTTGTTGTTCTGGTTCTGGTTTAACTGGGGGCAGTCCCGCTTGAAGTGGCCTTCAGCACCACACTGATAGCATCCCCTGTTGCCTCGCTGCTGTTGTTGCTGCTGGTTTTGTGGAGCTGGTGGTTGTTGTTGCTGGTTCTGATTCGCAGGTCGTGAGCTCCTGCAATCTTTAGCTTCATGAGCCATCTTGAGACACCTCTGGCAACGACCCTTGTTGCACTGGCCATTGTGGTGCCTGTTGCATGTATTGCACCTTGGGAGGTTTCCTCGATTTCCGCCCTGCCTTTGACTACCAGAAGATTGCTGACCAGGGCTCTGGTAGGTGTCAGTCTTTCGCTGCTGAGCCTGGGACTGAGCTGTAGCTGAACCCTTGCTGGAATCCCCATCCCATTTCCATTTGTTGTCACTGGGAGTAGCGGAAGTAGTAGCATTAGCAGCACCGATACGTTTGGGCAGCTTGTTCTGTTCCACTGCCTGATCTGTGAGGCGATGAGCAAGTCGAGTAATATCCTGGATTGTAGCAAGGTTGGCCGATGTCACATGACTTTGGATTTCTCGTACTAGTCCTTTGAGATACAACTCAATACGCTTGATAGGAGGGTCCACCATAGTTGGACACAAGATGGCCAGCTCGTTTGACCTTTTCGTATATGCCTCAATCTCTGACCCCGTCATTTTCAGATTAAAGAACTCCACTTCTAACTTGTGGATGTCGTCTCGTGTACAGTATTCTCGCTTGATTAGTTCCTTGAATTCGTTCCAAGGGGTGGCGTTAGCAGCTGCCAACCCTAGAATCTGAACTTGCGCATTCCACCAGGTCAGCGCAATGCCTTCGAGAGTACCAGTAGCATACTTCACCCTGCGAGCCTCAGGACATTCACACATCTCAAACACGGACTCGAGCTTTTCAAACCAATGGAGGAGTCCAACTGCTCCTTCAGTGCCACTGAAAGTGCTAGGACGACAGTCCATGAAAGTCTTGAAGGTGCATACAGGTAGCTGAGCGTGTTGACCTGTTGTGTATAAGAACAGGACAAGGTTTAACACAAGAATTGGTTTAGGAGTGTAGGATCTTGTGACAACCCGAAATCTAGAACCTTTCGTTGTGTCGTGATGTGATTTGCTTGTACGTTATGTGACTGGTTAACTGACTAAACTTAATGATAATGTGAACCTTTTTATGTGATATGTGCTTGTTATGTGCATTGTATATATTTATACGTGTTATATGCAAACCAAGAACCCAACCCGAGAACAAAGAACCCGACTCGAGACCATGAGGTCTCGAGTGAATAGTGACCGAATGGGCCTTTGGGCCGAGAACCTAGTGGCCGGTTGGGCCTTTGGGCCGTAAACCCCCACTCGAAACCCACTAAGGGTGCACACTTGGAACTTTACTATATATATACCACCCTTAGCCATTTTTACCATTTTGTTGAACATTAGAACACACACTCTTCTATTCTCTCTCACTTAAACTCTAGAACACAAACACATCTCCAAGACTCTCGGATCCAATCGGTTGGCACAAGAAACTCTCGGATTTGGACTTTGGATCGGCACACACACACACCTCACCAACCGGTTAGTATTTCTTGTTGGTTATTGTTGAATGCTTAGTGTTAAATATGTTCATGATGTGTTTGTGCTTGAATAAATGTATGATAAGGTTATGTGATAATATGGTAGTTGAGTTATGCATGATATTTGAAAAGAAATCGGTTCATGAATGTTCTTGTTATGTGTGGAACTATGCATAAATGCTTGATGTTGAAAAATAGATTCATTGTATGTTAAAAAAAATGAATGATGAAATCGGGTTGCACTTGTGATGAAATCGGACATATATAAAAACCGGGTTGTGTGTTATGCTAAGTGTCTTGATGATTGTTCATTGTGTTGGTTGAATAAGTGATTAATATGTTATGAACTTGATGAATATGGGTTTGAATATTTGAAGAACACTTTGAATGATAGTTGAAGATTGAAAACCCTTGTGATTTTGATCCATCTTTGACTAATAGCCTGATTAGGAAATATGTTAGTGGAACTCTATTGGTTATTTCCTGATTTAGGGCCTGATTATATTGTACCATTAATCTGACTACATCTGCATCAACACGTGAACATGAAAACGACTGCTACCGACTCGCAATCACCCAGTTGCGACTCGCAACCACAGCGTGATGACTCGAGACCACGCGGTTGCGACTCGCAACCATAACAGGACAAGCCGAGACCACAGGTTACGAGTCCCGTTGCGACTCGAGACCTCAGCATGATGAACCGAAACCATGGTTGCGACACCGGTTGCGACTCGCAACCATCCATGATCAACACACAGCATGACTCGAGACCATGCTTGCGAGTCCGGTTGCGACTCGAGACCACACTTTGGGCCTAAGTTAGTGGGCCGAATTTATGGACTTCTGTGCTACTGTTGATGTGTTATTTGGGCCTTACACTTAGACTTTGGGCTGTGCTTGAATGATAACCATGAACTGTTACTGTTAAACGTGTTGCCATACGTGTTGAACATTTGTGCACTACTTGGTTCGAATCTGATTATAAGTGATATCCGTGTTAGGACGTTATTGACTACTTGCGACTTGATTGACTTTCTGTGATTAACTGCCGAGCAAACCAAGGTGAGTTCACACCCTCTACAAAGCATGGGATTCCCTGGGTTGGGAACGGGGTTAAGGAACGTGGTTTCCTCGTCCTCCTTGGGTAGGACGTCAGTGGTTCAGGAATGTGATTCCTCGTCCGGACGGACGGATAAACGTACTAGACTAAAACTCTATCACGAAGTCCCTCCTTTTTTGTATCGACTAATCGCCGGGCCAATGGCGAGCGGGTCATTAGTTAGATAGCGCTATTTAGGTCTGACAAGCCTCACACCGTGCCGCAGAGGACGGGCGTGAACTAATGGATCTGGGGCACGTCAATGATGATAGACATTGATGTTTTCAGGGCACATAAACATGACTACAGTCAGCAGTCGATATGGTAACGAGTCTAGTGTACGCATGGGGTAGCCCCCACGGCCGAAATGCTTGATAACTAACATGGGGTAGCCCCCACGGCCGGAGTGCCGGAGTAACTGGGAATGAACAGGTCACGTTTTTAAACTATGGGGTAACCCCCACGGCAGGATTGCCAGTTAAAGGAAAACTGTTTTCGGAATAACTAAAACAAACGCCCACCCGTGAACTCACTCAACTAGTTGTTGACTCGTTACTACATGCTTTGCAGGACCATAGGTACTCAGTGGGAGCTTGCATGGAGGAGGATCGTTGTGGGACACGGACTGCTACATGCTATGTTAAACTTGAAACTTTTGAACTTATGCTTCCGCTTGCAACTTAAACTTAATTGTTTTGAAACACCAATCGTAGTGGTTAAACTTTTATGATCATTATATGCATGTTCAGTATGATTGGTGGCTGGATCCTGGTCAGTCACGCCTCCAAGCGGTAGTACTCCGCAGGTGGGATTTTGGGGGTGTGACAGATTGGTATCAGAGCCATTGGTTATAGTGAACTTGGTTTTAATAAAGGAGAAACATTTTTGTTAAAACCAGACTATAACCGGTTTAGTGCTCAACGGTCCACAACGACACTTCGCTCCTCATGCAAGGCTCGACGTTCTAGGTAATATGATGTATGTATATTGCCTACGTGTTAGTTACGTAGTACATTGCTCATGGTATGCTTGATTAGTATAGCTACTGTTGTTTGAACACGTGCGTGCTTACTCTGTTCTACTATCGTACTTTCGCGAACCTCTCTCACACGTATTACTTTTATTATGAAGAACCATGTCTGGACGCGTTAACATGACATAAGCCCAGTTGACGGCTTTGATCAACGAGCGAGTTGCCGCAGCACTCGCAGCTGCAAACGCAGGAGGTATATCCTGCAGTCCGAAATTGTTCTAGGATCATTTGGATCCTACTCTCGTGAACCAACCTTTGTGTTAAACTCTGTCTTTCTTTCACCTACCTTAGGTCAATATGCTCAGGCACCGGTGTGCACTTTTAAGACCTTTATGGACTGTCGACCCACAACTTTTAGCGGCACTGAAGGAGCAGTAGGTCTCCTACACTGGTTTGAGAAACTGGAGTCTGTGTTCGAAATGTGTGAATGCCCTGAAGCGCGCAGGGTAAAGTATGCTACTGGTACTCTCGAGGGTTTGGCCCTCACGTGGTGGAAAGCTCAAGTGCAGATGTTAGGGTTGGTTGCTGCCAACGCCACCCCATGGGAAACTTTCAAGGAAATGATCAGGGAGGAATACTGCAGTCGTGACGACATTCACAAGCTGGAAGATGAGTTCTACAATCTCAAGATGTCGGGGTCAGAGATTGAGGCATACACTAAGAGATCGCATGAGCTAGCCTTGTTGTGTCCTACTATGGTGGACCCTCCGTATAAGCGAATTGAACTCTATCTCAAGGGCTTGGTGCCAGAGATCCAAAGTCATGTGACTTCAGCGAACTTGACTACTATCCAGCAGGTTGTACAGTTGGCTCACCGTCTCACTGACCAAGCGGTGGAGCAGAACAAGTTACCGAAGCGTATAGGTGATGCAACTACTTCTGGTACTTCTAGTGGGGATAAACGGAAATGGGATGGAACTTCAAGCAAGGGTTCAACTTCTGTGCAATCTCAGTCTCAGCAGAGAAAGACGGATGATCACAAGAGCCCTAGTCAGCAATCGTCTGGTGGTCAGAGTCATGGTGGGTACAAAGGAAATCACCCCAAATGCAATCGTTGCAACCTACATCACAGTGGGCCATGCACCAGGGGCAACTGTCATCGATGCAACAAGCCTGGTCATGTTGCAAAGGATTGCAGGAGCGCATATCCCGCCAATCAGAATCGTCAGCAACCTCAGCAGAACCAGCGACAGCAACAGGGTAACAACAAAGGGTGCTTTCAGTGTGGAGCTGAAGGCCACTTCAAGAAAGACTGTCCACAACTGAACCAGAACAACAACAACAATCAGGGGAATGGTAACAATGGAAACAACAATGGTGCTAGGGGACGAGTATTCGTGATTGGTCAAGGTGAAGCAAGGAATGATCCCAACGTGGTGACGGGTAAGTTCCTTCTCGACGACTTTTATGTTACAGTCTTATTTGATTCGGGTGCCGATACTAGCTATGTGTCACTAGAAGTTAGTAAGATACTTAAGCGTATTCCTACACCCCTGAGCGACAAGCACACTGTAGAACTAGCTAATGGTAAGAGTTTGGAAGCCTCACACGTAGTCAAGGGTTGCCAGCTTATTCTTGCTAATCAGACCTTCGCTATCGATCTTATTCCTATTGTCTTGGGTAGTTTCGACGTTGTCATTGGAATGGATTGGTTATCCCAACACCGAGCAGAGATTCTTTGCAACGAGAAGATCGTTCGTATTCCTGGAATAGGTAGTGAACCTCTCATGATTCGTGGCGACAAGAGAAGTGCTGTTGAGAACATCATCTCTCTTCTTAAGGCTCAGAAATGCTTACGAAAGGGCCACACTGCGATTTTGGCTCTAGTTACTGATACCACAGAAAAGGAGAAGAAGCTAGAAGATTTTCCGGTTGTACGCGACTATCCTGAGGTATTCCCTGAGGAATTACCTGGTCTTCCGCCCCATCGCCAAGTCGAGTTTCAGATGGAACTAGCTCCTGGAGCCGCGCCTGTAGCCCGTGCACCTTATCGTCTAGCTCCATCAGAGTTGGAAGAACTCTCCACGCAACTACAAGAACTCTTGGATAAAGGTTTTATTCGTCCTAGCTCATCGCCTTGGGGAGCTCCAGTACTTTTCGTGAAGAAAAAGGATGGTACCTTCAGAATGTGTATTGACTATCGCGAGCTTAACAAAGTGACTGTGAAGAATCGTTATCCTCTACCGCGTATTGACGACTTGTTCGACCAGTTGCAGGGGTCGAGCTACTATTCAAAGATTGATCTGAGATCGGGATATCACCAGCTGAGAGTTCGAGAAGAAGATGTCTCTAAGACAGCCTTTAGAACTCGTTATGGGCACTATGAGTTTCTGGTCATGCCGTTTGGGCTGACGAACGCACCGGCAGTTTTTATGGATTTGATGAATCGAGTGTGCAAACCGTACCTGGACAAGTTTGTTATAGTCTTTATCGACGACATCCTGATCTATTCTAAGAGCAAAGAAGAGCACGAACAACATCTACGGCTTATTCTGGAACTCCTTCGGAAGGAACAGCTTTACGCGAAGTTCTCGAAATGCGACTTCTGGCTTCGAGAGGTCCATTTCCTAGGGCATGTGGTGAACAAGGATGGGATTCACGTTGATCCATCCAAAGTGGAATCTATTAGGAACTGGCCTGCGCCTCGCACACCGAAGGAAATTCGCCAATTTTTGGGATTGGCAGGTTACTACAGGAGATTCATTAAGGATTTTTCTAAGATCGCGCAGCCTCTGACCTTACTAACACAGAAAGGCGTTGTTTATCATTGGGGAAATACACAAGAGTTAGCTTTTCAGCACCTAAAGGATAGACTTTGTAGTGCACCTATTCTTTCACTGCCAGAGGGCACAGACGATTTTGTGGTTTACTGTGATGCATCAATTCAGGGTCTTGGTTGTGTATTGATGCAACGAGATAAAGTCATAGCCTACGCCTCACGACAACTCAAAGTCCACGAGAAGAACTACACTACGCATGATTTAGAGCTGGGAGCTGTTGTTTTCGCACTTAAGTTATGGCGGCATTACCTATACGGAACCAAGTGCGCCATCTACACCGATCACAGAAGTTTAGAACACATATTCAAGCAGAAGGAACTGAATATGCGTCAGCGACGATGGGTCGAGCTGCTGAATGACTACGAGTGCTCTATCAGGTATCACCCGGGCAAGGCCAATGTAGTGGCGGACGCCCTCAGTCGAAAGGACACTACGCCTAAGCGCGTAAGAGCTTTACAACTCACGATCCATTCTAGTCTACCTTCGCAAATACGAGCTGCTCAGATAGAAGTACTGAAACCAGAGAACATTAGAGCCGAAGCCCTACGCGGGTCAAGGCAACGCTTAGAACAGAAGGAAGACGGTGCTTATTATGTAACAGGACGCATTTGGGTCCCACTCTATGGCGATTTACGGGAACTCGTGATGGATGAAGCGCACAAATCTCGCTACTCGGTACACCCTGGTTCGGACAAGATGTACCACGATATTAAAACTACGTATTGGTGGCCTAGCATGAAGGCCCACATAACAACTTATGTCAGCAAGTGTTTGACTTGTGCGCGAGTCAAGACGGAATATCAGAAACCCTCAGGCCTACTTCAGCAACCAGAGATACCACAATGGAAATGGGAGCAGATTTCCATGGATTTTGTTACTGGCCTACCTAGATCACAGCGCGGGAACGATACTATTTGGGTGATCGTGGATCGACTCACAAAATCCGCACACTTCTTGGCAATTAAAGAAACAGATAAATTCTCCACTCTGGCGGAGATATACCTCAAGGAAGTTGTTTCGAGGCACGGGGTGCCCACCTCTATCATCTCTGATCGAGATGCACGTTTTACTTCGGAACTGTGGCAGGCAATGCACAAGTCTTTTGGCTCACGTCTTGATATGAGCACAGCATATCACCCACAGACGGACGGGCAGTCCGAGCGAACTATTCAGACATTAGAAGACATGCTTCGCGCTTGTGTAATCGACTTTGGCAACAGCTGGGAAAGACATCTGCCACTCGTGGAATTCTCGTATAATAACAGCTACCACACCAGCATTAAAGCTGCTCCGTTTGAGGCATTGTACGGACGTAAATGCCGGTCACCCCTCTGTTGGGCAGAGGTGGGAGATAGTCAAATCACTGGTCCAGAACATGTGGTAGACACTACTGAGCGGATTGCTCAAATACGACAACGCATGGCGGCCGCTCGTGACCGTCAGAAGGCATACGCCGATAAGGGCAGGAAACCACTTGAGCTCCAGGTTGGGGAGCGGGTTCTACTCAAAGTTTCACCCTGGAAGGGTGTGGTTCGTTTTGGTAAACGCGGCAAACTCAACCCACGGTACGTTGGACCTTTCGAAATCCTTGAGAAAGTAGGCAAGGTGGCCTACAGACTGAAATTACCAGCAGAACTCGGTGCAGTTCACAACGTTTTCCATGTGTCAAATCTGAAGAAGTGTCTGTCAGATGAGACGCACGTAGTTCCTCTGAAGGAACTCACGATCGACGAACAGTTGAAATTCGTCGAAGAACCAGTCGAGATCACGGACCGGGATGTTAAGGTCCTCAAGAGCACTAGAATACCCCTTGTTCGAGTTCGTTGGAACTCACGTCGCGGCCCAGAGTTTACCTGGGAGCGCGAAGATCGGATGAAACAAAAGTATCCCCAACTGTTTGAGAACAGTACAAACGCTACTGAGGCTGAAGCTACGGAATTTCGGGACGAAATTCCAGATCAACGGGGGGTGGATGTGACACCCCGGGAAAACCAGGAAAACCATGCAACTTGACTAGCTTCCTCAGTGAGTGCCATCAAATTTCGGGACGAAATTTCTTTCAACTTGGGGATGATGTGACAACCCGAAATCTAGAACCTTTCGTTGTGTCGTGATGTGATTTGCTTGTACGTTATGTGACTGGTTAACTGACTAAACTTAATGATAATGTGAACCTTTTTATGTGATATGTGCTTGTTATGTGCATTGTATATATTTATACGTGTTATATGCAAACCAAGAACCCAACCCGAGAACAAAGAACCCGACTCGAGACCATGAGGTCTCGAGTGAATAGTGACCGAATGGGCCTTTGGGCCGAGAACCTAGTGGCCGGTTGGGCCTTTGGGCCGTAAACCCCCACTCGAAACCCACTAAGGGTGCACACTTGGAACTTTACTATATATATACCACCCTTAGCCATTTTTACCATTTTGTTGAACATTAGAACACACACTCTTCTATTCTCTCTCACTTAAACTCTAGAACACAAACACATCTCCAAGACTCTCGGATCCAATCGGTTGGCACAAGAAACTCTCGGATTTGGACTTTGGATCGGCACACACACACACCTCACCAACCGGTTAGTATTTCTTGTTGGTTATTGTTGAATGCTTAGTGTTAAATATGTTCATGATGTGTTTGTGCTTGAATAAATGTATGATAAGGTTATGTGATAATATGGTAGTTGATTTATGCATGATATTTGAAAAGAAATCGGTTCATGAATGTTCTTGTTATGTGTGGAACTATGCATAAATGCTTGATGTTGAAAAATAGATTCATTGTATGTTAAAAAAAATGAATGATGAAATCGGGTTGCACTTGTGATGAAATCGGACATATATAAAAACCGGGTTGTGTGTTATGCTAAGTGTCTTGATGATTGTTCATTGTGTTGGTTGAATAAGTGATTAATATGTTATGAACTTGATGAATATGGGTTTGAATATTTGAAGAACACTTTGAATGATAGTTGAAGATTGAAAACCCTTGTGATTTTGATCCATCTTTGACTAATAGCCTGATTAGGAAATATGTTAGTGGAACTCTATTGGTTATTTCCTGATTTAGGGCCTGATTATATTGTACCATTAATCTGACTACATCTGCATCAACACGTGAACATGAAAACGACTGCTACCGACTCGCAATCACCCAGTTGCGACTCGCAACCACAGCGTGATGACTCGAGACCACGCGGTTGCGACTCGCAACCATAACAGGACAAGCCGAGACCACAGGTTACGAGTCCCGTTGCGACTCGAGACCTCAGCATGATGAACCGAAACCATGGTTGCGACACCGGTTGCGACTCGCAACCATCCATGATCAACACACAGCATGACTCGAGACCATGCTTGCGAGTCCGGTTGCGACTCGAGACCACACTTTGGGCCTAAGTTAGTGGGCCGAATTTATGGACTTCTGTGCTACTGTTGATGTGTTATTTGGGCCTTACACTTAGACTTTGGGCTGTGCTTGAATGATAACCATGAACTGTTACTGTTAAACGTGTTGCCATACGTGTTGAACATTTGTGCACTACTTGGTTCGAATCTGATTATAAGTGATATCCGTGTTAGGACGTTATTGACTACTTGCGACTTGATTGACTTTCTGTGATTAACTGCCGAGCAAACCAAGGTGAGTTCACACCCTCTACAAAGCATGGGATTCCCTGGGTTGGGAACGGGGTTAAGGAACGTGGTTTCCTCGTCCTCCTTGGGTAGGACGTCAGTGGTTCAGGAATGTGATTCCTCGTCCGGACGGACGGATAAACGTACTAGACTAAAACTCTATCACGAAGTCCCTCCTTTTTTGTATCGACTAATCGCCGGGCCAATGGCGAGCGGGTCATTAGTTAGATAGCGCTATTTAGGTCTGACAAGCCTCACACCGTGCCGCAGAGGACGGGCGTGAACTAATGGATCTGGGGCACGTCAATGATGATAGACATTGATGTTTTCAGGGCACATAAACATGACTACAGTCAGCAGTCGATATGGTAACGAGTCTAGTGTACGCATGGGGTAGCCCCCACGGCCGAAATGCTTGATAACTAACATGGGGTAGCCCCCACGGCCGGAGTGCCGGAGTAACTGGGAATGAACAGGTCACGTTTTTAAACTATGGGGTAACCCCCACGGCAGGATTGCCAGTTAAAGGAAAACTGTTTTCGGAATAACTAAAACAAACGCCCACCCGTGAACTCACTCAACTAGTTGTTGACTCGTTACTACATGCTTTGCAGGACCATAGGTACTCAGTGGGAGCTTGCATGGAGGAGGATCGTTGTGGGACACGGACTGCTACATGCTATGTTAAACTTGAAACTTTTGAACTTATGCTTCCGCTTGCAACTTAAACTTAATTGTTTTGAAACACCAATCGTAGTGGTTAAACTTTTATGATCATTATATGCATGTTCAGTATGATTGGTGGCTGGATCCTGGTCAGTCACGCCTCCAAGCGGTAGTACTCCGCAGGTGGGATTTTGGGGGTGTGACAGATCTAAAGATCCTAGAGTGAGTTGGCGATTGCAGGGTATACCTCCTGCTTGTGTGGCTGCCAGTGCCGCAGCAACTTGTTCGTTAATCAGAGCTGTCAATTGGGCTTGAGTCAGGTTAACGCGTCCACTCATGATCTTGATAACAACAGGGAAACATGAGTGAGAGAGGATTGCGAAAGTGCGACTGACAGAAGAGAGTAAGCATGCATGCATTTCAAATAATAGTCTCTACGTTTATCTAAGCATACCATGAGCAAGTTCTATGTAACTAACAAGTAGGCAATAAAACATAAACCATATCACCTAGTATGTTGAGTCTTGCATGTGGAGCGAAGCGTCGTTGTGGATCGTTGAGCACTGTTCTGGTTATAGTCTGGTTTTAACAAAAACTTTTTCCCCTTATTAAAACCAAGTTCGCTATAACCAATGGCTCTGATACAAATCTGTCACACCCCCAAAATCCACACGCGGAGTATCACCGCCTGGAGGCGTGACATGACCAGGATCAAGCCACCAATTATATTGAACAATAGTAAATGCAATTCAACCAAACAATATGAAAAGTGTTCCAAAACCATAGTATAGTTTCAATGTTTAGCGGAAGCATAAATGTAAAACCCAACATAAATAATAAGTTTGAAATGTCATAAATGTTTAACATGGCATCCACGATCCATGTCCACAACGACCGCGCCTCCCAGTGCAAGCTCCATGAGTACCTATTGACCTGCAAGGCATGTAACAACGAGTCAACAACAAAGTTGAGCGAGTTCACAGCTGGTTGTTTAGTTATGGTATTTGTTTCATAGTTCACATGTTTGTTTTGTAAACCATGCATTGTATTTATTTGTATCGCGGCCTTCCAGGCACATTTGCGAAGATTAGTGGGGGTTTCCCATGCATTCTAGACTACTTGTATTTGTATCGCGGCCCACCAGGCATGTTTACGAAGATTAGTATTCGTATCGCGGCCTTCCAGGCATGTGTGCGAAGATTAGTGGGGGCTTCCCATGTGTTGCTAGTCTAGCTGTATCTATAAGTGACCCTCCCCTAACGAGGTCAGTGGTACGTATCCAGTAACGATGAAAGTACAAGTAATCATTCAATCCCATTCCCAACACCGGGAATCCCATGCCTTGGTAGGAGTGTGAACTTACCTTGGTTTGCTCGGCAGATAAACAAAATGGTCACTTGAGTTATATGTGGTCAACCACGTCCTAATACGGTTACCATACAAAGCCAGGTCTACGCTCAAGTATTGCACATAAGCTAACAGGTTACGAACACGTATTGATCATGGCAAACACGTAGAGCCGTTAACAGTCAAAATCACACATGATACCCACATTGTGTGACTCGGATGATTGGGCTGTTGAACTTATACGAGCCCAATCATCTTGTGCGATCCAATAATAGAGCCCAAAGTCAACCGGCCCTACCTATTGTGCGATCAGCATAGCTTGTGCGATCCACAATGGGTTGTGCGATCTGATGCAAACCCGGCCCAAAATAACAATACAAGCAGTCCAGCATGTAAACGGCCCAAACAATAAACATGAGTCTTGTGCTGTCCGGATGGTCTTGTGCGACTGACCAGTCCTTATGCGATTGGAATTGGGCTTTGAGGCCCAACCGTATAAAGGTCCAAGTGATTCGTGTGGGTGGCCCAAGCCTTGTGCGATCGGCACAAGCTTGTGCGATCCACAAGGTCTTGTGCGATCATGCAAATCCTAGGTTGTACAATGTGCCTTATTTACTTGAACCCTTGTTGTGCGATTGTCTTGTGTGATCAGATCAGGCCTTGTGTGACCTGATCTTGTGCAACCGAGAGGAGACTTGTGCGATCCGTTTGGCTATCCGGATATTATGCTATTCGGTTATATTGTTTCCATTATTCGATTTAGTCAACAATCAATCAGTTACACCCTTGACTCTTACCAATCAATTCTAACAGTTTCCATTTAGCATTCAATAGATCAAATTTATCGTATTCCAGCCGATTCTCATGAACCCTAATTATGAATAAAACATGAACAATAACCATAACACTTAAACATATTCTAATCATGACCATGGTTGTAAAACAAGGTTTCCAAGGCCGAGTGCTCCCCGAGTAGTCGCTACAAGGTAGGCTGCCGAGGCGACTTTCTCTAACTCCGACTAATTACGCGGAATCGATCAAACGCGGTCAAACTCGACCAAAATCAGATCTAGTAGGTCAATTCGGACCGAGTTTGACTTAAAAAATAATAAAACATAATTTATATGACTATCATATTAAATAATGAATATCATTTTCACGTATTTTGTTATAGATATTAGTAAATTTATGTTATTAGACATATATTTAATTTCCGAAAACTAATTTCTTTATAATTTAACATGTCCGAGTACTCCCCGAGTACTCTCCGCGTATACCGAGTACCCTCAACAATCATTCGAACATGATACATCACAGCCGAAAGTCATCATTCAAACGTAACATCATCAACCCTTATTTTGATTCGTGAACACCAAACCCTAACAGCTTACATCATCATTAATTCGCATATCATCCCTAAATCATCATGTAGAACATACATATCACGACATCATGCATCACACATTCAAAAGATAAAACGCTAACCGACTAAAGAAGAGAGTAAGGATCGATCCGAATAGAAAGTCTTCGGTGGAGAAGGGATCTAGCTGCCGTCGAGTTCGTGAGGGAGAGAAAGAGAGAGTAGGGTTTTTGGTGTGTATAGAGTGTTAGCAAATAATGGGGAAGCAAAACCTCACAAGGTTTTTGTATTGGCTTATATAGGGGAGTGGCCGAACCCTCTTAATGGGCTGCCCATTCGGTTCAATTACAAAAGAGTGTGGGCCGAGAGTGGTAAGGAACCAAAGCCCAAAGGCTTGTGCGATCGGATTATTGTTGTGCAATAGGTTCATTTTGTGTGATCTTATTACATACATACATGCACAACACATATTCACATAACATAATAACACATATTTCATTACTTATCAAAGTTCACATAATCACATAGGGTCCACATACGTTACATTAAACACAAAGAGAGGTTTGAATTACGAGTTGTCACATACACATATATTCCAAATCCACTGGTTAATGAAATTGAGCTCTATACACCAATGTATTAGTTTCAATACATTGATGTATATTTATCAATACACATAGACATCTGTTGGTGCATGTTTGTGACAACAGCTTAGATTTGGTCTTTGGATATCTTGTAATTAGTTAAACGATAAACAGTTAGCGGGTTTAGCTTTGTAATAGTGAGATTATAGAGTTTGGGCTAAACTAAACCCATTTGGGTCAAGGGGAAACGAATTGGGCTTGCCCATGTTGCAAACCCTAGCCCAAATAGTAAACCTTGTGTTATATAAACAAGGTTAGGCTTTAGGGTTTAGGTTAATCAGTTAATCAGCCAAAACAGTTGCTAGAGAGAATTCGTGAGAGCTTATACTGCTTGGACGAATTTGTGAGGGTTAGGGATCTTGATTGATTGTAATCAGTTTGATAGATAATCAATAAAGATCCGGATTGAAAGTGATTTACTGTTTTCTGTTACTACACGTTTTCTGCTAATTCTGATCAAGAGGATTCCGCACTCTTGATTGGAAAGACGATTCTGTGAAGATCCATAATCATCAAGGGGACCTACAATTGGTATCAGAGCGTTAGGCTCTTGATTGCTCGGTTCAGAATGGTTGCTGCAGAAACAGGGAGTAAAATTTTCGATTTTTTGTTAAACCTGAAAATTAGGGTTTATAAAATTTTCGAAATTTTTGTGTTGGTTTGATAAAATTTTCGAAAATTTTTTGGCTGTTTGATCTTTTGGTTTGTTTGTTTGCTGATTTGCAGGTTTTCAGGATAGTTTCTGATTGACTGTTTGAAGGATTTTGACTGAAAAGGCTTGCGGATTCGAAGATTGTTCTTCGTGTTCTTCATTAGATTCATTAAATTTGTGTCAAAAGTCTGCTGATTTGCTTGTTCGATTTTGCAGGAAATTGATACAAAATCTGCTGAATTTTGTGAAGATTGAATTTCCAAATCTGCAGCCCAGCGAATTTGCAACATCAGCAAATTTAACAAATTTGCTGACTGATCAGCGAATTTGAGACCCTATATCTCGGTGACCGGCGAACTTAAATCCAAAGGCGACTTTGGTAATCGTGTAATTTTCCACAGCGAAATTATCACGGTTTCAGCGATTTTACCAGTCATTATAATAGCGAACTGGTTACCGGCGAAATTAATCTGAGCGAAATTGACAGCGAATTTTGTCACACCCCGACCACGTAGGACAACAAACCGTGGCGGAAACGTCGGGGAGTGTTGTAACAGAAGCAATCGTTTCACAACCATGGATTCAAAAATAGTTTCGTTTTATTGATAATATCAAACATTACATTTTCTTAACATAAAACAAACAAGTTTCTTATCAACTATCATAGTTTTAAAGTCACTAAGGCCTCGTCCAGGTCCTACGTGACGCATGCATCCTAGAAAATCACATCATTCAACCACACCTGAAACATATGTAAAAACAAAGTCAGCAAAGAAATTGCTGGCGAGTACATAGGTTTTATAAGGTTATTGGAATCATGGCTTGTTGGTATGGTGCAATACTTTATTAGACTACAAGAGTCGAAATACAAACCTCGTTTTGAAAAGTGTATTGCAACATAGTTAACCAACTCAAATCAAGTTGATTAAGTTTATAAAATCTCGTAGCCATAATTCTTAACCCTAAAACATTTTGTTTTTAGAAAAACATCTTGTAAAACATCATTGTGTGACATCGTTTTAAATATCGTTTACCCAAGTGAACTAAATAACGCCACGGTAGGTAATATGATGAAAACACTTATATATAAGAAGTACCAGCGGCGTATCTACCATGTTTTCACCACATTACCCCCGTCTCGTTATCTAAACACTTAACCAAGACCAGTCGTTTATCGAAATCGTTTAACATCGTTTCCAAATCGTTTACTCGTTTCCAAATCGTTTACTCGTTTCCAAATCGTTTACTCGTTTCCAAATCGTATTCGTTTTTAACAGTGAAACTACTTTTGGTCGTCTCGTTAACAACATTCAAACCTTCGTGACTCGTCTAACTCGTTTCTCGTTTCGTATTAACAAACCACCAAAGGGTAAGTTAACAATCATCAGATTCAGTCGTTACCCACAACCCCCACACATAACTATGGGTGCAGTGCAATAACGGGATTTGTCAGATCCTATGGTACCATAACCTAATACTGGTCGGCTTGATCAATGCTAATGAATGTCATTCGTTATGTAATTACAACCAACAAGTCGTGTACACCTTATCGAAATCGTTATTAGTTTAGTAAAATCGTATTAATCGTTTTTGAAACCATCGTTTAAACTTTGAAAACATTTGATACATATGAATCACCCCAAAACATTTAAAACAATAAAATAGGGGAACTATGTACTCACATGTAGTGCAAAGTATCCTTGATCAAATAGAACTTCAACAAACTCGAGCAAACCAGAGAAATCAAGTAGTTCCTAATAATCGAACCACTAGTCAAACAATAGGCGCCTAAATCGGAAGATCGGACAGAATGAGGTCTTGTAAACCAAATGAGTGTTGGAACTCATGTGATATGGTTTAACAAAGCCTACATCCTAAATCGGAACCTAACCTAAGTGCTTTCGACCCATCGTGACCCATTAAGGTGGCTTACGCTACTTTAATGCGTCGTGCGCGCAAAAGCGCGTTCGAGACGTCTAACTAGTCCTATGACGAGTATTATATGCCCATACATGTTTAATTATGTTACATGATCAGTTACGTGTCAAGAATTTAAGTTACATATGCTTAATTACCAATTATGTATAAAAAGGGTATGTTGGTAATTTACCAAGGGCACATAAACTACTTATCATGCGACTAATCAAACCTAAGTGACCATAAGGTATAACCCCGGAAGGTTATTCCCTACGCTATTATGGTCACAACACATGTTTGGTCGAATCCTAATGATCGACCAAACGGGTCGTGTTCGAAAGTCTAAGCGGGTGTTTAGTCCGCTTGACTTACGACTCTACATAAGCACAAAACTAACAAGTGACGAGCTAAACATGTCGAAACATGTTTAGTTAAGTTAGAAAACAGGTTTGGTATCAAAACAAACGGTTTTGATACCTACAAATAGCTTGGTTACAAAATACGCGAGAAAACGCATTCTGGCCGAAGCTATGACTCGTCACTGAGCCTAGATAACGTGGTAATCAGTAGGTACAGTCACTAGAGACTATAACCATCGTGATTACGCTCACGTTATGAAGTTCAAAAGAACTTCGCGTTGACCATAAACTGGTCAAAGCAGAAAGTCAAATACAGTTTGACTTTAACGCTAAAACGAACGATAAACGCGAAGGAATACTTACAGAAGGTCCCCGCAAGATTGAACTTCCGAGTATTCTCAGGTATGAAGTGCTAAAACACCCCAACTTAGAGAACAAACTCAAAATTCAAGTGGGGAGAAATGAAGTTGGGTTGGGTATTTATAGGAAATCCACAACCGTTAGGATCGTTTCTTGTTCCCCAAGCGTTTAATCTCGGCCCTACACTTGTACCCACTGATTTGGAATACTATGGGCATCAAAAACCAGCCCATAGATTGCTCAAACCATGTGCAAAACAATGGGGAACAGCTGGGTTTTAAAAACAAAGTTTGCTGATCTGGGGAGGCTTTACGGACCGTAAGCACATGCCCATACGGTCCGTAAGGGACCTGCAGACCAGCACTTTCATAAATTGACAGTTTAGCCCCTGAACTTGCAAAACTTGCATTTCGGCTCATGTTTGACACGTTTAAGCCCCGTTAACCTCATTTCAAGGCTTTAAAATGAAGTTAAAGTATAGGGAACTCAAAACATGCTCAACAATATCTCGGATGTCGGTTCGTTTGGTCGTACGGTTGCGTTGTTCGGTTAATTACGACGGGAGTCGTAACGAACGCAAAAACGGTCCAAATTGCGCGACGAATGGATTTCTATTATGCCAAACATTAAAACATAATATTTTAATGCTTACATAATTTTTTGGATGTCCGGATATATTCAGAACGTAAGATATGCGCGAAAATGCAAACTTGTGCACTTTTTGACGCTTTTAGTCCCCATTGATCAATAAAGTTTATTTTAGCATACCGAACCCCTCAAAGCCTATTTCTAAGCTATGTAAAGGTTATTTAAGGTATGTTTAACTTATGATCAAGTTCCGGAGTGTTCGTTACTATACGAATTGGTATAGTTTCGCAATTTGACACAAATAGTCCCTGCGATCGAACAAACTTGTTTTCGACACACCAAACCATCCAAAACTTGTTTCTAAGTTATGTGGAGGTTATTTAAGGTATGTTAAGCCTATTTCACTATTCCGGAGCGTTTGTTGCATTAAACTGGTTATATTTACGCATTAGTGCGCGTATAACCTTCCAGAAAGCGATTTAGAGCTTGAATTTGGAATCGAATCGAATTGCAAAAATTACCAAACACATATACACACAAAACACATATAATAACACCAAAGCACATTGTTTTATTAATAATCAACATTGTTTTTCATCGTACGGAGATTACAGAGCACAGTTGTCACAGTCTCCCCTACTTCAGGAAATTTCGTCCCGAAATTTTAACTAGAGGAAGCTTGTGGAAACAAATGTGGATATTTGGTCATCATTTGATCCTTACGTTCCCAAGTAAATTCTGGGCCACGTTTGGACTCCCAACGAACTTTAACCAAATGAATCCGTTTGTTCTTCAACTGCTTGAATGTACGGTCCACTATCTCCACGGGTTTCTCGACAAAGTGCATTGTTTCATCGATTTGAATCTCGTCGAGAGGTATGTGAAGATCAGCGTCAGCTAAGCACTTTCGCAAATTGGACACGTGAAAAGTCGGATGAATATTTCTAAGCTCTGGAGGTAGCTCTAGTCGATAGGCAACTTTCCCAACTCTTTCCACAATCTTAAATGGTCCTACATATCGAGGTGCAAGTTTTCCTTTCTTTCCAAATCTCATGACTCCTTTCCAAGGTGAAACCTTGAGCAGGAAACGATCTCCGACTTGAAGTTCTAAGGGCTTGCGTCCTAAATCCGCATAACTCTTTTGACGGCTTCTAGCTGTCACAAGATTATCGCGAATTTTCTTGATTTTGTCCGTTGTTTCTAGAATGAGCTCAGGTCCAGTAAGCTGAGCTTCACCGGTCTCGTTCCAACAGACAGGCGAACGACATTTTCGACCGTAGAGAGCTTCGAATGGTGCCATTTTAATGCTAGCATGATAACTATTGTTGTAAGAGAACTCGATCATTGGCAGATGAGAATCCCAATTACCACCAAAGTCTATCACGCATGCTCTAAGCATATCCTCCAAAGTTTGAATCGTCCTTTCGGATTGCCCATCTGTTTGGGGATGATAAGCAGTGCTTAGATTTAGTTGGGTTCCCATAGCAGTTTGCATGGTTTTCCAGAAATGAGATGAAAATCGAGCATCACGATCGGAAATGATATCCAAAGGAACACCATGTCGTGAAATAATCTCATCAACATAAATCTTTGCAAGTTTATCAGCAGATAGGTCCTCGCGAATCGGGAGAAAATGAGCTGACTTCGTTAATCGATCGATAACAACCCAAATAGCATCATGACCTTTAGAAGTACGCGATAGCTTAGTGATGAGATCCATCGCAATGCTCTCCCACTTCCAAACCAGTATCTCTGGTTGTACAAGCAAACCAGAAGGTCGTTGATGTTCAGCCTTGACTTTAAGACAAGTTAGGCATTTCGATACATACAAGGCGACATCTTTCTTCATACCAGGCCACCAGAACTTAGTACGAAGATCCTTGTACATTTTATCAGCACCAGGATGGATAGAATATCGAGACTTGTGAGATTCGTCCATCACTAGGGTGCGGAGTTCGTCTTGCTTCGGGATCCACAAACGGTCCTTGAAATAAAGCAAACCATCGCCTTTTGCTTCGAGTTTAAGCTCAAGCTGATGTGGTAATTCCATACCTATCAAATTCTGTGAAACACAAAATTGCTGAGCTTGAAGAATGCGAGATTGAAGATCAGATAGCGTTTGAACGGAATGAAGTTTGACTCGCTCTTTTCGACTAAGCGCATCAGCTACGACATTCGCCTTACCAGGATGGTAGCGAATTTCGCAATCGTAGTCGTTCAAGAGTTCCACCCAACGTCGTTGCCTCATGTTCAGCTCTTTCTGATTAAGAATATACTGGAGACTTTTGTGGTCTGTGAAAACCACACACTTCGTGCCATAAAGATAATGTCTCCAGATTTTAAGCGCGAAAACCACAGCTCCTAACTCGAGATCGTGAGTTGTATAGTTCTTCTCGTGGACTTTCAACTGTCTAGATGCATAAGCAATAACTTTACCTCGTTGCATGAGGACGCAACCAAGGCCTAAGTTGGATGCATCGCAGTAGACAATGAAATCATCGTTTCCCTCGGGCAGAGATAGAACAGGAGCATTACACAATTTCCGCTTCAGCGTTTGAAACGCTTCTTCTTGCTTGGGTCCCCACTCAAAAGGCTTATTCTTCTGAGTCAAAGCAGTGAGTGGAACCGCAATCTTCGAGAAATTGGAAATGAATCGACGATAATATCCAGCAAGACCAAGAAAAGATCGAATCTCTGTAGGTGTCGTTGGCGTACACCAATCCTTAATAGCAACAATCTTGGATGGATCCACATGAATACCTCGCTCATTGACTATATGACCCAGAAATTGAACTTCTTTAAGCCAAAATTCACACTTGGAGAATTTAGCGAAAAGTTGTTCCTTCTTAAGGAGTTCCAACGTTAAGCGAAGGTGTTGCTCGTGATCGGCTCGAGTCTTCGAATAAATGAGAATATCGTCGATGAACACAATAATGAACTTGTCTAAATAAGGTTTACAAACCCTATTCATTAAGTCCATAAAGATAGCTGGAGCATTCGTTAAGCCAAAAGGCATGACTGTGAACTCGTAATGCCCATATCTCGTGCGGAAAGCAGTTTTGGGGATATCTTCTTCGAGAACACGAAGTTGATGATACCCAGAACGCAGATCGATCTTAGAAAAACATGAAGCACCTTGCAGCTGATCGAAGAGGTCATCAATTCGAGGTAGGGGATATCGATTCTTGATGGTAAGCTTGTTAAGCTCACGATAATCGATACACATTCGAAAAGACCCATCTTTCTTTTTCACGAAGAGGACAGGAGCTCCCCAAGGTGAATAACTCGGACGGATGAATCCTTTGTCAGATAACTCTTGAAGCTGTTTCGATAATTCTTGCATCTCTGAAGGTGCAAGACGATAAGGTGCTTTCGCGATCGGGTTGGCATTAGGTACGAGGTCGATATGGAATTCAACTTGACGAACTGGAGGCAAACCAGGCAGTTCATCAGGAAACACCTCTGGATAATCCCGAACAATCGGAATATCCTGAATACTCTTACTCTTACTTTTCTCCTCAGTGACATGTGCTAGAAAAGCAACATATCCTTTTCTCAAATATCTCTGGGCCTTTGTACACGACATAAGCTTCAATCCCCCTGAAGGTTTCTCACCACGAACCTCCAAAACATCGCCAGACGGAAGGGGAATACGAACAATCTTATCAAAACAAACCACCTCAGCGTGGTGTTTGGTTAACCAATCCATTCCAACGATAATGTCGAAGCTTCCAAGTTGCATTGGCGTGAGGTAGATAGGGAAGAGGTGGTTATCAAGGTTCAACTGACAATTACGAATAATAGAATCGAGAACAAGAGGTTTACCAGAAGCAACTTCGACAGACAAGGGTTTCCTCAATTTAGTTCTAGGTATCGCAAGCAAAGGCTCAAAAGATAATGAAACAAAACTTCGATCGGCACCAGAATCAAAAAGAATAGATGCAGGTTGGTTGTTAACAAGAAACGTACCATTGACAACCTCGTTGTCAGCCCTCGCTTCGTTTGCATTCAAGTTGTAAGCTCGCCCTCGAGCAGGATTCACATTGGCGTTCACATTCGGGATCGTATTAGCATTTGCCAGCCTCGGACAGTTGTTGCGGAAGTGGCCAAACTCTCCACAATTAAAACATGAACCTGGTGGGAATCTAGCAGCATTCCCTTGTGCCGGAGCTTGAACCTGGGCGACCTGATTTTGTCCTGAACGACAAACATTGGCTAAATGCCCAAGTCTACCACACGTAGCACACTGTTTACAGGCCTGTTGGGCAACATGGTGACCATTACATCGAGTGCAGTGAGGTGCGGTACCAGCATATGCTTTCTTCGCAGGAGGTTGAGTCGGTGGGTTCTGAGCAGTTTGATTGGTGACAGCAAAGTTTTGGGCACCCTTTCGCTTCCTTGATTTCTTCGACGACTCACCTTCTTTACCCTTACCCTTCTTCTTGTCTTTCGCAGAATCAGACGATTTCTTCTTGTCACCCTTGCGAGTGAGTTTACCCTTTCTGACTTGGGATTCAGTTAGGGTCGCAGACAATTCAATTGCTTGGCGAAGGGTAGTAGGATTAACAGCAGTCACAATATCCAGCATAGAATCGGGTAGACCATCGATATATCTTTCGATTGCTTTCTCTGGTGGGGTAACCATGGTGGGACACAATAGACTGAGTTCCTCAAAGCGATCCGTGTACGCACGGTGCTCAGCCCCATCTTGTTTCAAATCGTCAAACTCTCGCTCCAAAGCTCGAATCTCGTGACGGGGACAGAACTCTCTCATCATGAGAGCCCGAAGCTCATCCCATGTTTGTGCCAGCGCCACTTCGGCACCCCTATCGCGCATAATACCATTCCACCAGGTAAGCGCTCGCTTCTCAAACACGCTGGTAGCAAACTCAACCTTACGTGCATTCGGACACTGCACATGCCTGAATGTGTTCTCAATACTCTCGAACCACTGTAGGAGCGCAGTTGCTCCTTGCGACCCAGAAAACTTAAGAGGCTTAGCAGAATTGAAGTTCTTGAAATTACACTGCGCATTGTTGTGGTTATTATTGTTATTGTTGTATATCTCATGAACTTGAGTTACAACACCGGGAAGCACAGCAGCCACTTGCTGAGAGACTAGGGCTGCGATTTCTTCAATGGTGAAGGATTGTGCTTCACGTCGTGGAGGCATTGTCTAACAAGGAAATGTGAGAAACGAGTAAGGTTGATAATTAGGGAAAGCAAAAAGATGAATCGACAAAATACAAGGAATGCGATCATTTGTTCGTTACCTCGAACAAACAAACGACACGCAGTGACTAATCAAAGTAAATGAATCGAAATAATGCATCGCGAAGACATGCTTGCCTATAAGTGAACACTCACCCCAAGAGTTCCCAGGTAAGAGTGACTGGTCCGATTATGTGGATTTGTACGAACACTCTAGCCTTAGACAGAAAACTCAGGGTACAGGCATTCACTCTTCCAGTTTGCACGTGTTCACATTATTTTAACCCAAACTTTGACGAGATTTTGAAAATTCAAAAGGCACTAAGCCATATATGAATCAAACTGGAAGGGTTCAAAACCTAGTAATCAATCATCCTAGAATGGATGATTAATTTTCGAAGCAGATTCGGATTTGTGTTCTCGTTGTGGTTATCACCTAAGGATAGGTGACGGTATTGTTTTAAAATCTAAACACAAGTAAACTTGTGTTAGGGTCCTAAAGTTATAGTCTAGGTCAAAGCATTACTAATAACCTAATTCCTTATAACCATTGGCTCTGATACCAACTTTCTTCTGTCACACCCCGACCACGTAGGACAACAAACCGTGGCGGAAACGTCGGGGAGTGTTGTAACAGAAGCAATCGTTTCACAACCATGGATTCAAAAATAGTTTCGTTTTATTGATAATATCAAACATTACATTGTCTTAACATAAAACAAACAAGTTTCTTATCAACTATCATAGTTTTAAAGTCACTAAGGCCTCGTCCAGGTCCTACGTGACGCATGCATCCTAGAAAATCACATCATTCAACCACACCTGAAACATATGTAAAAACAAAGTCAGCAAAGAAATTGCTGGCGAGTACATAGGTTTTATAAGGTTATTGGAATCATGGCTTGTTGGTATGGTGCAATACTTTATTAGACTACAAGAGTCGAAATACAAACCTCGTTTTGAAAAGTGTATTGCAACATAGTTAACCAACTCAAATCAAGTTGATTAAGTTTATAAAATCTCGTAGCCATAATTCTTAACCCTAAAACATTTTGTTTTTAGAAAAACATCTTGTAAAACATCATTGTGTGACATCGTTTTAAATATCGTTTACCCAAGTGAACTAAATAACGCCACGGTAGGTAATATGATGAAAACACTTATATATAAGAAGTACCAGCGGCGTATCTACCATGTTTTCACCACATTACCCCCGTCTCGTTATCTAAACACTTAACCAAGACCAGTCGTTTATCGAAATCGTTTAACATCGTTTCCAAATCGTTTACTCGTTTCCAAATCGTTTACTCGTTTCCAAATCGTTTACTCGTTTCCAAATCGTATTCGTTTTTAACAGTGAAACTACTTTTGGTCGTCTCGTTAACAACATTCAAACCTTCGTGACTCGTCTAACTCGTTTCTCGTTTCGTATTAACAAACCACCAAAGGGTAAGTTAACAATCATCAGATTCAGTCGTTACCCACAACCCCCACACATAACTATGGGTGCAGTGCAATAACGGGATTTGTCAGATCCTATGGTACCATAACCTAATACTGGTCGGCTTGATCAATGCTAATGAATGTCATTCGTTATGTAATTACAACCAACAAGTCGTGTACACCTTATCGAAATCGTTATTAGTTTAGTAAAATCGTATTAATCGTTTTTGAAACCATCGTTTAAACTTTGAAAACATTTGATACATATGAATCACCCCAAAACATTTAAAACAATAAAATAGGGGAACTATGTACTCACATGTAGTGCAAAGTATCCTTGATCAAATAGAACTTCAACAAACTCGAGCAAACCAGAGAAATCAAGTAGTTCCTAATAATCGAACCACTAGTCAAACAATAGGCGCCTAAATCGGAAGATCGGACAGAATGAGGTCTTGTAAACCAAATGAGTGTTGGAACTCATGTGATATGGTTTAACAAAGCCTACATCCTAAATCGGAACCTAACCTAAGTGCTTTCGACCCATCGTGACCCATTAAGGTGGCTTACGCTACTTTAATGCGTCGTGCGCGCAAAAGCGCGTTCGAGACGTCTAACTAGTCCTATGACGAGTATTATATGCCCATACATGTTTAATTATGTTACATGATCAGTTACGTGTCAAGAATTTAAGTTACATATGCTTAATTACCAATTATGTATAAAAAGGGTATGTTGGTAATTTACCAAGGGCACATAAACTACTTATCATGCGACTAATCAAACCTAAGTGACCATAAGGTATAACCCCGGAAGGTTATTCCCTACGCTATTATGGTCACAACACATGTTTGGTCGAATCCTAATGATCGACCAAACGGGTCGTGTTCGAAAGTCTAAGCGGGTGTTTAGTCCGCTTGACTTACGACTCTACATAAGCACAAAACTAACAAGTGACGAGCTAAACATGTCGAAACATGTTTAGTTAAGTTAGAAAACAGGTTTGGTATCAAAACAAATGGTTTTGATACCTACAAATAGCTTGGTTACAAAATACGCGAGAAAACGCATTCTGGCCGAAGCTATGACTCGTCACTGAGCCTAGATAACGTGGTAATCAGTAGGTACAGTCACTAGAGACTATAACCATCGTGATTACGCTCACGTTATGAAGTTCAAAAGAACTTCGCGTTGACCATAAACTGGTCAAAGCAGAAAGTCAAATACAGTTTGACTTTAACGCTAAAACGAACGATAAACGCGAAAGAATACTTACAGAAGGTCCCCGCAAGATTGAACTTCCGAGTATTCTCAGGTATGAAGTGCTAAAACACCCCAACTTAGAGAACAAACTCAGAATTCAAGTGGGGAGAAATGAAGTTGGGTTGGGTATTTATAGGAAATCCACAACCGTTAGGATCGTTTCTTGTTCCCCAAGCGTTTAATCTCGGCCCTACACTTGTACCCACTGATTTGGAATACTATGGGCATAAAAAACCAGCCCATAGATTGCTCAAACCATGTGCAAAACAATGGGGAACAGCTGGGTTTTAAAAACAAAGTTTGCTGATCAGGGGAGGCTTTACGGACCAAGCACATGCCCATACGGTCCGTAAGGGACCTGCAGACCAGCACTTTCATAAATTGACAGTTTAGCCCCTGAACTTGCAAAACTTGCATTTCGGCTCATTTTTGACACGTTTAAGCCCCGTTAACCTCATTTCAAGGCTTTAAAATGAAGTTAAAGTATAGGGAACTCAAAACATGCTCAACAATATCTCGGATGTCGGTTCGTTTGGTCGTACGGTTGCGTTGTTCGGTTAATTACGACGGGAGTCGTAACGAACGCAAAAACGGTCCAAATTGCGCGACGAATGGATTTCTATTATGCCAAACATTAAAACATAATATTTTAATGCTTACATAATTTTTTGGATGTCCGGATATATTCAGAACGTAAGATATGCGCGAAAATGCAAACTTGTGCACTTTTTGACGCTTTTAGTCCCCATTGATCAATAAAGTTTATTTTAGCATACCGAACCCCTCAAAGCCTATTTCTAAGCTATGTAAAGGTTATTTAAGGTATGTTTAACTTATGATCAAGTTCCGGAGTGTTCGTTACTATACGAATTGGTATAGTTTCGCAATTTGACACAAATAGTCCCTGCGATCGAACAAACTTGTTTTCGACACACCAAACCATCCAAAACTTGTTTCTAAGTTATGTGGAGGTTATTTAAGGTATGTTAAGCCTATTTCACTATTCCGGAGCGTTTGTTGCATTAAACTGGTTATATTTACGCATTAGTGCGCGTATAACCTTCCAGAAAGCGATTTAGAGCTTGAATTTGGAATCGAATCGAATTGCAAAAATTACCAAACACATATACACACAAAACACATATAATAACACCAAAGCACATTGTTTTATTAATAATCAACATTGTTTTTCATCGTACGGAGATTACAGAGCACAGTTGTCACAAATTTGACCAGCAAATTTAACATTCCAGCGAAATTGACCAGCAAAATTAACTGATTTACCAGCGAAATTAAGTCAAAACCAGCGAACCTTATCAGCGAAATTGACTAGTGAACTGCATCAGCGAAATTAAACAAACATCAGACCAACGAATTTAACTGATCTCCTAGCGAAATTAGTAGCAAACTTAAAAGGGTGGAATTTCCATTGGCAAGCGTCGGAAAATTTTCAGTGTTTTGCAAATAGAATTTGATCTGTAGCTAGTTTGACAGAACTGTTTGCGCCGTTAGATTCCTTGATCCGTAGCTAGTTTGACAGAACTGGAAAATCCCGAATTCGGTTTTTGACATTATATATCATTGGATTCGCCTTTTCGAGACGATTCTAACGGTATAATTTGGTAACCATTGTTTTCGGAGATATTTTGTACGGTTTTGTCAGTCTGTTTCGTTTAAAATGTCGAACATGACCAATTTGAATGCACCTAAGATGATGAAGGTGGAGAACTATCTTATTTGGAAGAACAGTTTCCAATCCTTTATTAAATCTCAGGATGCACGCATGTGGATATGTATTGAAGATGGGTACGTAAACCGAGTACATGATTTTGAGGGCAGACCACGTAGAACAGACTACGTGAACATGAAAGAGGATGATAAAAAGATCTACGAGGCTGAAAAGAGAGCCTTGGCTGCAATAAAGACATCCTTACCTGATAGCATCAAGCATATCTTCAAAAAGTATACAAATTCAAAGGATATGTGGGATGCATTACAAAAGAGATATCAGGGAAATGAGAGTGTCACTCAGGCATTCATGGCAGAGATAGTGCCAGTTGATGAGGCTGAAACTAGTGTGAGTGATGCTGAATCTCAAGTGGAGAATGCTGAAGCAAAAGTGGATGCTGAAGTAGAGAAAGAGAGTGAAGCTGAACAGGTTGTTGCTGATCAAACCACAGAAGTTCATGAGAAAGAGGTACAATCTAATTCTGTGTGTTTGAGGTGTCGTGAACTACAGGGTGAGGTTGATAGGTTGTCAACTCAAAATCAAAGTCTGGTGAGCGAGATGTCTAGCATAAAAGAGTCAAATTTTTTTGCTAAAAGAAATGAATCTCTATACTTGAAGAAGATAAAAGGTTACGAAAGTGAAATCGAAGCTTTAACATGCAAATTAAACGAAAAACTTCAAGTAATAGACTTAGCTCACGAAATGATGGCTGAGAAAACAAAAGAGAATTCTGAAAAATGCAAAGAGTTGTCAGATGCACAACTCAAAATTATTGAACTTGAACAGAAATTAAGTCAATTCAGAGATTCGTCTTTTGTTATGAAACACATGATGGGTGGGTTAAAGAAGAGTATGACAAGACCACTGTGGGATTCCAGGGCTTTAATGAAGTCCCACCTCCTCTTAGTCATGACTATTCTTTTCTCCCTGATGAAGATGAGCTAGCAGCCTGTATGTCAACTGCACCAAGTAGTTTCGCATCTACATCAAGTCAAGGTGAGGGGTCTGAGAATGGTGATGCTAAGAAGAACAATAACAGGGAACATTTGAAAAAGAAAAATTCACCTCCTAAGAGCAAAAATCAAACTTTTGTTAAAAAGATTAATTTTGTTCAAGGTAGTGATATGAAAAATGAAACCGCTGTTATTGAAAAAGAATCAAATGTAGAGTTTGCTAAAAATAAAAACAAAGAAATATCTGAATCAAAGCAAACTGAACAAAATTCTTCCAAGGCATCATCACCGTCTGATAAGGGATCTACCTCAGAGACTCCTGCTAAGAAGTCTTTGAAAAGGAGATCGTGCTTCAGGTGTCACGTAAAGGGACATGTAGCTAGCTGCTGTCCTAACAAAAATAGTGAAGCACAAATGAGTGACAAACAGAGAGGGAAATTGCCAGAGAAGAGTGGTGATAGTGAGGAGAAAGGTTCAAATTCTCCAAAGAAATCTGCTCCTAAGCAACCACAAAATGTTGCTGTTGGTGTAGATAAGGTTGGAACAGGAACTCCACAAGTTCCACGTTTTCAAAGAAATCAACCAAGATTTCAGCCTAGATCTCCACCAGGCAGATATCAGAGACCTAGAAGCAGTTCACCTAGAATGAACAATTATAATTCTAATAATTTCAAAAGTCAAGGTCAATATCAAAATCGATACCAAAATAATGGTGGTCGAAATTTTTATAACAATGGCTTTAGAAATTAGAACAATCATGCTTCTTGGAATCAAAATTCAAGGTTTCAAAATCAAAATTTCCAAAGGTCAAATTGTCCAAATGTATATAGGAACCCTCAGGACCAAAGACCTAGTGGAAATCAAAATCAAATTCCATCAACAGGTCTAAGATCCAAGACTCCAGTTAGGAGTAATGGATATTGGATGGATGTTCCGGTGGTTGGTGAATTTGGATGACCCAAGACCATTAAGGCTTGGGTCCCCCAATCTAACTAATTTCATAAGTTAGTGTGTGCAAGAGCTGCTAAGGAGGAGTATCAACTTATGTTGATATTGGCTGCTTCAGGCACATGAAGGGGGGTGTGAGATTGTTGATATATATTTTTAAAATGATTTAAATTGAAGTTCAAAGTGCTAAGTCGACACAGAAGATAACCTGGCAGATCTTTATACTAAAGCATTTGACAGGGCTCGCTTTGAACACTTAGTCGAACTCAACGGGATGAGGAATCCTGAATAACAGGTTTTTCATAAGAATTTTTGTAAATAGTTTACTGCTTTTCTTAAAAATCAAAAATAAAAAAAAATTGAAAAATCAAAAACATAAAAAAATAGAAAAATCAAAAATGAGATTTCACTGTGTGAAAAAGAAGAAGTGATAGTACATCGGCAAGTTAGACTGTCACACTGAAATTGAACCTAAAATTGCTTAAGTGTGATAGCAGCTTCATTATATGATGTACCAGTAGGCAAAAAGCATGAAATAATCAACTTACCAATGTGATATAAACTTAAATGAACTGAATATGAGTGGGGAACACATCAGTGGTGTATGGTTTAATGACCTTAATTCTTGCGTTGATAGATTGCCAAAATCTGAAGTTTTGGGTCTTTCTACTGTTATTTCATCTAGGGATATCTTGGCTATCTTTCTATTCAGAACTAAAATTGTACATGACCTCAGGAAAGAAAGTCACTTGGAATTAGCTCATTTCTATTTGAATGTCTGTATGTTTCCCGATACACACAATTTTGATCTGATTCTGAAATCTTCTCTGAAAAAAGTCGTGTACCTCCTCTGCTGCATCCAGATATATGCTGACCTGGAGGTGCTAGGCAACGACAGCTTCTGCTGCATCCAGATACATGCTGACCTAGCTGTACGTTGTCGCGCTATAGATCTAATACACCCGAAAGAGGCCCTCAAGTGCCCAAAAGAAACCCAAGAAACCTATATCAAACTGAGAAAATCTCATTTGATCTGTATATTATACCATCTCTACTAAAGATCTATTCTGTTCTCTTCTCAACCTATTCCCAGTTAAGATTTCAGAAATCTGGATTGGACTTGTGAAATATGTGGTAGGGAAGATACTTGCATGATAGAGTGTGTTGTTTATATTTCCAGGATTTGATGAGTATTTATTTGGGTGTTCATTGTTAAGCAATCAAAACATGATAAAACAGATTATATGCAGACCTAGACACAGTAAGGATATCTTAAAGTATGACATCAGTATACTCACCTACTACGATGAATCTTTGTGCATACCTTGATCGTGGGAGTATATCCTGAAGTGGGACACGCTCGTATTTCAGAAAATAAAATTACCTTAACATATCATATGGTAATGGTACTTGAAATGTTCATGCATTTTGTTTAAGTGGACAAACATACTGGTAATCGTCTTGAATTGCTTTTCACGAAAACTTAAATAAAGAATTATCTAATAGTGTGAAACAGTTTGATTATGCTGATATGATTTTCTTACCAGTGATTCTCACAAAAATAGAGTGTTTATTGTTTTTTTTTATTTACTTGCTTTCAGAAAATATAAAAATCCAAAAGTAGTGTCTTTTTCTGTTTAAAATTCTTAACGTACGAAAAACTGTTATTCTTGGAGGAATTGTTACTGATAGGGGGAGACGGTGTTAGAAAGTGAGTTCAAAATTTTAAATCAGACAGGTACTTCTGTGTTGGACAAATGTTTTGCGTGTTGGTGATAAATTGAAAATGCTTAATCTGTTATACAGTTTATCTGTCTCTTGAAAAATAATAATTTGTTTAACTTTGTTAAAAAATTCTTATGGTTTCTCGAGATGTTTGTTTTATAGTATACAGATTGAAGCGGTATATTGCTGAGAAGTTGCTGTGAAGTGTGAAGATGAGAGTTTGATTGGATGCATGGTAGAACCTCCTTTCTATATTGCAGACAAGATTGAAGAGTTTGAAGATTGCTGTGCAAATGCTAAACTGGAATTTACTCAAGTGCTAACGTGTTGAAGATTTGGTGATTGGATGCATCAGCTTAGGGGGAGTCTGTTGCTGACAAAGGCTATTGAAGCTGAAGCTATCCAAAGACCAAAGACAGTGCAAGATTACTTGAAGATTGCAAGAAGACCGAAGACAAAGTTTTGACTCAAGACAAAGTTTTTATGAAGCTATTGTCAAGGGGGAGTTTGTTGGTGCATGTTTGTGACAACAACTTAGATTTGGTCTTTGGATATCTTGTAATTAGTTAAACGATAAACAGTTAGAGGGCTTAGCTTTGTAATAGTGAGATTATAGAGTTTGGGCTAAACTAAACCCATTTGGGTCAAGGGGAAACGAATTGGGCTTGCCCATGTTGCAAACCCTAGCCCAAATAGTAAACCTTGTGTTATATAAACAAGGTTAGGCTTTAGGGTTTAGGTTAATCAGTTAATCAGCCAAAACAGTTGCTAGAGAGAATTCGTGAAAGCTTATACTGCTTGGACGAATTTGTGAGGGTTAGGGATCTTGATTGATTGTAATCAGTTTGATAGATAATCAATAAAGATCCGGATTGAAAGTGATTTACTGTTTTCTGTTTCTACACGTTTTCTGCTAATTCTGATCAAGAGGATTCCGCACTCTTGATTGGAAAGACGATTCTGTGAAGATCCATAAACATCAAGGGGACCTACAACATCAAATTAACTTGACGATCAACAGTCCAAGGTATCATTTCACACCTAAAAATCTTACACAGGCTCCAAAATTTTGCAACACACAAAAAAAAAAAAAAACACAAACACAAACCAAAATACATGATTACTTCCTAAAAAACCAAACTACCAACACTAACAAACGTCTAACGACTTTTAAACAAAGTAACCAGCAATGTGTTACAAACCATTGTCACATATATTACTGTCTACCATAAATTATGCTAAACATAATTCTTATGCGCCTTGTCATATGCAACCGTTTCGGCCATTATTTGATCATGGTGTTTGTTTGCTTTTTAACACACCAACTTCACAACATATTTTTTCTGTAGTCGTGTCAAACACGCCTTCTTTTCCGTGTGTGTAAGCATAAACCCATTATCCCAAGGAGGTATATAGGTTCGGGTACACAATGTCAAATATATTATTTATATGTCATCAAATAATACTTTACAATGAAAGAAATGTTGCATCAAATAAGGAACAATCGGTCATAAAATGTTGCATCAGAACTTTGGAATGCAATGAGTGATATGGAAATTGTCACTTAATATAGAAAATTATAGAAAAAATCGTAATTTAAGAACTTTGGGGCAAACACGCTTGGGTCATGAAATGAACCGAAACAGCGACCTAGTCTTAGGGGGTGTTTGGTGTTGCGTTTTCAAAATAGATTTTGCGTTTTCAAAACTGTGTTTTGCAAAAGCATGTAGGTACATGCTTCTCCAAAACTGCGTTTTGGAGGCAGATAATCACTTTTTCATCCAAACACTTTTTTAGATTATTTATGTTTTACAAATGCAATAATCAAATAATCACTTCAAAACGTAATCCCAAACACCCTCTTAGTGTGTCTCAGGCTTGTGCTATGGGGTTACATTGTGTATAACTTAAAGCTTCACATATACATACATCTTTGGTTACTGGAATTGTTTTTCTAATGATAATAGTTTCAATAGCATCCAACTTGATTATAACATCCATGTCTCCTTCCCTATAGCATAATAAGCAAGAGATAAACAAGAAATAATCATCCGTATTTTGAACATAATTTAACTTTTTTTTTCGAATTTGTATAGGTTTTTCCAAGGAGGTTACTTACATTATGAAACACTTCATTTGACTTCTAACCTTTTTACCAGATTTACTTTTAGCTAAATCGTTTAGTTTCAGTCATTTGACCTTTGACTAGTAATCACAAACGCAGTTACAGTTTCCCAAAATCCAAGTATCATGGGGCTAAAGGTGGCGGACGTGTCATTTCGTGTGGCAGGGTGGCAGTACACAGGCACCAAGCCGGCCATATTGCAGTCACATCTCAACGTTAAAAAATTGAAATAAGACTAAGAACTAAACATCACTTATAGTAAACTTGTTACTAATAAATAAAGTTGAATTTATTATTAAAAAGAGGAGGCTTTTTCATCCGAGTAACTTTAAAACTTGTATCTCTGGCTATATTGACTATTATATTGTCAATGTGCATCTCAAGTGACTGAGTCACTTTTTGTACCTATAGTCTGTTTGTTACCAGATTCTTCGGGATTTCGGTTACCAAACTTATCAGATTTGAGAATATCTTCATTTATTTCGGATAAATCAGAATCCCTGATTATCTGAAAGTTGTTACTGACAGCTGTTGTTTTGCAGGTTTCGAATACACTATTTCGAATTCATCATTTCGGACACACTATTTCGGATAGCTTTTCGAGTGACAACTTTTCGGATAGTTTCGGATACACTGTTTCGAATTGCTACTATTTCGGATAAAAATGTCTGATTGCATTTAGGACTGACACTGTTTCAGATAAGACATTTCGGATTGCATTTCAGATTGACACTGTTTCAAATTGCTGCTAAGGTTTTCAAATTGAACTACTGTTTCGAGAAGACTGTTCCGAATTGAGTTTTTGAATCGACCTGATTTCAGAACTGTACATATTATTTTTTAAAATATATCTAAATTTCATTATTTGGTAATTTTAAAATAAATGATGAACTTGAACGGAATGATGGCACGGACCGATGAACCTAAATCGCTCTCTGAAACGGTAAACTCTCTTTTATGTTCTGATCATTGTAGAAATAAACTTGCACAGATGAGAGCACACAACTTTCATTTAATCAATGGTTACAACAGTGCCAAATCAAAGTGCATCAGCTTTCGAGAGAACAATAAGTTACTCTATAAAAAGGTTGAAGCGCAAAAGAAGGACATAACTCATCTCCACAAGGATCTTAATCAACAGCAATGTTGAGTCCATGACTATAAAAACAAGCTTAATGTAAAAATCACGGAACTTGATTCTGTGAGAGTCGAGCTAGAACTTTTGACTGGTAAGTATCAACAAAATGAGTTAAACATAAAGAAGTTTGATACTTCCAGCAACACTGTTCGTAATTTGTGTAATGTACAACTGGCATATAAAGAGAACAAAGGGAAGGGTTTGGGTTATAAACAGGTTCCACATCCATATAATCATAATTATTCTAGAATGCCCACTACTGAGCAAGATCTAGAAAACGAGAAAGATATGATGTATGGTAAACCAAGTGACTATGTTTCTTGGGAACCTTTCAAACCAAAACATATCAAATCAACTGCATTTAAAAAACCCATGGATTTTGTTAAAACCATGGATTCAGCTCAAAAGTTTTCAAATGAATTAGTTGATAGATCAGAATCTGAATAGTGAACCGGTTCAGAGGACAAAAGGGGGTAATCATGAGATTTTATCAAATTGTGATTCTGTGAATGATTCTAACTGTTCGAGTTCATGTGCATAGTCAGTGATAGTTGAGAATCAGTCTGAAGTGGATAATGAACTGCATTCGAATGCTACTATTGATTGACTCTTTATGTGTTGAACATAATCTTTATGTTTGGAAATTTGTTCAATCTATGCTTGCTGAAACAAAGGGTCTTTCTGATAGTTTTTCTGAAAAAGTTGATCAGACTGATATTTTAGATTCTAGGGTTTCAAATTCTGATTATGATCAAAAGGTTTTACCAGAGGAGACTATTACATCATCTGATGTCTCAGAATCCTCTTAAACTAATGTGGTTGAGAATGTTGTCTTGTCTGATCGTGTGAACAATACTAATGCTTCTACTTCATGTGTAGAAGAAGTGATAATTGCAGATTGGATAGAAGAGGATGATGAATCGTCTTGTGCTGATGAATCTTCTAATGATTCAGCTGAAGTTTCTAGTGTTTTATCCAATAAACCAGACCTCTTCGATTCTATCAAAGCCGATGACATGGAAGATGAAGTGAAGACTGATGTGTACGAGGCTCCAAGTACACAATCTGAGAAGTTTGAACCCTCTGTTGGTGATGAAAGGGTTCAAAGCAAGCAAAAGGAGCCGAAACGAGTAGATCAGAGACGAGGAAAGGAGAAGTCTAAACATCAAAGACAATCACATTCTCCAAGATCATCTAAAGGCATAAATTATCCTCAAAAGGCTCGTGATATGAAAAATGCTTTTGTTAAGCCTGTCAATAATGGCAAATATGAGAAATATGCATTTGACTGTGTTAACAAAGCTTTTGGAAAGATAGATGAGATTTCTGAACAAGACATGTAGTCTAAACAATACAAGCAGAATCAAAAGAAATCTCGACAACAAAAGGCCTCTGCAAATGACAAGTATAGGCATCCAAATTCATCCTCGTTTGCAAGAAATGTGCAAGAAAATCAAGCACAGAAAGGACCAGTTCGTCTTTCAGGACCTGCAAGAGCTGCAGAAGCTAACCAGGATGCCTTTTACGTGAAGAGACAAACATGCTTCAGTTGCAGCATTGTAACGCCCTGCTTTTCCGCACTTTCCCTAATTAGAAAACTTGTCGCATATTTCTACTTTCGGAAATTCGTCTCCTTTGTAATCGTAATTCATTTCAAGCCATTGTAAATCCGAGAGTTCGGTTGTAGTAAAAAAAATGATCTTTTATATGAAATTCATGTTGTTTATACTTAATGCATACTTACAAAGATTAACTCGCAAACAACTACCATGTGTTCGTGATTCTTAAACAAACATTTGGTCACATTTTGCAAGATGCAAATTCATGTTCTTTATGCTTATTTGATACCTCAAGTCACATGTCGTACATACTTGTTATATTGGTTTGTTACACATACTTATGCATAACATATTTTTTTTACTCTTACTTTAATTCATGTTTAATATACCATAAGCCTTGATACATGTTCAATACACAATAGACATTGTAGGACATGTTAACCATATATAAAATACATCTTATTTATACATTTTATGTGACAACCTTGTTCGGATGGTGTAACACCCCGTGTTCCCGAAAGTCAAAGTCAAGATTGAAGTCAAAGGAAGAAAAGATCGCTAATTGCGATCTGTCTCTCCTTGCTCAATCCCTGTTTGACTTCTTTGACTGTAGTTAGTCTATTTTACGTTTACGTTAGTTGTATTATGTGGAGTAATCAATTACAATCGAAGTAATCAAAGTATATTTCTCGATGCAAACCGCTTTACGACTGTGAATAGTAGGAAGTAATAATGCGATAAAGTTAACTCATCAATAACCGAACTAATCTAATTATCATCGAACTCGAAACTCGAATTATGCAACTTTGGTGTTATTATACGTGTGTGTATGCCTTATGTGTTACTTGTGCATGTTTACTTTATGTTATGTGTGGTAATCAATCGAAACTCGAATCGAAATCAAAACTCAATCGAACTCAATCGAAATCGAATTATGTTAATTGGTGGAGAAGAGATAGTGCGAGATACAGAAGCTTGTATGTTAGATATAGTAGTTGGGATTAAAAGTAATTTGAATGGGAAACTCTATCGTATTCTCATCAAACGCAATCGAGATCGAAATATCAAAAATGGTCGCACCGAACACCCGAATTAGGCATCTGATCGATCAGACAGTGTAACAACCCTCATTAAAAATTTCTATTTCTTATGATTTACTGTCCAAAAAGAAACCCTAATTACGATCCCCAAGTGATTCTGCACAAACCCTAAAATTTTCAGAACAATCAGAAATAGGATCAGGGCCCCTAAAACTCGGGGGGGGGGGGTATTCCCTATTTACGATTATCCTAATAACTTGCTGTCAAAATCGAATTTTTAAGATCCGTCGACTCAGCTAGGCTACAAAAACACGTGGCTACTCTATGGTAGAGTGTTGCCCTTCGCGTCACGCGATGCCCCCTATGTGACCCCTCGCCTCACGCGAAGGTCCCAAATTTTCAGTATAAATAGAGGGCATTGGCACTTAGATTTCTGTGTTCGTTCGACGTTAAAATTCGCTCTACACTTCAAGATATCATCTGATTACTACAAAACACACACTAGCACGAAACGCTGCCGCAAAACAGGGTAATAACTCGATCGCTATTACGATTCAATGTCCGATCGATTGAAACTATCCGATGAATGTTTAAGTGCTGCTCAAATTAGGGTTATACTTTGTCATTCTTCGTGATTCCGACGAGATGTTTGAGTGTTGTCCGAACTCAGGCTATACTCTGTCATTCATTGTGAATCCGCTGGATGTTTAAGTATCGCACTTTGTCATTCGTTGTGAGGGTTTGATCTCGTGAGTTATCGTAAAGGTGGTATTAAGTTACTTACCTAGTTTCGTGTGCATCATGGTTTAAATTAGGTTATTAGGCTTATCAGTAAGCTAAACTCTACCCCATACACTTACAAATCAAAGTAGATAGCTCAAGTGACCATTTTGTTTATCTACCGAGCAAAGCAAAGGTGAGTTCACACTTTTCTACAAAGCATGGTAAATTCCCGGTGGGAATGGGAATGCGTTCAGGAATGTGAATTCCTCGTCCTTGGGACGTACTTAGACTTACTGGACTAGAACTCTATCAGCGAAGTCCCTCCCTTTGTATCGACTTAATCGCCGAGGCTATGGCGAGCGGGTCATTAGTTAATAGCGCTATTAGGTTTAACAAACCGCACACCGTGCCAGTCGGACGGGTGTGTACTAATGGACTATGGCACGTCGGTCATGATAGACACCGACGCTAGGGCACAAGTAATTTTCGTTAGTAGTCGATATGATAAACGAGTCTGGTAGTTTAAATAATGGGGTAGCCCCCACGGCCGGAGTGCTGGGCTGGATAGCCAGGAAAGGTGGACATGGGATGGTTAACTAATAAACGTTTTCGAACTATGGGGTAACCCCCATGGCTGGATACCTGATTAAGATTAAACTACGTTTTTGGAAACAACTCTAAAATGGACAACCAACCATGAATTCACTCAACTTTGTTGTTGACTCGTTGTTACATGCCTTGCAGGTCGTTAGGTCCCTAGCTTAAGGAGCTTGCACGAGGAGGCGTGGTCGTTGTGGGAAAACATTTCAACTTATATTAAACTTATGTTTTGGTTTTGTGCTTTCGTTGTAAACTTAAACTATGTTTTGACACCAATTGTATTGTGTTGGATTTTATAAATTACTTACATGCTTGTTCAATATGATTGGTGGCTATGATCCTGGGCATGTCACGCCTCCAAGGCGGGGTGGGGTTTTTGGGGGTGTGACAGATTGGTATCAGAGCCATTGGTTATAGTGAACTTGATTTTAAAAAGGGGAAAAGCTTTTTGGCAAAACCAGACTATAACCTGTACAGTGCTCAATGATCCGCAACGACGCTTCACTCCAAGTGCAAGACTCAATACTTTACTGTGTTCTATAATATTCATTTTAAGTGCTACGGTTAGGTTAAGTCCTCCCCCAATGTTTCTTGCCACATAATGTATACCAAATACAAAACGGGGACAAATGACTAGCACAGTAGGGCTGAATTATAAATCGATTAACCAAATCAGCGTATTTTCTACCAATGAAGGAAACCTTTAGCATAAAACACTTAGTTAAGTTATATAAGGATGAAATAGCCTCATTGCATAGAATCCCGTTATCTATTGCATTAAATCAAGATAGTCACCCTGCTTCTCATTTCTGGGGAAAATTTTAACCCGACTTATTTTGAGTTGTATAAAGAATGTCACACCCCCAAAATACCACCTAGGGAGTGTCCCTGTTAGGCGTGTGACGAACTGATAATGAGCCACCAATTACATTGAACCCACAATAATAAAATAAAACTCTCCATTTAGTTATGAAATTCCAATATGAGTTTATACGAAAGAAAACCAATGTATTCAGCGGAAGCGTTATCAATACCATAATTTAAATATTCTTAAAACAAATGCATGAAAAACCAATATCCCAATAAGTGTATCCAATCAGCACGACCCATGACCACTCAAACCGCTCCAAACAGCAAGTTCCACATCCAAGAAATCTAACGACCTGTGAGCATGCAACAAGTGTATCAGACAAGGCTGGCGAGTTCACAGTTTATGAAAACGTTGGTTACCAAGTGTTTAAACAGTTCATTAACATAAGCAAGTAATATTGATAATATCTCGATACTGAACAAGACGGCTCCTGATGTATGTTTTGCCCTTTCCCCAGTGCTCCTATCAAAGCACTGGGCCCGACTGGGTCATTAGTTCACACCCGCCCTCTCTCAGGAACGGGGTGAGGGTGCCAAACCTAAGTAGCGCTACCAACTAATACACGTTACCTCCTCGGTAACAATGAATGGGACTTAAAATGATAGAATGAGAATATTATCCAATATATACCCGTTTTTACCCAAAAGACTTATCCCTCCTCGGGATACCCACTGACTGTCCCAACCACCGGGACGCATGCTCAGAAGTAGTGAACTCACCTTGGTTTTGCTCGGTAAGACTATTTACTCGTTTAACAGTTTGATCAACCACGCCCTAAAAGGGTTATCGATACAGCCAGTTACAACTAATTCATGTAATCATGATTCACATCAAATATATATATTGCTCACATAGCACACCCATGTACTTCAAACCATAACAGTTTATTCATCAACTAGAGCAAATAACAATCGCTTGGCATGTAACTGTTCAAACTTGTCATACACATACACGCATTTTTTACTTATCACACATTTCAAGTCCCGTTATCAAACGTGTACGGCCCAGATATAAGACTTGTGTGTGTCACAGTTTCTAACCAATCTAAAACATTTAAGGCCCTACCAAGACATGTCATGTGCGGCCTGATCACATAAATCCAACCAAGTAGACCGGTTGGGCTGTCCAGACCTTCTAACTCCATCGGCCCGGTTACGAAGTGTTATGCGGTCCACATTCCAACTATTCCGTTTTTGCTTATGTGGGCCGGTGACTCGGTCCACTATCATGACAGCCCACCATCCATTAAAGCCCACTAATAAATCACATAATCACTAACACATATACAATCAATACAAACTTGTAGTTCACTGATATGTTTCGCAAAATCGTAAGTTGTTTGATCATTTGTGAGGTGCATTATCCACTTATTGTTTAACAGTGGTTAAACCCCATTCCATAAACCCATTCGATCCCCTCCCTAAGTATCTAATCTGTAACGGTTTTTATTTGACAATGATTGTAACAAAACATTCCAAGTCAATCTAGTCCTGTGGCCTAAGGAACAAACAAGTCACACAATCACGAGTAACATCATTAAGGATTTAATGTACGAGATTACGAACCCTAACATTATTAATAGTAAGAACAGTACAGTCGAACAAACCATCACAATTTCAATCCACATGTAAACATAATCGGTCCAATCAACCAGTAACCAATCATTACTACACAAACATGAAATGAATAGATGAGGGTTACTAACCAAGCACATGTTATTCGGCCCACATCAGATTAACCCACATATACCTATACATCGACCCTAATGAGTTGCACACATGCTAAGCTATTAATAATCACATGTTAACTGACAATTATCATGCAACTTGGAACACAATGTCTGACAACATGGGAGGGATCATTATCGAATTGGCTGCCCTTTAATATTTATCACATGTGCTAATGATGCAAGGTATTTGGCCCACAAAACAAAGCAAATATCAGTATAATAATGTCACTAACCCTAACATGTCACGTGATCACATTTAGCATTCATTATCATTACATCATTTAGCATTCATTATCATACATCATGAAAGATCATTAGATGAGAGCCACTAACCAAAATCCTGACTAATCAGAATGAAGTCTCGAACGGGGGGGGGGGGTCTGCTATGCCGTCGTACACACAATGGGGAAATAGGGTTTGCAAAAGAGTTGTGGAATCGTGTGTTTATCCTACGCAATAAATAGATATGGCAGATACTCGATTTGGGCTTGATACCACATAAAAAGGCCCGAAACAATAGTTGCTAAACACATAAGGATCGGCCCAATGTGACTACAAAGTGACTGGCCCCAATTCCCTAATTCTAACACAATGAAGAGGGTGTGCGGAAAACAGATTGGGCCCATGTTTCGTGGACCTAAGGTACGGTAAGCGGTATGCGACCGTAGACCCAAACGTATGCACGTTAAACGCGTTTGCGGCCTATTAAGTTAGTTTTCAAGGTTAGCTACACAGCACGTAGAAGTGTTTAATGGTTTCGCACAAACATGCACAAACAACTCATCTAAACAGTACAAGACGAGTAATTTAACGTAAAAACACACGCTGAAGATTTGTGGAAATTAGGCAACACTAACCTTGGAAATGCTGTTTGTCACAAAGAAAACCTTTGATATGGAGAGATTAGCCAAATTATAAGTAGACGAGGTAGTATCCTCACTTATTCCAATAAATCTCGAGGACGAGATTTTTATTAAGGTAGCGAGGATGTAACAACCCTCATTAAAAATTTCTATTTCTTATGATTTATTGTCCAAAAGGAATCCCTAATTAAGATCCCCAAGTGATTCTGCACAAACCCTAAAATTTTCAGAACAATCAGAATTAGGATCAGGGCCCCTAAAACTCGGGGGAGGGGGGGGGGTATTCCCTATTTACGATTATCCTAATAACTTGCCGTCAAAATCGAATTTTTAAGATCCGTCGACTCAGCTAGGCTACAAACACACGTGGCTACTCTATGGTAGAGTGTTGCCCTTCGCGTCACGCGATGCCCCCTATGTGACCCCTCGCATCACGCGAAGGTCCCAAATTTTCAATATAAATAGAGGGCATTGGCACTTAGATTTCTGCGTTCGTTCGACGTTAAAATTCGCTCTACACTTCAAGATATCATCTGATTACTACAAAACACACACTAGCACGAAACGCTGCCGCAAAACAGGGTAATAACTCGATCGCTATTACGATTCAATGTCCGATCGATTGAAACTATCCGATTAATGTTTAAGTGCTGACAGACAGGCTGTCCGATCGTGCTGACCAACCGATCGGCCAGCCTTTACCTCTTTTGGCATGCTATAAATACCCCTGTCATTGTCATCCTTTCCACTTTTGGAAACCTCTGTCCGACCAGCACACTTAGCTCATCCTTTTCTCAGATTTCTCTCGATTCCGGTAAGATTTCGTCCTAAATCTTGTACTTTCTTGATCTACACGCACTCCTACACCTTTCTATCTTTCAAATCTTAACTTTTAACCGTGAAATCATCAAGATTCAAGTGTTCTAGGATGATGTCATCCTGGTGTTCTTGAAGAACTCCATGTTTTGGCCTCAATCCACCAAGAATAACTTGGATCTAGCCGATTTCCACATAAACAAACAAAGATCTTTCATAGATCTAAACATTTACATGGTGTAAAGGATTGAAAGATGGTTTTCCAACTTTCTTTCAACTCTTTTACACTCAAAGCCTTCAAAACCGATAGAAACGGAGCTTGTGCCGACTTGCTAATCATTCCGGTGGTTGCATGACTCAAGACCCGGATTCTATCCACGAGGTTCACCGATTTCGGGTTAAACGTTAAACTCCATTCCGAACAGTTCACCGGCCGGATTTGGGTGATTCCTGTCCGAACAGGAGAAACAAGTAAGAACGAGGGTTCTATGGTTCGACTAGTGTCAAAACACCTCGATATAACGACAAACAATCAGAACAACCAAGTGTTAGACGAACAGGTTGATCAGGTCAGGATGCTGACCGATCGGACTGCTGTCCGAACGGACAGCCAGCCGATCGGACAGTCAGCCGATCGACTGGCCAGCCGATCGGCTAACACATGGTCCCACACTTAATCAATTTATTTTGAAGACTAGTATTGAACGAACAGATGTTCGATCGGACTACCGTCCGATCGGATTACTCTTCGGATCATGAGATACTATACTTCAACACTTAGTCGATTTTTCAACATGTTCGATGCACTAGGAGTGCCACCAGATCGAACAGCCGTCCGATCAGATGACACCCTGCTGAGAACTTGTCTTGCTAAAAGTACCTGACCGATCGGGTTGCCGGCCGATCGAACGACCGTCCGATCGACCAACCTGAAAGGTAAGGATACTTCAATGTTTTCAGATGCTACAACAAAAACTTCAAAAGTCAAACCATCATACACAAACACATCCTACTCAAAGGAAGAAACAATCCACTCGAACAGCCATCCGATCGGACTTCCGTCCGACCGGACAACTGTCCGAACGGACTGTCAACCGAACGGTCAGCCGTCTGATCGGACTACCGTCCGATTGACCAGCTGTCCGACCCTCCAACACTTGTTTTCCGTTTTACGTGTTGCTTACTGTTATGCTATCAAACTATTCAGGCTAACCTTACTCTCAAGCGCTCCCTTCAATCCATCAACCGTTGTGAGTATACTCGATCCCTTTTTGCTTTCAGCACTTTTGGGTGTAACATACGTTACTTATACGAAATCACATCGAACACACTACGCAACATTTTAAAAGCTAACCGTTACCGCATGTATTACATGACTAAATGAATGCTTGTTGTTATGTTTACACGTGGAATGCTGTCTACCTGCCTTGATGACGAACTATAGTTTGGACTCAGCACCCGTTCACACGGGGGTTGTTAAGGACAATTACTTGCATGGACTACGGTGGTAATCATGTATTGCGAATTACCTCGGGCAGTCAACCCGCAGTCATTGGTATCGATAGATCCATGTCGATAATTAACATGCTTCGTTTTCCTCTGTGTACGTGTTGGTTATGCGTAAACTATTTCGAACCCTATAACTGCTATTATCAAACTTGTATGCTCACCTTTACATTTTATGTATTGACTTTATTTTAACGTATGTGACAGGTGTTTAAGATGCTTATCTGCTAGGAAAGCGAGGCTAGAATAAAGCTCTAGAGCCCAACAAATTGTTGTCTGTAGTGGTCAAATTAAGGGTCTCTAGAAGCAGATAAACAATTGCTGTTTATTTAAATCTGAGTTGTTGGAACAGAATATTTGCCTGGATTTTTATCTGTAATAATTTATTTTAGTGTTTGAGATACGGTATGGGACGTATTATTTAAATTGAATAGTAATGATAAATGTTATGGAAACTTCTGGACAATCTGTTTCGCTCAGTGCCATGCCCCGATGATTCCGCCATCGGTTGGGGTGTGACAGATTGGTATCAGAGCCATAACTATAGGGAATTAGGCAAGACTCGACCTAGTCCGGGTCGATGTCTTAGAGACCTAGACTATAGTTAGGAACCAACAGACCGATCATACATGTTATATCTCGTTATTCTCGCTTGCACTACACTATCACCCCACTCGAATTTTCAATAATGAGAAAGCGATTTAGCCAAGATTAGGTGTGAAAGCCGCAAACTCTCGACTAAATTGCTTGATCAATGTTGTTTTATCAACTTATCAATGATTTCTTCATTCTTTTCAATAACGAACGCTTGTTCAACGAGAGAATTATACCAAATCAGGAGTGAAATCCATATTTTGATGAGTAATCTCCTCTATTTTACTAAAATCAAGGGGAAGTTGTCAAGCCAGGGGTGAAACCCTAACCTTGACGGCTGTCCATAGACTTTATCAAAACTCTCACCAAAGCCTCGACGGACTCCAACGACCTGAACTCACGATATGACTAGGGGAATGCGCGCTGAATGCCCAAGAATCGAGGCAGAGGCCGATCCCGAACGTCGGAATGTGATGACAAGTCCTTGAGAATAGTCGAATCGCTTTAGGTGGTCAATGTCTAATAGCCGCAGAGAATCTATTTCTCGATTTTTGCAAGTTTCGATTCTGAGCCCGCAACTGCTGACTCTGATGACTCTTTGATTTTATGTGTGTTTAACTATTTATGTGTTTAATTTTGATATTTATTCAATTTTTGCTCTCACATCGATCGGCACACACAACACGCATTGCTCTTCTATCTCAAAACGCTAACAGGTCGCTACAATCTGAACGACATTATGTTGTACGCTATACTATACTATTCGAGATATTATACGCAATCGACTCGCGAGCTTTAAATGATAGGTTTATGTATTCTGACCGCCTCTGTGCTTGAATACGTATGTGTTTCTGTGCCCTACATGCTTACGTGCTTATGTGTTTCTGTGACTACGTGAATCTGTGGTTATGTGCCTATGTGTTTATGTGATACGTGCTTCAATGTGTTCCTGAGTTTTAGTAAGTAGTAGACGTGTGAGGTGAGATTCGATTTTGATGTATCTGAGACCTACGACGATGTCTGTTGCAGAGAATGTCGTCATCTGGACACCGAACCCCACTTACTCGCCAAGAAAAGAGAGACAAACGTCTTGCTGCTATCATCGCCAAGCAAGTAGCAAAGGCTGTGAGCGAAGTGTATGAGAACGCCAGCAAGTCATCTCAGGAGTCGAGGACTGAAGCTCCCAAAGATGCTGCCAAAACTGTTTTCAGCTTCAAACAGTTCAAGACATGCGGACCAAAGGAATTCACCAGAGAAGATGGCCCCACAACTATGTTTCAATGGTTTGATTCCGTCAAAGTCACTCTGCGCCAAAGCGGCTGTCCAGAAAATCTCCGTACCCTAAACGCAACTGGCGTCTTCCAGTCTCGAGCTCTAGACTAGTGGACGATCGAACGAAACAAACGCAGGAATGATGCAGCTTATGAGTTGACTTGGGAAGAGCTGAAAGCCATTATGATGGACGAATTATGCCCTCCCCATGAACGCCAAAAGATGGAGGACGAGTTTTGGAACATTAAGCAGAAGGATGGAGACAACACTGCCCTGACTACTCGCTTTAAGCAGCTCAGCATTATCTGTCCCGATCAAGTCAAGACGTCAGACATGGCCATCAAGAAGTATATTCGAGCTCTACCCGATTGTGTTGCCGATTTTGTTCACGCCGCGAAGACTTCATCAATTGAAGAGACTTACTTGCTTGCCGCCGAGATCAACGACAAGCGAGTAAAAGTTGGTTTTTGGGATAAGCCCTCGAAGTCTCTGCATCAAGCCACCACCGCACCGACCGCCGACACCGCCACTGCTCAACCATCCAAGTCATCACGCCGCAAGAAGAAGCACAACAACAGCAGCTCCAACAACAAGAACTGTGCTGTCACTACCACTGCTGCCCCTCTGCAAGTCGTACTGGCTCAGCAGCAGTCTCATCATCGACCAGCACCAGTTACTCAAGCGCCGCCAGCGAAGCGTGCATACACAGGTCCCCACCCGCTCTACCCGACATGCTCATATCATCATCTGGTGGGTCTTGCCTGTCGTTTCTGCGCTTATTGCAATTTGTACGGTCATTTCACTACCAACTGTCGCTATGATCCCGGGAACACCGCAGCTCCTGCCACTGCTCATCAAGCTCTACTCCCAGCCCCGCAAGGCTAACAAGCAGCTCAGGAACCGGCGATCAATGCTCGAGTCTTCTTTGCATGTGGTGATCCAAACCACTTTGCAAACATGTGCCCGAATAGGGTTGTGAAGCAAGAGCCCTAGCAGTAGCAGCAGCAGCAACAAGCAGCACGCACCAGAACCTTCAATATCAATGCTCGGTAGGCCCAGGCTGACAACAACGTGGTTAATGGTACGTTCCTTGTGAATGGTATTTATGCATCGTGCTTGTTTGATACTGGAGCCGATAACTGCTTTGTGTCGTTTGAATACGAGAAGCTCCTTAGTCGTAAACGCTCTTATTTGCCCTCGTCATTCGAAGTTGAAGTCGCTACTGGAAGAACTGTCGCCGTTAATTCTGTTCTTCGTGATTGTACCCTCGAGCTCAACAATCACATCTTCCCAATCGATCTCATTCCGATGCAACTCGGAAGTTTTGACGTCATAGTGGGCATGGACTTTCTTCGCGAAAACCATGCTGAAGTTGTATGCTTCAACAAGATGTTTCGATTCTCGCTCGCGAATGGTGATTTATTATGTGTCTATGGCGAAACTGCTTCGAAAGGTCTCAAGCTTATGTCCTGCGTCCAAGCTAGCAAGTATCTCCACTGTTGGATCGTCCGGTGACCCTAAACAGTCAGTATGAGTAGTTCATCATCATTTACCAAGGCGGAATCAATGCAAACAATGTCAAACAGCTTGTTCCTTTACAATTCTTTTCTATTACTGATTTCCTGAGCTTTTACATGTTCAAATGACAAACGGACAGCACCTCGACTCAGAACACATGACCTAATCCCTCTCCAAATGATACAACATATCACCTATTTATACTGATGGTGATTCCGCTTGAAACATCTTCAAGCGAGACCTGATTTCGCTCCAAACGCATTCAAGCGAAATCAACATGTAATCTCAAGCGGAATTATAAACATCAGATTTCGCTTGAAATGACCTAGTGTCATTTCAAGCGGAATTACCTCTAAATACCACTTTCTAGATTTCCGAACCCTGATCTATCTAGTTCTAGACATAAGACTCGATAAAGACGAAGTTAACAGACACTAGATGCACCAACAGACTCCCCCTTGGATGTTGATGAAGTCTTCGGTGTCGAGTCTTCAGTCTTTGTCTCTTTCCAAATTGTCTTAACATTGTAAAAGCTTCCTCCAAATTCCAAACTTTAATCTTCAATCTCCCCTTTGAGTGTTGATCCAAAATTCTGACTCCCCCTTTCACAGACTCCCCCTCTCGGTATGCTGGGACTCGAATTTCTGGTTCAAACTTTAACATTTTGTTGCCATGGGGATGTTGCATCCTGTTTCCTGTTTCTCAAACATATAACATTACAATCTATACACACTTAAAAATTTTCAACGGTTCATCAGTTTTAGAAATCCACTTAAGTATTCAGGTCCAAATTAATGACCCTGATTACTCAATTTATCTACCAAGTCCAACTTAATGACCTTGGTTGATCTTGACAAAACAAACTGATTTTTGTTCAAGTATTTTCAAACATTTTCTGAAAATTACAAGTTTCAAGTTAATGAACTTGTTTTGACTTTCCAACTTCTCAAGTTTAAAATATGAAGCTCCCAACTCATCATCCAGCCAGAATCTTTCTGCATCTGCTCCAACGTTCTGAATCTGAAGATCAACTCTCCACTTTGGTTTTTCGGAAAATAAAATAGAAATGAAAAATCTTTTTGGATTTTTAACAAAGTTTCTAAACTAGAAAATGAATTACAGAAACTTAAATGCAGAAAGTAATGAAAGTAAACTATTTACAAACATATTTTTGGTGAGCGTGTTAGGGAATCATATCAGCTATCAGACAAGCCACTAGTACCGTTAAGCTTTAACTTCATACTCAGAATTAAACAATTCACTTAGATTGTCGATATGCTGATCCACTTAAATTCTCACACAATTTTCAATCTGTTCAGGATACGATTTAGGTGAATTAAGAACTTAAACTCATTTACGTGTCCCACCTCTTGAGTATACTCCCGTATCCCGATCCCAATATTCAGTCTTACAGGTGAGTATACCACAGATGATATCTGTAAGGGGTTAGATGCGAAACCGTGAGAGCTCAGGTCAGAACTTCCGTTCAGCAGAGAGATGACAGTTCGACTTTCGGTGTATCCCCTTTAGAGGATCTTTTTTTACAACAGCACACGATTATCATTTTGCAATGTTTCATCGTTTTTTATGCTGAGGGTTGTGCTATGTTTCAAGCAATGCGGAAAGTATTATTCGGGGACTAGGTCAGAACTTCCATTCAGCAGAAGTCCCGGAATAACACCCCAGATATCACTAAGCATAAAGACCTAATATTTCAGAAAGAGGGACCTTTCAAACGAGATTTCTGGGGTTACCTATATATCCAAGTAGTGTTCCCCACGAAATAAGCAAGTTTGAATTTTTATGTTTATATCCCGAACAAACCTACTAAATGTGTAAAAACCTATCGGCACATCATCAGCGAGACTGTTTAACACTATATTCTTTACAAATCTTTAGCGTACCGTAACTGTCAAGCCGATGTACTATCATTTTCCCTTTTTACACAAGCTCTTTTTTAATTTTCTATTGTTTTTGGATTTTGAAATTTTCTCATGTTTTTGGATTTTTGAATTTTTTACTGTTTTTGTATTTTCTGAAAATATTTACTCCCCCTAAATACCAAAACAAGTAAAAAATCAACAAACCATTGAAGATTGTTTCTCATCGTCATCTACAACAGTACCTTCATCAACGCTAATAATTCCATCCAACACCGAGAAAAGCATCATACCATTCAGTTTTAAAAGATATTTAAAACGTGTTTTATCAAAAGCTTTGGTATGTAAATCAGCTTTCTATTCGTCAGTGTGGATTTTCTCAATTCGTATCAACTTCTTCTCGAAGCAATCTCGAATGAAGTGATGACGAATTTCTATGTGTTTAGTTTTAGCGTGATGTACTGGATTTTTCGTTATACTTATTGCGGCCTCATTATCAACAAAGATAGGGGTGTTAAGAAATTGCAAATCGTAGTCGCACATCTGTTGCTGGATTCACAAGATCTGAGAGCAGCAACTGCTAGCAGATACATGCTCCGCTTCACATGTGGATAAAGCCACAGAGGCCTGCTTCTTACATTTCCAGGTGACCAAGCGTGGTCAAAGAACTGACAACCCGCTGTTGTTGATTTAGCATTGACTTTGCAGCTTCCGTAGTCGGAATCAGAATACCCTTCGAGCGTGAAATTGCCTGTTTTTGGATACCACAACCCCAATGTTGGAGTTCCTTTCAGGTAGCGTAATATCCTTTTCACAATCACCATGTGCGAAGCTCTGGGGCTTGACTAAAACCGTGCTGCAAGGCACGTTGGATACATGATATCGGGTCTTGAAGCAGTTAAGTACATCAACGATCCTATCATGGAATGATACGTCGTTTCATCTACCCTGTCTCCGGTGAGATCTCGGTTTATCCCATGATTAGTTGCTAACGGGGTTGACGCTGGAGTAGAACCTGACATCCCAAATTTCTCTAAGATATCATGAACATACTTCGTCTGGTGTATGAAAATTCCCTCAGGTAGTTGTTCAACTTGAAGACCCAAGAAGAATTTCATCTCCCCCATCGATGACATTTCAAACTTTTGCTTCATAACTGATTCAAAATCTTTGCATAGTTTTTCATTCGTTGACCCAAATATTATGTCATCCACGTATATCTGAACGATCAGAAGATGTCCGTCGACCTCTTTGGTGAAAAGAGTGGCATCCACTTTTCCACGGATGAAGCTGTTGGCTAGCAGGTGTTGAGACAATGTCTCGTACCAAGCTCTTGGGGCCTGGTGTAAACCATACAGCGCTTTGTCTAGCAAATAGACCTTGTCTTTGTGGATTGGATCGGTAAAGCCTCGCGGCTGTCCGACATATACCTCCTCTTTTACCGTCCCATAGAGAAACGCCGATTTCACATCTAGCTGATATACTCTGAAGTTTTTCCACGATGCAAATGCCAGGAAGATTCTGATTGCTTCTAGTCGAGCTACAGGAGCATACACTTCAGTGAAATCTATACCCTCCTGTTGACTGAAACCCTGGACTACGAGTCGAGCTTTGTTTCGAACAACAACTCCTCGGTCGTCTCTTTTACACTTAAACACCCATTTTGTGTTGATCTTCCTGTGACCATCAGGCAAATCTACTAACTTCCACACTCCTAACTTCTCGAATTGACTCAACTCTTCTTGCATAGCATTGACCCAAGAATCTTCAGTTAGCGCCTCTTTGTATGTTCGCGGTTCGATCTGCGAAATAAAACAACTTAATGAAAATTCAGTTTGTAAAGGTGCTACTGTAGAATAAAAACAAGTAAGGCCTTGGTCAATTTGACGTCTAGTGCGAACGCCTGATTGTAATTCTCCAATGATCAGCTCCTCTGGATGGTATGAAAGAGTTCTTTGCATCACCTCGCCTGAAACATCTACCTCGCCTTCCAGATTAGTAACATTCTGATTTGCACCTTGTTCACTGACTGGGTTTGTTTGACTTGAAATATGAATTTGCTCCCCCTCAGAATCTGAATCACCACGATAAAATACTGGCATGTTCTCAGATTCTTGATTATCATCCTGTGTCGTCTGATTATCAGGAGCAACTTCATTTTGTTGGACATCATCATGTTCACCAGCATTGCTTGGACCTGCTTCATTGTCATTTGAAGTTTGTCGTGGTCGCCTTGAATACTCAGCTGGGAACCTTTCCTGCGATGACTCATATTCTCGCAAAATATCCAACTCATCAAAGAAATCTTCTTCTTCTTCTGGTTCTTCCATCATGTCAAATGAATCCCACAAAGTGTCGTAATGATAACGCCATGAATCTCCAGGATTCTGCGGCGGCATTGTATTACCTTGACATTCAACATTGTGAGCTTCAATAATCCGCTTCAGACTTGGAACGAAGACTCGGCGTAATGGACTTGCATAACTGATGAATATTCCCTCAATACTCTTCGGACCAAACTCTCCAAAAGGCTCTAGAACAGTACAGGGTGACCCAAATGGTTCAAGATACTTCAGATTTGGTTTGCGGTTATTGATCAACTCAAAGCACGTTTTGTTGAATTTCTTGACAGTGAGAACTCTGTTGAGCGTATAGCATGTGGCCGCAACGGCTTCTGCCCAAAAATTTATCGGTAACTTTGAATCAGCAAGCATTGTTCTGGCCGTTTCGATTAGTGTCCTATTATTTCTTTCAGTGACTCCATTCTGCTACGGAGTGTACGGAGCACTAAACTCATGCAATATACCTCTTTCATCACAAAATTCTTCCATCTTACTGTTCTTGAATTCAGTACCATTATCACTTCTGATTCTTTTGATACGCCTTTGGTACAGATTTTCAATTTTATTGAACAACGCCATCAAACTGTCAAACATTCATTTTTGTCTTTAAGAATGACACCCACGAAAATCTGGAATAATCGTCAGTAACCACAAGACAATAATAATCACTAGTAATACTTTTGACGTTCACTGGACCAAACAAGTCCATATGAAGTCTCTCCAGAGGTCTTGAGACTGAATTGACTTGCTTTTGAGGATGTGACTTCTTTTTCTGCTTGCCTTTGACGCAACTAATGCACTCCCCTTCCAGATGAAAACCTTTCACATGAACACCAGTAACTAAATCTTTATGCACTAGGTGATTCATTTTTCGTAGGTGAATGTGGCCCATCTTTCGATGCCACAATTGTGATTCTTTCTCCGTTGCTCTAGACATAAAACAATGAGCCTGACCCGTGGTTGTAGTAGCTACGCTCATGTCCAACACGTACAGATCATTGACTCTTGGTGCCCTCATGATAATCCATTCTTCAGGGATAACAAATCCTGGCTTCAAGATCAAACATTCTTTGTCAGTAAAGTGAGTAGTATACATCATGTCACAAATCTGCGAGATACTCAGAAGATTATTCTCCAGCTCAGCAATGTAACAATTCCATTGGATAACGTTCCTTCACCAACAATTCTACCACCTTGATTGTCTGCGAACCCTACATAACCTCCATTGAAATTTCTAACATCATACAGCAATGCTGTCTTCCCTGTCATGTGCCGAGAAGCTCCACTATCCATAATCCATCGCGAAACGGATCTCGGAAGCTCCTGCACAAACCACAAACACTTAGTCAGATTTGGATGCTACCCAAGCCTCTTTAGACTCAGGTAACTCAATTTTGATGTGAGATTTTGTAGTGTAAAGTGGCGGAAAATTTTTGTCATTCATTTTTAGACTTTCTTCAGACCCAACCTCAACCTCTTTGTATAAGAAAAACTCATCTTTCTGAGGTTGACCAGATGGTTGGTCTTTCTTTGAAACATCTTTCTTTTCAGATTTTTGCATTTCTTTCTTAAGTTTCACATAATAATCCAAAGGAACATCCATCTTTACCGGTGTGGTAGAAGATGATTGTTTTTCAGTCTCAGAAACCTTTGGTTTTGGAACACTTTCTTTCTTTTCAACTGCTTTTGGCTTCCATGTTTGTTGAGGTGACGCAACCCGCTTGTAAAACTTGTCGTTTTTAGTTACCACATTTTTAGCAGGTTCAGTTTTGATTTTAATGTTTTCATTTTTCAAGACCTTTTTCTCAACAATCAATGGAGCTTTTCCCTTAGCATCATCATTCTTTCTTGAATTCATTACAACTTCAGTCTTAGGCTTCAAGCTGGTACACTTTCGTGCAATATGTCCAACTTGATTACATTTGAAGCATGTTCAGGTGTCAACTACCCGACTTGTGCCTTCAGACTGAGGTTGTGAAGCCTTCTTCTCAAAGAACTCTTTGTTTAATTTCGAAAAAATCTCAAATTCCTCATCAGTCAGTGAACTTGAACTGTTCACAAACACTTTCTTCTCAACAAACCTTTTGTTTTGAACATTTTTCTTTTGATAATTTTTACCACCCTGATAACCACCCGACCATTTGTTTCGTTTGTTGTTATAAAACCGTGGTGGAACAACAGGTTTTTTATAATAAGCTTTATCTTTTTCAAAATTCATTTGTCTTTTTGTTTGGTTTAAGCTTGTCCCTTCAGACAGATCAATTTCAATCAATTTAAAGACATTTTTCAATTTATCAACATTTACATTCTCCAGGGGAAAATCAGAATCTGAATACAACTTATCCGATCCCGACATCTTGTACATGACAAGATTAGGTTCTTAATTTAAGTTGTTTTTGGACTTTGATTTCAGAATGTATTTGTCCAAGTAACATTCATCTTCCTCAGTAGTGTCACTTTCAGATTTTAAAACATTTTCAACCACACTTTTCACCACTTCAGTTTGGACACTATCGTCATCGGAATATGAAGTAAATGTGACATCAATCGTGTCCGGAAGTTTCACTTCATTATCATCTTCAACATTAACCAACCCTGATTGTTTTTTCGAATTAAGGTCCAAAACTCTCATGGATTAGTTAACACTATGTTTTGCTTGATATGTGTCAAAATCAGGTCATTTCAATCGTTGAATTTTGTTCAAATCAGAAAAGAAAGGGTAGAAGTGAGAGAATCCGATGAAATCAAGCTGAATTGGTATGAACTCCTCGTCCTGAGCTCTGATACCACTTGTTGGATCGTCTGGTGACCCTAAACAGTCAGTATGAGTAGTTCATCATCATTTACAAAGGCGGAATCAATGCAAACAATGTCAAACAGCTTGTTCCTTTACAATTCTTTTCTATTACTGATTTCCTGAGCTTTTACACGTTCAAATGACAAACGGACAGCACCTCGACTCAGAACACATGACCTAATCCCGCTCCAAATGATACAACACATCACCTATTTACACTGATGGTGATTCCGCTTGAAACATCTTCAAGCGAGACCTGATTTAGCTCCAAACGCATTCAAGCGAAATCAACATGTAATCTCAATCGGAATTATAAACATCAGATTTCGCTTGAAATGACCTAGTGTCATTTCAAGCGGAATTACCTCTAAATACCACTTTCTAGATTTCTGAACCTAATCTATCTAGTTCTAGACATAAGACTCGATAAAGATGAAGTTAACAGACACTAGATGCACCAACATCCGCAAGCAATACAGAGCTTTCTTGGCCAACATTGTAGTAGCGGAGAAGGAAAAGAAAGGAAAGACAGAAGTCAAAGACGTTCCTGTGGTCCGTGAATTTCCTCAGGTATTCCCTGATGATCTTCCTGGACTACCGCCAAGTCGTGATATCGACTTCCGTATCGACCTCATTCCTGGAACTAACCCCGTTGCCAAAGCCCCTTATCGACTCGCGCCATCCGAAATGCGGGAACTCTCGAACCAACTCCAGGAATTACTTGAAAAAGGCTTTATTCGCCCGAGCACCTCTCCTTGGGGCGCGCCAGTCCTCTTTGTTAAAAAGAAGGATGGGTCGTTCAGGATGTGTATCGATTATCGGGAGCTGAATAAGTTAACCATCAAGAACGCTATCCCCTACCTCGCATCGACGATTTGTTTGACCAACTGCAAGGTGCTACGTGTTTCTCAAAGATCGATCTACGCTCAGGCTATCACCAGCTATGCATTCAAGAAGAGGATATACCTAAAACCGCTTTTCGCACTCGCTACAGCCATTACGAGTTTGTTGTTATGCCTTTTCGTTTAACCAACGCACCCGCGGTATTCATGGATCTGATGAATCGCGTGTATAAGCCATATCTGGACCGTTTTGTCATCGTGTTCATCGACGATGTCTTGATTTATTCAAAGACGAAAGCCGAACATGCGCAACATCTACGTTTGGTTCTCGAGTTACTCCAGGGGAATCAACTCTATGCCAAGTTCTCCAAGTGCGAATGCTGGTTAGAGGAGGTTCAGTTTCTGGGTCACATCGTTAATAGTCAAGGTATTCATGTCGATACCGCAAAGATTGAAGCAGTTAAGAGTTGGATTACGCCTAAGAACCCGTCTGAAGTCCGTTCTTTTCTCGGATTAGCGGGCTATTATCGACAATTTATCAAAGGATTCTCAAAAATCGTTGTGCCGCTTACCGCTCTTACTCATAAAGATAAGTCTTTTGTTTGGAGAACTGAACAAGAGTCTGCTTTCCAAACCCTCAAGCATAAGCTTTGCAATGCTCCTATTCTTACATTGCCCGACGGAAACAACGACTTCATTGTCTACTGTGATGCTTCCAACCTTGGTCTTGGCTGTGTTCTCATGCAACGAGACAAGGTTATAGCTTACGCTTCTCGACAGCTTAAAATCCACGAGAAGAACTATACAACCCATGATCTCGAGCTAGGCGCAGTTGTTTTTGCATTAAAGATTTGGCGACACTACCTATATGGTACCAAGTGTACGATCTTCACCGATCATAGGAGCCTGCAACATATCTTTGATCAGAAAGAACTTAATATGCATCAACGCCGATGGGTAGAACTTCTTAACGATTACGACTGTGAGATTCGTTAACACCCAGGCAAAGCAAATGTCGTTGCTGACGCGCTCAGCAGACGGAGTTATTTGCTCAGCATTCGTAATACCCAAGCCCGATACGATCTCGAAACCCTCATCCGCGAAGCCCAACATGCTTGTTTCAATGAACGCACCTTGAAGAAGGAGAGAATCTATCACGATGGAGCTCAGCTTGTAAGCAAATCGAATGGGATCTTCTATTTTCTGGACCGAATTTGGATCCCTAAGCAGACCGAATTGCGAAAGATTTTAATGGACGAAGCCCACAAATCCCGATATTCTATTCATCCCGGTGCCGATAAAATGTACAAGGATCTTCGCTACAAGTACTGGTGGCCGGGAATGAAAAGGGATATCGCTCTATACGTTGGGAAGTGCCTGACTTGTGCAAGGGTCAAGGCTGAACATCAAAGGCCCTCTGGCTTACTCGAACAACCCCCAATCCTTATATGGAAATGGGAGCGTATAGCTATGGACTTCATAACAAAGATTCCGCCCACGTCATCAGGTCACGACAGCATCTAGGTTGTTGTTGATCGTTTGCTCAAATCAGCCCACTTTTTGCTAATACGGGAAGACTACAAGGTAGAACGACTAGCCCGAATCTACACCGATGAGATCATTTGTAATCATGGTACGCCTCGTGACATCATCTCTGACCGTGATGCCCGGTTTACTTCGCGATTGTGGGAAACGTTTCAAGCAGCTCTTAGTATGACGCTTAACTTAAGTACTGCATTCCATCCTCAAACCGACGGGCAGACTGAAAGAACAATCCGTACTCTTGAAGACATGCTCCGTGCGTGTGTCATAGACTTCGGTGGTAATTGGAATAAATACCTGCCGCTAGTCGAATTCTCGTACAATAACAGTTATCATACCAGCATCCAGATGGCACCATTCGAGGCTTTATATGGAAGAAGATGTTGATCGCCTATTGTGTGGCACGAGATCGGTCACACGCAATTAACCGGTCCTGAGTTACTGCAAGAAACGACTGACAAAGTTCTCCAAATTCGAGACAACTTGTTGAAAGCTCGAAGTAGACAGAAAAGTTACGCCGATAGACTACGCAAGCCCCTTGAATTTGACGTTGGCGACTACGTACTCCTAAAGGTATCACCTTGGAAGGGTGTGGTCAGATTCGGCAAGAAAGGGAAACTAGCGCCTCGATATGTTGGACCTTTTAAGATTCTGGAAAGGATCGGAAAAGTCGCCTACAGACTCGAACTACCGAAGGAACTTAGTAATGTCCACCCGACTTTCCATGTGTCAAACCTCCGAAAGTGCCTAGCTAAGCATGATTTAATTGTACCTCTCGATGACCTCCAAATAAACGAAACGCTGCACTTCGTGGAAAAGCCTGTTGAAATTATAGATCGACAAACCAAGCAGATCAGACGCTCGCGCATTCCTATTGTGAAAGTCCGATGGGAAGGCAAACGAGGCGCAGAGTTCACTTGGGAACTCGAAAGCGACATTAAGGCAAAGTACCTGCAGTTGTTTAAGTGAAAGTCTAGAGAGTGAAAGTTCTCAAAAAAGTGATTCCGGTGTTGGTTATTACGACTTCGGCTTAATTTCGGGACAAAATTCCCTAAACAAGGGGAGGCTGTAACACCCCGTGTTTCCGAAAGTCAAAGTCAAAGTCAAGATTGAAGTCAAAGGAAGAAAAGATCGCTAATTGCGATCTGCCTCTCCTTGCTCAATCCCTGTTTGACTTCTTTGACTGTAGTTAGTCTATTTTACGTTTACGTTAGTTGTATTATGTGGAGTAATCAATTACAATCGAAGTAATCAAAGTACATTTCTCGATGCAAACCGCTTTACGATTATGAATAGTAGGAAGTAACAATGCGATAAAGTCAACTCATCAATAATCGAACTAATCTAATCATCATCGAACTCGAAACTCGAATTATGCAACTTTGGTGTTATTATACGTGTGTGTGCGCGTTATGTGTTACTTGTGCATGTTTACTTTATGTTATGTGTGGTAATCAATCGAAACTCGAATCGAAATCAAAACTCAATCGAACTCAATCGAAATCAAATTATGTTAATTGGTGGAGAAGAGATAGTGCGAGATATAGAAGCTTGTATGTTAGATATAGTAGTTGGGATTAAAAGTAATTTGAACGAGAAACTCTATCGTATACTCATCAAATGCAATCGAGATCGAAATATCAAAAATCATCGCACCGAACACCCGAATCAGGCAGCTGATCGATCAGGCTACCAGCCGATCGAACAGCCAGCCGATCAGACTGCTGTCCGATCGGACAGGCTGTCTGATCATGCTGACCGACCGATCGGCCAGCCTTTACCTCTTTTGGCATCCTATAAATACCCCCGTCATTGTCATCCTTTCCACTTTTGGAAACCTTTGTCCGACTAGCACGCTTAGCTCATCCTTTTCTCAGATTTCTCTCGATTCCGGTAAGATTTCATCCTAAATCTTGTACTTTCTTGATCTACACGCACTCCTACACCTTTCTATCTTTCAAATCTTAACTTTTAACCGTGAAATCATCAAGATTCAAGTGTTCTAAGATGATGTCATCCTGGTGTTCTTGAAGAACTCCATGTTTTGGCTTCAATCCACCAAGAATAAGTTGGATCTAGCCGATTTCCACATAAACAAACAAAGATCTTTCATAAATCTAAACATTTACACGGTGTAAAGGATTGAAAGATGGTTTTCCAACTTTCTTTCAACTCTTTTACACTCAAAGCCTTCAAAACCGATAGAAACGGAACTTGTGTCGACTTGCTAATCATTCCGGTGGTTGCATGACTCAAGATCCGGATTCTATCTACGAGGTTCACCGATTTCGGGTTAAACGTTAAACTCCGTTCCGAACAGTTCACTGGCCGGATTTGGGTGATTCCTGGCCGAACAGGAGAAACAAGTAAGAACGAGGGTTCTATGGTTTGACTCGTTGTCAAAACACCTCGATATAACGACAAACAATAAGAACAACCAAGTGTTAGACGAACAGGCTGATCAGGTCAGGATGCTGACCGATCGGACTGATGTGCGAATGGATAGCCAGCCGATCGGACAGTCAGCCGATCGACTGGCCAGCCGATCAGCTAACACATGGTCCCACACTTAATTAATTTATTTTGAAGACTAGTATTGAACGAACAGCTGTTCGATCGGACTACCGTCTGATCGAATTACTCTTCGGATCATGAGATACTATACTTCAACACTTAGTCGATTTTTCAACATGTTCGATGCACTAGGAGTGCCACCCGATCGAACAGTCGTCCGATCAGATGACACCCTACTGAGAACTTGTCTTGCTAAAAGTACCTGATCGATCGGGTTGCCGGCCGATCGAACGGCCGTCTGATCGACCAACCTGAAAGGTAAGGATACTTCAATGTTTTCAGATGCTACAACAAAAACTTCAAAAGTCAAACTATCATACACAAACACATCCTACTCAAAGGAAGAAACAATCCACTCGAACATCCATCCGATCGGACTTCCCTCCGACCAGACAACTGTTCAAACGGACTGTCAACCGAACGGTCAGCCGTCCGATCGGACTACCGACCGATCGACCAGATGTTCGACCCTCCAACACTTGTTTTCCGTTTTACGCGTTGCTTATCGTTATGTTATCAAACTATTCAGGCCTAACCTTACTCTCAAGCGCTCCCTTCAATCCATCAACCGCTGTGAGTATACTCGATCCCTTTTTGCTTTCAGCACTTTTGGGTGTTACATACGTTACTTATACGAAATCACATCGAACACACTACGCAACATTTTAAACTCTAATCGTTACCGCATGTATTACGTGACTAAATGAATGCTTGTTATTATGTTTACACGTGGAATGCTGTCTACCTGCCTTAACGACGATAGTACTATAGTTTGGACTCAGCACCCGTTCACACGGGGGTTGTTAAGGACAATTACTTGCATGGATTACGGTGGTAATCATGTATTGCGAACTGCCTCGGGCAGTCAACCCACAGTCATTGGTATCGATAGATCCATGTCGATAATTAACATGCTTCGTTTTCCTCTGTGTACGTGCTGGTTATGCGTAAACTATTTGGAACCCTATTATGCTATTATCAAACTTGTATGCTCACCTTTACATTTTATGTATGGACTTTGTTTTAACGTATGTGACAGGTGTTTAAGATTCTTATCTGCTAAGAAAGCGGAGCTAGAATAAAGCTCTAGAGCCCAACAAATAGTTGTCTGTAGTGGTCAAATTTAGGGTCTCTTGAAGCAGATAAACAATTGCTGTTTATTTAAATCTGAGTTGTTGGAAAAGAATATTTGCCTGGATTTTTGTCTGTAATAATTTATTTTACTGTTTGAGAAACGGTATGGGACGTATTATTAAAATTAAATAGTAATGATAAATGTTATGGAAACTTCTGGACAATCTGTTTCGCTCAGTGCCATGCCCTGATAATTCCACCATCGGTTGGGGTGTGACAGATGGGCCCTTATTATTCGGACAATAGTTGCACCCTAATGGACATTAAAAAGATTCTATTATTTGGTCATATTATAATCCACTAAACTCTAATCTGATTGGACCTCAAATCTTGAACCTTTTATTGGGCGATACTATTTTGTTGTGGATCGATGACCTGAAGAAGATTCTGGTGAATTAATGTTTACTGAAACACCCAAAGTCACTTTTGACTATCACATATATAATCCTTAAACAAATCAATTTCATTAAATGTTCTAAATTTCCATTGGACCATCCGAATTCAAATGAATCTGAAAAATCTCAATAATCACATGTGATAAAGACTGACCACTTCCTTTAACCCATCGAGTAAAACAAAAAAAATTGATTTGACAAATTGACTTAATTGAACTTGAATAATTGTTGCTTATGTTTATTGGACCACTAAATGCACTATCTAATATTGGCCGACAACATGCTTTTGCATTTAATACACTCAAAACTTTTAATGACCCGATGAACTTGTAACCCGAGCCCAAAGAAGGAAGGCTGGCCCATTGGTGGCGAGTCCGGCTACCTTCCCTTCTCGAGTCCAAGTGGGCTCGGCCCACTTCATTCCTTTGAATGCATATGTATGCACATTAGGGTGTAGGTTTCGTGATTCTTTTCCCAAAAAGAGGCACAAACAAAACTAATCCTCCCCTTCTCAATATTGATGGCAGTGGTGGTCTTTGGAGTCTCATTCCTTTTCGATCTAGTGTGCAATGGATACTCATGTGGTATGATTCACATCTAAGTTAATTATGCTTTTATTGATATCGATTATATGAATTGTATTGTGTGTTTTGTGATCATGATCATGTGAGTTTGTGGGATCTAGAGTAGTTAGAAACCATGTTTAAATTGTATGAGATGTGATAAATAATTGATGCGAATAAACGGTTTCTATTGATATTGAACGGCTAAATAATAAAGGATATTGCATGCTAATGAATTAGTGAGTTGGAATTATATATGTCACACCCCAACCAATGGCGGAAACATCGGGATGAGACGAAGTATGAAGATTGCTAGAGTCATCATAACGCTATTTGTGACAATATTTAATAAACCGATTTCATTTCATAATTCTTTTGTAAACATTACAAAGAAATCAAATAACATCAAGTTCAAAGGAAATACAATACAACATAATCAACATTGATACAACGATTAAACCTAAGCGTCTATATGTGTATCTAGGCATCAACGCTACTTCATTTCATAGCATCATCGTCCTCAACCTGTAACATGTTTAAAATAAAGTTCAATGCAAAAGCAAAGGCGAGTATACAAGTTTGATACGTACATAGCAAAAGATAAGTTTGAACAATTCCTCATAGCAAGCATGTGATTCAAGATAAACATTTAAACATGGCATGTGTCTAACATATCAAACCAAGAAAACGCAATATGCTCATGACATAACCGATGATAAAGGGCGGGTCGTTAATCCTATAGCGCTACATATGTCACGGTTTGGCTCGTACGAAGTTAATGATAAATTCAACACATAAGTTTCACCCAAGTTTAAAGTATCAAGCCATCACGTATACAAGCATGTTATAGGAATGTTCATGTGTTTAAGCAAAATGTTCATGTGTAAGTTTTTGATAAGTAAACATGTTATACCCCAAAAGTGGTAAAAGTAAAAAAGGGGGAAATACGAGTATACTCACAAAGTTTGCATATGTTTTCCGATTATCCAATGTGACAAAGTTGCCGAGGTTGGAAGGTTGAATGCGTAAGGGTTTAAGTTCAAGCATGTTTAGAGTCGAGATTTGGAATGAAAGTGACATGAAAATATTATATCAAAATATTCATCTTCACACATAACACTTGTATGACACTTGGTAACCTCATGGGTTATAATGATTTTATGAGTTGAACACCCATAAGAATCATAACAAGGTTTAGGTCCTTAGATGATAACCTACTACTTTGACAAATGAATATGATTTCAACATCAAAGATTCGAGTGTACATAGATAGTATGTAGGTCGTATATTATACACATATTATTAAGTCCAAATGTTCAAGTATTCAAGTAAGAGGTAGAAGATTACATCTTCATTTAGGTACCTCAAGTTGAGTCATGGGTGTCATGGATGGGGTAGGAAGACAAGGCTTCCATTTAGGTACCCCTTTGATGTTCACCACTACACTTGATGTAAAAATAACCAAGGAGGGTCATGAACTAAGGTCTTTACATGTATGTAAAGTAAACTAACTAATAGAAATCATCAAATCATGTGAGGATTGTATGTTTGGACAACCCAAGTTGTTCCATAATCACTCATGTATCAAAGACTATGTTTGACATGATTTGTGGGTTGAAACCCTAGACAAAACACCAAGTTTATGAGGTTTAATCCTCTGATTTCAAATGTCTCAACCTTGTTTTTAAGCTTAACCAACCATGGGATAAGTTGTAAGCATTAGGACATACGCATGAGATGTGTTAGACACAAGTTGCATAGGTTTAAACAAGTTTTGAAGAACATAAAAATCAAACAGAAAGTTTATGGACTATTTCAGGGCATTTCCAGGTCTGATTTCTCCAAGGAGAAGTCTAGGAATCGAACCCCATGATTATCCAAGCAAGTAGGAAAAAGAATCAAGTGAATCGGATAAGAATTGAGTGAGTTATGCTCATTTTCGTGAAGGGGTGTCAATCTGCTCGAACCTTTGCTTTCAGCTACGGTTTGGAGGATGTTTTGAGAGTTTTTAGTGTTGTAAAAGTGGTAGGGAGGCTGGTTATAAGTGGTATTTATAGGGGGAAGGATTAGGGTTTCAATGGGTTGGGCTTTGGAAGTGTTTAGAAGGGGTTACACCTTGAAACTAGCCCACAAAACCCAACTATATAGGGCTGAATTTTGCTGAATTGGGGCTGCCATATTTCTTTATTTTTTTTTATTTTTTTAAAACATTATAATGAGTAATTTTGTTAATTAAGTTTTGTAATAATATGCAACAATGTTTCCCCTAACTTGTAACAAGGTGAAATATGAAATAAAACATGATTTAACTAGGTAAAAAGTGTAATGTACAAGTATGTAACATGTTTGTAAGTGACAAGTATATGTCACATATTAGATGATTAACCGTTGTATAAATAAGCATATTATTAGGGGTTTTTAGGTATCAACAATATAAGGACACGCATGGACATGCATTGTGAATAAGTATAAGTATGAATTACAAATAAGGATTCGATGTACAATGAATTCGAACGTATGAACATGTATGAATATGTAGATGGTGAATTTAAAGAAATATGAATTTTATTTATGATCCAAGTCTCGGATTTTACAACGAAAAGACGACTACAATAATACAAGATTTCCAAAAATAACATTACAAGGCGAGCTTTCTAATTATGGAAAGTATGAAAAAGCAGGGCGTTACAGTCTCCCCTCCTTTAGGAAATTTCGTCCCGAAATTTATTTAAGAGGAAGACCTTGGAGAAAAAGCATTTTGGCTAAAAGAATCGAGACTTGGGAGTTTTGAAACGTTTAGAAAAGTACGAAATTTTGAAGAACGATAGGATAGGAATTTGTTTGACTAAAATGGGTTGAGGCGTTTAAGCATAGGTAAAACGGGTATGCGTGCGTATAGGCAAAGGAGTTTAAATAAGTTTGAATGTGAACGGGGTTCATATGAAAGAAAGGATAATGGAGAATAATAGGAGTATGGGGTGAACAATTGACACTAAATGAATGCAAGTATATGAATGATATAAGTATTAGATAGACGAAAGTAGCGTGTTAAAGATGAAGTCTCGGCATGGATAATCGGATATGATGCGTTTGTGAGTTGTTTAAAGCTTGTATTAGATCCAAAAGGTCTGTAAAACACTGAATTTCTCATGGCACGTTTTACGAAAGTTTGGTAAAATGGTGAAAACACTTATATATAGGAAGTACCAGCGGCGTATCCACCATGTTTTAACCATGTTACGTCCGTTTCGTCTTCGGTGTCATGTTACGTTACCATACGCAGTAGCACACTCTATGGTTCTCATACGCCTATCACTATAATCCCGTGTGCACCCGTGATTATTTTGATCGTCGCATGATCCGCATAGCTTGTACTAGTTGTGTATGAATCGGGGTATACATAAAAAAAATTTAGAATGTGTACGTACAAGAATGTAGTATATAAGCAAGTCCATGTTTAAGTATGCGTGGGACCACGCAAGCGAATCCCTCGGGTTGCGCTCGCGTATAGGTACGAATGTATGAATCATGAGTAAGGATGAAAGTATGAGCATAAGTTTAAGTATGAATACGCATGGATGTATGAGCATAAACATAAAACGTGTAAGTAGTATGTGTACAAGTAGAAGCGTAAAACGTATAAGTAGTATGCGTATAAGTACAAGCATAAGACGTATGAACATAGGTGTAGGTATGAAAAATAAATATTGTGTAAATAGTGTTTGTTGGGACACCACGGATCTAAGTGTATAAAACATTCAAAAGGTCGAGTATGTAAATACGAATTATATAAATGATGTTATCGCGAGGTATCGACCAAAATGTGTACGATGATATGCATGTATAGTTGTTTAAATGAAACATTGAGTTTATCGAATCAAAATTAGGTTGACCTTGGTTGAAAGGGTAGAATATAGTTGTGTATGTAAGAGGATATAAAGTACTAATTGGTTAAGCATAATGTATTTTTGTAATGATTGAAATGCTACTTTTGTTAAAAAAAAAAAAAAAAATTTCATGTAAGTCAAAGATTGTCAGTTCCCATGAAGACTTCTTGCCCGCGTGTTTTGTAAATTGGTGTAGGAAAAAGGTTTTCGTTAAAAAGTAAGTTCGTTTCATCAAATAAGAAATTATGAATTTAGGAGGTCCTTGTGAAAACTAGGATCTTTAGAAGGGAAATTTAGCAAAAGGACTTAGAAATAAAAATAAAATAACAATTGATTTGTTGGTGTTGGAAAGGGTATTTGGTAAAACAATCATATAACTTCTATAAGATCTTATAAGTATTCGGGAAAGGTTGGTTGGATTTTGATTAAAAGTAGAAGGTGGGATTGTTTTAGTGATTAAGTCGAATATGAAGTTCATGGGCAAGAGTTTCATTGAACCGATTAAATTGATAGGTAGCATTTCGTAAGGTTTTGAAGTTCGAGCAATAAAACGTTTTAAGACATGATTATGAATTTCGCGTATATGAGTTGAGTGAAAATAGATTGTAGAATAAAAAGTACGTTTGATAAAACAATGTATTTCAAAATCTGTATGAGTGGGTATTTTTAAATAACATTAAACAATTTGGGTATAAAGTATGATCGAGTTTGCATAATAAGATGTTTCGAAAGAGAAGTTTTGGTAACGGTCACCTAAGTTAGGGAATCACCCCTAACTCGTTGGTGAGGTCGTTTTAAGGAAAAGGGAGTGGAGCTAATCGTCAAGGTAAGGAAGTCACTCCCATCTCGATGATATTCCTCCACTTGTCGTTACAAGGAAAACGAATTTAAATTATATGAAATCATGCATATGTATAAATGTATGGAAAAGGTTCAATATGTTGTGTGTGTGAAAAGAGAAATCGAAAGTAAACTCGAGTTTGAAAGATTGCATCGTATAAATAAATAATAGAAACACATGTTTGACCAAAGTTTGGAGTGTTCCAAACGGAACTTTGACTAACCAAAGTGGTCGAAAAGTCTTTTGAATTTGAGGAGCATGCTTTGGCCTAATAGGTAAAATACTCTCGCCGACAAGTCGGTTAACGGTATTTACCCTTCCGGTTACTACATGTCCCAAATCAATCGAAATTTCGAGACTTGGCGGGATTTATGAAAAAAATCAAGGAGTGGAACTAGTCGCCAAGGTGCGGGTTTCACCCCTAACTTGACGGTTTCGTATCCTAAGTGTGGTTGGTACTCGTCGGGTCAAAATTTAATTTCAACACTTTGACGATGGTCCACTAGAATTTGAAATTTGAACTTCTCCATCAAGGTGAGGATTTCACTCCTAACTTGATGGTGAATTTCGTGTAAAAAGAAAAGGAAAGTGGATGGATTGAGAGTTGTTCACCAAATTATGGGTTTCACGCCTATTTTGGTGAACTCGTCTCGTTTGTGTAATATGTGTGTTGTCGGATTTAGAATAATCGAGTAAAACGCGTGAGGAAAAGTGTATATTAAAGATTAAACAAACAAGTATAACATGTCAAGAACATCACAATAAAAGTGAAATGATGAAACGAATATTAACGCATAAAAAGTATGTCAAGAACACACATAAAGGATAAAATAAAGAAACAAGTATTAACACATAATAAAATCAAGTATAGCATGTTAAGTGTTAACCCACAAGTGACACATATGCTTACAAGATCAAAAGAGAATAAATAAAAGCAAATAAGATAGCATGCTAGTAATTTCAAGTAAAACATACGAACAAAGCTCTAGAACTATAGACTAGGTTAAAGCATTCCTACTTTTCCTAATTCCCTATAGTTATGGCTCTGATACCAATCTGTCACACCCCAACCAATGGCGGAAACATCGGGATGAGACGAAGTGTGAAGATTGCTAGAGTCATCATAACGCTATTTGTGACAATATTTAATAAACCGATTTCATTTCATAATTCTTTTGTCAACATTACAAAGAAATCAAATAACATCAAGTTCAAAGGAAATACAATACAACATAATCAACATTGATACAACGATTAAACCTAAACGTCTATATGTATATCTAGGCATCAACGCTACTTCATTTCATAGCATCATCGTCCTCAACCTGTAACATGTTCAAAATAAAGTTCAATGCAAAAGCAAAGGCGAGTATACAAGTTTGATACGTACATAGCAAAAGATAAGTTTGAACAATTCCTCATAGCAAGCATGTGATTCAAGATAAACATTTAAATATGGCATGTTTCTAACATATCAAACCAAGAAAACGCAATATGCTCATGACATAACCGATGATAAAGGGCGGGTCGTTAATCCTATAGCGCTACATATGTCACGGTTTGGCCCGTACGAAGTTAATGATAAATTCAACACATAAGTTTCACCCAAGTTTAAAGTATCAAGCCATCACGTATACAAGCATGTTATAGGAATGTTCATGTGTTTAAGCAAAATGTTCATCTGTAAGTTTTTGATAAGTAAACATGTTATACCCCAAAAGTGGTAAAAGTAAAAAAGGGGGAAATACGAGTATACTCACAAAGTTTGCATATGTTTTCCGATTATCCAATGTGACAAAGTTGCCGAGGTTGGAAGGTTGAATGCGTAAGGGTTTAAGTTCAAGCATGTTTAGAGTCGAGATTTGGAATGAAAGTGACATGAAAATATTATATCAAAATATTCATCTTCACACATAACACTTGTATGACACTTGGTAACCTCATGGGTTATAATGATTTTATGAGTTGAACACCCATAAGAATCATAACAAGGTTTAGGTCCTTAGATGATAACCTACTACTTTGACAAATGAATATGATTTCAACATCAAAGATTCGAGTGTACATAGATAGTATGTAGGTCGTATATTATACACATATTATTAAGTCCAAATGTTCAAGTATTCAAGTAAGAGGTAGAAGATTACATCTTCATTTAGGTACCTCAAGTTGAGTCATGGGTGTCATGGATGGGGTAGGAAGACAAGGCTTCCATTTAGGTACCCCTTTGATGTTCACCACTACACTTGATGTAAAAACAACCAAGGAGGGTCATGAACTAAGGTCTTTACATGTATGTAAAGTAAACTAACTAATAGAAATCATCAAATCATGTGAGGATTGTATGTTTGGACAACCCAAGTTGTTCCATAATCACTCATGTATCAAAGACTATGTTTGACATGATTTGTGGGTTGAAACCCTAGACAAAACACCAAGTTTATGAGGTTTAATCCTCTGATTTCAAATGTCTCAACCTTGTTTTTAAGCTTAACCAACCATGGGATAAGTTGTAAGCATTAGGACATAGGCATGAGATGTGTTAGACACAAGTTGCATAGGTTTAAACAAGTTTTGAAGAACATAAAAATCAAACAGAAAGTTTATGGACTATTTCGGGGCATTTCCAGGTCTGATTTCTCCAAGGAGAAGTCTAGGAATCGAACCCCATGATTATCCAAGCAAGTAGGAAAAAGAATCAAGTGAATCGGATAAGAATTGAGTGAGTTATGCTCATTTTCGTGAAGGGGTGTCAATCTGCTCGAACCTTTGCTTTCAGCTACGGTTTGGAGGATGTTTTGAGAGTTTTTAGTGTTGCAAAAGTGGTAGGGAGGCTGGTTATAAGTGGTATTTATAGGGGGAAGGATTAGGGTTTCAATGGGTTGGGCTTTGGAAGTGTTTAGAAGGGGTTACACCTTGAAACTAGCCCACAAAACCCAACTATATGGGGCTGAATTTTGCTGAATTGGGGCTGCCATATTTCTTTATTTTTTTTTTATTTTTTTAAAACATTATAATGAGTAATTTTGTTAATTAAGTTGTGTAATAATATGCAACAATGTTTCCCCTAACTTGTAACAAGGTGAAATATGAAATAAAACATGATTTAACTAGGTAAAAAGTGTAATGTACAAGTATGTAACATGTTTGTAAGTGACAAGTATATGTCACATATTAGATGATTAACCGTTGTATAAATAAGCATACTATTAGGGGTTTTTAGGTATCAACAATATAAGGACAAGCATGGACATGCATCGTGAATAAGTATAAGTATGAATTACAAATAAGGATTCGATGTACAATGAATTCGAACGTATGAACATGTATGAATATGTAGATGGTGAATTTAAAGAAATACGAATTTTATTTATGATCCAAGTCTCGGATTTTACAACGAAAAGACGACTACAATAATACAAGATTTCCAAAAATAGCATTACAAGGCGAGCTTTCTAATTATGGAAAGTATGAAAAAGCAGGGCGTTAGAATATATGTGCAAGATTTGTACGATGATAAAGCTTTGATGAATTATGAATTGCTTGTAACCATAAACTGTTAACACAAAACATAGATGAGGTTCATGATGATGAAATCGATTAGATAGAATACATATGCAATAGGATTCCTTTTGATGTGTTTGAGATGATTAAACTGCGTAAGTGAATCTGGGACATTCATAAAGTCGAACAGACGTGGCGGGTTGATTAGTGACAATAATGCGATGAGATGATTGTGACTATTTGATCAGTTTGAATGTTGATTTTGTTAAATATTTAAATGATGATGATTAGTATTGGAGTGATTATGTGGAAGTTTCTATTACTGGTCAATCGATAATTGTTCGTGATGACAATTGCCATAATGATAAACTAAATCTATGGAGAAGTTGATTGATCTTGCAAGTTGGAATGTAACTGACTAGCCGTAAATTAGGGTCACGGTTAATTGACACCACACACACACACTATTGTGCGATCGCATAATATGGATTAGTCGCACAATATGGATCAATCACACAAGGTATATCTTGGGCCGTAAAGGGGTTGGGCCTGAATGACTGGGCCGCACATTTGTGTACTTGACGTTTGGACTGTTACGTGATACGCGTATATGAACCTGCATGTTAGTTTGTATGTTATTGAATGTGAACTCGTGATATGAACCTGTGAACGTGCTAAACATCTGATATGAGTTACTGAAAGAGGTGCATGGTGTGCAATGTGATAATTATATGATAGTATGACATATGTTATTGTTGGATTTCATGAACGACTGTTATAACTCATATGATGATGTGTCTATGCCGCTTATGCAATGTGAATATGGAAAATGTGATTTGTGCATATAAACCGATTGTCTTTGGTAACCACGGTAGGGTTTGGTTGATCAACTTGGAATGGGTAAAGTAACGTAACATACCGAGCAACCTAAGGTGAGTTCATTCCTCTTGAGCATGCGTCCTGGTGGTTGGGACAGTCATTGGGTATCCCTAAGAGGGATAGGTTTTGGGTAAATCAATTGGGTATTCCTGAGAGGAATACGTCTTGTGGGTAAAATCGGGAATGTTGGATAATATACTCATCCTATCACCTTTAAGTCCCATCTTGTTTGTTACCTGAGAGGTAATGGAGTATTAGTTGGTAGCGCTATCTAGGTTTGGCACCCTCACCCCGTACCTGAGAGGACGGGTGTGAACTAATGACTCAGTCATGCCCAATGCTTTGATAGGAGCATTGGGGAACGGGCAAAATAAATCTGGAGCCGTCTTGTATTCGAGGTATTATCAACATTGTAATCAATGAATGGAACTAAACACTTGGTAACTAATGTTTTCGTAAAACTATGAACTCACCAGCGTTGTCTGATACACTTGTGTGCATGCTCGCAGCTTATAGGTATGTGTGGATGTGGAACTTGCTATCTGGGATGCTGGAATGGTCATGGGTCGAGATACATGGAATCACGAGACAAGTCTAATGGTTTTTGCATATATGGTTTATGGAACACTTAACAAATGATTCAAGCTTCCGCTGTACACGATGAATTACATTTAATGCTTTGTAACACTTTATGTTAATAAATGAAAGTTTTTATTTCAAATCTTATTATAAGTTCAATGTGATCGGTGGCTTGATCCTGGTATGTCACACGCCTCGCGGGGGTTTTCGCATGTGGTATTTTGGGGGTGTGACATTTTACATCATTTAAACATCAAAAAAAAATATAAAAGCTGCCAAACAGCCCTTGCAATTCAGCCATATATTGCTGAATTATCTCTTTTTTTATTGCTTAAACTCTCACCTACTTGTATTAAATGCCAACCCAAATTAACCCTAGTCCTTCCCCCTATAAATACCACTTATAACCAGCCTCCCTACCACTTTTGCAACACTAAAACACTCTCAAACTCTCTCCAAATCGCAGTTGATTCCATAAGTTCGAGTAGAAATACCAACATTCACAAAAGTGAGCGTAACTCACTCATTTCTTATTTGATTCACTCGATTCTTTTTCCTACTTCTTTGTATTGACCTTAGCTACGTTTCCATTGGTTTTCCCTGGAAAACCAGGCCCTAGAATGTCGCCAAAAGGGCTCTAAAGTTGACTGATTTTTCTGTTTTTTGATTCAAACTTTGATAAACTTGATTAAACTTGAGGAAACTCATCTCAAACCTATGTCCTTGTAACATTTGTGCTCGAAATCATTATGAATAGTTCAATTATCAATAAAACAATGTTATTTGATCCCAATGTTTGTTTCGTTGTGTTTTACATTTTTCATGTTTTGACTTTTGTTCGATTTTAAACTCTACATCGCTTTCTGGAGAATTATATGCAAACTGGTGCGTAAACGTTCTCAGTTTAATGCGACAAATACTACAGAACATCAACATATACTCAACATACCTTAAATAACCTTTACATAACTTAGAAATAAGTTTTGAAGGCTTTGGTATGGCAAAAACAAGTTAATTCCCTTACAGGGACTAAACTTGACAACCTACGAAAGTATGCCAATTTGAACTGAAACAGACATTCCGGAACATGTCCATAAGTTAAACATACCATAAATATCCTTTACATAGCTTAGAAATAGGCTTTGAGGGGTTTGGTATGCTAAAACAAACTTTTGGATCATTCAGGGGCTAAAAGTGTCAAAAAGTGCACAAGTTTGCACTTTCGCGCATAACTTACGTTCTGAATACATCCGGACATCCAAAAATTTATGTAAGCATCCTAATATTATGCCTTAGTGTTTGGCATGAGAAAAATCCATTCGTCGCGCAATTTGGATCGTTTTTCGCGCTTATGCGCATTCCGTCGTAATTAAGCGAACATCGCGATCGTACGGCCAAACGAACCAACATCCGACATATTTTTGAGCATGTTTCATGTCCATAATGTTTAGGCAGCATTTTAGGGCCTTAAAGTTGGCTTTACGGGCCTTAGAAGTGTCGGAAATGGCTTAAACATGCAACAGGGACTAAAACTGTAATTTCTGAAAGTTGGTGCTGATCAGACAAGGCCAGGCGGCCCGCCTGAGTCTTGTGTGTATCTTGATGCGGGCCGCGTCAGACATGCAGACCAGGTTCTATTGATCCACTTGCAATGGCCTTTCGATCACCCAAAGGGCAACGACACGTGTCAAATCCCTATGGTGGGGGCAAAATAAGCCACCACAACTTTGCGACAAGTGTACGGCTTAGATCGTGGCATGTTATTCAAGAAACGATCCTAACGGTCTTGCTTTTCCTATAAATACCCCCCCTTGGTTAAAAACCCACAAAATCTGATCTAAAGCTCTAAGTTGAGGCCTTTGCTTCATACCTGAGCTCCTGGATCGAGATTAGCTTTCGGGGACCCATCGTAAGTGTTCTTTCGTTCTTTTATTTGCTTTTCGAGTCCGAAAGTAAAAGTTTTCTTTGACTTTCTGCGTTGACCAGCCTATGGTCAACACGAAGTTCAATGGAACTTCATAACGTGAGCGTGATCACGATGGTTATAGTCCGTAGTGACTATACCTACTGATTTCCACGTTACCTAGGCTCAGTGACGAGTCGTAGTTTCGGCCAAAATGCGCATTCTTGCGTATTTTGTAACCAAACTACTCGTGAGCATCAAAACCGTTTGTTTTGATGCCAAACCTGTTTTCTAAACTTAGTTAAGCATGTTTTAACATGCTTAGCTCGTCACTTTTAGTTTAGTGCTTATATAGGGTCGTAAGGTAAGCGATCTAAACAATCGCTTACACTTTCGAACCCGACCCATTTGGTCGATCATTAGGATCCGACCAAACACATTAGGTGACCATAGCTGTAACCTTCCGAGGTTATACCTTATGGTCACGATGTTAGGCGTTCCAAACGCGTTCTACACGAACGACGCGTTAAGGTAGCATAAACTACCTAAACGGGTCGTAATGGGTCGTAAGCACTTAGGTTAGGTTTCATTTTAGTATATAGGCTTTGTTAAACCATATTACATGAGTCTCCATACTCGTTTGGTTTACGAACCCGCATACTATCCAATCTTCCGAATTTGGTCCGGTATATTAATGTAGCTACCTATTAGGTGCCGTTTGATATTCCGTGATCTCTAGCATTGTGTGATTATTACACAAGAACTACAAAGCAATCTCAGGTGAGTACATTGAACCCCTCTTTTACTGTTTTCCAAACTGTTTTGGGGTGAAACACATGTGCCTACTTGTTACTTTCATGCTTTCCTGTTTTCACATCATATACTTGTTATGTTCTTTAGTACACTGATTAGTACATGATTTACATTACATTATTCTGCTACATATGTTTACTTAGCATATTAAGCACATTATTTTACATTACCTTTTCTGCTATGTATGTTGACTGAGCATGCTAGCACATTGATTTACATGACTTTTATTCTATGTATGCCCATTGTGTGCGTACTTAGTACATCATTTTACACTACATTTTATGCTATGTATGCCCATTGTGTGCGTACTTAGTACAATTATTCATCACATGCCTACATTTTGGTATGACATTTGGTTTGTATAAATTATACAATGTACATTCATTAACACCGATCATGCCGCCCGTTAGTAGGTAGTGGTACCATAGGAATTGACAACTCCCGTTCCGGACATCCTGGGTTGGTTTGGATGAAAGGAATGACCGAATTCGACACACATAACTTAGATAAACCTTTAATTTGTTTAAGGGTTTATCGCCACAGTCTCAAGGCTTGGATGTATGCATTTTCACAATACCGCATAAATGTTTGTATCAGTATAGCATGCATTTGTTCCACAAAACATAACTTTGATTTAAACCATGTTTTACTTCAATACCTTGTTTTTGTGCATTTTGCATATGGTTTAGTTGATACATTTCACTTACCATACATGATATATTTTGGGTACACATTACATGATCTACATTAAACATAAACATTTTGACATTGATATACATATTTGGTGGTTTACATTGAACATAGACATTTCGATATGGTTTACACAATAACACTTGACAATTGATTTATACATGAATAATTTACATGGTGGTTGGTTTGGGTAAATGGTTTGAGTAACGTGGCGTATGTAATATGATACAAACATGGTGGATACGCCGCTGGTACTTCCTATATATAAATGTTTGTATAATATTACCTATCGTAGCATTATCTAAATCATTTTAGTTTAGACACATTACGTTTTACACAAATAACATATTATTCACAAGACATTATTTTTACCAACAACTTATCTTATACAACTCATTTTACTTGGTTATTCGTTTAACCTTACATTTATCTATACATATCATCTAGTTTTATCGTTTTTCAAATGATTTACAAGACAAGACAATTTACAAGGTTCATGACTGACTGTTATTAAACGTTTTCTTTAAACTCAAGTCATGAATCCCATTTTCACAAAACCTATGTATCTCACAGGCATTTTTATGCTGACGTACCTACTTTCATATGTGTTTTCAGGAGCTGTCGCTTAGGATGATGAATGTGACACTAGGGCGGACCTGTGCCTTAGAGACATAAAACGAAGATAGACTAGTTTAATTATGTTATAAACACTTCATTTCCTGTTTTGAAACGATGTAACACTCGTGTTTAATAAATAAAATATAAACTTTATATGCCATAGTTGTGAAACTATTAATTTTGTCCCAACACTCCCCGGCGTTTCCGCCACGGTTGCATGTTATACGCGGCCGGGGTGTGACAGTCCTTATGCTTATAACCACATCTATGGTTAGTTAGGCTTAAAAACAAGGTTGAGACATGTAAAATCAGAGGTGCAAACCTAACAAACTTTCTGTTTTGGTCAAGGGTTTAAACCCACAAGTGTTGTTCAAGCCTTAAGCTTGATGAATGTGTGATTTAGGATTAGCTTGGGCTATCCTACTTGAAAATCCACACATTGCTTGATGTTTTCTCTTAGATTAGTTATTCTTATTCCATTATTACTTGTAAGTTCATGACCCTCCTTGAATATTCTTAACATCAAGTGTAGTGGTGAACATCTAGAGGTACCTAAATGGAAGACTTGTTCTTCCTACCTCCTACATGACTTCCATGATACAAAGAAGTTCCTAAATGTTGGATTTATCCTCCTACCTCCTACTTGACCTATTTGATATAATATACACTACATACTACTTATATGTATATTCCAAATAATCGAACCTTCGATGACGAATTTGTGTTCATTTGTCAAGGTGTTTGATTACATCATCTAAAACATTATGTGTTAAGGATGATTACTTTTGCATATGTACTTTCCATATTCCTTTTAAATTCTGAATCTCGACTCTAAACATACCTTGAACTGTAACCCTTATACATTTGTCCTCCCAATCTCATACACTCGTCAACACTTGGATAATCGGAAGAATTAGCAATATTGTGAGTATACTTGACCCATTTTACCGTTTTCATACTTTTGGGTGTAACATGTTTTTATATACAAAACACACTTAGTATACACATTCTTATGCAAATACACAAACAAACAATCCAATACATGCTTACTATTTGTTATGCTTGATTCGTGTTTTCGGGGTGATTCTTATGTGATGAACTTGTCATTAGCTTCGTACAAGCCTCCACTTAACATGTATAGCACTATAGGAGTAACGCACCACCCGTGAACGAGAGGTCATGTTAGGTTTATTCATTCATAATTGTGTAAACGGAGGGTTGACTTGTAAATCGCATGTCAGTTTATACGTTAATCTTGATAACTAGGTTTGCCATGTGGATTGTTCCTTATCGTTTTTATACTTATATACTACGCACCAAACTTGTATGCTCGCCAATACTTTTATATTGAACTACACTTTTAAAACATGTTGCAGGTTTAGCGATAATGTTGGTGATGCATGGAATCTAGTAGGATGCTTAGATACACACTTTAAACTTGTATTCTTATTGTATTGTCTTCAAATCCTTGTAATTGACTCTTTAGAAATGAAATGAAAATTTATTATTTAAATACTTGTCACAAATAGTGTTATGAAGTCTCTTGCAATCTATTTTGTCTCACTCCGATGTTTTCGCCATCGGTTGGGGTGTGATAAGGATTCCTAGTCATATTGCTCGGAACTGCACACATCGTCCCTATGTACCCTATGCTCTAAATCAGAGGGTTACACCAAAGGATAACTATCATTCTAAGCCAATGAAGGTATCATCACATATGGCAATCAAGAATGTGAATCCCTAGGTTAAACCATCTAATGGTGTAACACCTCGTAAAATCGTGTCCAATAATGTATTGACATGTGTCCCTAATCCTAATGATGCCTAAAGTTGGCTAGGAGGGACTATTTTCACTGATATCGAAAACTAGGAATGTGGAGGGACTAAAAGTGTCAACATGCTTAAACTAAGCCTCTGAATGACCTTGCACAGTGTCCGTATTCTTGAATGAGCAACTTGTTGGACGAGAGGAGTCGTTTACGTAATTGTTTGAAAGTTTGTGCATCGAAGGGTTAAAAGCGTCAACATGTTAATTCTTACCTCTGAATGACCTTTTAACAAACCGGGAGCTTCATGATGTTCGATCATACTCTTGGGAATGCCCAATATTGGTCATTTAGGGTTTTACGCCATTAAACGATAACACATACAAGTTTGCGAGTTAAAGGGATTAAAAGCGTCAACATGTGAATTCTCACCTCTGGGTGGCCTTTTAACGAAGCCGAAACTTTATGTTGTAAGGATATACTTCTATGTATACCTAATTATGGTCATAAGAAGTATTTGTGCCAATAATGTCAACTTTGAAAGTTTAAAAGTGATTAAAAGGTGTATGTGCTATTTTTGTCAAACTTGAAACTTGTTTGCTGGACTTGAGGGGTGTCGCGGGCCGCGGCCCACTTGGGCCGGTCTCATCGTGGGCCGCCAGGGCAGCCTAGCTGCAGAATCCTTTGCTTGCAGCCCACACTTGACAACTTTAAACCATTTAATCGATCCCTTGGGCTGCAAACTGATGTAGGACACGTTTAGGGATACTTGTCATCATCCTAAGAAGCCTCTAAACACCTGGAATCATCCTACAAATCATTCAAACACTATAAATAGGTGTGGGTTTCATTGTTAAACTTGCACCATTCATCATTTCCTTCTATAACTTCTCTTGTGGAAGTTCCTGAGCAATTGGGAGCATCCCTTTGAGTTTTATTTAGTCCCTATGACTACTTGTAAGTGTTCCTTTCATGACTTATTCATTTATTAGGCTGTTAAAGCCGAAAGCTAAGCGTTTCCGATAAACGCTTTGACTTTCGGTTTAGACCTTAATGGTCCAGCCATTTTTCGCAACGAATATGGGTACGTGATCGTAATTAGGTAGGTGTTAATCCCTCAAAAGGACACCTTCTAAGAATCACGTTTGCTTGCTCAATTGACGGGTCAACATATTAATGATTTAAAAAGTCAACGGGTCAGATTTTAAAATATTCATAAACTGAGTTTAAAGGTGTTCTAAAATACGTTTTAACACATAAACAACTTGGTAATAGTTATTAGAACTTGTGTAAACATGTTCTGCTCGTCAATTCCAGTTTTAGGGTCGGTTCGCAACCGAAAGTCGCGAAGTTTGACTTCTGCTTTGACTTTCGATTATGAATCAAATTAGACTACCATGCTACTGATTTAAGGTCCCGTATGATCGTGATATGATGTAGCATAACCCTCTGAGGTTATATTACACGATCATAATAGTAATCTGATTTTTATGCAAGTTTCCGTTAATATGTCATACTTTGACTATTATGCCCTTTTTAGTAAAAATAAGGTTTTAGACACCAATGAACTTGCAAATGATTTAGGTACTGATGTGTTAACATGTTTAACATATTTTGATGTTACAAATATGATCATAAACCGAGTTTTTCGTATAATATCGTAAATTACGCTTTAAAGTGACCGAAATGCCCTTTCGGCGCATAGAACGGTTTTAAACGTAATTTCTTATACCAAAATCATTACCTACTGATGTATTATCATAATTAGGATGAGTTTATGCACAAGTTCTTATATTACGTTCTTAAATGACGATAATGCCCTGATGGCGCATAAAATGGTTTTTAAGCATGATTTTCATACAAAACCTTTTACCTACTGATATGTTACACTATGTAGATGCACTTATGTCTATAGCTTCCGTCTGTATCGAGTCTGTATTTTGTCCTGTGTGTGTCTTTGTATAGTTTTTGTATGATTGTTATATTATAACTGGGAAAGATCGGAACGTAATGTAAGATTGTAAAGTGATCCGGTCGGATGACTTGGGTCATCCGCACGGATGGCCATCCGGACGGATGACCCTCCGACCGGATGACATATCCTTTCCCAGTTTTCCTATAAACAGAGATGCAGCGGTCACTATGTTAGAACTTTTTGGCAGTCTCGCTAGCGAAGCTCTGTCCAGTTCCCATTAGGAACCAGGTACTTTCAGACTTATTGAATGAGAATGGATGCGTTAATCGTTGATATCGTTGTTGATTCATCTTTGACGAAGCATAGGGATTCCGCACCTCTGTATTGATCGATCTGACCAGCATTCTTCATTCGACAACCGACTCCTGCAACACTCACAAGTGGTATCAGAGCACCAGGAGGTCGAATCGGAGAGGATTACAGTGATTTCACGAGGATTTCAGCCGATTACAGCCATTTTTAGTCAACCTCAGCAGAGATTTTGACCGATTCTTCATCTATTCTTCATTTTCTATCTGTGTTCTTCATTTCTTCACCTAAAACTGCTAAAAATAAAAAATTGACATACAATTCACGGGTAAAATGGACTAAATTTGACATCATTGTCATCGAAATCTGTTATAGGTCACTCCTACAAATTTCAAGTCAAAATTTGAGCTAAACACGTCCAAATCGATCAAAATCATGAACTGTTTATCGAATGATGCTGACGTCACTCATCCGATCGGATAGCCATCCGACCGGATTACACTAGTTATTGTTCAATCTTATTTGCTGACGTCATACTTATCCGATCGGATTGCCATCCGACCGGATAAGTATTGTGTTGTTTAAAAGTTCAAACTCACTTAACGAACGACCATCCGATTTGATTGCCATCCAGCCGGAGGGCCATTCGTCACTTGGTTCACTTGTCACTCAGATTACGTTGGTCATCCGTACGAACAACCATTCGTTTAATTGTTTGTGTATTTTGAAATCTGACTAAGTTTGACTTTTCAGGTACATTAATCATGGGAGATGAATTCATGAATCCTTTTGGTGATATCTTTGCCTACAACACAGGAGACACATCTTCCAGCACGAACCCAAAAACTGATACCAAGGCGATATCCGACTCGCTGAGTGTCGACAATGCGTACGGCACGTACAACAAACCTCCAAAACTAATGGCGATCGAGGATTATAATCGTTGGGCGAAGCGATTCGACGGGTGGTTGATGGCGTTTGCTTACGACAGCTGGAAATGTCTCAGGAATGGATACACTGCTTCGAGATTAGACTATGAGAACTTAGACGATAGTGAGCTGGAAGAGTTTGTAGCCGAACAAAAAGCAATTGCTCTACCACATCAGTCCGTTAGAGATGATATCATATCACTGATCGATTATGACAACTCGAAAGATTTATGGGGAAAGCTTGAAAAGAAATGTACAGGGGGTGAAGAAATAGTGAAAAATAAGAAATCTTTGTTAAAAAAGGAATTTGATTTGTTTACATGTATGAAAAATGAGAACGTGCGCCAAATGATCGAAAGATTCTGTCATCTAAAGGCAGAATTAGCAAGGTTTAGAATAAAGAAAGATGAGGAAGAGATGGTTGACAAAATATTCGAGGCATTACCAAATGAGCAGGACTGGCAGTACTTTGGTCTAGTACTAAAAAACACAAAGCCAATGGCAGAGATGACGTTAAGCTGGTTGATCAAACGACTCGAGGGGCACGAGCTGGAAGTAAAGAAGATGAATAAGGTAAGCAACACACAGTATCAACAAAACGTTGATCTGTATTACAGGGGCAGTATGATTCCTAAAGTGACATCACCGAAAACTGCCTTTAGTGCCGAAAGCTCAAATGTTGTGTCACAAGAGAAGCCCAGCAGTGGTTCTTCATCAAGCGGTCATGGTTACCATGGAACTGGTTCTAGTACATCTTCTTCATCCACATCAAATAATCAGCAATCACAAAGTGCTTCAAAGTCGAATGTCTTCCAGTGCAACATTGCCGTCAATCTGAACAATGCACAATATTTCAATGAAGAAACGGCAAAACTGCAGATGGTATTTCTAGCATCGATTCTGGAATCGTACGAGAGCTTAGTTGCCGAAAAGATTGGGAACACCAATCTCACCAAAGAAGACTACGATCAAATAGATCCATAGGAGATGGAGCTTATCAACATTCGCTGGTGTACGACTAGCGTGATTCGCAGAGCTCAAAGATTTATGGAAATTACCGGGCGAAACTCTATTGGAGGTTCTTCAACGAAGCTAGGATTCGACAAATCGAAAGTGACTTGCTTTAAGTGCAAGCAAAAGGGCCATTTTAAAAGAGAATGTCAAAACTCTGCTGCTGATCAGACTGCAAATCTGACTCATGATGATTATTACAGAAAGGCGGTCTATCATCGAAACCGTGAGGAGCCATCGAAGATGAAGCAGATTGAAGAAACTCCAAAAGAAAAATCAAGAGCTTTGGCGGTAATCCAAGATGATGAGGGATTTGATTGGAACGAATTTCTTCCTAAAGAGGATGTTGTCGGTTACGCATTTATGGCACATATTGAACCACCAGGACCACCTTCAACATACAACCGAGAAAGGTGTTTGGCACAAAGACAGAAGAAAAAGATCTACGACGCTTACAAAGAAGCCAAAAAGGCGAAAAGGTGGGATCCAGATCGTGAGTGTTACTTGGATCCAAAGGGAAACATTTGTATTGATCCATCAACCATTGATGTGGAAATTCTTATGAAATCAATTCTGCCAGTGGAAGAACAAATCAAGATAGATGCTGCAAAGAGAGCTGAGAAATAAAGGCTGAAACAGGAGAGACATGAGAGATATCTGAAGTCCTTGGAGCCAAAGAAAGTGGACGAAGGGATCATCGACACTGAAAAGGAAATGACAGCCGAGAATCTGACAAAGATGGTAGATCAAGTTCTAATGGCAAAAGCACTTGAGGTAGATTCCAAGTCTGCTTCTAAATCTGAGTCATCAGAAAAGGTCAGTAGTAGTGGTTTAGAAAATGAACCAGGTAAGGCTGAATGTGCTAAAACAGAAAGTGTTCGCAGAGGTTGCACTAAAGAGTGCAAATTCTGCAACACACGAGAATATCTCTCAACAAAGAGACTCCAGGAGCTGACAGATAAAATTGGTATAATTGACAGAGAAGTTCTTGGTTGAGATAAACTGATTAAAGCTTCAAATGAAAGAATCAAAGAATTAAATGAAAAGATTGAAAATGATAAAAGTGATGTTGAACGTTTTCGCAAAGAAAATGAAAAATTGATTCTTGAAAATAGAAAAATTTCAGAAAATTTTGACAAATTGAAAAGAACAGTAAAAGATTCAGATGAACGCAACTCAAAAACTCACAAAGAAAACACTCATTTATCAGGAGTTCTTCAAGCAAAAGAAAAACTGATAAATCAGCAACTGGATGAGATTGTGAATCTCAAGCTTCAATTTCAAGAACCTAAAATTGAAAATGAGAGAATAAATCTGAAGCTGACCAACTATAACTCTGCCAGCTTTGTTCTTCAGCATATAGTTTCCAAACCAATCGGGAAGAACAAAGTCAGTGAAGATGTTTATTCAGATGGAACAGGGGTGGGTTATCATAATGTTCCACCACCCATGTGCAACAATTTTACAAAGAAACAATCTGGGTTGGCTAACGAATCTGAATCAAGTGAGAAAACCGATGTTGAAAAATTGCCAGAAAACATTGATGTCACATTCACTTCACAAACTGTAACAACTGCCACTAAAATCCATAATTAGGATGGTAATTAGCTATTAAGGAAACCCTAATTGAGAAACCCAAGTAATTCCGCATAAACCCTAAAATTTTCGTAACAATCGGAATTAGGATCAGGGCCCCTAAAACTCAGGGGGGGTTAAACCCTAGTGGATGTTTATCCTCTAAACTTGCTGGAGAAGTAAAAATTCGTTTGATTAACAACTCATCCAAGCTACTGGGACACGGACCTAACCTAGCCTAGAATGTAACCCGTCGCGCCACGCGACAGGACCAGGTTTCCCTGTCGCGACACGCGAGGGAGCACATTTTTCAGATATAAATAGGGGACGTTGGCACTTGAATTTTGGTGTTCATTCGACGTCCAAATTCTCTGTAACCATCAAGTTATAGCGAATATCGTTCACACAAAACACACACCGATCACGAAGTGCTGCCGCAATCAGGGTAATAACTCGATCGCTATTACGATTCAACGTCCGATCGATTATAACTATCCAACGATAGTCCAGGTGCTGCTCAATTGAGCTTATACTTTGATTATTCGTCGTGATTTCGACTTGAATATTAGAGTGCTGTTCGAATTCGGACTATGCTCTGTTATTCGTTGTGAATCCGATTGAATTACCGAGTATTGCACTGATTAATCGTTGTGAAGGTTTAATCTCGTGAATTGACGTAATTGCTGTATTAGTTACTAACCTGCCTGTGTGTGCATTGTGTTAAATTAGGTTTAATCAAGGCTAATCAGTAGGCTTATCTATTTGCTCGTTAATCTGCAATGTGAGTCATTCTTCTTTTTAACTGTTTTCTCACAGTTTGTGAGTAAGTATTACAATACCTCAAAATTATTTTCAAGGTTATAATTATAGGGATTAAGTCTTTGTAATCACCAAATTACAGCTGGTATGTGGGGTATTGTGCACATTACTATTTTATCACTCTATGTGAGTGAGTATCACTCTATGTGAGTGATTACTACTCTGTGTGAGTAAACCGTCACTATTGGGGCGACGGGACCCAATAGTGGTATGACCACAGTCACAGATCCGGTCGAGTGACAAATACCCATTCTTGATAATTGGTTGATAGAAACATCGTAATCGCTCTTAATACTGTAAATTTATAACTAACGGGTCGTTTTAGAAAATGGAATGATTCACTCAGTATTTCCCCGCTGACAAAACCTTTTTCAAACATGTTTCAGGTGATCTGTGTGATCCAGGAAAAGTGCAGTAAAGCACTATCAAGCTCAGGGAAGTGGCTCATTGTAAATAAATAAAACATGTTTTGGAAAAATAAAGATTTCTGTGTGAAATCAACCTATTGTAAATTTTGGATTTTATCCCTTAAACTTTATGTAATATACTAAACAAGTATTTTCCGGTGAAAAGATCCTGTTAATCAAAGACTTCCGCTGTCGCATAAAGTAAATACCACGGGTACCACTGGGACTGCTCGCGGCTCCCGATTCCGTCCAGGGTGGGTCGGGGGTCGTGACAGAAGGTGGTATCAGAGCTAATAAATAATTAATAACTATTGAGCCACTGATCGAGCCATTGATTTAAGCCTATTACGGAATTAATTATTTGACAAAATACTTAATCCTACTAGTTATCATTCTGTGATTATTTGTTGTATTAACTGATTATTTGATAGTTACAGTATGGGTAAACAAAAGCTGTCTGCTATCTACCACAAACTAGATGTTGCATCTTCTTCTAAAAACCCAGTAAATTTAGAAGAAGGAATCTTTGTCCGCAAGGCAAACTATGAAAATCCTCTTTCCCCAGAGAAAAGGGATTCGATACTTAAAAAGAGTCAGGAGAAAAAGAAACCCCGAACCAAGAGAGTTAGGTTTAACCCAGAAGTCCAAGAGTTGGGTAATAGTACACCTTGGGAGGATAAAATAGACAAGAAATGGGCAAATTTCTATATGCTAGCTACGGTAGCAGAAAATGTCAATCTCTAAATATCTGATAAATTGGGTCTAGTAAGAGAAATCACAATCCAGTAAATAAATAAAGTGCTAGTGTGTTTATTTCTGTTGTCCTTTGTATAAATTAGTATGCAATAAAACTTCAGTGTTTGTTTGTTAAACTTTGTTCCAAAGTTTTAACATTGCATTCTTGTATTTTTGCATATATACTATGCAGCATGAATGAGATGTCGGAAGCATTCCAGAATCTCAACTTATATCCAGTGCCTATCGAAGTCTCTCACGACTTTACTGGTTACATTGCTGACATAGAAGAACCTGTGGAATTCAAAGCTCCACCGCTGGAAAAAGCCAAACCTAAAAAGAAGCGAAGATACGTAGGGTGGAGGAAAGTACGCCGTAGGAAACCAACTACTAGGAGACTTCCTAAAATAGAAAATCCTGTGAGCATGAACAAGGGAAAAGAAATAGAAACTGGAGAAAGTTCGAAACCACCAGAAAAGGAAATAGGAATAGATCTTAAGCAAAAGGGAATAGAAATTGGCGAAAGCTCTAAACAGTCTGAGGAAATCACGTTCCAAGACGAAATAAATCGTCTACTGGATAATTGTGATGTTCTAGAGCCTATCAACAATAATCTTTTCTCTTATCCTGTTACAGCCCAATTTCCACTAAACCTAGGACCAGCTATTCCAGACCCACTAGTTCACACCAGACCATTAGGCCAAATGGAAGAATGGTGGACTAATGACTGGCAATTCCAAAATATAGTTAATAGTCCCTATAGTTTTCTCCCACAGTTTGATCCAGAACCTATCCCTAATCCGCCGATGAGCTATGAAAATTTAGTTGAGTTACGTCAGTTTGGTGAAGAACTGATAGGCACGGGGAATAGGATCCGGGAAATGGGGGAGCAGATCTCTTGGAAGTACGACGAGAGGGAGCGTCGTTACTAAAACTGCCAGTGGACCAAAAGATAGGAAGGGCTGGAAAAAGTTTGTCTGTATTATAACTAATAAAGTAAAAAAAAACTGATTCTGTAAAATGGGCAATAAAACCTTGTAAGATATGGTGTGTACGGATGCATATACAATATACAATAACAAAATGACAGTCGAGAAATCGACAATTTTGGTTATGTTTGTATGTTGTAGTAATTTATATGTTCATCTGTGCTAAATTTGTTATTAAGTTAGACACTAATAATTCCTACTAATTAGCAGATGGAAAATGCTAACAATGAACCAATTAATGAAGTAAATCAATCTGAGCAAGAACAGGAAGATCAATATATAACCCGACAAGATATTGAGCACTTTATCGCCCAAGGGATAGCCAATGCTATTCCAGAAATTGTAGCTGCTGTTCAGAAACCTGCCAAACCACAATTAATTCCTAGTAAACGTATTCCAGAAGATAACGGCAGTAACAGCATAAATGGAGGCGGCAATCATGATGATCATGATCCGCAACAGGCCCCACTCCCTAAGAGAATAAAAACTGCAACGCCTGGTTGCACTTACAAAGAATTTCTTGCTTGCAAACCCGCAGAATTTGCAGGTAATGAAGGGGCAACTGCAACACTGCGTTGGTTGGAGAAAACCGAGGCAGTAATTGCAATAAGCAAATGTGCCGAAGAGGATCAAGTGATGTATGCATCAAATCTGTTCAAAGAAGGAGCACTAGAATGGTGGAACACGGTCCTCCAGGCAAAAGGAAGAAGGATAGCCTATGCTATGAGTTGGGAAGAATTTAAGAGTCTTGTAGAGAGAAAATTCTGTCCCGAATATGAAAAAGACCAAATGGCAAACAAATTCCTAAGTCACCGTATGACAGGGGTAGATTGCCGGGGCTATACTTCGACATTCTTTGAATATGCAAGGGTAGTGCCAACACTGGCTTCGCCAGAACCGGTACTTATCTCTCGTTACATCTGGGGGTTAATTAGTGAAATCCGAAACACCGTTAAAGCTGCGAGACCTCGTACCATTGACGATGCGGTAGAATTAGCTAACACCCTGACGGATGAATTAGTACGCACAAGAGAGGAAGACCGCAAGAAAGAATTAGCTCAAAAGATTACCCAAGGATTTCGTGTAGGTAATACCAAGAAAAGAGGAATGGGGCAATCCTCATCACCTCCTTTCTGCAGAAATTGCAAAAAGAAGCATTATGGACAATGCAATATAGTTTGCAATTTTTGCAAAATGAAAGGACATCGGCAAGAAGACTGCAGGAAGAAAACAAGAATTTGCTATAATTGCAGAGAAAGAGGTCATTTCCAATTTGAATGTCCTAAATTAGCTAAACCTGTAGCCAACCAAACCAAACCAGCTGAAGGAGCAACCAAGAGAAATGCGCGGGCATTCCAGCTGACCACTCAAGAGGCCAAACTCATTCCGGATGTGATAGCTGGTACGTTCCTAGTACATGACGTATTTGAAAAAGTATTATTTGACTCTGGTGCGAACCAAAGTTTTATTAATACTTCATTTTGTCAAGCTCTTAAAATACCATTAACCACTCTTAGGCAAATTTTCACAGTTGAAACTGCAGAAGGAAATTCTGTGAACATAGATAAAATCTGGCAAGAAGGAAAAATAGAATTATTAGGCCATAAGTTTTCTGCAAATCTGTTACCAATGAATTTAGCTGGATTCGATGTGGTACTAGGAATGGATTGGTTAGTAGCCAACCACGCACGAATCCTATGTGACAAAAATGCTGTAGAAATTCAAACACCTACAGGAGAAGTAATTTTAATTACTGGAGATAGACCTCGAAAGCCACTAAAATTCATCTTAGTAATGAAATTGGCTAGTTATTCAAGAAAACAGGAAATGGTGTACATGATTTCAGTAATCATTAACACTAAAGATAAGGAACTTCAGGACATCCCGGTAGTGTCAGAATACCCAGACGTTTTTCCAGAAGAATTACCTGGATTACCACCTGATAGAGAAGTAGAATTTAGAATCCATTTAATTCCAGGTACTGCACCAATAGCTAAAGCACCATATAGATTAGCACCTACCGAAATGCTAGAATTGAAAAAGCAATTAGAAGAATTATTAAGCAAAGGATTCATACAACCTAGTTCATCCCCTTGGGGTGCACCAGTGTTGTTTGTGAAAAAGAAAGATGGATCAATGAGAATGTGTATCGATTATAGAGAATTGAATAAGGTTACGATTAAGAATCGATACCCACTACCTAGGATTGATGATCTTTTTGATCAATTGCAAGGAGCTAGGTATTTCTCTAAGATAGATTTAAGATCTGGATATCATCAGTTGAAGGTACAAGAAGAAGACATACCTAAAACTGCCTTTAGAACTAGGTATGGTCATTATGAGTTTACAGTCATGCCCTTTGGATTAACGAATGCCCCAGCAGCATTCATGGACATGATGAATCGAGTCTGTAAACCATACTTGGATAAATTTGTGATCGTTTTCATCGACGATATACTTATTTACTCCAAAAGCCAAAAAGAACATTGTGAACACTTACACGTTCTCTTAACTTTGTTAAGAAAAGAAAGGCTTTATGCCAAATTCTCGAAATGTGAATTTTGGCTGCAAGAAGTACAATTCTTAGGTCATGTGGTAAATCATGAAGGTATCCATGTAGATCCTGCTAAGATAGAAGCAATTACAAAGTGGAAAGTCCCACAAACAGCTATGGAAATAAGAAGTTTTCTAGGCTTAGCTGGATACTATAGACGATTTATCAAAGATTTTTCTAAGATAGCCGTACCATTAACTAAGTTAACCTGTAAAGCTGCTAAGTTTGAATGGGGACCTAGACAAGAAGAAGCTTTTAAGATTTTAAAGCATAGATTGACGAATGCACCAATCTTAGCTTTACCCGAAGGAACAGAAGACTTTGAAGTATATTGTGATGCTTCAAAATTAGGCTATGGATGTGTGTTAATGCAACGCAAGAAGGTAATTGCGTATGCTTCTAGACAATTGAAAAAGCACGACGAAAATTATACGACTCATGATCTAGAAGTAGGAGCCATAATTTTTGCCCTTAAGATATGGAGACATTATCTGTATGGAAGTAAGTTTACGGTTTATACAGATCATAAGTGTTTAAGATATATATTTGGGCAAAAAGAGTTAAACATGAGGCAAAGAAGATGGATGGAGATGCTGAGCGATTACGACTGTGATATTCAATATCACGAAGGAAAGGCAAATGTAGTTGCCGATGCCTTAAGTCGTAAGTACCATGAAAAACAGAAACGAGTCTGTGCTCTGAGGTTAAATCTACAAGTAGATTTAATGGCACAAATTAAAGAAATTCAGAAAACAGCAATCCAAGACGATGCTGAAGGAATGAAAGGTTACCTAAAAGAACTAGAACAAGGAAATGATGGAATTTGGAAATTCCATAAGTAACGAATTTGGGTACCTAAGCAAGGAGAGTTAAGAAATAAGATTTTAGAAGAAGCTCATAAATCTAGGTATACCATGCACCCAGGAAACAATAAAATGTATCAAGATTTAAGGAATAATTTCTGGTGGATAGGAATGAAAAAGGATATAGCCGAATACGTATCCAAGTGCTTAACTTGTTCACAAGTTAAAGCTGAACACCAGAAACCTTCAGGACTACTACAACAATTAGAAATGCCTGTATGGAAATGGGAACTCATAACAATGGATTTTGTTACCAAGTTACCCAGAACCAGAAAAGGTAATGATGCTATTTGGGTAATTGTCGATCGATTAACCAAATCAGCTCATTTCCTACCAATGAAAGAAACCTTTAGCATGGAAAGGTTAGCACAACTGTACGTGGACGAAGTAGTATCCCTACATGGAGTCCCGCTCTCCATTGTATCGGATAGAGATAGTCGTTTTACTTCTCATTTCTGGACAAGTTTTCAGAAAGCAATGGGAACTCGACTAAATCTAAGTACCGCATATCATCCACAAACAGACGGACAGAGTGAAAGGACAATACAAACTCTAGAAGACATGCTCCGAGCATGTGTAATTGACTTTGGTGGTAATTGGGATATCCATTTACCATTAATTGAATTCTCCTATAACAATAGTTATCATTCAAGCATCGAAGCTGCACCATTCGAAGCACTGTATGGACGCAAGTGCAGAACCCCAGTATGTTGGGCAGAAATAGGAGAAAGTCAATTATCAGGTCCTGAAATTGTACAAGAAACTACTGACAAGATAACTCAGATCAAGGAAAGACTGAAAACAGCTCGAGATCGTCAGAAAAGCTATGCAGACAATCATCGCAAGCCTTTAGAATTTCAAGTCGGAGATAAAGTACTTTTAAAAGTTTCTCCTTGGAAAGGAGTAGTACGATTCGGTAAGAAAGGAAAGCTGAGTCCCAGATACGTAGGACCATTTCCAATAAGCCAACGAATAGGACCAGTTGCTTATCGTTTACAACTACCAGAAGAATTAGCTGGAGTACATGATGTATTTCATATATCTAATCTCAAGAAATGTCTATCAGATGAGTCCCTGATAGTACCTCTTCAAGATGTAGAGGTGAACGAAAATTTGAAGTTTATAGAGAAACCACTACAGATCGAAGATAGAAAAGTCAAATTTCTCAAACACAAACGACTGGTGTTGGTCAAAGTCAAATGGAATTCAAGGAGAGGACCAGAATACACTTGGGAGCTAGAATCAGAAATGAAGCGCAAATATCCTCATTTATTCCCATAAATCTCGAGGACGAGATTTTCTTAAGGTGGGGAGGATGTAACAACTGCCACTAAAATCCATAATTAGGATGGTAATTAGCTATTAAGGAAACCCTAATTGAGAAACCCAAGTAATTCCGCATAAACCCTAAAATTTTCGTAACAATCGGAATTAGGATCAGGGCCCCTAAAACTCAGGGGGGGTTAAACCCTCGTGGATGTTTATCCTCTAAACTTGCTGGAGAAGTAAAAATTCGTTTGATTAACAACTCATCCAAGCTACTGGGACACGAACCTAACCTAGCCTAGAATATAACCCGTCGCGCCACGCGACAGGACCAGGTTTCCCTGTCACGACACGCGAGGGAGCACATTTTTCAGATATAAATAGGGGACGTTGGCACTTGAATTTTGGTGTTCATTCGACGTCCAAATTCTCTGTAACCATCAAGTTATAGCGAATATCGTTCACACAAAACACTCACCGATCACGAAGTGCTGCCGCAATCAGGGTAATAACTCGATCGCTATTATGATTCAACGTCCGATCGATTATAACTATCCAACGATAGTCCAGGTGCTGCTCAATTGAGCTTATACTTTGATTATTCGTCGTGATTTCGACTTGAATATTAGAGTGTTGTTCGAATTCGGACTATGCTCTGTTATTCGTTGTGAATCCGATTGAATTACCGAGTATTGCGCTGATTAATCGTTGTGAAGGTTTAATCTCGTGAATTGACGTAATTGCTGTATTAGTTACTAACCTGCCTGTGTGTGCATTGTGTTAAATTAGGTTTAATCAAGGCTAATCAGTAGGCTTATCTATTTGCTCGTTAATCTGCAATGTGAGTCATTCTTCTTTTTAACTGTTTTCTCACAGTTTGTGAGTAAGTATTACAATACCTCAAAATTATTTTCAAGGTTATAATTACAGGGATTAAGTCTTTGTAATCACCAAATTACAGCTGGTATGTGGGGTATTGTGCACATTACTATTTTATCACTCTATGTGAGTGAGTATCACTCTATGTGAGTGATTACTACTCTGTGTGAGTAAACCGTCACTATTGGGGCGACGGGACCCAATAGTGGTATGACCACAGTCACAGATCCGGTCGAGTGACAAATACCCATTCTTGATAATTGGTTGATAGAAACATCGTAATCGCTCTTAATACTGTAAATTTATAACTAACGGGTCGTTTTAGAAAATGGAATGATTCACTCAGTATTTCCCCGCTGACAAAACCTTTTTCAAACATGTTTCAGGTGATCTGTGTGATCCAGGAAAAGTGCAGTAAAGCACTATCAAGCTCAGAGAAGTGGCTCATTGTAAATAAATAAAACATGTTTTGGAAAAATAAAGATTTCTGTGTGAAATCAACCTATTGTAAATTTTGGATTTTATCCCTTAAACTTTATGTAATATACTAAACAAGTATTTTCCGGTGAAAAGATCCTGTTAATCAAAGACTTCCGCTGTCGCATAAAGTAAATACCACGGGTACCACTGGGACTGCTCGCGGCTCCCGATTCCGTCCAGGGTGGGTCGGGGGTCGTGACACAAACTGATGAAGATAGTTTTCAATCTGAAGTTGTGAAAAATGTTGTTGAAAATGTGCTAAAATCTGACAGTGACTCCACAGTAAAGGGTGATGAATGTTTTCTAGACAATTACATCCCGAAACTTAAGTCCCAGGACAACTTAAGTGATGAACCGACTCTTGTCATGTACAAGATGAGTGGTTCTGATAAGTTGTACTCGGATACTGAGTTTCCGATCTGTGATGATCACTAGATCTGCGATGAATTCGATTTAACATGCGGAATCCGTTAAATCAAACCGTAATCGTGCATGAAAACGTAAATAAACAACGTTTTATTACGTATCAACGACAATCGGATAGAGTTTCGACTCGATCTACACACTAGACACTCGAAATATAAGAATCAAGACGAAACCGAGAGTGTTGATGTTGTATATTATGAAAATCTGATGAAGATAGTATTCAATCTGAAGTTGTGAAAAATGTTGCTGAAATTGTGCTAAAATCTGATAGTGACTCCACAGTAGAGGATGATGAATGTTTTCTAAACAATTACATCCCAAAACTTAAGTCCCAGGACAACTTAAGTGATGAACCGACTCTTGTCATGTACAAGATGAGTGGTTCTGATAAGTTGTACTCGGATACTAAGTTTCCGATCGAAAACGTGAATGTGGATAAACTGAAGAAGGTTTTCAAACTTGTTGAGATCGATGTTTCTAAGGTTAAAGGATTGACAAGTTCTAAGAGGTTTTTGAACTTTCAACGCGATAAATCTTACTACAAGAAACCAGTTGTGCCACCACGTTTTAACAAAAACAATCAAAACTGAAGGTTGGGTGGACATCAGGGTGGTAAAAATTACCCAAGAAAGAATTTTCAGAAAACCAAGTTTGTTGAAAAGAAAACTTTTGTGAAGAGCTCAAGCTCGATTTCCAAACAAGAATCGGAAATTTTCTCTAAAACAAATGAAGAATTCTTTGCAAAAAAGGCCTCATAGCCGCAAACCGAAGGTAAAAGTCGGGAAGTTGATACCCGAACATGCTTCAAATATAACCAAATTGGTCATATTGCACGAAAGTGTACCAATTTGAAACCTAAGTATGTGGTTGTTGAGAATTCAAAGAAGAAAAATGATGTCAAAGGCAAAGCGCCTATGTTTGTTGAAAAGAAGCTTCCAAAATCTGAAAACATTAAAACCAAATCTGAACCTGTTAAACAACCGTTAAAGAAAAATGAACATTTTTACAAACGGGTTGCTTCTCCACAACAAATATGGAAACCGAAATCTCAAGCAAAGACATCAAATGAATCAAAACCAAAGGTTTCTAACAGTGCTGCAAAACATACATCTTCAACCAAACCGGTTAAGATGAATGTACCTTTAGATTATTATGAAAAGCTTGAGAAGCAAACTTCTTCGACCCCACCGGGCAAGAAGTATGTTCCAAAGAAGGTTCAACCATCTGGTCAACATAAAAATGATGAATTCTTTCTATACAAAGAGGTTGAGGTTGGAACCGAGGAAAGTTTGAAAATGAACAACAAAAACTTCCCACCACTGTACACAACTATAACTCACATTAACGTCGAGCTACCCGAGTCAAAGGAGGCTTGGGTTGCTTCAACTTCTAACTAATTTCATGTGAAATGTGCAGGAGCTCCTAAGATCTATTTCAAAGTGGATTATGGATAGTGGAGCGTCCCGGCACATGACAGGGCGAAAGACCCGTCTATACGACGTTAGAGGTTTTAATGGTGGTTTGTTGGTTTCGCAGGAAACCAAGGTGGTCGAATAATCGGGGAGGACACGTTATCTAACGGTGTCGTTACTTTTGAAAGAGTCAACTACATACCAGAGCTGGAGAATAATTTGCTCAGCATTTCTCAGATTTGTGACAGGATGTACACAACGCATTTTACTGACAAGGAGTGTCTGATTTTGAAGCCGGGGTTTGTTATCCCCAAGGAGTGGATCATTATGCGAGCACCAAGGGTAAACGATCTGTACGTGTTGGACATGAGCGTTGCTACGACTACCACGGGTCACCCTCAGTGTTTCGTATTGAAAGCTACCGAAAAGGAGTCAGTGTTGTGGCATCGAAAAATGGGCCACATTCACTTACGTAAGAAGAATCACCTGATGCATAACGATCTTGTTAAAGGTGTTCATCTGAAGGGTTTTCATCTGGAGGGAGAATGTATTAGTTGTCTGAAAGGAAAGCAACACAAGAAATCTCATCTCAAAAAAATGGTGAACTCAGTCTCGAAGCCACTTGAAAGACTTCACACGGATCTCTTCGGTCCTGTGAATGTCAAGAGTATTACTGGAGATCTTTACTGCCTAGTGGTTACCGATGACTATTCGAGATTTTCGTGGGTGATGTTCCTGAAGTCTAAAGATGAAACATTTGAGAGTTTGCTGAAGTTGTTCAGAAAGATAGAGAATCTGTACTAGTCCCGCATTTGCAGACTACGAAAGTGACAATGGTACGAAGTTCAAAAACAAAAAAATGGAAGAATTTTGTGATCGACGAGGTATATTGCAAGAGTTCAGCGCGCCGTACACTCCACAGCAGAATGGAATTGCCAAAAGAAAGAATCGGACGCTGATCGAAATGGCACGAATGATGTTAGCAGATTCAAAGCTTCCCATCAACATTTGGGGAGAAGCCGTATCTGCCGCTTGCTATACTCTCAACAGGGTACTTACTGTGAAGAAGCATAATAAAACGTGTTTCGAGCTCCTCAATAAACGCAAGCCTAATCTGGAATATCTAGAGTCATTCGGGTCTCCCTGCACAGTTCTAGATCCTGATAGAAAGTTTGGATCAAAGAGTTTGGAAGGAATCTTTGTAGGCTACTCCAGTCCACTTAGACGGGTGTTTGTTCCAAGTCTCGGGAGGATAATCGAAACTCAACACGTGGAATGTCAAGGATACACAATGCCTCCACAGAAACTCGTAGACTCATGGCGATTCGATTATGATGCTTTATGGGATTCATTCGATTTACCAGAAGAGACAGAGTACTTTGATCAATTAGACATATTCCGGGATTATAAAGCTTCCAAGGGTAGATTGCTAGCAAAATCTTCAAAACGTAACAAACTTCTGATGATCATGAAGCTGGTCCCAGTCACGCTGGTGAAAGGGATGTTTTGCAGCAAACTCACACTTCGGAACAAGAGCCTACTCCAGAAAATCAAACAACAGTTGATGATGATTCAGAGACTGACTCGGTTAGCCTAACATTTGATCGTGGTGATTCAGAACCTGAGGGGGAGCAGATCCAATCTTCAGACCAGATAGTTCATGTTGATAAACAAGTTGCGGACCAGAATGTCACAAATTCGGAAGGCGAGGTGAACGTTCCCGGTGAAGTTATGCCGAGGACTTTATCTTATCACCCCGAGGAGTTGATTATAGGAGAACTGCAATCAGGAGTTCGAACAAGAAGCCAAATTGACCATGGCCTTACATGTTTTTATACTAAAATTCCTCCATTACAAACTGAATTCTCACTCAGTTGCTTTATTTCGCAGATTGAACCTTGAACATATAAAGAAGCACCGACGTAAGAATCGTGGGTCAATGCAATGCAAGTGGGGCTAGGTCAATTTGAGAAACTCGGAGTTTGGAAACTTGTCGACCTACCTGACGGGCACAGAAAGATAAACACCAAGTGGGTGTTCAAATGCAAGAGAGATGATCGAGGAGTGATAGTCAGAAACAAAGCTCAACTTGTTGTTTAGGGCTTTAGTCAGCAAGAGGGGATAGACTTCACAGAGGTTTACGCTCCAGTTGCCCGACTCGAAGCCATCAGAATATTTCTTGCTTTCGCTTCATGGAAAGGATTTAAGGTTTACCAGTTAGATGTCAAGTCGGCGTTCCTTTACGGAAAGGTGAAAGAGGAGGTCTACGTCGGTCAGCCACCGGGCTTTACCGATCTGATACACAAAGACAAGGTCTACCTCCTGGACAAAGCGCTGTATGGACTGCATCAGGCCCCGAGAGCCTGGTACGAGACACTCTCTCAACACTTGCTTTCCAACGGCTTTATCCGAGGAAAGGTGGATGCTACACTCTTCACCAAGGAAGTCGTTGGTCATCTGTTGATCGTTCAGATATATGTTGATGACATTATATTCGGGTCAACAAATGACGAACTCTACAAAGAATTCAAACAAGTGATGAAGCAGAAGTTCGAGATGTCTTCAATGGGTGAGATGAAGTTCTTCCTAGGGCTGCAAGTTGATCAGATGCCAGAAGGAACTTTCATACATCAAACGAAATACGTCTACGACGTTCTGGAGAAATTTGGGATATCCGAGACGGCACAAATGTCCACCCCATTAGCAACTAATCACGGTATCAACCCTGATCTCACCGAAGAGAAGGTCGACGAGACGCTATACCGTTTGATGATTGGTTCGCTGATGTACTTGATAGCATCCAGACCTAACATAATGTACCCAACATGCCTCGCGGCCCGATATCAGTCGAGTCCTAGAGCCTCGCACATGTCTATCGTCAAAAGGATCCTACGCTACCTGAGAGGAACCCCAAGCCTGGGGTTGTGGTATCCCAAAGACGGAGATTTCAAGCTCGAAGGATATTTAGACTCAGATTTCTGCTGTAAAATCAATTCAAAGTCAACAACTGCAGGATGCCAATTCTTTGGACCTCGTCTGGTCACTTGGCAGTCTAAGAAGCAAACCTCTGTTGCTCTTTCGACTTGTAAAGTAGAGTACGTGTCAGCCAGCAGCTGCTGTTCGCAGATTCTGTGGATCCAGCAACAGATGCGAGATTACGGTTTGCAATTTCTTACCTCTCCTATATTTGTTGATAACGAGGCTGCAATCAACATAACAAAAAATCAGGTACATCACGCTAAAACTAAACACATAGAAATTCAACATCACTTCATCCGAGATTGTTACGAGAAGAAGTTGATTCGAATAGATAAAATCCATACCGATGAACAAAAGGCAGATTTACATACCAAAGCATTTGATAAATCACGATTTTTATACTTATTAAAATTGAATGTTATGAAACTTTTGTCGTCAGGGGGAGACATAGTTGGCGTTGATGAGAAAACCACAGCAGATGATGTTGAAAAGCAGACTGCTTTGGTTTGTCGACTTTTTAGTTGTTTTCGTATTTAGGGGGAGATAGTATATTTCAGAAAATATAAAAATACTAAAAAATGCAAAAATACAAAAACAATAGAAATTTTCAAAATCTAAAAACATTAGAAAACCCAAAAAGAGTTTTGTGTAAAAAGAGGAAATGATAGTACATCAGCTAGACTGTTACGGTATGCTAAAGAAATGTAAAGTTTTAAAAGCGTTAAACGGTCTCACTGATGATATGCCGATAGGTTTTTACACATTTAATAGACTTTTTCGGGATATAAACATAAAAATCATTTCTTGCTTATTTCATGGGGAACATCTCTCGGATATATAGGTAACCCCTGAAATTTTGTTTGAAAGATTTTCTATTTCTGACATACTAGGTCTATGTACTTGATGATATCTGGGTTATTATACCAGGACTTCTGATTTTGCGGAAGCAATAACCTAGTCCCCGTATAATACTCTGCACGGCTTTAATTCTTAAAGCCTCCCCTCAGCATAAAAAATGATAAACATTGAAAAATGTGAATCATGTGTTGTTGAAGAAAAGATCCCTAAGTGGGACACACCTTAAAGTCGAGCCATCATCTCTTTATCTGAACGGAAGTTCTAACCTGAGCTCTCATGGTCTCGTACTACCCTTTACAGATATCATTTAAGTATGTTCACCTGTAAGACTGCATATAGGAATCTGGATACGACAGTATATTCTGAGGTGAGACACGCGAATAAGTTAAGTACTTAAAACATCTAATTCGTATCCTGAATAAGTTGAAGTTTGTGTGAGAATTTAAAAGGATCAGTATATCGACAATCTAGGTGAACTGTTTAAAACTTAGTGTGAAATTAAGCTCAACGGTACCTGTGACTAGTCGGCAGCTGATATGATCCTCTAACACGACTCACAAAAATATGTTTGTAAATAGTTTACTGTTTACTTTACAGCATTTCATTTTAGTATAGCTTAAAACCCAGAAAGATTTTAGTGTGTTTTAGCATAAACTTTCTGAAAATTCACAAAGATTTTATCTTCTGCTTTAGTTTACGACAAACCAAGGTGGAAAGCTGATATTCGGAATCTCAAAAGTGAAGCAAAGCATGAAGTTTCTGAGCTGAACAACTGGATTGGGAGCTAATCATAATGTTTGAGATTTTCTAAGTCAAAACAAGTTCATTGACTTGATAATTGTACATTTTTCAGAAAAAGTGTTAAAAAAATTTTGAGCAAAATGTCAGTTAGTTCGTTACGGGTCAACCAAGGTCATTAATTTGGACTTGGTAGGCAAATTGAGTAACTAGGGTCATTACCTAGATACTTGAGTGGATATCTAAAAACTGACCAAAACGGATAAAATTTGAGAAAATTGAAAAAGTTAAAATTTTGAAAAGTTGGATGGAACGAATGACCATCCGATCGGAGGACCTTCCGATCGGATGACCATCCGTTGGCGGTCGACCCTATATAAGGGTCAACAGTTCAAGTCAAAGTCATTCGCTCGAACTGTCTTCCGTCACACTCACCATTCTCTCTCAACTGATTTTGATCTTTTCACACATTCTTGCCATTCCACTTACATAGGATTGTTGGCACACTCATCACTCACTATGGGAAAGGTAAGTCTCTCAAATTTCACCCCTCAATTTTGTGTATTTGATGTTTATAAGGGCCGACAGTGTGAACAGATGTATATCCTTAGATCTAGGATTGTTTAGACATTGTTTTCATGAATTGGACTTAGATCTTGGATTATTGGCCTTAGATTGATAGATTCGCCGTTCCAATTTCACTAAAAACATCATGGATTTGAATCTAGGATAGATTAAGGGTGTCGGCAGCCGAGGTGTTTAAAGTCAAATTAAACCCAATCTAGGAAGTTTTGAAAAAAAATTGAACATAGGGTTTTGATTATCGACCAATTCTTTGAGAGAAATTTTGATCAATTTTGTAATATGTTGAAATTTTTGATCTTTGATTGTTGATATTCATAAATGTTCTTGGTCACTTGGAACGAATGACAATCCAATCGGATGACCATCCGATCGGAGGGCCATCCGATCCATGACATACCATTGTTTGAATAATTTTCTAAGTGTTTGTATGTTGAATGATAAACGTTTGAATTTTTGATGTATTCATGCTCAACTGTTACTCATACTGTGAATCGAATGACCATTCAATCGGATGACCATCCGATCAGATGGCCATCCGATCCAAACAAACTCACATGTTTGTTTGTTCAAATGTGCTTAACTGTTTATCATTTTTGAGTCAAATGATCATTCGATCGGATGACCATCTGATCCAAATGCATTTTCATGTATATATCATTCTTTGAACAGAATTGTTTCAATCGAATGATGTCACACCCTGTTTTCCACACGTTTCACCGGTGGGCCCGGTGGGGGATTACCGTGACGTAGTTGGCAACAATATAGTCAAACAACACAATATTTAAATGCACAGCGGAAGCATATAGATATATTTCAACCAACAAATGTAATATCCAAGTATCACAAGTAGTCGAAATAATCCACAGGGGATCAAAAAATAAAATAGGAATATAATGTTCAACAGATAGTGGTATCCAGGCTTGCGAAACTCTAACAATGCTAAGGAGTGGCCAGCCTATTTCGTGTAGAACCTGCATTTAATCTTTTTGGGGAAAATACGTCAGTTTACACTGGTAAATACATTCAACCGACACTTCAAAAAAGAGAGTTTAATAAACATTGATTTGAATGCACGTGGCACAAACTTTTATAACTTGGGATAATTAATCAAATCTAATCTTGTAAAAGAATTACATGTTCGTTACGCTTTCAGTCGCCCGGTTCGTGCCGGGTTTAAGGTTAATTGACACACCACATAGTACAAACCGCGACGGGAAAACCAACGGTTATACCTTTATAAGTATGCACACATTGTCGGGTGTACGCCTACACCAGCGTGTCAAGGTCGTGGCCATTTCGTAAAATGATGCCAAGGATATCCGGGACATGGTCATTAAACTCCCAAAAGCGTAACACAAACAAAACCAATTTTCAAGCGGGTTACGTTGATAATACCCAACTACTAATGAGTTAGGGTCAATTGCCCGACCAAGCGGTATTTTATATACCGTACCCCAAGCCCGTATAAGGGAAAATAAGTTAAAAGTATTTACCTGAGCAAGTAATAACCACAACAAGCAAATGCAAATATCTTTTACTGGTCTCCTATTCTGGAACAAAGGTTTATAATAACCTATTAGAATCCTAACGGGTCTTTTAATTTAGCCTAAGCTTAGACCGGTTAGTTTCGAAGGATATGTACGGTTTAATCGCATGAAGGCGAAAACCGGGAATGGAATGTGGTTTGGACCCAACAAGTTCAGAGACTTGTATATTATGGGTAAACTAAACACATTCTGGATTTAGAGATAAAAATGACAAGGTTGGACCCGTTTCGGCTAATTTATGTAAACTAGTTACATAAACTGGACCGAACGCGTAAATGGCGTAACGGGTAACCGTAAGAGTCCTACACAGGTTTCCTAAGTTAATATGCTCTGAAGAGGTTGTGGTATCAGTAGGATACCTTCCATTATGCCCATAATGAGTTTAATCCCAATATACACCCCGTAGGGGTATTTACATCAGGGTATAAAAGGTTTGGTGTCGAAATTTGGGTTTAAATAGGCTTTATGCTAATTGCGCCATTTAATCATTAAAGTTTTCTTAATTGCGCTATTTAGCATAACTCCTATTCTAGACCTCGGATTGACATGAAATTTTAGGGACATGTTTAGAAATCAGTAACTAAGGTTATTGTCCTTTCGCATATCCAAAATTCTCGTTTTAAAGTCAAAAGGGCATTATGGTCAATATTTAAGCATATAACGGAAATGTGCAAATGACTTGGACAAACAACGAACCAGCCACAGAGGTTATACCATCATGTGACCTGGTCCTAAGAGAGTCCTAAGGCATATCTAAATCATACCAAATCGGGTCAGAACTGAAGTCAAAGCAAAAGTCAAAGTTTTGCGACTTTCGGTTCCAAACCGGGTCAAAACAGTAAATGGTCGGATCAAACAAGCTTAGACCAGTTATAATCCTTATTATCAAGTTATATGAGTGATAAAATAGGTTACATGCCATCTACATTATTATTTATGCATTAAATCGGAAATTAGCATTCTGTTGACTTTTTCTAAGCAACTTTGACCCGACATTTGGACTAGTTAGAGTGGGAATTAGAGGGTGCCCTTTTAGGGGTTTAATGCCCACATAATTACCAACATATAACTACCTTTGATTCGACTAATCACTGGACCATTTGTGATTAATCGTTAAGTCAATGGTTAATTACGACGGTTTGACTTCTAAGCTATAACTAAGCAAAAACTTAACTAATAAGGGTGGAGCACACTTACTGAAGTCCTATGCACGACCAGAGATGAGTAGTGAAGACACTTGAGCTCCAGAAATGATCAGAAGTGTTGAAATGAGGTGTGGTTACAATGTGTTCATCTCATGGCCTTTTATAGTGAATTTAGATGCATTAGATCATGCCACACAACTCTACAAGTGTAACCAGATCATCAACAAGTGTCCCTGAGTGCTAGGGGTCGTCTAGGGGGCGCCCATGCTCTTGTAATAATGTCTAGAGTCGGTTAAAACACCAAACAGTGCTTCTGTCCACGTTTTCTGCAACTGGGAGTCTGACGCGGCTCGCGTAAGAGGTCCTGCAACTCTTACGCGGCCCGTATGAATCTCCTTGTCAGAGCCCATATCTTCTACTGCTAGCGCGGCCTGCGTAAAGCCCTTGCTAACCTTTACGTAGCCAGCCTGAGACCTGCTGTAAGATTTTCAAATCTTTTTCAATTATTACAGTCGGCTCTTGGCGTTTCGAAGGGGTAACTTTGCGTTTTGGGCCTTTCTTATTTACGTATAAGGGCCTCGGGACTTTTACCCAACTTATTAATCCTCGGTTATTTTATTATTACCCGAAAAGTCATAACTTTCAATGTTTGACGCTTTTCACCCCTCGCATACGAATTCGATCATAACTTTCTCATTTTATAACGGAACTTGATGAAATTTATATCGTGCATTCTAGTGAGCATATTTTATCGTTACAAAGCCTCGGGTTTGTTAAAGGGTCACTCAGAGGTACAACTTAAACATGTTGACACATTTAACCCTGTAGCTTGTAATTTCTCACTTTCTTCCACATTTCGTTCCGTATGATCCATGATTCATTCATTCGAAGGTACGAGCATCATGTAAGGTTACTTTAAAGTATATTTATCCCTTGTTGACATCTTGAACCCTTGAATTCACATACTTTCTATGTTTGTCAACTTTAGTCCCTCTTTAGTATTCTTTAACACGTCCAAGCTTATGACACGTGTCAATACATTATAAGACGCAAATTTTCGAGGTGTTACATCCTCACCCCCTTAAAAGAAATCTCGACCTCGAGATTTACTGAAAAAAATGAGGGTACTTTTCCTTCATCGTGGACTCTACCTCCCACGTGTACTCGGGACCTCTACGGGCATCCCATTTTACCTTTACAATCGGTATATACTTCCTCCGAAGCTTCTTAACCTGTCGATCCTCAATCGACACCGGTTTTTCAACAAAATTTAAGCTCTCATCGATTTGTACATCTGTATTCGGTATAACTAGCAATTCATCAGCGAAACACTTCTTTAGATTGTAGATGTGGAACACATTGTGGATACCACTGAGCTCTTCCGGTAAGTTTAACTTATACGCAACCGATCCGACACGTTCGATTACTTCGAATGGTCCAATGTATCTCGGGCTCAACTTGCCTTTCTTACTAAATCGCATCACTCCTTTCCAGGGTGATACTTTAAGCAATACCTTGTCACCTACTTCGAAGTTAAAAGGTTTACGCTTCAAATCTGCGTAGCTTTTCTGCCTATCTCGGGCAGCTTTCAAACGGTCACGAATCTGGACAATCTTGTCTGTTGTTTCAAAAATTATTTCAGGTCCTGTCATCTGGACATCTCCTTCCGCCCAACAAACGGGCGTTCTACACTTTCTACCATACAAGGCTTCGAAAGGAGCAGCCTTAATGCTCGTATGGTAGCTGTTGTTATATGAGAACTCGACTAATGGTAGGTGGCTATCCCAACTACCACCTAAGTCAATCACACATGCACGAAGCATGTCTTCCAACGTTTGGATTGTACGCTCACTCTGTCCGTCCGTCTGAGGGTGGTAAGCCGTACTGAAGTTTAGCTGCGTGCCCAAAGATTGTTGGAAACTTTTCCAAAAATGTGACGTGTATCTGGTATCTCTATCAGAGATAATAGACACAGGCACGCCATGAAGCGATACAATCTTATCTACGAACAATTGGGCTAACATATCGGAGCTATGAGTCTCCTTAATGGGTAGGAAATGTGCTGACTTAGTCAGTCTATCAACTATTACCCATATCGTATCGTTTCCCTTCCTTGTCTTTGGCAACTTGGTGATGAAATCCATCGTCACCATTTCCCACTTCCATTCGGGAAGTTCAGGCTGTTGCAGCAAGCCTGACGGCTTTTGATGTTCAGCTTTTACTTGCGCATAAGTCAAACACTTTGCCACATAGGTGGCTATAGACTTCTTCAAGCCTATCCACCAAAAGTTTGCCTTCAAATCCTGGTACATCTTGTCCGCTCCAGGATGAATAGAATATCTGGAACTGTGGGCTTCCTGAAGGATAACGTCCCGAAGACCTCCATAAACAGGAACCCATATCCTTCCATTTAATCTTAGAATTCCGTCTTTGCCATAGGATAACTGTTCTTCAGTTACTCCTAGCTTTTCGTTAGGATAGTTAGCTTCTGACACAGCTTCCTTCTGTGCAGCTAACAATCTTTCATTCAGACTGTTCTTGATTTCAATGCTCTTGGCATTGATCCTTATTGGTTTCACTCTTTCTTTTCTGCTCAAGGCATCTGCGACTACGTTGGCTTTGCCTGGATGGTATCTTACTTCACAGTCATAATCGTTCAGAGTTTCCATCCAACGTCGCTGCCTCATATTCAAATCTTTCTGTTTGAACAGGTGTTGGAGGCTCTTGTGATCAGAATAGATCACGAATTTAATGCCATACAAATAGTGCCTCCATAGCTTTAGTGCAAATACAACGGCACCCAACTCCAAGTCATGGGTGGTGTAATTCTTTTCATGCACTTTTAACTGAAGTGAAGCATAGGCAATGACCCTGCCTTTCTGCATAAGCACACATCCCATCCCGGTGTGTGATGCATCACAGTATACTACAAATTCTTCCATTCCGTCCGGCAATGTCAACACAGGAGCATTGCTTAGCTTCTGCTTAAGGATATCAAAAGTTTCTTGCTGCCTAGGGCCCCAATTAAACTTTATATTCTTTCTAGTTAAAGAAGTTAGGGGTGCAACAATCCTTGGGAAATTTTTGATGAAGCGCCTGTAGTATCCTGCTAGCCCTAAGAAACTGCGAATCTCCGTAGGCGTCTTCGGCTCCTGCCAATTCATGACGGCTTCAACCTTAGCGGGATCCACTTGGATACCACGCTCACTGACTACATGTCCAAAGAATTGAACTTCTCGTAGCCAAAATTCACATTTAGAGAATTTGGCATAAAGCTTTTCTTGATGAAGCAGTTTAAGAATACATCGAAGATGCTTCTCGTGGTCAGCTTGACTTTTTGAGTATATGAGGATGTCATCGATGAAGACAATGACAAATTTATCCAAATAAGGCTTACAAACGCGATTCATGAGATCCATGAATGCGGCAGGTGCATTAGTGAGCCCAAAAGCCATCACTAGGAACTCGAAATGACCATAACGAGTCCTAAATGCAGTCTTGTGCACATCTTCGTCCTTGACCTTCAATTGATGGTAGCCTGACCTTAGATCAATCTTGGAAAAGTAGCTTACTCCTTGCAACTGATCGAACAGATCGTCGATCCTGGGCAAAGGATACCTATTCTTGATAGTAACCTTATTAAGCTCACGGTAATCGATGCATAGACGCATCGAACCATCTTTCTTTCTGACGAACAAGATTGGTGCTCCCCATGGAGATGAACTAGGTCTGACAAAACCTTTGGCAAGAAGATCATCTAGCTGCATTCTCAATTCTTTCATTTCTGTTGGTGCCAATCTATAAGGCGCTCTTGCAAAAGGCGCTGCTCCTGGGATGATGTCGATACTGAATTCCACTTGCCTATCTGGTGGCAAACCAGGCAGTTCTTCCGGGAAAACTTCAGGGTAGTCAGAGATGACTGGGATGTCTTCAATCTTGGGTTTCTCTTCACCAATGGTCACCTGTGCCATATAAATGACACATCCCTTCTTCAAACATCTGGATGCCTTTAGCATAGACACTTGCGCAGGCAATCCATGCCTAGTATCTCCCTGAATGGTAAGTGGTTCTCTAGACGGGGTCTTGATCACCACTTGCTTCTTATTGCACACAATCTGAGCTTGGTTATGCGATAACCAATCCATACCCAACACTATGTCGAAACCAGCTAGTTTAAAGGGTAACAGGGATAAAGGAAATGAGTGGTTCCTAACGGATATGACACATCCATCTAACACAGTTGAGACTGTTTCCATAGTCCCATCAGCTAACTCTACCTCATAATTCACACTCAAGGCTTTAACAGGCAATTTTAACAACTCACAAAACTTACTATCCACAAAGGATTTATCTGCTCCAGAATCAAATAATACTCTTGCGAATACATCATTAATGAGAAACGTACCGGTTATGACGTTGTCGTTCTGGATAGCCTCTTGAACATTCATCTGAAAGACCCTGGCATTGGTCTTTTTCCATTCTTCAGCCTTCTTCACTAGCTTCAGGCAGTTAGTCTTGATGTGCCCTTTTTCATTGCAACTATAACAAGTTGCATCCTTTAGTTTCTTGCACTCAAGAGTCCTATGCTCAGAGGACTTGCAAATCCCACATGCCTTCGGCTGGGATTTCTGTTCATACCTGCACCTCCCGAAATGGTGCTTCTTGCAAACCTTGCACTTGGGCCTATCGCCCGACTGCTGATCACCCTTCTTGGCCTCAAACCCTTCTTGTGGTCACGGTTCCCCCGATGCTTCTTGCTTGACCGACGTGAATTATCATCTTCACGTTTCCTTTTCTCAGTGTCAGCAGTGTGAGAGACAGAGATATATCTGCTACGGATCTAAATGTAGCGGGCCGAGAGGCCTTCATGCTAGCTTTAATTTCTGGGGCCAGGCCCCCAATGAAACGCGCGATCCTTTTAGGTTCTGGGGTCACAAGGTACGGAACCAATCTGGACAGGGTGTTGAAACTTGTAAGATATGCCTGGCAATCCAAGTTCTTCATAACCAGTGATAGGAAATCAGATTCTATCTTCTCGACCTCGTGTTGAGGGCAGTAGTTTTCTTTGATGAGAGCAACAAATTGCTCCCATGACATGCTGTACAAAGCAACCTTTCCAGAGGCTTGAACCAATGACCTCCACCACGCTAGGGCTTCACCTTTAAATGACTGGGATACAAACTTTACCACATCCCTCTCAGCACAACCACTTATGTCCACAACAGTGTCCATTTCGTCCAGCCAGGTCATGCAATCCACAGCGCCTTTTTCCCCAGTAAAATCTCGGGGCTTGCAGGAAACGAAATACTTATATGTGCAACCCTTGGCACGAGGTGCATTATCGAACACTATTTTCTTGGGACGGACACTATTCTCATTTGATGAATGCCGATCATCATCTTTCTTAGGTTTAGACTGGGTAGAGGGTGGTTTGCTATGAGATTCAGAATGGGTTCTTGGTTTAGAGTGTGGTGCAGATTGGGTCCTACTTCGAGACTCGCTATAATCTTCATACTGCCGTTCTAAGGCCGTTTTAACAGCGTCGTCTACTAACGCTTTTAATTCAGCACCCGTTATATTAATTTGGGCGTTATCATTCTCATTCTCCTTTGGATGACTGTTATTTTCGTCCGAGTCAGCCATTGAAATCTTGATCTGCTACAAAAGATAATAACAGAAGTCTTATTCGGGAGTTTATTATGGAATTACCCTTATTGGGTAATTCATCAACCATGGTAAACATAGACCATATCTGGTTAATTTGTTACTCACATTTATTTAGGATTTTAACATAACTTATCCTAATTACAAACAATATTGTTAGTGGCACAGAAGCCTAGTCACAAGGACATTTTTATATTATAAGCCAGGATTTCAGAGAATCAAGGCATGCAGGTTTGAACATAGTTCCTTACCTTTCTGACAGGGAGTCATAGACTACAGCTGTCCTTTGTCTTATATGACAATGAATATAGCCCGTAGGCACTACATCACTAATGGATATTTGATAAATGATCATCTTACTTGATGATTTAAACCCATGATTTATAAATCATTAATTTAGGTTTTGGAATCCTTAGAAGGATCCTTGTGTAAAATGACACGTGTGATTTTAACGAATCACGTCTGCCAGGAGTGTTAACATGTTTACAGAGGTTAACCGGAATCTGAATCCTTTAATCAGGTCTTACCATCTTGGCCGGGTTAGGTTTCACCACTAAGATTCTTTATTTAATAACTGGTAGGCAGATTAATTTAAAAGGAATGATTTTTGATTTATTTATTTCATATAATTATGCATATAATGATGGGGATGAAATTTATAAACTTAACATTTCCAATATATATAAAAAGTTACACACTGCCCTAAACGGGACTTTTAAAAGACGAAATACCTACGCAGAGGTTATATAGAAAACAAGTCCTCGCAGGGACCAAATACTAGGATAGATGTCCGCACAGGGACTGAAAGGCAAGTCCACGCAGGGACTAAACACACAATAAATGTCCACGCAGGGACTAAAACAAATAAATGTCCACACAGGGACTTGATTAAAATAGGAAATACAATAGTATATCTAGAGACTAATGATCTCGCTTCTTCTTCCCTTTTAACAGGTTTGCTAGGCCTTTGAGGAAACCACGATTGTTCTTACGCTCTTGCTCAAAGTCTCGTTCCACTCTGTTCAAACGGTGGAGGATTTCTTCCTGTTCTGGTGGGGAAAAACGCGGCTGTTGCGATAAGTGCTGAGCCGGAGGTCTAGCAGGTATTGGATACCCATGAGTTGAGTATCCCATTCCCCAAGGTGTTTCATAAGGTACTTCAGGATGAAGGGTGTGGTAGTTTGCCGCCGCTTCTATGTATGGGTCGCCGCCCATATAGTTGTAGTGAGTGTGAGCTGGCTGCTCAAACGGGTTGTACGCTGTGGAACCGACGTACGCAGGTATCGGGTTATCATAACCAAATGGTGGCGGAGGTGGTGCAACTGGTGCTGAATTCACCTCTGTAGGGTGGTTCGAAGGTCCACCCATTTGTGGGTCTTCAGGTACATACAAATGTTTTGGATCAAATAGTTTTGTTTTATTAAATTATTGAACTCAATGTTTTGGAACAAATCAGATACATACAAATAAATTGTTTCTCAGTTTTAAAGTCGCTAAGGCACAGGTCAATCCTATGTGAAGCATGCATCAATAATCATCACACAGCAGTACCTGAAACATATATGAAAATAGGTACGTCAGCATAAAAATGCCTGTGAGTAACATAGGATTTTGTGTATTAGATTCATGGCTTTAGATAATGTGAGAAAAGGTTTTATGTTTTCAAAATAACCATGAATCTAATGTAAAAGTTTTGTTTCTGAAAACATGTCGTTTTGGAAAAGAGTTTATAGTATAGACAAAAATATACTTTGGTTTTGAAAAGCTTGTATAAATAGTATAACAAAGTATACTTTGGTTTTGAAATAGTTAAATGGATAGTATATCGAAATATACTTTAGTAATTAAAATAATAGTTTTGGTAGTATATCTCAAATATACTTTGGTTTAAGGATAAAAGTATTGGTAGTATATCAAATTATACTTCGGTTTGAAAATAGCATATCAAATATGCTTTGGTTTAAAAATAGCATATCAACTATGCTTTAGTAGTCTATCAAATTATACTTTGGTTTATGAAATAACAATGTTGGTAGTATATCAAACTATACTTTGGTAAATAACAAAGTAGTATGTTAAAACATATGTTGGATTTTGTACTTAGTATATCAAAATATACTTTGGTAGATCACATTTGAGAGCACATCAAACTGTACTTTTGTAGTATATCAACATATACAAAGAAAGTGTGATTTGGTATTCAATCAAGCCTTAGTGTATCAAACTACACTTTGGAGACTATAGAAATACCACGAAGGCAATTTCTATTTGGTTAAAATTTGGTTTCTGACATTCCATATAACAGGAATGGGGTGTCTAGTCCTATAGTGCAATATCATACTACCAATCGGGTGGGTGAATGTATAAAAATGGTACAATCCAACAATTTGTTTATTAAGTTTTGGAAAATCATCGTTTAAACCATAGGAAATCGTTTAATTTATCAAAGAATATGTAATAAGCATGTATAATCATGTAGTTTAAAATCAGGAAAATAACAGATAGGCATATATGTTTCACCCCAAAACATTTGAAAACAGTAAAAGAGGGGAACTATGTACTCACTTGAGATTGCGAGTATCCTTGATTAAGTGTCCTAACAAAGCTCGGGAAATCAAGGAATCAAGTGGTACCTAGTATGGAATCGCTATGTTAAACAATCGGATCCTAAGTCGGGAGATAGGATAGAATGAGGTTCTATAAATCAAATGAGTATTTGAACTCATATGGTATGATTTAATAGTCCCAACATTCTGATTTGAAAGTCTACCTAAGTGCTTTTGACCCGTTTCGACCCATTATGGTAGTATAAGCCACTATAATGCGTCGTTTGCGTAAAACTATGTTCGGATGGTTAACTATGTGCTACGTCAAGTCTTACATGCCCAATTATCCCTAAATATGTTACTAATTCAGATTATATGTCAAAAATATGTTCACATAGTCAAAATACGGATTTTAGCTTCAAAAGGGCATTTTGGTCATTTCCTATGGGCATACAAGTTAACTAGCATACGACTAAGCAATCCTATGTGATCATAAGGTATAACCTCAGTGGTTATTCCCTATGCAACTATGATCACTAACTAAGCTTGGTCGGATCTTAAAGATCGACCAAACGGGTCGGGTTCAAAAGTCTAAGCGGTTGTTTAGACCGCTTACCTTACGACCCTAAACAAGCACTAAACTAATAGTGTCGAGTTAAACATGTCAAAACATGTTTAACCTACTGATTTTGTATCAAAACAAAGTGTTTTGATACCCTAAAGTAGTTCCGTTGCAAAATGCGTGCTAAAACGCATTTTGACCGAAACTTTGACTCGACACTATACCTAGTTAACGTGGTAATCAGCGGCTATAATCACGAAGGATTATAACTATCGTGATTACAATCACGTGTCAAAGTTCAATTGAACTTTGACTTGACCAATTGATGGTCAAAACCGAAAGTCAAAATTTTGGACAAACTGTTTGACTTTCTGCTTAAACAGAAAGAACAAGCATGAAAGAATACTTACAAAGGGTCCTAGCTATCTTTTCTACAAAGAATAAAGTTCCAAGCAGATTAGAAAGCTCCCAAATCAGATTAGAGAGGTGAAGAGAAGGAAATGAGCAAGGAATGAGGAAGTTGGCCAAGCTATTTATAGTTGTTGGTGATGAACAAGATCATCACAAGTGGTTTGTTTAACCATTAAGCAATAAATCATGACCATCCATTTGTTACAAACTGATTAGGAGCCTTGGTGAACACACAAACTTGCTCAACACACCAAGAATTTACCAAAACAGCCCCTGAATTTGCAAACAGTTGCTGAAAACCAACTTTCTGGTCGCTGGGCACCTGAGGCGCCCCGCGTAAGGTTTGGGGCTGGGCTTACGCGCCCCGCCTGAGCCCCCATATCAGCAAAAGTTTGAAAAATGACAGTTTTGCTCCCTGCATGCATTCGAGTCCATTTTTGGCACTTTTGACACCCATTAAGCCATTTTCAAGGCTCTACAAGGTCAATAAAGTTTAGAGGACTCAAAATATGCTTGGAACACTCTCGGATGTCAGCTCGATTGGTCGTACGGTCGCGTTGTTCGTTAAATTACGACGAAACTCAAACGGACACGAAAACGAACCAAATTAAGCGACGAATGGGATTTTTGCATGCCGATCACTAAAATAAAAAATATTTTAGTGTGTACAAAAATTTTGGATGTCCAGATGTGTCCAGAACGTAAGATATGCGCGAAAATGCAAACTTACGCCGTTTTTGACACTTTTAGTCCCTGTAAGATCATATAAGCATGTTTTCGCATACCGAACCTATCAAAGCTTATTTCTAAGCTATGTTTAGGTTATATATGGTATGTTTAGCTTATGATCAAGTTCCAGACTGAACGTTAGCTTACGAATCGGTATAGTTTCGCAGTTTGACGCAAATAGTCCCTGCGATCGAATAAACTTGTTTTTGCCATACCAAACTTTCCAAAACTTATTTCTAAGTTATATAAAGGTCATTTAAGGTATGTTAAGCCTATTTCACTATTCCGGAGTGTTTGTCGCGTTAAACTGATTACGTTTATGCACCAGTGCGCGTATAACTTTCTAGAAAGCGATTTAAAGCTCGGAGTTGAACAAGAACTGATATGTGCAAAGGATACACATATTTATACAAATCCCAACTATGAAACACAATATTTCATAGGTTTGGTATTTGTTCGGTGTTCGTGGTGACACAGGTGTCACAGTCTCCCCTACTTTAGGAAATTTCGTCCCGAAATTTAATTCTAGAGGAAACTTGTGAAGACAACTGTGATCGTTTCGCTTTCGAATGAATCCTTCGTTTCCCAAGTAGAACTCCAGGTCACGTTTAGATGCTTAGAAAATCTGTTAACTGCCAAAATGTCGTTGTTGTAGTAACGAAAACATGGGGTTTAGAACAACGGATAGGAGAATGTTTCCTATGAAGACTATTATAGGAAACTTGTGTGTGCTCGAAAACGGAGTCAGAGATTGCAAAATGACGTTGGCCAAGGTCCAGGACTTCTAGTAATTTAAATAACGCTACTTTCGCAATGTAATAAGGAACACTTATATATAGGAAGTACCAGCGGCGTATCCACCATGCCCTTTTTACATTGTTCCCGTCTCGTTATTCTCATCACTATGGGTCTTAACACATGACAAAACTTGCTGTGGTTTCTGTGCACTGAATTCCATAATTACGTATCCATCCATAATTACATAATTCCTTGCACAGTCCGCACAGTTCATCTCATAATGTGTAGGGTAAAATCAAATAAACATGAAATGACTTGACTAGACCACCAAAGGATCTTTTTAACTAGATCAATGAACGATCTTTTTAACCAGATCAACACATGATCTTCCTTAACTAGACCGTTGTATGATCTCTTTAAATAGACCACTTAAGGGATCTTTATAACTCGGAACCAAATAATCGTTTTGATACAGCACTTTTGAATCCAAGGTTCTTACTATTTGCATAGAAGCCCCTTAAGGATTTAAAATAGTACTTTGAGTATCCTTCTGAGAATCTAACATATGAAAATACGAAAGATTCCACCAGGACTTAGATAATGAGCTTTGGAATTACACATAAACACAAAATCACCAAATTGTGTATTCGTTAATTTAGTTATCAGCTCGTTTGTGAATTAATGCATTTTGAAGTACACTAGAAATCCAATCATGGACTTCAATTAGTACTTTAAAATATCCTCAAGAATCTAACTATGAAGATAGGAAGATCTTATAAGGATTTGGAATTTGTTTCTGTCGTGTTATAACATTCATATTAGGACACATAAAGAATCCAATCAAGGACTTACGATAGCACCTTTATCAAATCAAAGGTTTGAAATGGTACTTCAAGTATCTGATTAAGAATTGCACCTGTACTTTGTTTCTTAAAAGAAACTAGTACTTAGGATTTTTTTGGGAAGATCACAAATGATCATAGAATAAAGGAATCACACGAGAAGTTTGTTCTGATAAGAACATGGTTCTTTGGTGTCGGTATTGTAGGGGTATGTCGACACATACATACAATCGTATCAGTTTTGGAAATAAAATTGGAACAACCATTTTATTTATAATAACTGAATTGTCTCAAATGTCAAAGGATAACAAACAAAGGAAATACAAAAGTCTAATTGTTCACTGTTGCATTGTCATTTGCATTTGCCTCGTTTATGTTAAATGCTCGTGCGCGTGCTGGATTTGCATTAACAAGTATCGGGCAATTGTTCCGGTAGTGAGTAAGATCACCACAGTTATAGCACGATCCAGGTGGAAACCGTGCTTGAACAGCAGCAGGATTTGCAGCATTCTGGTTTTGGATAACATGACGACATGTATTGACCAAATGCCCCAATCGCCCACAGTGGGTACACTTTTGACACGGTGTCTGATTCACATGATGACGGTTGCATTTGTTGCACAATGGTGCAGTACCAATATAGTTCTTCCTAGCACGAGGCTGTGCTGGCTGATTTGGTGCAACCTGATCATTCTGAGCGACTACTGCGAAGTTTTGTGAAGCCTTACGCTTCTTCGACTTCTTAGAGGACTCGGTCTGTTTATCCTTTGGTTTATCTTGTGCTGACTTGTCAGATGGTTTCAGATCGCCTTTTCGGAAAAGCTTACCCTTCCTAATTTGAGACTCAGTCAGGGTAGCAGATAGTTCAATGGCTTGTCTGACGGTAGTAGGGTTGCTACCAGTAACAATATCCTGAACTGGGTCAGGAAGACCATCGATGTATCTTTCAATCGCCTTATCCAAGGGCGTAACCATAGTAGGACATAACAGACTCAATTCCTCGTAACGATCAGTGTAGGCTCGATGTTCACCGCTGTCTTGTTTGAGATCATCAAATTCCCGTTCTAAAGCCCTAAGCTCATGACGAGGACAAAATTCCTTCATCATTAGAGCCCGAAGCTCTTCCCAGGTTTGTGCCATTGCTACATCGGCACCTCGATCCCTCATTATGCCGTTCCACCATGTGAGCGCTCTTTTCTGGAATACACTCGACGCAAACTCAACTTTTCGCTCGTTTGGGCTTTGTACATGACGAAATGTGCTTTCGAGACTCTCAAACCACTGTAGGAGCCCCATGGCCCCTTCAGACCCAGTAAATGCGAGTGGCTTAGCTGAATTGAATGTCTTAAAGGTGCACTGAACATTGTTATTGTTATTGGTTGCCTGATTTATCTGGGTGATAAGGTTCGGGAGTACAGCAGCGAATTGCTGAGCGATTAAGGCTGCCAAAGCGGCATCCTGAGCTGGATCACGTCGAGGAGGCATATTCTAAAAGAGCAAAGAAAACATGAGGGAAAAACGAGTGAGATGTCATTGGATATTCAAAACTAGATGTTAAGAATATCGACAAGGCATAAGGATTGTGACCATTTGTTCGTTACTTAAAACAAACAAACGACACTGTGACAAATCAAAGTAAATGGGTCAATTTAATGTATCACTGAAGACATGCTCGCCTATAAGTGAACATTCACCCCAAGAGTTCCCAGGTAAGAGTGACTGGTCCGATAATGCGGATTTGTACGAACACTCTAGCCTTAGACAGAAAACTTAGGGTACAGGCATTCACTCTTCCAGTTTGCACGTGTTCACATTATTTAGACCCAAACTTTGACGAGATTTTGAAAACACCAAAGGCTTAAAAGCCTAAAAACAAATCATTTAAGGATAGATGACTTCTTGTGATGTTTTGAAAAATTTTGACTCGAGAGAACGAATTGTGTTTTGTTTTTGTTAATCACCTAAGGATAGGTGAAGTGTATTGTTTTAAGACTAAACACAAGATAACTTGTGTTAGGGTCCTAGGAAGGTTACAGTCTGGGTCAAAGCATTACTAATAACCTAATTCCCTATAACCATTGGCTCTGATACCAACTTTTCTGTCACACCCCGACCACGTAAAACAACAAATCGTGGCGGAAACGTCGGGGAGTGTTGTAACAGAATCATTGTTTCACAACCATGGATCAAATAGTTTTGTTTTATTAAATTATTGAACTCAATGTTTTGGAACAAATCAGATACATACAAATAAATTGTTTCTCAGTTTTAAAGTCGCTAAGGCACAAGTCCATCCTATGTGAAGCATGCATCAATAATCATCACACAGCAGTACCTGAAACATATATGAAAATAGGTACGTCAGCATAAAAATGCCTGTGAGTAACATAGGATTTTGTGTATTAGATTCATGGCTTTGGATAATGTGAGAAAAGGTTTTATGTTTTCAAAATAACCATGAATCTAATGTAAAAGTTTTGTTTCTGAAAACGTGTCGTTTTGTAAAAGAGTTTATAGTATAGACAAAAATATACTTTGGTTTTGAAAAAGCTTGTATAAATAGTATAACAAAGTATACTTTGGTTTTGAAATAGTTAAATGGATAGTATATCGAAATATACTTTAGTAATTAAAATAATAGTTTTGGTAGTATATCTCAAATATACTTTGGTTTAAGGATAAAAGTATTGGTAGTATATCAAATTATACTTCGGTTTGAAAATAGCATATCAAATATGCTTTGGTTTAAAAATAGCATATCAACTATGCTTTAGTAGTATATCAAATTATACTTTGGTTTATGAAATAACAATGTTGGTAGTATATCAAACTATACTTTGGTAAATAACAAAGTAGTATGTTAAAACATATGTTGGATTTTGTACTTAGTATATCAAAATATACTTTGGTAGATCACATTTGAGAGCACATCAAACTGTACTTTTGTAGTATATCAACATATACAAAGAAAGTGTGATTTGGTATTCAATCAAGCCTTAGTGTATCAAACTACACTTTGGAGACTATAGAAATACCACGAAGGCAATTTCTATTTGGTTAAAATTTGGTTTCTGACATTCCATACAACAGGAATGGGGTGTCTAGTCCTATAGCGCTATATCATACTACCAATCGGCTGGGTGAATGTATAAAAATGGTACAATCCAACAATTTGTTTATTAAGTTTCGGAAAATCATCGTTTAAACCATAGTAAATCGTTTAATTTATCAAAGAATATGTAATAAGCATGTATAATCATGTAGTTTAAAATCAGGAAAATAACAGATAGGCATATATGTTTCACCCCAAAACATTTGAAAACAGTAAAAGAGGGGAACTATGTACTCACTTGAGATTGCGAGTATCCTTAATTAAGTGTCCTAACAAAGCTCGGGAAATCAAGGAATCAAGTGGTACCTAGTATGGAATCGCTATGTTAAACAATCGGATCCTAAGTCGGGAGATAGGATAGAATGAGGTTCTATAAATCAAATGAGTATTTGAACTCATATGGTATGATTTAATAGTCCCAACATTCTGATTTGAAAGTCTACCTAAGTGCTTTTGACCCGTTTCGACCCATTATGGTAGTATAAGCCACTATAATGCGTCGTTTGCGTAAAACTATGTTCGGATGGTTAACTATGTGCTACGTCAAGTCTTACATGCCCAATTATCCCTAAATATGTTACTAATTCAGATTATATGTCAAAAATATGTTCACATAGTCAAAATACGGATTTTAGCTTCAAAAGGGCATTTTGGTCATTTCTTATGGCATACAAGTTAACTAGCATACGACTAAGCAATCCTATGTGATCATAAGGTATAACCTCAGTGGTTATTCCCTATGCAACTATGATCACTAACTAAGCTTGGTCGGATCTTAAAGATCGACCAAACGGGTCGGGTTCGAAAGTCTAAGCGGTTGTTTAGACCGCTTACCTTACGACCCTAAACAAGCACTAAACTAATAGTGTCGAGTTAAACATGTCAAAACATGTTTAACCTACTGATTTGGTATCAAAACAAAGTGTTTTGATACCCTAAACTAGTTCCGTTGCAAAATGCGTGCTAAAATGCATTTTGACCGAAACTTTGACTCGACACTATACCTAGTTAACGCAGTAATCAGCGGCTATAATCACGAAGGATTATAACTATCGTGATTACAATCACGTGTCAAAGTTCAATTGAACTTTGACTTGACCAATTGATGGTCAAAATCGAAAGTCAAACTTTTGGCCAAACTATTTGACTTTCTGCTTAAACATAAAGAACAAGCATGAAAGAAGACTTACAAAGGGTCCTAGCTATCTTTTCTACAAAGAATAAAGTTCCAAGCAGATTAGAAAGCTCCCAAATCAGATTAGAGAGGTGAAGAGAAGGAAATGAGCAAGGAATGAGGAAGTTGGCCAAGCTATTTATAGTTGTTGGTGATGAACAAGATCATCACAAGTGGTTTGTTTAACCATTAAGCAATAAATCATGACCATCCATTTGTTACAAACTGATTAGGAGCCTTGGTGAACACACAAACTTGCTCGACACACCAAGAATTTACCAAAACAGCCCCTGAATTTGCAAACAGTTGCTGAAAACCAACTTTCTGGTCGCTGGGCACCTGAGGCACCCCGCGTAAGGTTTGGGGCTGGGCTTACGCGCCCCGCCTGAGCCCCCAGATCAGCAAAAGTTTAAAAAATGATAGTTTTGGTACCTGCATGCATTCGAGTCCATTTTTGGCACTTTTGACACCCATTAAGCCATTTTCAAGGCTCTACAAGGTCAATAAAGTTTAGAGGACTCAAAATATGCTTGGAACACTCTCGGATGTCAGCTCGTTTGGTCGTACGGTCGCGTTGTTCGTTAAATTACGACGAAACTCAAACGGACGCGAAAACGAACCAAATTAAGCGACGAATGGGATTTTTGCATGCCGATCACTAAAATAAAAGATATTTTAGTGTGTACAAAAATTTTGGATGTCCAGAACGTAAGATATGCGCGAAAATGCAAACTTACGCCGTTTTTGACACTTTTAGTCCCTGTAAGATCATATAAGCATGTTTTCGCATACCGAACCTATCAAAGCTTATTTCTAAGCTATGTTTAGGTTATATATGGTATGTTTAGCTTATGATCAAGTTCCCGACTGAACGTTAGCTTACGAATCGGTATAGTTTTGCAGTTTGACGCAAATAGTCCCTGCGATCGAATAAACTTGTTTTTGCCATACCAAACCTTCCAAAACTTATTTCTAATTTATATAAAGGTCATTTAAGGTATGTTAAGCCTATTTCACTATTCCGGAGTGTTTGTCGCGTTAAACTGATTACGTTTATGCACCAGTGCGCGTATAACTTTCCAGAAAGCGATTTAAAGCTCGGAGTTGAACAAGAATTGATATGTGCAAAGGATACACATATTTATACAAATCCCAACTATGAAACACAATATTTCATAGGTTTGGTATTTGTCCGGTGTTCGTGGTGACACAGGTGTCACAGAAAATCCCCTCATCGAGTGGACATCCGCGCGCCTGATCTCCTACGCCTTGGCGGATCTGGAGGTGCTTGATGAACTGGTGGCGGTGGAGGCAGTGACGTAACTGCCACGAAACGCGAATCCTCAGAAGGATCCTGCTGTTGCAGTTGTTGCTGGTCATGAGGTGATGAATGGTGAGAGGGTGTAAAGTACCACTCGCACTGGTTGAACCTCGCCTGGAAATTTTCCACCCTGATAGGGTGTTCCATGGAAGGATGACCCATCAGAGATCTCGATAGGATGGTTGGGGGTACCTCTTGCAGGCTCGACGGGATCCGTGTCCTCGTCCATATCCATCGCATTGTCCTCGGAGAAATGGTCCTCTGGCCCGAAAGGGTTAAAACCTACTGGTTCTTGGATAAAGTTTGCCGGGTTGAACCGGCCCTAAAAGACAGGAGTAGGGTCGCCAAAAGAACGGTGCGAAGCAGAACGCTGGAGAGGTATAAATGAAGGTTGAGGGTTATCGGGTTCGTTTTCTGAGTTCGGCCCAAAAGAGTCACGGTATGAAGGTGTCGAACTGTGCGAGGTAGACCGTCTGGCGGGCTCAAAGAGGTTCCTCCTACGCCTCTGTGCTTCTTCACTCTTTGTGCTGGAAGGAGCTCGCATGTGTGAAGGTCCGGCCTCGTGATCATTGTGGGTAGTGATCGGCCCTTTGCCTCTTCCTCCTCTTCTGATTGCTGGTGGCATATTTCCTGCTTAAACAACTTTAAATCAACAACAAACAATAAACGACAACTAGAACAACAATTCGGGATCGTCCTATGTTCTTGTCTAGACTCGAGTAAGTGCAATTGTGTCATTGAGATTAAACACATAAGGATAGTGTTTAATTCACTCAACGTTGGCTCTGGTACCAACCTGTCACACCCCGATTTCCACACATTTCACCGGTGGGCCCGGTGGGGGATTACCGTGACGTAGTTGGCAACAATATAGTCAAACAACACAATATTTAAATGCACAGCGGAAGCATAAAGATAGATATATTTCAACCAACAAATGTAATATCCAAGTATCACAAGTAGTCGAAATAATCCACAGGGGATCAAAAAATAAAATAGGAATATAATGTTCAACAGATAGTGGCATCCAGGCTTGCGAGACTCTAACGATGCTAAGGAGTGGCCAGCCTATTTCGTGTAGAACCTGCATTTAATCTTTTTGGGGAAAATACGTCAGTTTACACTGGTAAATACATTCAACCGACAGTTCAAAAAAGAGAGTTTAATAAACATTGATTTGAATGCACGTGGCACAAACTTTTATAACTTGGGATAATTAATCAAATCTAATCTTGTAAAAGAATTACATGTTCGTTATGCGTTCAGTCGCCCGGTTCGTGCCGGGTTTAAGGTTAATTGACACACCACATAGTACAAACCGCGGCGGGAAAACCAACGGTTATACCTTTATAAGTATGGACACATTGTCGGGTGTACGCCTACACCCGCGTGTCAAGGTCGTGGCCATTTCGTAAAATGATGCCAAGGATATCCGGGACATGGTCATTAAACTCCCAAAAGCGTAACACAAACAAAACCAATTTCCAAGCGGGTCACGTTGATAATACCCAACTACTAATGAGTTAGGGTCAATTGCCCGACCAAGCGGTATTTTATATACCGTACCCCAAGCCCGTATAAGGGAAACTAAATTAAAAGTATTTACCTGAGCAAGTAATAACCACAACAAGCAAATGCAAGTATCTTTTACTGGTCTCCTATACTGGAACGAAGGTTTATAATAACCTATTAGAATCCTAACGGGTCTTTTAATTTAGCCTAAGCTTAGACCGGTTAGTTTCAAAGGATATGTACGGTTTAATCGCATGAAAGGCGAAAACCGGGAATGGAATGTGGTTTGGACCCAACAAGTTCGGAGACTTGTATATTATGGGTAAACTAAACACATTCTAGATTTTGAGATAAAAATGACAAGGTTGGACCCGTTTCGGCTAATTTATGTAAACTAGTTACATAAACTGGACCGAACGCGTAAATGGCGTAACGGGTAACCGTAAGAGTCCTACACAGGTTTCCTAAGTTAATATGCTCTGAAGAGGTTGTGGTATCAGTAGGATACCTTCCATTATACCCATAACGAGTTTAATCCCAATATACGCCCCGTAGGGGTATTTACATCAGGGTATAAAAGGTTTGGTGTCGAAATTTGGGTTTAGATAGGCTTTATGCTAATTGCGTCGTTTAATCATTAAAGTTTTCTTAATTGCGCTATTTAGCATAACTCCTATTCTAGACCTCGGATTGACATGAAATTTTAGGGACATGTTTAGAAATCAGTAACTAAGGTTATTGTCCTTTCGCATATCCAAAATTCTCGTTTTAAAGTCAAAAGGGCATTATGGTCAACATTTAAGCATATAACGGAAATGTGCAAATGACTTGGACAAACAACGAACCAGCCACAGAGGTTATACCATCATGTGACCTGGTCCTAAGTGAGTCCTAAGGCATATCTAAATCATACCAAATCGGGTCAGAACTGAAGTCAAAGCAAAAGTCAAAGTTTTGCGACTTTCGGTTCCAAACCGGGTCAAAACAGTAAATGATCGGATCCAATAAGCTTAGACCAGTTATAATACTTATTATCATGTTATATGAGTGATAAAATAGGTTACATGCCATCTACATTATTATTTATGCATTAAATCGAAAATTAGCATTTTGTTGACTTTTTCTAAGCAACTTTGACCCGACATTTGGACTAGTTAGAGTGGGAATCAGAGGGTGCCCTTTTAGAGGTTTAATGCCCACATAATTACCAACATATAACTACCTTTGATTTGACTAATCACTGGACCATTTGTGATTAATCGTTAAGTCAACTGTTAATTACGACGGTTTGACTTCTAAGCTATAACTAAACAAAAACTTAACTAAGAAGGGTGGAGCACACTTACTGAAGTCCTATGCACGACCAGAGATGAGTAGTGAAGACACTTGAGCTCCAGAAATGATCAGAAGTGTTGAAATGAGGTGTGGTTACAATGTGTGCATCTCATGGCCTTTTATAGTGAATTTAGATGCATTAGATCATGCCGCACAACTCTACAAGTGTAACCAGATCATCAACAAGTGTCCCTGAGTGCTAGTGGTCATTTAGGGGGCGCCCATGCTCTTGTAATAATGTCTAGAGTCGGTTAAAACACCAAACAATGCTTCTGTCCACGTTTTCTGCAACTGGGAGTCTGACGCGGCTCGCGTAAGAGGTCCTGCAACTCTTACGCGGCCCGTATGAATCTCCTTGTCAGAGACCATATCTTCTACTGCTAGCGCGGCCCGTGTAAAGCCCTTGCTAACCTTTACGTGGCCCGCCTGCGACCTGCTGTAAGATTTTCAAATCTTTTTCAATTATTACAGTCGGCTCTTGGCGTTTCGAAGGGGTAACTTTGCGTTTTGGGCCTTTCTTATTTACGTATAAGGGCCTCGGGACTTCTACCCAACTTATTAATCCTCGATTATTTTATTATTACCCGAAAAGTCATAACTTTCAATGTTTGACGCTTTTCACCCCTCGCATACGAATTCGATCATAACTTTCTCATTTTATAACGGAACTTGATGAAATTTATATCGTGCATCTAGTGAAAATATTTTATCGTTACAAAGCCTCGGGTTTGTTAAAGGGTCACTCAGAGGTACAACTTAAACATGTTGACACATTTAACCCCTGTAGCTTGTAATCTCTCACTTTCTTCCACATTTCGTTCCGTATGATCCATGATTCATTCGTTCGAAGGTACGAGCATCATGTAGGGTTACTGTAAAGTATATTTATCCCTTGTTGACATCTTGAACCCTTGAATTCACATACTTTCTATGTTTGTCAACTTTAGTCCCTCTTTAGTATTCTTTAACACGTCCAAGCTTATGACACGTGTCAATACATTATAGGACGCAAATTTTCGAGGTGTTACAAATGATCATCTGAACAGATGACCATCCGATCCATATGTCTTGCCTTGAAATCTGTGTGCTTAATTGGATAAAGCTCATCTGATTGGATGGGCATCCGATCAGTCAGTACTGTATAGAGTGATAGAGTAAAAGTTTTAGATAAAGTTTTCAAAATTTTTTAAACTTTTCACTCTTCACTTTGTGTCTTGATATGTGTGCATATTCTAACAATGATATTTTGATATACTTGCAGGCAAGAGCAACTGATTGGCATGCTAGTCACAATATCTACTGCATATTGGATGAGAACTATCCAAATATGGAACCGTTCAAAGAGATTATATCGTTTTTGAAGGAAAGTAGAATCTTTAAGGCTTTGACGGAAAAGCATAAGTGTTATGAGTCGCATGTTAGAATGTTTTGGAAGTCTGTGAGATACAATGAGGAAGAAAAGACGATCAATTCAGCAGTTAAGTTAAAAGATGAAAATGATAAGGACATTGATTTAGAAGTTAAGATTACAGTGGCTGATGTGAGAAGGGTTTTAGACTTGTAAGACAACGATGACGATCTAATCATTATCCCAGAGAGGTTGAGCAAAGGATTTTGGTTTAGAATGGGACACGAGACATGTGAATGATAAATACATTAAGTCTAGATTCTGTAGGCCATACAAGTTTATGGTGCATTACGTTGTTCATGCTCTCTCTCATAGGAAAGGAGCCTATGATGAGACTTCGGACTATATAATGAACATCATTATGTGTTTGGTGCTGAACAGACCATACAACATCTCGCAGGTGATATTTAATCACATGTTGGATAATGTGAAAGGCGAGAAGTACATTATGTACCCAAGGTTCTTCCAAATGCTACTAGACGATCAAGTGCCAAACCTTCCAAAAGATCCAACAGATGAGATGAATTTACATCACATAAATAGTGAAACTTTGAATAGATTGAACAAGTATAAAGGACTGACACCAGAACAGGAGCCAAGAGTTAAAGGGATGATTGGAAAGATTAAAAAGCCGAACTATGTGGCACCTGAGAACGATCATTGGAGACATGCAGAGAGTAATTCTGAAGATGAAAGTGAACGTTTGAGTGAGATGGTGGAAAAGTAGTTGAGATTTTGGTACGAGAAGGATGAAAAGAAGAGAAAAAGGACACCAAAGATTTCACCTAAAGTGGTTACACCGAAAGTTGTTATTAAGGGAAATTGGAAAGTAGGAATCACAAAAGAGGTTGGTAGATTATTTTCTTGAATATTATACTAATATTGTTGATATTTGTATTGCAGAACCAACAAAGAAGAAGTCGCCGCCAAAGTTAGTAGATGAGCCTCTGATTCCTCCTACAGAGATGATCCAACAAGGTGTTGATCTTTTGAATGTATCACTTGAAGACTACTTGGAACAATCAAAGGCTGTTAAAGCTGTAACAAAGGTTCCAGAAGTTGAAAAGGTTCAAAGTGTTGAGAAACCTGAAGTTGAAAAGAAGAAAGCACCTGAAAGTCCAGTTTAAGAAAGAGTTGAAAAGAATGTTGAAGTTGAAAAGGTTGGAGAAAAGAAACAAGATGATGAAGTTGAATATATGGGTGAAAGAAAGTCTACGCCTCCTGTATCACCAATCAATCCAACAATTCATATTCACGATGATCCAAAGAAGTCACCTGAAGTTCAACCAAAGAAAGTTGAAGATCCATCATCCGAAAAGAAAGCAACTACTTCTAGTTCAAGTGATGGATTTCTGAAGGTTTAGGGTGAATATCCATTTGATCTTCCAGAAGGTGATTTTGATGTATTCAATGATGGAAAGATCAATCTTCTTACAAAGAAAGTCAGTATTTTTGAAAAGGCAAAGGCCAAGGCAGAAGCTGAGAGAGAAGAGATGAAAGAAAAGCTTGAAGCACTGAAAGTAGAAAATGTGGCATTGAAAACAGCTGCAAATGATCATGCTGAAATAGTTGATCAATTAAATGACGATCTTGAAGAACATGTGAAAGTGATTGACAGAATCACTGTAGAGTTTGATGAAGTGAATGAGAAGTATGAGGCTATGAATGAAACCAACAAGACACTACATCAAATGAGCGGTGAACTGCATGAAACTTCTTCAAATGAGAACAAGGTGTTGAGGCAAGAGATAGAAGCCTTAAGGGCTGATAAAGTAGTGAAAGACGAGCAGTTGAATATGTTGTACACTGTTATTGAGCACAAGCTTGGATTCAACATTCAAGCTGTGTTTGATGAGTTAGAGATTCAAAGAGTCGAGGCAAGAAGAGTTGAAAGAGAAAAGGAGTTAGCTGAAGAGGCAAAGAAGAAGAAGAAAGGTGTGGCAATTGATAAAGAGGAAATTCTTGGATCGTCAAGCCAACCAGATCCATCTGAAGCTGAAGGTACTTTAGATTCTAATCCACTTACCATTGTTGCTGTTGGTGATGTGATCGATGTAACACCAGAAGAAATAAAGCTCGATAGAAGAAAGATCATTGAAAAACGTCATGAAGAGGAAGAGAAAAAGAAAGAAAAGGATGAAGAGTTGGAATAGTTGTTTGATGATATTGACAACTACGATCCTAATGATGATAATGATGACGATGATGATCAACGGGCGACGGGTTGTTAGTTGTGAAGCCTACTACTCAACATACTCCTGATGACTTCCTGAATGACCAGTTGAATGAACAACAGGAAGATCAACAACATGAAGCTTCTTCTTCTGGAAAACAACATGTTGATCAGGTATTCCTAACTCAACCTAAAGTTATTTACTTAGACGCATCATTGAGGGGGAGTTAGAGGTGGATAGAACAAGGGAATCTATGTTAGAAGAATTGGGGATGGATGATGGGAACATGAAGTTCGATATAGAAGATGAAATACCACCATCGCCTGAAAGTGAATATACTTTTAAGTTTGTCAACGAAGCAGATAATTTCAAAGATGTGATAATTGAAGAGGGGTCTGATATTTCTAATGAAGACACACCTTTTCATTATTCGGGTGTTGACGATACATTTCCCACTTTCGCTGAACTTTTCAAGACTAACAATGAAGACGAGATTAGAAGGAAAGTAGTGGAGAGGATCAGTACTGAGGGTATTCTTGAGATTGTTCCACAGGAAGAGCTACTTGAAGGACGAAAGAAATGGTTAAAGGTGATGCCTAAGGAGAGGAAGTACAAGAGGCCACTTCAGTATTTCACGGATCATCCAGATAAATCTCTAGGCGACATTCTATCGTGGGGCTATCTTGAAGATCTTCAAGTATATGCTATTCGAAGAGAGCATGGGGTGCAATACTTCGAGTTTCTTTCTGATATTAAAACACTCCCATGGTGGGATGTGGAGGAGCTTGTACAGACAAAGAACATCAAACAATTCTACTATGGTCTTGATGTAAAGATGCATGATCAGAAGTTGTGAAATTACATAAAGCTCCAAGCGAAGAACAAATTTCCAGATTAGAAGCCTCACTTTCCTGAACAAGTTGTAAAGTTTGATCCAGTCATAGGTGAGAAAGACATTACTCTGAAGATAAAGCCTCCGAGATGTTTAAAGAACATGCCGCTACATGCTATGGAACAAGATTTCCATGAAGACTTTAAGGGTTGGATTTATAATCAAAGCACAACGGAAGCAGTGATATCTTTATATAATAAGAAGACAGGTGAAACAAGACGCATAAACGTGTTAGATCCTATGTGGCTTGTGAACTGCTCGAAGAAAGACATCGACTGCCTATTCTTTAACAAGATTGTGTATGATGGGCCTGGCAGAGTACAAGCGCAACAATATCAAAAGATGGTGAATTTGTGCATTGCGAAAGATATAAACTCTGGAAGGTACTGGCAGACGAAGTTCAGAGATATAGAGTTAGAAGAATTCTTGAAGAAAGAAAAGAGAAGTGAAAAGTTCAAAAAGATCAGAGAAAGAGCAGCAACTCTAGGTCGTAGAAAGTTTGAAAGGCCTCCACCGACAGATCAAACACCGATAGAATCTGAAGAGAACAAAATTCCAAGATGAGATAGAAAGAGGGATGGAGATCCAGAGTACAGAATGTAGTGGAACGAAGTTGGAAGGCCTCTGAGGCGAAAGATGCTAGCTGAAAGGGCAGAGAAGAGGAGACAAAAGGCTCGAGAGAGCAGATGCAACAGGAAGACAAGTTGAAGACTATACAGGAAGGAAGACTGTAGCTACATCCAAGGGGGAGTCTGTAGATGCACTTATGTCTGTAGCTTCTGTCTGTATCGAGTCTGTATTTTGTCCTGTATGTGTCTTTGTATAGTTTTTGTATGATTGTTATATTATAACTGGGAAAGATCGGAACATAATGTAAGATTGTAAAGTGATCCGGTCGGATGACTTGGGTCATCCGCACGGATGGCCATCCGGACGGATGACCCTCTGACCGGATGACATATCCTTTCCCAGTTTGCCTATAAATAGAGATGTAGGGGTCACTATGTTAGAACTTTTTGGTAGTCTCTCTAGCGAAGCTCTGTCCAGATCTCATTAGGAACCTTGCACTTTCAGACTTATTGAATGAGAATGGATGCGTTAATCGTTGATATCGTTGTTGATTCATCTTTGACGATGCACAGGGATTCCGCACCTCTGTATTGATTGATCCGACCTGCGTTCTTCATTCGGTAACCGACTCCTGCAACATTCACACACTAAACGGCATATCTTGACCATATAAACCTGGTCATAACACCAAATTTCATAAACCATCGTAAATATCGTCATTTAACGACTTTAATGTCGTTTTGGCGCATAATATGGTTTTAAACCATATTTACTAACCAAGACTTGTTACCTACTGATTTTACAACTTATTTAAAATGTTTTTACAGTAGGTACATGATATAAACTTAGATTCCCAAATAAGCTTCAAACTATGTGTGAAATGACCAAAATGCCGCTACGGTGCATAGTTTGGTCTTAAACTATAAAACATACATATGTTTGATATCCTACTGATATTATACCATAAATAAAGTGTTTTCACAAAATGTTTATGGTCGTAACATCAGATTATATGCAAGTTCCTTTTGTACGTCGCTAAATGACCAAAATGCCCTTATGAGGCATAGTTTGATTTTAAAACCTTAACGGGCATACAAGTTGATATCCTACTGATATTATACTTGTTTAAAGTATATTGGCATATGGAACTTGTTCATGACTCATCCGGTTACCCATTATCGCTTATACGCGTACGGTTAGACTTACGTAACTAGTTTGCATAAGTTTACCGAAACGGGTTTAACCATATCATTTTTATCTCAAATTCCAGAATGTTATTTGTTTACCAATATTATACAAGTCCTGGTACTTGTTGGGTTTAAACTACATTCTATTCCAGTCATCGCTTAATCAAGCGTATCGTACCGTTTTTGATACTTTAAGCTAGCTGGTCTAAGTCTATGACTTAAATAAGACTCGTTAGCATTCTAATTGGTTATTTATACCATCATTCTAGACTAGAGCCTTCCGGTATTGTACCTACGCTTACTTAATTGAATACGGCTGAGTTATTATAAATCTTGCATTATAAGACGAGTGCTAGCTCAGGTAAATACTCTTAACCCATTTTCCTTGTATGGGCTTGGGATACGGTAATTATTACCGCATGGTCGGGTATGGGATTCGAAGACCAATGTGTCAGGAAATTCAAATAACCCATTTTAATTTGTATTTCTTGACTTAAACATTGGGGGTTAACACGACCGTATCCTGGATATCCTCGGCTCATTTAATTTACTAGTGGCCACGACCTAATCGTGGGGTGTAGGCATACACCTGACAGATGCTAATGCTTATTAAAATGTTTTTATAACCCAATACGGGTTTTCCCAATATGGGTATTCCCAATAAGGGAATAAGTGGTGTGTCGGTTAATCATGAACCGACATAGTTTCCGGGCCTTATATGTATTGTCAAGTTATGTAAAAGTGATAACATGAGATATAGTTTGTCCCAAGTTATAAAAGATTTTTCGTGTCTTGTGCACCTAAATCAATTTTGAAAATGTTTTCAAAATGTGTCGGTTGATTGCATTTACCAGTGAAAACTGATGTATTTTCAAAAGACTAAGTGACATGTGCAAATACATAATTAGGCTGGAAGCTGCTCGGTATTGCTCGATGAGGAATTTGCAACTCCTTTGCATAAGCCTATTAGTCTGTTGAACTCCTTTTGTACATAATGATCCGCCTATGGATTATTATTACAAGCTTGTCCGTATTTATTACTTTGGTATTTCCGGACAACTGAGTTTGTAATAATATTTTATATTCCAAGACTTCCGCTGTGCTATTCTATGTTTGTTTGACTATGACAATACCAATCTTACATCACGATACTCCCCACCGGGTCCACCGGGTTGTAGTTGAAATATCGGGGTGTGACAGATGGGGATTGGAATGCTGCCAAAAACAAACGCAAGGTTGTTCAGGAACAATTTTTTTTCTAATACTAATTAACCTGAAACAGCTAAAGTTTCTCAACTGAAGGCAACTAACACGTTTGTTAAGCCGAAACAAATTTGGAAATCCAAATGCAAAGCGACAACTTCACCAATCCTTGAAACAACAGGGGACATGTGTTTAAAGGAAGTTTATTATTTTGATGCTTCAGGAAATCCCAGGACCACGATGTCCTGGGTACCAATGTCTTACTAAGCTTCTTATTTTTCAGGGACAACCAAGGAGCAGCTATTGACAATCTCTGAAATGTTGATACCGATTGTTCCATGGATATAACGGGTAACATTTCACTGTTGCAAAAAGTTCATTTTTTACAGATGATATGTTTCCTTTGGGGGAGATAAAGGAGGTAAGATAAGATCAGCAAGAAAGGTACAATTTAAATTTCGTGCTTTAATTTTGATATTGATTAGTCTTCAATCTGATGACCGAATGGTTAAGAAAAAAAACATATTCATTTTCTTTCGTTTATATCTTTGTACATACGTTTTCGTTATTAGTTAAATTTGCTCATAAAGTTTGATGCACAAATTTAGGGGGGAAGAGGGTAAACTATGTACATATGTATTGTTTTAGGGGAGAAAATGAGAAAAATACAAAAACATTTAGAAAAATCCAAAAAGATTTTATTGCATCATGTGGGAAATGAAATAAATGTTCGTGCGAAAGGGCTTGACTGACACATATAAGGTGCTATAGCTGAAAAGACTAGGATCTACTGTGATATGTTGATAGGCTTGACGCTCAAAGTGATAAAAGATACGAAGTGATATAAACATAACAAACTATGTACCATGTGGGTAGCATATCATCGGCTTATGATTTTATGGGCTTAAAGCTTCCGTTGATGGATAGCCAACACTTGAGGTTTCGGGTCTTTATGCTGTTGAGTCATCCGGGGATATCATGGTTGTCCTTCTGCTGCATCCAGATTATACGCAGACCTAGGCACAGTCAGGATATCTTAAAAGAGCCAAAAAGGGTCAAAAACCTTAAAGGAAGAAAATCTCACAATGAGAGAATTTCGTGTGCTTTTAAAGCAAAATTCGTACCATAAAGGTATTTTCCTAACCCTCGTTGGACATAAATATTGGTCACTCAGCTGTACGAAAGTACTGACCTGTTCACCAATAATCTGATGTTGTAAATCAAAAAAGGATGGACTCAGTATACTCACCTGCTACGATGAATTGTTGTGCTTACCTTGATCGCGGGGATATGTCATGGTATGGGACAAACGTGCATTATAGTATAATATTACCTTAAGCATATCACAAAGTTGAAAAATGAAAACTGAGCGTTAAAGTTTAGGTGGACAAACATATTGGCAAGCACTTAGACCAGTTAAGTTCGCACCGAAAAGTGTTCCTTGGTCCGCCAGAAAACGACTTTGATCCCATTGCAATTGTAATTGTATATTGTAACTGTTGAGTCAGTTTCTTTGTTTATTTGTGTTTCTATTTATATTCTTATATTTAAAAATTAAAAAAAAATTAGAAAATTTAATAATCCAAAAAAATAGTGTCTTGTTTTTATAAAATCAGAAATCCAAAAATTGTATATTTTGTTTATTTTATTTAAATTATTAACCATTATTGAAGATTTGATTGATCATCAAAAGTTGAAAGAGATTTGAATTATGAAATCCGAATACAAGTACTTGGATGTATTAAGTGTTCACATGGTACTTTCCTCTGTTGCATAAAAATGTTTGCTTATAAATTTTTGAGAATGTTACAGAACTTGATTTAAATCAAGAAACAGTGGTTGATAAAGAATGAGATGCTGTTAGCTGCTGACAAAGTATGAAGCATCACAACAAGAAGATGTACCTGAGTCAAAAGAACCAGATACGAGTCATTGTCTGACAATGATAGTACATTTGAAGAAGTACCTGTGAACCTGCTTGAAAGAGAAAGATTGAAAAAGAAAAGAGCTGCTGAGAATCCTTATCTCGCATTCTTTTTAACAAGATGTTCAAGCAGATTCTGATCGTGATCCTAATATGAAGCTAACCAAAAGAGAAAAAGAAAGAGACCCAGTGTTGTGAGTTCAGAAGTCAAGAACTTCAACAACACTCAAAGCATATTGACAACCATAGACTTCGTTGATGACATTGCTGAATTCATAATATGAAGACAATTTGATGCAAAAGCCTAGGGGGAGATTGTTAGGCCTTAGAAGTGTGAGTCGGATGCATCAAACATATGCAATGGGCTATGGTAGCGAACTGGGCTTTACTAAGTTAGTTTGTATTAGGAATTGGACATTGTATAGGTCATTTGGGCCACGCCTAAGGCCATGAGGGCCAGGCAGGCCCATGGGGAGCCCATGTGGGCCATGGGCTTACCTAGGGTTAAGGACTCATGTTACAGAAATTCCAGAGAAACTGAGAAAGAGAGAGAGAAGCGATTTGAGTGTGTTTATCTTGTACCAGACGTTTTGCTTTGATAAGTAATAGAATGTGTGCAAGTATTGAAAGTGATTCGGTATTGTTCTTGTTTTTAAGTTTTTCATGAATCTCACCAAGTTTGGATTCCGCCCATCCTTGGTGATTGTGTGATATCATTGTTAGATCTGATTTCGGGACTTACAGTTACGGTTCCACCAAATACACCATACAACAGTTTGTACAACCGAGTAGACTGCTTCCTTCCACAATTTTGGAGCCCCTCACATGGTGATGAAAATTGACCAGGTCTTTATTGTCAAAAGTAATAATAAAGAGACGACAATCTGCACCAATTTGCTACAACATTCCATATACCTTGAGACAACCTACATGACATAAACACATCATCCACAAATTCCACACATTATACTGGGCAAACCAAGGATGTGACTGGCACTCTTCTTCTCGCAAGAGCATCCCGGGTTGGTAGGCGACCTAAGATCAGTCGCCACCACGACAAAACTGACCTACTGTATGCATAATCTGCAACAAAAATAAGACTTGCTAGCTAGTTATGTCAATTCACATCAATTCAACCCCTCCGTCTAGTCAAGTTTGTTTGACCGATAAGTTATGTGTAATCTGTCTTTTATACCCCTCCTTTGTTATTGTTGTTGTTGTTGTTGTTATTGTTATTGTTATTGTTATTGTTATTATTATTATTATTATCATTATCATTATCATTATCATTATCATTATCATTATCATTATCATTATCATTATCATTATCATTATCATTATCATTATTATTATCATTATCATTATCATTATCATTATCATTATCATTCCATCATCAGTACAATTGGAATTGGAAACACTGATCGCACGAAAGGGGTGGATTGATATGAATTGGAAAGCCTAGGGACTAAATCTAAAGAATTTTAGAAATATGGACTCAAAGTGTCAATTACAGCAAACCACAGAGGCTTAAACAACAATTTACTCCAATAATAATAATAATAATAATAATAATAATAATAATAATAATAATAATAATAATAATAATAATAATAATAATAATAATAATAATAATAATAATAATAATAATAATAATAGGTATAATCAGTATTTAAGGTAGGTCAGGTTATATTGTGCTCACCAAAAATCCCTTAGTACCACCCACCGCATCATACGGGCAACCCTCTAGTTACCTTATAAAACATTTATTTAGAGCACACGTTTAATTGAAGTTCAATTTTAAGACAGTTAAGAAGACTTATATTGCATTTAGTATAATGTTTGATGAATAAATAACTTGTAATTTAGGATTTTATAACTCTTGATATTAATGAAATATTTAATGGATATAATATTAAATGACATATAATTCTACAAATATAAACTATTTATTATTCTTTTTTTTGGGTAAACGGAATTACCCTGGTAAATTTTATAAAAATGCAATCAAAACATAGGTGTGCCTGAAATAGCACACACAGCTAGCCTTGGCATACCAAGACTAGGAAACAAGACGAAAAAACACAACCCTCAACAAGACAACCAGACAAACAAAACATGACCCGAACAAAACACAACCACACCAATTAAGATCTATCTAAACACAATACATTTGAATTGCCTTAACCCGGGTCTTCGTTCAGCGCCCTTACTGGGATCTGCCACTTCTTCACAACTCTATTATAATCCACATGCCCTTGAAGTTTGAAATCCATTAACCGAAGCCGAACAGTGTTTTTAATCTTCTCGGTCACCTGAATAACCGAACATTCAAGTCTAGAGAAAAGCCGGTTATTACGTTCTTGCCAAATGAAATAAGTCGCAGCCGCAAGCACCAACTTACACACCACTTGATCCAATCTTTTTGAATTCGAGTGCTGGTCCATCCACGCCGAAATAGAGGCCCATGATTCAGTAACACTAGCCATATCAACCATAGCCTTTACATTCGTCCAGACCTGCGAAGCAAAAGCACACGAGAAAAAAAGATGGTCTCTCGAGTCTCGATCATGTTGGCAAAGGGGGCAGCACATGAGCCTTAAATTTGTTTCACTACCCGCTTCCCAAACTTTCAGCTGATCCTGAGTTCTCAGCTTATTTTTTATAACCAACCATAACTGAAATGAATGTCGTGGAATACATTGGCTGAACCAAACCATATTCGCCCAGCTAATAGGAATGTCTCGTGTACGAATACTATGCCAAACTTCCAACGAGCTAAAGTGCCGATGATTACCCTCCAAATCCTTCCAAACCGTTTGATCCTGTAACTGAGAACTAGGCAATTCAAGACTCAAACCAATCAATACTGGATAAAGATCATACCATGCTTGAGGCCATTTCCATTGACCATTCTCGTCAAGTAAATCCGCACCAGAAGATTGGAGATTAAAGCCCGCATTTGCAGTACGTCTTGGAGTTATCATCGACCCGAGGGGGCTCAGGTGACACCAGTTATCACTCCAAGCATTTGTTTGTGTCACACCCCGATTTCCACGTGTATCACCGGTGGGCCCGGTGGGGGATTACCGTGACGTAGTTGGCAACAATATAGTCAAACCACAATATATAAATGCACAGCGGAAGCATAAAGGTAAATATGATTCAACCATTTACTGTAATATCAAATGTATCACAAGTAGTTGAATAGTATCCACAGGAGGGATCAAATTAAATAAAAATATTGTTCAACAGATGAGACATCAAGCTTGCGAGACTTCTTAAGATGCTAAGGAGCTACTGCCAGCCAATTTCGTATAGTACCTGCACTTAATCTTTTTGGGAAAATACGTCAGTTTACACTGGTAAATACATTCAGCCGACACTTTTGAAAAAGGTTTATTAAAATTTGATTTGAATGCACGAGGCACAAATTCTTTTATAACTTGGGATAATTATTTAAAATTATAATCTTGTGAACGAATTACATGTTCCTTCTATGCGTTCAGTAGCCCGGATCCTGTCCGGGTTAAAGATCAATAGACACACCACATTTTGCGTAAAACCGAGGCGGGTAACCATCGGCTACGTCTTTTAATAGTATAGACATCATACCGGGTGTACGCCTACACCCGGGTGTCGAGGTCATGGCCATTTCGTAAAATGATGCCAAGGATATCCGGGACATGGTCATTGACCCCCCAAAGGCTTTTAAGTAACAAGACTGTTTAAATGAGCCGATCAAATTATTCAATTAACCACCTAAGCGATGGAAGATTTGATGCTCAATCAAGCGGTATTTTATATACCGTAACCCAAGCCCGTATAAGGGAAAATAAGTTAAAAGTATTTACCTTTGCAAGTATTATCCTTAATCAGTTAAATCACAGATATCTTTTACTGGGGCTCCTTATTCTGGAACGAAGGTTTTAAAATAACCTATTAGAATCCTAACGGGTCTTTATATTAGCCATAGCCTAGACCGGTTAGTTTTCGAGGGATAGATACGGTTTAATCGCGTGAAAGGCGAAAACCGAGAATGGAATGTGATTCTGACCCAACAAGTTCAGAGACTTGTTTTATACGGGTTTAATATTCACACTCTAAATCTTGGGGTCAAAATGATATGGTTTGACCCGTATCGGCTAATTTATGTAAACTAGTTACATAAGCCGAACCGTGCGCGCAATAGGCGCAACGGGTAACCGTAGGAGTCCTACACTGTTTTCCTAAGTCAATATACTTTAAAGAGGTTGTGGTATCAGTAGGATACCTTCCATAATGCCCGTAACGAGTTTTAGTCCATTATACGCCCCGTAGGGGTTTTCCGGTCATTTTAAAGACTTTTAAAGGGATTTCTGAGTTCTACAGGAAACCTGAGTTTCCCAATCAGTTTAATAAGTCTAAAATATCTTATTTATTATTTAAAATCAGCAGCAACTGGAATCGGGTCAAAAGACCTTGTAGAACTCAAGTTTTACCGAACCGTAGCCATAACCGCAGGTTATGAGCAGGTTAAAATTAATTAAAAATCTTTAAAAATCCCAAAATATTATTTTACTACAGTGGGTAAAAGTTTTGGTGACGAAATCTTGGTTTAGGTAGGCGTTATGCTAATTGCGCCGTTTATTACAAAAGTTTCTTATAAATGCGCTATTTAGCATAACTCCCATTCTAGACCTCGGATTGGCGTGAAACTTTAGGGACATGCTTAGAATTTAGTAAGCAAGGTTATGGTCGCTTCACGTGTCCGAAATACTCGTTTTATTTTAAAAAGGGCGTTACGGTCAACTTTTAAGTAATTAACGGAAATGCGTAAAAGACTCGGACAAACAACGAACCGGCCACAGAGGGTGATACCATCACGTGACCTGGTCCTAAGAGAGTCCTAAGGCATATCTACATTGCACTAAAATGGGTCAGAACTGAAGTCAAAGCAAAAGTCAAACTTTTGCGACATTCGGCTCCGATCCGGTTCAATATATCAAATGGCCGAATCAAACGAGTTTAGACAAGTTTATATACCAAATATCATGTTTTATGAGTGTTCAAACAGGTTTCACATCATCTACATTACAGATTATGCAAGAATCGCAAAAATGACTTTCTGTTGACTTTTTAAGCATTCGTTTGACTCAACATTTGAACTAGTTAGAGTGGTGATCAGAGGGAACCCTTTTAGGGGTTTATTACCCACATAAATACCAACACATAACTACTTTTGATTCGACAATTCACTGGACCATTCATGAACTATTGCAAAGTCAATCGTTAGTTACGACGGATTGACTTTTAGGCTAAACTAAGCAAAAACAAAGCCATAGAAGGTTTGGCATACTTACAGAGACTTGATGTAAGACTTAGAACTAGAGAAGAACACTTTGGAGCTTCAGGAATGAGCAGAAGGTGTGTTTTGAAGTGTGTTCTTAATTGTGACTATACATGGCCTTTTATAGTGCATAAGGAGCCTTTAGATCATTACAACACACCCTACAATTGAGTATGGATCAATGGCAGGTGTCCTAAGGTGCTATGGGTCGAGTAGGGGGCGCCCATAACTCTGAGAAACCCATACTTAATTGTTTTACTGCTTTAAACAGCCAACAGCCAATTTTCTGTCGCTGGGCATCGCTTACGGACCGTATGGCTTGGGCCTTGCGGTCCGTAAGCCAGTGGCGGATCTAATTTAATCATTCACCCCCTTACAGTCCGTAAGGCAGGACCTTTACGGTCCGTAAGGGTTGGTTTTTAAATCTTTTTAAATGATTAATAAAATCTTTGGTAATTAATAACCTGACCTTTCGGGTTTGAAGGGGTAACTTTGCGATTTGGGCCTCGGTTAATTACAATTAAGGCCTCGGGTCTTTTATTCGTACAGTTAAGCCCCCGGTTAGTTCGATTATTATCCGAAAAGCTTTAATTTATATTGTTGACGCTTTTAACCCCTCGCTCACGAATTTGATCATAACTTCCTCGTTTTAAAACGGAACTTCGCGGTATATATATAGTTCATTCTAGTGAGCGTTTTTGACTGTTTACAAAGCTTCGGGTATGTCAAAGGGTCACTCAGAGGTATAATTACACATGTTGACACAGTTAACCCCTGTAGTTTGTAATCTCTCACTTTCTTCCGCGTTTCGCTTCAGTACGATCCATGATTTATTCGTTTGAAGGTACGAGCATCGTTTAGGGTTACTATACAGTATACTTACCCTTAATTGACATTTATAACCCTCGAATTTACATACTTTCAAGGTTTGTCAACATTAGTCCTTTATTAATATTATATGCCACGTGTAAACTCAAGACACGTGTCAATACCTTATTGGACACAAAATTTCGAGGTGTTACATCCTCACCCCCTTAAAATAAATCTCGACCCGAGATTTACTCAAACAAATAGGGATATTTCTCCTTCATCGTGGATTCAACTTCCCACGTGAATTCGGGACCTCTCCGGGCGTCCCATTTAACCTTTACTATCGGCACATGTTTTCTTCGGAGCTTTTTCACCTGTCGGTCTTCAATCGACCAAGGCTTCTCCACAAACTTCAAGCTTTCATCTATATGCACATCTGTGTGTGGAATCACTAATGATTCATCAGCGAAGCATTTCTTTAGATTGCAGATGTGGAACACGTTGTGGATTCCATTGAGTTCTTCCGGTAAGTTCAACTTATAGGCAACTGACCCGACACGTTCGATAACCTCAAAAGGTCCTATGTACCACGGGCTCAGTTTACCCTTCTTACCGAATCGCATCACTCCCTTCCAGGGTGATACCTTTAGCAGCACTTTTTCACCTACATCGAAGTGAAAATCCTTACGCTTTGGGTCAGCGTAGCTTTTCTGCCTATCACGGGCAGCCTTGAGACGTTCCCGAATCTGGACAATCTTGTCCGTTGTCTCGAAAACTATCTCTGGTCCTGATAATTGGACCTCTCCCACTTCTGCCCAACAAACAGGCGATCTACACTTCCTACCGTATAATGCCTCGAAAGGCGCAACCTTTATGCTGGTATGGTAGCTATTGTTGTAGGAGAATTCGATTAGGGGTAGGTTCTTATCCCAACTACCACCTAGATCGATAGCACATGCTCGCAGCATGTCTTCTAACGTTTGAATAGTACGCTCACTCTGACCGTCTGTCTGAGGATGGTAAGCCGTACTGAAGTTCAAACGTGTGCCCAAAGATTGTTGGAAACTCTTCCAGAAATGTGACGTGTACCTAGTATCCCTATCAGAGATAATAGATACAGGTATGCCATGTAAGGCCACAATCTTATCAACATACAGCTGGGCTAAAGTGTCGGAGCTATAAGTCTCCTTAATGGGTAAGAAATGAGCTGACTTAGTCAGTCTATCGACTATAACCCATATTGTGTCGTTTCCTTTGCTCGTTTTTGGTAACTTGGTGATAAAATCCATAGTTACACACTCCCATTTCCATTCAGGAAGTTCAGGTTGTTGTAGCAAGCCAGATGGCTTTTGATGCTTAGCCTTGACTTGCGCACAAGTCAAGCATTTGGCTACGTAGGCGGCTACAGACTTTTTCAAGCCTATCCACCAATAATTTGCCTTTAAATCCTGATACATTTTATCTGCTCCAGGATGGACAGAATATTTGGAACTATGGGCTTCCTGGAGGATAACATCTCGTAGTCCTCCATAAATAGGAACCCATATCCGTCCATTCAATCTCAAAAGTCCATCCTTGTGAAGAGTTAACTGCTCCTCAGTTACTCCTAACTTTTCCTTAGGATAATTAGCTTCTAACACAGCCTCTCGCTGTGCAGCTAATATCCTTTCAATCAAGTTATTCTTTACTTCCATTCTCCTAGCATTGATTCGGATGGGTTTCATCCTTTCTTTCCGGCTCAGGGCATCAGCGACTACATTCGCCTTGCCGGGATGGTACCTGATCTCACAATCATAATCATTCAAGGTCTCCATCCAACGGCGTTGTCTCATGTTTAGCTCCTTCTGATTAAACAAATGTTGAAGGCTTTTGTGATCTGAATAGATCACAAATTTGATTCCGTATAGATAATGCCTCCACAGTTTTAGTGCGAATACAACGGCACCCAGCTCCAAGTCATGGGTGGTGTAATTCTTTTCGTGCACCTTCAACTGTCTTGAAGCATAGGCAATCACCTTGCCTTTCTGCATGAGCACACACCCCATGCCAGTGTGTGACGCATCGCAGTAAACTACGAACTCTTCGGTACCTTCTGGTAGCGTCAACACAGGAGCGTTGCTCAGCCTTTGTTTCAAAATATCAAAGGATTCTTGCTGCTTAGGGCCCCAAACAAACTTTTCCTTCTTCTTGGTTAGAGATGTTAAGGGCGCAGCAATCCTTGAGAAATTCTCAATGAATCTCCTGTAGTATCCTGCCAATCCCAGGAAACTACGGATCTCTGTGGGCGTCTTTGGCTCTTGCCAATTCATGACCGCCTCTACCTTAGCAGGATCCACCTGGATACCACTCTCACTTACGACGTGTCCAAGAAATTGGACTTCTCGTAGCCAGAATTCACATTTAGAGAATTTGGCATAGAGTTTCTCGCGATGCAGCAATTCGAGAATACATCGTAGGTGTTTCTCGTGGTCGGCTTTATTCCTTGAATAGATAAGAATGTCGTCGATGAATACGATGACAAATTTGTCCAAGTACGGCTTACAGACGCGATTCATGAGATCCATGAACGCAGCCGGTGCATTTGTGAGCCCAAAAGGCATCACTAGGAACACGTAGTGACCGTAGCGAGTCCTAAATGTTGTTTTATGCACGTCTTCATCTCTGACCTTCAGCTGATGGTAGCCCGACCTTAAGTCGATCTTCGAGAAATAGCTATCCCCTTGCAATTGATCAAACAAATCGTCGATCCTTGGCAATGGGTATCTATTTTTTATCGTGACTTTATTAAGTTCACGATAATCGATGCACAGACGCATCGATCCGTCCTTTTTCTTCACAAACAGGACAGGTGCTCCCCAGGGAGACGAACTAGGCTTGATGAAACCTTTTGCTAACAGTTCATCCAGCTGGGTCCTCAATTCCTTCATTTCAGTCGGTGCTAGCCTGTATGGTGCTCTAGCAATAGGAGCTGCTCCAGGGATGATATCTATTCTGAATTCCACTTGCCTATCTGGTGGCAACCCAGGTAGGTCTTCGGGGAAAACTTCTGGATACTCCGAAATGACAGGAATGTCTTCTATCCTTGATTTGGGTTCTTCAATAATCACTTGTGCCATGTAGATGACACAGCCTCTTTTTAACCATCTTGAAGCTTTGAGCATAGTTACGTTCTCGGGCAATCCATACTGCGTATCCCCTAGAATAGTGAGCGATTCACCAGTCGGGGTCTTTAGCACAATTTGTTTTCTATTGCAGACTATCTGGGCCTGGTTGTGCGCTAACCAGTCCATGCCCAGAACGATGTCAAAACCAGCTAGATTAAAGGGAAGTAGAGATAGAGGAAATGAATGGTTCTTAATGGATATCATACATCCCTCTAATATAGTGGAGACGGTTTCTACAGTGTCGTCTGCTAGCTCTACCTCGTATTTCACATTTAGGGTTTTGATAGGCATGTTCAGCAATTTGCAAAATTTTTGGTCTAGAAAGGATTTATCAGCGCCTGAATCGAAAAGTACTCTTGCAAATATATTATTCACGAGAAAAGTACCTGTGATTACGTTGTCGTCCTGCAACGCTTCCTTTACATCCATTTTGAAGACTCTAGCGTTATTCTTTTTGGTTTCCTCGGTCTTCTTGGCGAGCTTGGGGCAGTTGCTCCTGATGTGCCCCTTCTCACTACAGTTGTAGCAGGTCGCGTCTTTAATCTTCTTACAGTCCACAGTCTTGTGATCTTTGGACTTGCACAGTCCACAAGTATGCGTCTTTGACTGGGACTGTGAGTTCGGCCCAAACCTGCATTTCCCAAAGTGGAATTTTTGGCAGTTCTTGCACTTGGGCTTCTCTCCAGTTTGTTGCCCATCTTTTCTCGATTCTGTTCCTCTCTTGCCATCACCGTTCCCACGGTGCTTCTTCCCCGACCTTCGCGAGGTATCATCCTCACGCTTCCTCTTTTCGGCCTCTTTGTTCCTCTGCGATCTCAGTCGGACTGCGTCCATCGTGAGGGACAAGGAGAGGTCAGTCACAGACCTGAAGGTCGTTGGCCGAGAGGCCTTCACACTAGCCTTTATCGCGGGTTCTAACCCCCAGATAAAACGAGCAATCCTCCTTGGTTCCGGGGTGACTAGGTAAGGAACCAAGCGAGACATCGTGTTGAAGCTCGTCAAATAGGCCTGGCATTCCAGATTTGTCATTACCAATGACACAAAATCGGACTCTATCTTCTCCACCTCATGCTGAGGGCAGTAATTTTCCCTGATGAGAGAAACGAATTCCTCCCACGTCATGCTGTAAAGCACAGCTTTTCCCGAGGCCTGAACCAGCGCCCTCCACCAAGCTAGGGCCTCGCTCTTAAACGACTGCGACACAAACTTCACTACATCCCTTTCAGCGCAGCCACTGATGTCCACCACTGTGTCCATCTCATCCAACCATGTCATACATTCGACGGCACCCTTCTCCCCCGTAAAGTCTCGGGGTTTACAAGATACGAAGTACTTGTATGTGCAGCCCCTGGCAAGGGAAGCATCAGTATACTCCCTTTCGCGACGAACACTATTTTCATTCGACGAGTGATTGTCGTCGTCCTTTTTGGGCTTGGACGAGTGGTTATCGTCGTCCTTCTTGGGTTTGGATAGTGGTTTGCTGTGGGTTTTTGAGTGTGTCTTTGGCTTCGATGGTGGTTTGGAAACTGTTCTGCTTCGAGATTCTGTATATTGTCGATCTAGAGCTGCTTGCACAGCGTTGTCGACAAGAGCCTTGAGTTGAGCGCCCGTTAAATTTATTTGGGCATTATCATACTCATCTTCATTTGTATGACTACTTCCTCCATTAGGATTCGCCATAGTAGCTTGTATCTGCTGCAGAAGATAATGAAAATTCTATTTAGGAGTTTATTATTGAATTGTCTTTTATGGCAGTTCATTAACCATGGTAACGAAGACCATATCCGGTTAATTTGTTACTCACTTTATATTTAGGATTTGAACATACTTATCCTAATCACAATTAATATTACTAGTGGCATAAAAGCCTAGTCACGAGGACGTTGTTATAATATTTAGCCGAGATTACGGAGAATCAAGGTATGAAGGTTTGAACCGTAGTCCTTTTACTCCTTCTGACAGGGAGTCCTAAACCACCACTGTCTTTTGCCTTATTATGACAATATGTATGGCCCTAGGCACTACATCGCTTATGGATGTTTAACAAGTGATCATCTTTATTGATGATTTAACCCATGATTTATTATATCATTAATTTGGGCTTTGGAATCCTTTAAAGGATTCTTGCATAAGAATGGCGTGTGTAATTTTAACGAATCACATCTGCCATGATTGTTAACATGCTTACAGAGGTTAACAGGGGATCTGAATCTTTTAATTAGGTCTTACCATCTTGGCCGGATCTTAAAAGACACCTGGCTAGGTTTCACTCTGAAGATTCTTTATTTAGGCAGATCAAATTAAAAGGAATGGTTTTGATTTATTTCATATATAGTAATAACAAAATGAAATTCATAATATAACATTCCATAATTTTAATACGATTACACACCGCCCTAAACGGGACTTTTAAATAGTACATACCTACATAGAGGTTTTTAAAATAAGCTACAAGTCCACGCAGGGACTAATACAAGATAAGTGTCCATGCAGGGACTAAAAGATAAGTCCACGTAGGGACTGGAATACGATAAACGTCCACGCAGGGACTTATTTAAAATAAACATTACATCAGAACATACATAAGGACTAATGATCACGTTTCTTCTTCTTGCCTTTCAGTAGGTTTGCTAAGCCCTTGAGGAATCCTCGGTGGCTCTTACGTTCTTCCTCGAAGTCTCTTTCCACGCGGCTCAAACGGTGGAGTATTTCTTCTTGTTCGGGAGGAGAGAAACGTGGTTGTGGCGCCTGCTGCGGAACTGGAGGTCTAGGAGGTGCTGGACACCCATGAGCCGAGTAGTCCGGTATTCCCATGTTTCCATATGCTCCGTCTGGGTAGCGGGCATTATACCTAGCCCCTACCACATATGGGTCGCGCTCATAGTTGTAATTGTAATGTGCTTGTGATGACGGTTCGAACGGGTTGTAAGCCGTTGGACCCGTATATGCAGGTATTGGGTGGTCATACCCAAACGGTGGCGAAGTTGGTGCAGCTGGTGCGGAGTTCGCCTCCTGTACAGGACTTGAAGGTCCTTTTTCTTGTAGTGGCGGGTAGTGGCTACTACTAGAGTGTCGAGGGGTGCTGAAGTGGAATTCCCCTCCTCGTGTGGACATACGAGCATTTGTCCTCCTACGCCTTGGCGGATCAGGCATTACTGGCTGTACCGGTGGCGGAGGTGGTGGCGTAACTGCCACGAAACGTGAATCCTCGGAGGGATCTCGCGGATGTTGCGGTTGTTGTGATGTCTGTGGCGTGTGGTACCACTCGTGTTGATTAAACAACGCCATGAAGCTATCTGGTCACTGATAGGGTGTACCATGAAAGGATGACCCATCAGAGATTTCTATTGGATGCATGGGCGTCCCACGAGCAGGTTCTGTCGGATCAGTATCCTCGTCCATATGATCTTCGGAGAAGTGATCTTGTGGTCCTAACGGAACAAAGCCTGAAGGTTCCTGGATGTAGTCAGCTGGATTAAACTGACCTCGGAAGTATGGAGTAGGGTCGTCAAAATTTCGGTGCGATACCGAACGCTGTAGAGGTATGAAGGAGGGTTGCGGGTTGTTGGGATCATTTTCTGAATTTGGCCCGAATGAGTGCCGGTATGATGGCGTCGAGCTATGCGAGGTGGAATGCCTCGCAGGTTCATAAAGGTCTCTTCGCCTCTGCGGTTCTTCACTCCTTGTGGTCGAAGAAGCTCGCGTATTTGAAGGTCCGGCTTCGTGATCGTGATGAGTAACGATCTCTCCTCTGCCTCTTCTTCCCCTTCCTCTTCCTTGGAAAATCACTGGCGGCATATTTCCTGCTTTTTAAAACTTTAAATAACAATAATAAAAGAAAAAGACAAACTTAGAATAACAATTCGAATTCGTCCTATGTTCTTGTCTAGACTCAAGTATGTGCAATTGTGTCACTGAGATTAAACACATTAGGATAGTGTTTAACTCACTCAATGTTGGCTCTGATACCAACCTGTCACACCCCGATTTCCACGTGTATCACCGGTGGGCCCGGTGGGGGATTACCGTGACGTAGTTGGCAACAATATAGTCAAACCACAATATATAAATGCACAGCGGAAGCATAAAGGTAAATATGATTCAACCATTTACTGTAATATCAAATGTATCACAAGTAGTTGAATAGTATCCACAGGAGGGATCAAATTAAATAAAAATATTGTTCAACAGATAAGACATCAAGCTTGCGAGACTTCTTAAGATGCTAAGGAGCTACTGCCAGCCAATTTCGTATAGTACCTGCACTTAATCTTTTTGGGAAAATACGTCAGTTTACACTGGTAAATACATTCAACCGACACTTTTGAAAAAGGTTTATTAAAATTTGATTTGAATGCACGAGGCACAAATTCTTTTATAACTTGGGATAATTATTTAAAATTATAATCTTGTGAACGAATTACATGTTCCTTCTATGCGTTCAGTAGCCCGAATCCTGTCCGGGTTAAAGATCAATAGACACACCACATTTTGCGTAAAACCGAGGCGGGTAACCATCGGCTACGTCTTTTAATAGTATAGACATCATACCGGGTGTACGCCTACACCCGGGTGTCGAGGTCGTGGCCATTTCGTAAAATGATGCCAAGGATATCCGGGACATGGTCATTAACCCCCCCCCCCCAAAGGCTTTTAAGTAACAAGACTGTTTAAATGAGCCGATCAAATTATTCAATTAACCACCTAAGCGATGGAAGATTTGATGCTCAATCAAGCGGTATTTTATATACCGTAACCCAAGCCCGTATAAGGGAAAATAAGTTAAAAGTATTTACCTTTGCAAGTATTATCCTTAATCAGTTAAATCACATATATCTTTTACTGGGGCTCCTTATTCTGGAACGAAGGTTTTAAAATAACCTATTAGAATCCTAACGGGTCTTTATATTAGCCATAGCCTAGACCGGTTAGTTTTCGAGGGATAGATACGGTTTAATCGCGTGAAAGGCGAAAACCGAGAATGGAATGTGATTCTGACCCAACAAGTTCGGAGACTTGTTTTATACGGGTTTAATATTCACACCCTAAATCTTGGGGTCAAAATGATATGGTTTGACCCGTATCGGCTAATTTATGTAAACTAGTTACATAAGCCGAACCGTGCGCGCAATAGGCGCAACGGGTAACCGTAGGAGTCCTACACTGTTTTCCTAAGTCAATATACTTTAAAGAGGTTGTGGTATCAGTAGGATACCTTCCATAATGCCCGTAACGAGTTTTAGTCCATTATACGCCCCGTAGGGGTTTTCCGGTCATTTTAAAGACTTTTAAAGGGATTTCTGAGTTCTACAGGAAACCTGAGTTTCCCGATCAGTTTAATAAGTCTAAAATATCTTATTTATTATTTAAAATCAGTAGCAACTGGAATCGGGTCAAAAGACCTTGTAGAACTCAAGTTTTGGCCGAAAAGGGCATATTCGGTATTTACCGAACCGTAGCCATAACCGCAGGTTATGAGCAGGTTAAAATTAATTAAAAATCTTTAAAAATCCCAAAATATTATTTTACTACAGTGGGTAAAAGTTTTGGTGACGAAATCTTGGTTTAGGTAGGCGTTATGCTAATTCCGCCGTTTATTACAAAAGTTTCTTATAAATGCGCTATTTAGCATAACTCCCATTCTAGACCTCGGATTGGCGTGAAACTTTAGGGACATGCTTAGAATTTAGTAAGCAAGGTTATGGTCCCTTCACGTGTCCGAAATACTCGTTTTATTTTAAAAAGGGCGTTACGGTCAACTTTTAAGTAATTAACGGAAATGCGTAAAAGACTCGGACAAACAACGAACCGGCCACAGAGGGTGATACCATCACGTGACCTGGTCCTAAGAGAGTCCTAAGGCATATCTACATTGCACTAAAACGGGTCAGAACTGAAGTCAAAGCAAAAGTCAAACTTTTGCGACATTTGGCTCCGATCCGGGTCAATATATCAAATGGCCGAATCAAACGAGTTTAGACAAGTTTATATACCAAATATCATGTTTTATGAGTGTTCAAACAGGTTTCACATCATCTACATTACAGATTATGCAAGAATTGCAAAAATGACTTTCTGTTGACTTTTTAAGCATTCGTTTGACTCAACATTTGAACTAGTTAGAGTGGTGATCAGAGGGAACCCTTTTAGGGGTTTATTACCCACATAAATACCAACACATAACTACTTTTGATTCGACAATTCACTGGACCATTCATGAACTATTGCAAAGTCAATCGTTAGTTACGACGGATTGACTTTTAGGCTAAACTAAGCAAAATTAAAGCCATAGAAGGTTTGGCATACTTACAGAGACTTGATGTAAGACTTAGAACTAGAGAAGAACACTTTGGAGCTTCAGGAATGAGCAGAAGGTGTGTTTTGAAGTGTGTTCTTAATTGTGACTATACATGGCCTTTTATAGTGCATAAGGAGCCTTTAGATCATTACAACACACCCTACAATTGAGTATGGATCAATGGCAGGTGTCCTAAGGTGCTATGGGTCGAGTAGGGGGCGCCCATAACTCTGAGAAACCCATACTTAATTGTTTTACCGCTTTAAACAGCCAACAGCCAATTTTCTGTCGCTGGGCATCGCTTACGGACGGTATGGCTTGGGCCTTGCGGTCCGTAAGCCAGTGGCGGATCTAATTTAATCATTCACCCCCTTACAGTCCGTAAGGCAGGACCTTTACGGTCCGTAAGGGTTGGTTTTTAAATCTTTTTAAATGATTAATAAAATCTTTGGTAATTAATAACCTGACCTTTCGGGTTTGAAGGGGTAACTTTGCGATTTGGCCCTCGGTTAATTACAATTAAGGCCTCGGGTCTTTTATTCGTACAGTTAAGCCCCCGGTTAGTTCGATTATTATCCGAAAAGCTTTAATTTATATTGTTGACGCTTTTAACCCCTCGCTCACGAATTTGATCATAACTTCCTCGTTTTAAAACGGAACTTCGCGGTATATATATAGTTCATTCTAGTGAGCGTTTTTGACTGTTTACAAAGCTTCGGGTATGTCAAAGGGTCACTCAGAGGTATAATTACACATGTTGACACAGTTAACCCCTGTAGTTTGTAATCTCTCACTTTCTTCCGCGTTTCGCTTCCGTACGATCCATGATTTATTCGTTTGAAGGTACGAGCATCGTTTAGGGTTACTATACAGTATACTTACCCTTAATTGACATTTATAACCCTCGAATTTACTTACTTTCAAGGTTTGTCAACATTAGTCCTTTATTAATATTATACGCCACGTGTAAACTCAAGACACGTGTCAATACCTTATTGGACACAAAATTTCGAGGTGTTACAGTTTGCCTTCCAGACTGAATGACTTTCCAAATGAATGGCCGAACAATATTGTGAATGGATAAGATCTTCCTCCACCCCCAACTCATACTACCCCTACATTGAACCTCCCAGAAATTCTGATCCTTCACTTTGTAATCGTAGATCCATTGCACCCATAAAGACTTTCGCTTAACAAGTATGCTCCAAATATGATTAGTGATTAGGGCTCTGTTCACATCCCCAATTTGCCTAATACCTAAGCCACCCTCCAGTTTCGGAAGACATACATCATTCCACGCAACCTTATATTTAATAATTCGTTATATTTTATATATTTAATTTTAATTTTAAATTTATTTTATTATTTTCCTTTTAATATTTTTCTTTTAATAATATGTTTAGTATTTAATAATGTGTATTGGTTAGGTTTGGCAACATGTCGTGCTAGAACACGTTACATAGAAAAGTTATTTTGGTTTGAGTCAAAACAGGTTCAGATCAAAACAGTTTCAGGTCAAACAACACAAGTCAAGTTATATTACGCCCTCCAAAAAAGTCTTGATGACACCCACCACATCAAACAAACCAACCAACTAGGATAAATCCAAATAGATAAAGTTTACACAATCATCCTAAATCTAAGGGTCTGTTTGGTATAGGGTAATGGAATGGACGGGTGAATGGAATGGACGAGGTAATGGAATGGATGAGGTAATGGAATTAATTTTTACCATTCCATGTCTTGTTTGGTTACCATGTGAGAATGGAATGAATCATTACTTTTTTGTTGTTTGGTATGCGAGAAAAGACGAAGGAATAAAATCGGATGGCGGTGGTCAATGATGCGTGGTGATTGTGGGTGGTGATAGGTGGCAGTTGTAGCAGCGGTGGTGCTGGTGGGTGGAGACGGTGGCGAGTGGAGACGGCGACGGGTAGTGACAACGGTGGTGGTAGTGGGTGACGGTGAAGGTGGGTGGCAGCGGTGGCCAGAGGTGGTAGTGGTGGCGACGGTGGCGACGGTGGTGGCAGGTGGTGGCGGTGCGTGGTGGTGGTGGTTGATAGCGATGACGAAGGTGGGTGGCGATGGCGGCGGTGATCGGAGGTGGCAGCGGCGATGATCGAAGGTGGGTGGTGGCGGTGATCAGAGGTGGCAACGACGATGGTGGATGGTGGCGGTGGCGGTGGCGGGGATGGAGGTGGGTGGCGGCAAAGACGGTGGCGGGTGACGGTGGTGGCGGGTGGCGGCGAAGGCGGGTGACGGCGGCGGATGACGGTGGTGGTGGGTGGTGGCAACGGTAGTGAGTTGTGCTGTTGTTAATGAAGGGTGAAGAGGGAATGGAATGGAAAAAAAACAGGGGGCAGGGATGGAATGATTTTGAGGGAATGGAATGCATTTTGGAATGGGCGATTCCATTCCATCGACCAACCAAACACTCTTTTCTTCATTCCCTCTCAATGGTCCATTTCATTCCACCTCTCATTCCTGCATACCAAACGCTACCTAAAACTAAAGACATACATATGGCCCAAAATTAAACGTTTGAAACTTGAATTCCTTAAAGAAAAACCCATGTTTCTTAATGGGCCTGGCGGGCTGGCTATCATCTCTACCAAAACCCTAGCGCCTCTTATTTATATTCCTTCTTCCCCAAATTAAATCTCAATCATTCCAACAATTTCACAAAGCCGATCTTCACCAATTGAGTTATAATCTTTTGCTTTCATTTAATCTTAGTGGGCATCGACGATGATTTAATCTGCGTTATCAATATCAGATTAATTTTCTAAAGATGCAAAATCAATATTTAAAATCAGAGCCTCATGGACATGCAGGTTCCTTTGATCCAGTGGATTTTTGCGTTTTCTCGAAGGTTCAACATTTTTTTTTGTTTATTAGATCTGCTGCTCGATGATGATTCGTTTTGCTTTAACCACACCGAACAGATGCCGGTGCATTTGATCCTTATTGGATTTTGTATAAAAGTTCTTATTCCAATTTAAATTGGAATCTGTTTAACTTTTTTTTTAAATCCGGTTAAAGATCAATTCATTGAGTTTCTCATGTGGACAAGCCTGGCCTTTGTCTGAGAGCAAATCTTAAACCATTTTTTTTTGTTTTCGTTTTTTAATGATGATTTAAACGGCTTTTAGTTTTGGTAGAGTAGAACAAATCATTTTCAGTTTTCTTTTTTAAATATTTTCCGTCAAAGATCATTCATTGTGTTATGTATTTTTATAAACCCAATCACAACTTGTTTTTTCTTAATATTATTCATCTGGTTTTAAGTATTTTTTTAATTATTTAATCACTTGTTATATTTTTACGGTTTTAACCACTTGAGTTAGGGTGCTAAACTTTTTTTAGTTTAGACTAAGTTGTCAGGGGCGTAGCTTTCAAGGGGCCGGGGGACCCTTGAATTTTTCGCTCGGTTGTGTTATATGTATGTAATTTTCATATGTAATTGTTTAGGTATAAACGTTTTCGACCCTCGGTTTTATAATTTTTTTTACTTGTATAGAATGTTGAGGTTCGTTGACTTTCAACCCCTGATCGTAATTTTCAAGCTTCGCCACTACAAGTGGTTAAAACCACTAAGATATATGGACTCCAAATGTAATTTACTCTTTTTTTAATTAAAGTTTTTCTGTTTGCAAACTTTTTGTTACAAGGTTTTGAATTTTGATAACCAAATTTATTTTTTTTTCTTTTGCTAGTTTTCACTTTTGTAACTAAATTATCAGTTTTATATTTTATTGATAAATATTATTTGTGTTGAGTTTTGATGCCTGTGATGATAACATTGAAGGCTTGTTTCTCAGAGACATTCGCAGTGGCCGCCTAAGATCTTTCGCCTTTCGCCGGGCTTGAGAGATTGTGCTGTTTTATCCTTCCTTGGATGTCTGAGGCATATTTGTTGATTATTAGTTTTAGTAGTTGTTTGGTTTTTGATTGATAAATGTTGATGATGATAATCTGAAGGCTTGTTTCTCAGAGACATTCGCAGTGGCCGCCTAAGAACTTTCGCCTTCGCCTGGCTTGAGAGTTTATGCTGCTTTGCTCCTTCCTTGGATGTCTGAAATTCTAAATTTTGTTGTTTCATGTATGTATTGTTCTGATTACGTTAGATATGATTGTTGGTCTAGATCAATTGGATTTTATTAAAGGTTTAAAGGCAACGATTGAAAATATTCCTGCGTGTCTGTCTGCAATCACTAATAACTTAGCTAATTGTCAAGATTTCTGCTTTGTGTTCATAGAACAGTGTTCTCAGTAATAATAGCATCTTTAACATCCGTTTCACTATAAGATTGGGGGAGTGGTGGCGTTGCTTTGGCGTGGGAAGCCAACCAACGCTGGCTAAGCCACTCTGTGCCAGCATTGGGTTTGGCGTTGCCCAGCAAGCGTCGCTATGGAGTCTGGCATGGGGTGGGGTTGGGGTGAGTTGGCTAACCAGGATTGAGTGATCATTTTTTACTGCTAGCCGTAGCCGTTTGGCATGGTGGTTTAATGGTAAAAATCAAATGTTTTCAAAAAACCTTACCAATTTTTACCTATAAATACTCCCACCCCCCTCCAGTTTTTTTACAAAATTCTTCAACACACTTACATAAAACTCTCGATTTTTTTCAAACCAAACAACAAAACCAAAAATGATGAACTGGATGGAGGAGGAGATCACACTTGTCATTTTGATTGTCAACGCATAGCGTATGTTGCAACGCGGTTAAACCGCGTATTGAGGGACAAGCGTTCCAACAATGCCAACAACACGTTGATAACAATTGCCACAATCTAAACGCGTGCCAACACAAGTGGTACGAACTAACACCGAAGCTAGATCGGTCTAAAATTTGTTTCGATCGTGTCTTTGCAGGGGACCTAAGCCACGATGATCGAATAGAGATCGCGAAGATCAATTGGAAATATTGCAGACTTGGTCCCAATGGTTTACTAATTACGGAGTTGGTTCTAGTGGTTGTAAAGTTTGCACTCAGGTGATTTTTATCACTAACCCATGTTAATTTTCTTAGTTAAATGTATGAGAAATGATTAGATTATCCCTGAACAATAAATAAAATAAAAAATAAAGATGTTCCACACTCTTTTTCTGGTCAAAAACAGAACATCATGTAATTATATTAGATGGGAGGAGTGGTGTAAATACCCGTTGGACATGTTGTAATTTTTTTTGCCCTTTGCCCGTTTGGGTTGGGGGTGTTGTAATTGTTTGGCTTTTTGCCCGTTTGGATCGGATGTGTGCTAATGAAGTTTAATTTTCAAAAAAAAAAAACAACCTCAAATAATCCTAGAATCACTCAATTGCAGCCTTTATACCCGTCCGTTAGACAGGTTACGCTAAGGTAACTAAGAAAGATAATGTATATTGATGGTGTTTCGGTTTGCTTCTCATTTTCCTCTTTTTTTCATATCCTATTTGAAAAAATTACAACCATCTAACTTTTCTTCAGCCCCGACATTCAACCGCGACATGCTCTTCAGTAATCTCATTACCATCACTTTCATCTTCCATGTTATCATCCCCTTCCCCTTGCACCATCATCTTTGCATGCTTCTCCCCTCTCAAATGAGCGTCAAGTTGCATAGAACTTGTACAAAAAATGTTGCACAAACCACAATGAAGATCGATGAAAGGAAAAGTAGCTTTGTCTACCTGTCGCGTCAAAATATGAATGAAACGGTAAATTATGTACTAATGAAATATAAAATGAAAGATTTTTCAAATAGATGTTTGCTTGAAGATACATGGACATTGTATTACTGCATGTCAAGGCATATTATATTACAAAGAGGGCAACCTACGAGTTCTTCTTTTTTGGCACCATTTGCTAGTAAATTGTGTAGCTTGTTATACATTGACATTGAGATGGAAAATTTTTAGATGATGAAAGAGAGAGATATAAAACAATAGAATATGGTATAGTTAATAACTGTAGGTTATGAAGAGAGATTGTAGGAAGGTGGGTAGGTTGTGGGGAGGTGGGTAGGTTATGAAGAGAGATTATGGGAGGTGGATAGGTTAGGAAGAGAGATTATGGGCAGGTGGGTATTGTTGATGGAGAAGGAGGTTTAAAAATTTTGAAATCTAAAACTTTTGAAAATAGATAAAATAAAATATAGAATAGGGTAGTTACTGATAGCGGTGGGTTCGGGTCAAAGAAAACGGGTATAGAGCACAATCTGATCAATTGGGGCTCCATGAGGAAGTTAAATAAAAAGTAACCCATGTTCGGATAATATATAGTGTTTCCAATTGAACGTGCCTGTGTGTATTCGTCTAGAATCGAGCCATATCATATAGGCCAAAACTCTTAAAAACTAAAAGTATGAGAAGAATTGTGAACATGACATAGGTTATAAACTACCCTGTAGTTAGTGAAGTCATGGGGTTAGTGGAGTGATGGGTTGGTTAATCGGTTATCTTACATGAAAATAACAATGTGCATTCGTTCATCAAAACCTAAGTGGGTATGAAAACATTGTGACAACCCTCACCAAAGCAGGTATCCGTACGACTTAATTAATATCTAATTACTGCTTAATTTCTGTGCTTGCTTGAAAATGTGAATAAACTGCTACTTGAATCCTGATACACTTACTTGCATCATACTTTATTTACTGTCACTCCATTATTTACATAAAGAACTTTAGTGACAAACTTGACGCACAAAAGCACAGTAGCACAATAAACGGATAACCCAGTAAACGTGCTGGCATAGTCAGCGCCAGACAGACACTGTCTCTAAGGCCAGTATGAGCCGGGAATAGTTTACTACACTAGTAGAAAGTGTAGGGAGATGAGGATTGTAGAACTGTGTCTCTAGGTGATAATTATAGTGACCGGATGTGCCTAAAACGTACCTTGTGTACAAAATTCAGCACTTTAAATAAAAATTCAGCATTTATCTAAACTAATAAAGTGCCAAAACATGAGAAAATAATACTAGACACTTTCCAAAGTGTCGAGAATAAGTTGCGTCACTAAAAATAGTAATAACGGCACTTTAAAGCGTTGTTAAGCACGTTAACGGATCACTATCCAACCGAACAACCGGACTTTACCCGGAACATGAAAATATTGCCATTAACATTGTTTATCTTTTTCTGAGCCAGTTAGGGTCCCTGAATACCCTAACACCCGCTATAATGCATGACACACTAGTAACCGGGTTAACCTTTAACTTAACTAACTAATACTTAACTTATGGTTGGAAACTAACCAAGTGACCCCCCCCCCCCCAACCGAATCGGTCACATTGTGACCGTCCCTTGTACCTTGATGATTATTTAATTCATTCTTGTCCCATATCAAGTGAACATAGCATCCAATGGTTAATTGTGTAAAGTTTTGCCTATAAGTAACAATGATAACACAACACAACACTTCACCACCCATTAACCAACACACATCTCTCTCTCCCTCCTTGCTCATTCTCGGCCGAAACCCCAAGCCCACATACACCCACCTTTCGATCTTGATCAAGCCATTCCAAGTGTCTACAAGTGTTAAGGATCTCACACAAGGAAGCTTGGTGCATTCGGAACGTGAAGGACCTCACCTCATTGCTTTTATCCACCCAATCTTCGACTAGTTTCTTCCCTAGCCTCGAGCTAGTAGTAAGTTGCTTTAAACACACTCTCGATCTAATTTAAAGTGGTTAAAATGAAGTACGACGGTTAAAACTCATAAACATACAAGAAGACATGCTAAAAGTTTACTAAAATGTTGAAAATGTTGGTTAAAAGCATAAAGGTTGTGTAAATCTTGTAAGACTTGTCTTGTGGTGATTAATTAGTGCCGATCTATATTGTGGTAGCTCGGATCATCATCTAACCCAGATTGGTCATGTTCATGAAACATGACATAGAGTATGTTAAGTGTAAAAAGGGTTAAATGATGAAACTCTACCACACACTAAACATGAACTTGTGTAAAATCGATTTTACTTATGAAATATTGTTCAAAACTAGTAGATCTACGGATCTACAAACGGTATTTTCAAAGGACCAAGTGTAAAGAAAACATATGTTCAAACCGGATCTTACATAAACAAGAGTGATTTTTAAACACACAAGTGTGTAAACACTTGTGTAACACTAAGTTTCGACAAAGAACTAATTTTGTCAAATTTTACACGAAGTTGTAAAGATGAAATTCCTTTAAAAACGAGACTTTCAAGAAACGAAGTTGATTTATATAAAGATCCACTAAAAGTAATGGGATTTACTACGTATTTTTGGATAAACCACGAGTTCATGAAATTTATGCGATTTATATATACTTTGACTAGTTTGATGCTTTGGATATTGTTTTGGTTGAATGAGAAAATTGTTGATTTGAATTATAAAAGAAAAGGATACGCTTGAAAACGTGGCCACCTCCAGTTACAGGGGAAACTCTGGCGAAATTTTTCTAAAAACCTAACACTTAAAAGTATTATCATCACAAGTTTTACAAATGTATTTTTGACTTGTTTTCAACATGTAAATTTCGCCACGACTTTATTTACAAAATATCGGATGTGGGATTTTCACAAAATAAAACGGGGTAAATATATATTTGATATATATTTTTCATAACGTCACTTGTAAAATGTTTATGATTATTTTGTGAAATATACAAATATTATTTTTAGGGTAAAAATAATATTACCGAAGGTTAACGATTCCAAAATAATACGAACGCCTTCACAATAAATATTAAGTTACAACGGTATTATTTATACCACCCGATCTTTAAAACGTAGCTTACGCATTTTCGGAAAAATACTAATGAATGTGTATTTTGTCAAGGTATTATTTTGGGAAAATCATATGTATAAAAATATAATATTTTTGGGAAGAATATTTATATTTTGGAGTAAGAAATAAAATATATATTAAGTGAGACTTAATAATATATTTCGAAGTTATACGAACGCACATGTATCGAATCCCCCATCCTTGGGAAGGAAAATAATTACCAAGTATTTACAAAATGTAAACACGAAATAGTTGTCTAACTATTTCCCAAAAACTTAAACCATAAAGCTAAGGCACGACCGTCCGTCTAATAGAGTTAGTACATGTAGGTCGTTGCACAACTGCTTGATCAGGAGATATACTTGGTAGAGACGCACCACTGTGAGTTCATGTCCCCCTTTTCTCTTAACTGTTTTCAGTTTTCTAAACTGCGGGGGTGAAATAAATGTTACTATGATTACGAATATTTCTTACATGGTATGGTTAGCGTAAGGAGGGTTATTATTTAGATCATGTGAGTGGGTAGGCGGAAACTTGAGGCCATTAATCCTCAGGGTAGGACCGAGGGGCAGGAGCGGTAGATCTATCTGGGTGTAGCGAGCCCAGCCCCAGGCCCAGCATAACGGGCCTCGGGGTGACTTTGTACCCAACGCATAAATCTGCTAGGTTTGAGTCTTCCTACTTGCACTTCACACATATCAATGGCCTTACAAACCACTGGTGATCTCTTTTTCCTTATTTGCTACATACCAGGATTTTATACTTACAAAGGTTTTACTTACTCAGTACACATGAACTTGCTCAACAATTTTTGTTGATTTTTCCAACTTACATGTATTTCAGGTAATTAAGGATCTGGCATGGTATGATACGTTTTTCATGCTGCTTAAGAGAAATAAGGTCATCCAAGTTTAGGGATCGTGGCTCTTGCCTGGACGAGCCACAGTTCTTAAACTACGTCTGCTTTATGTTGTGGTTATAAATTCTGAACAATGTTTTATGTTATTATGTTGTAATCTCCGTTGCATGTGTCAGTACTTTAAAACAATGTTGTGGTACTTCTGTTTTAAAACTTAAATCTACGGATGATCTTGCATGGTTCTTATTTCATATAGCTTTGATATGATTAAGCTATGGTATTAAGAAGTCACACCAAAATTAACCACGCTTCCGCAAAGCCAGGGTGTGACAGCTTGGTATCAGAGCTCTGATCATAGCGAACTAGGATTCCTTCTCGAGTCTAGACTATGATCACTATGGCTCTCACGAAAAACCTTTTTACACTGCATACCACTTAAATCCAGATCCAAAACGTTTTTATAAACAAATGTTGAGCACATTTTATTTAATTTTTATAGGCTCAGTCTGGGAGGCTGAGGCTCGGTCTGGGAGGCCGAGGCTCGGTCTGGGAGACCGAGGTAATTGTTTAGTGGGACTAGGGAATCAGTCCGAGAGGCTGGGAAAATTGGCTAGTGGGACTAGGAAGAGCAGTCTGAGAGGCTGGGAGAATTGGCTAGTGGGACTAGAAAGAGCAGTCTGAGAGGCTGGGAGAATTGGCTAGTGGGACTAGGAAGAGCAGTCTGAGAGGCTGGGAGAATTGGCTAGTGGGACTAGGAAGAGCAGTCTGGGAGGCTGGGAGGCTAGTGGGACTAGGAAAACTATTTGATTACTTAATTGGTGATTAATATGTTATCTGATTATATGATTGATTATCGGTGCACATGTGTTTGTGTTACAAGATGACATAGCCCTATCAAAGCACGAGGTGTATACCTCGGATACTACCAGCACGGACAATGATGACTTCCAGCCATTTGCGCTGCCCGATGACGTCTTGGATGAGCCCGCTGATAGCCCTATCGCTGGGGATTCGCCGTTCGCGATGATCCCTGCCCCTGTACCCCTTGCCGCTTACCCTATTATTGATATGACCCTGGACGTAGGCGCTGACGACGACGTCAACTTGTTTGATGAGGACCCACTCAAGGATAACATGGAGGGCGAGGCCCTTATTGCTGCCAGTGATCTCCTACTTCTCGCTGATGCTCCCGCGGAGGAGGCACCCATCCATTCACCTGTCCCAGATTCCTTTGAGTTTGTAGCATCTGCACCTTCACATGTGCAGGGAGTGCAGCATCATTAGCACGACACGGACCCTGATAAGGCATCATCCACTGCACCTGCCCCCGCCCCTAGCTTTGAGTTTGATCATAACATTGAGTTTATCCAACTAGATCAGCCCGTGGTGGATCCCGTAGCCCCTGTTGACCCATGTGGCTCCTGTTTTAGCCCTTGTTTCAGTTCCTATGGATGCACTTTTGTTCCCACACTCACCACTGATGCTCACCACACCGTCACATGACCCGGAGCCTGCACCCAAGCCAGCTACTACACCATTTGGGTCAGCTTGATGTTGCGCCTGCTGAACCTACACCTTTACGTGGTCACGATCCTGTTTCTTTTTAAACTGCCTGACATTGCACCCCTTATATCTACCTGCATCAGACAGCCCCCTCATTTGTGAAGAGGTTCGTTTTCCCTTGTGAAGATCGACGCCCGTTGCGCCATCATGACTAACACTTTCTGTCAGGATATACCCGCGCCTAGTAGGGATGCTCCAGGCCGCACCGCTTGCTACATTCACCTCTACAATGCTCGATGGGCCGATTTGATGGTCCCTATAAACGCACTATGCTAACTATAAACCCTTACCATTTCTCGCATTGTGAAAAACGCACACAGGATAAGTTGCTCCTGTAACATCAACTGCAGTTGAGGATATGAGTCGCGGAATGTGGAAGCTTGAGCTGACACCACAAAGGGCAACGTTAAATGCAAAACATTACATAACCAAAACATGAGTTAAGGGTCTACATCACAAGACAGCATATTGTCTGAAAACTTTAAGTAAAACACCACATTCCTCCATCAGCATGCCTTGATCTGCCACGTACATCAGGATCCCTTTTATGCCCTTGACCTCTGATATTCCACCGTCCCCAGGATTTTTGATGATCATTCCTTTTACCATTAAGCGGCAAATCAGTTGACTACTTCGAGGAATATACGAGCTCGCAGAGGAATTAAAAAATGTCGACAGTTTAATTTTTCTTTCCTCCCCTGCCTTAGTCACCAGAAATGTTGGTGTCTGGAATAACACAGATTGTGTTACGATTGGGTAGAGACCCCAAGATTGTGGAGATTTGTGAAGACCACGCCTGACTACGTAATTTAGATATGCTGATATACTTGTTGGGCAAGGGTAGGGAGACCCAGTGACCCTGATAATGTGATACATTTTGTAAGACAATGAAGTTGTAGCCGGAAAACGATGGGAACCAATTGTCATTAAGCATTCACCAAAATATTGTGGTCAATAACCAACGAAAGCACAGTCGTCATGTCATTGCTAAATGCGATCAGTAACGCATATATGCGTACTAAAATTTTAATACTACATGTTTACTTGCTATACTCTCATTAATCGAAACCCTCAAATTACGTACGAATGTTATGATTTTGATGCAATGTGCTTGCCCGTTTAATGAAAACCTAATCATAAGACGTGATACCAATATAACAGGAATGTGCTATGACTGAGAAACACGTGTTTGTTTGATATACTGTCGGTAAACATGATTCCAATTACTTGCTTGATGAATTGCGTGATGTGTAATATGATGACTTAAATATGTGTGATACATGTGTTCCAAATGACTATTTACGTTCCCTGAATAGAAGAGACCTAACTAACATGAACTTCTTCCTAGAAGATGTCACATCAAGAGATCACCCGACTGACTAAGGCAGAATGGTTAGCGCACGCCTCTAGAGTCAGAGCTCGGTACGAGGTTCTTCGCTACAAACAAGGCGAAGGTGCCTCAGGGAGAAACCTACCTAACGGTAATGTTTAAGTCACCTAAGACACATTACAATACGTTGGAAAGTCCCCAAAGTGCCCTGCTAATACCTATTGTGATGATGAATTCTTGGATACAGGTTGTACCTACCAGCATTTCCTAGAATGCAACCCTCTGAATTTTGGTGGCACGGGAGGTGCCATAGCTTTTGTAAAATGGGTTGAGAATGTGGATGTCATTGTGCGAACGTGTGGTTGCACGCAAGAGCAGCAAGTCCCGTACGTATCCGGATTGCTACAAGATAGAGCCCTGTTATGGTGGGACCGTAAGGTTCGAGAATTGGGCGAGGCTGTAGCATATGCGATGTCATGGAGCGAGCTGAAAGAAATAATGCGGAAGGAGTATTGTTCTCAGAAGGATATCCAAGGGTTGGAACTAGAGTTCTGGGAGCTACAGAAGGAAGGTCCAGATGTGTAACGCCTCGCTTTTAAAAACTTACGCTAATTAGAAAAGATTTCTTACGATCCTATTTTTGGAAACTTACATTCATATTGTATTCGTATTTCGCCTCTGTTTTTGTAATTCGTAACAACGATAGTAATAGAATTTATTTATTTCATGCGAATTATAATTCATTTATTATTATTATTTTTATTATTTTATTTTTTTTAAATACTTAAACATTTAAATCCTTATTTACATCTGATGCATACTCGTACCCTGTAAATATATGCGTAACTTACAATGGATACGTGATTCTAAATATTCTATACGTGCATACACTTGATTATACGTTCACAGTACACAACCTATACTTTATTTTATACAAACTTATCTAATTTCGTGTTGTGTATAAATACAAGGAATTATTGTGATTAACAAAGTATTTGATTAATAATAATAATAATAATAATAATAATAATAATAATAATAATAATAATAATAATATACTATACAATCATATTGTGTCAACACTTAAGAGAATTAAAGATGGCCGTTTGTAATCACAGCCCATTTTCGGGCAGCCCACTTTGGGTTCAACTTAGACTACACTAATATTAATATTACATCTAATCATATTATTTATCTAACGTTAATGCTGCATAGGATATGTTATAATATGACAAGTCAAACTTAATATGCCAATTGAAGGGACTATTTTGCGCGCCGATTGAGTATCGTAACATGGCTGGGAAACCTTTACTTCAAGAATTTTAAGCCTCATTCTCTCAACTAACTTTATTAAATACACCTTTAACTCTAACCCTAATCCCCATTGTAAATACATCCTTCCCCACAACACATTTCCATATAACCCACATACCCGCCGTCAAGATCAGACGTCACCGGAGTTTCCTCGGAGACGACCGGAGTTCGAAGATCTCGTCGGAAACAAGCCGAAGACCACCAACTGTTGCTTCGTGCACCCGTACCGTCGGAGACGTAGAAGCTTCGCTGAGTTACGAGACGTTGCCGGAAAGCTCACCGGATTCATGACGGAACTCGCTTCCTCTTCGTTTCGCGCCGTCCATTTAAACGAAGAAGAACACGCCGGAGACGACCGGGGTCACGACGAAGCCACTGTTGTTTCGGTATATTTTTACTTCCTTGAGAATCCATTTTATTTTCTTGTTATTTTCTTGTTTGATGAAGGCATTCTGCAACTTGGTTGAAACAATGAACAAATCGAGAACCATAGTTGTCTGGGTTTTGTTTTAATGGCAAAGATAACCTACTCTCACAATTTAAAAAAATAGGGACATTCTTATCTCACCACAAAGTTAAACAACAGACTACTAGTGGGTTGGTGCAGTTTTGGCCAACTTTTGGATGATTATTTTATTCATTATTTAAAAATACATAAATCTTTCTTTTCCTTTAACAGTTTATATTTTTTTTATTTATTTCTTTTTCCTTGTTTTAAAACCATTAAACCCCTTTAATAACAATAAATACTCTAATTGTATTATTTAAGGTTTTTTTGTACTCTAATACAACCTTAGAGTTCTGTTGGTACTATTTCTTTTATTTACTGATTTGCCTTTATTTTATTTTATTTTATTATTTTTTTTATTTTTTATTTTTTTAACAATGAAACTCTTAATCTAATAATAACAAACAAATTACCTTAAACCCTTTTATATCATTAATATTAATGTAATAACGTGATAAAATAAAATATCTAAGTAAATAAATTGTAAACTTAGATATTAGAATAGTTATTGACTAGTTCGTTATGTGTTATTTTAAATATCTAGGATAACCATTACATTCGTTCTCTTGGATTCTCTCAATCTTTACTCGTGCGATAATTCAAGGAATTCTTACACGCAACCAATGTGAGTATACTCGACCCCTTTTTCCCCTTTACACTTTGGGATGCAACATGTATACCTATTCAAAACAACTTTTATGCTTAAACAAAACATACTCTATCTATGAACGTGACATGAAACTATTATGAATATTTGCTATGCTTGTATGCTCTATGAACGATTTGGAACGTTATATGCTCATTAACTTTGCTAGCCCACCTTAACAATTATAGCGCTATAGGATTAACGCCCCGCCCGCTATTCTAATTGGGTATTGTTAAGTTAAACATTACCACCCCGCTGAACGATTGGGATTAGGCTATTTTTATGCGTTGTATTCATGGGTTTGATCATATAGTACGCCAAAATTGCATTGCTAGTAAATTTATTCACTATGTAACATGTTGGATATGAGTTGTTATTCTATTATGCTATGTAAACAAACTTGTATACTCGCCTTTGCTTTTGCATTGAACTCTATTTTAATACATGTTGCAGGTTAATTATTGAGATGATATTCAAGACGAAACAAGATTTAGGGTGGACTAGATACACACCTAGATTAATCTATCTTTTATTGTTATGTTATGTTATGAAACAATGTTGTTATTTCTTTTTGAATCTTGTATGACATTTAGTATTGCAATGAAATTTGAATTTAATTAAATATCGTCACATAGTGTTATGACGTCTCTTGCAATCTATACACACTTCGTCTCATCCCGATGTTTCCGTCATCGGTTGGGGTGTGACAGATTGGTATCAGAGCCATAACTATAGGGAATTAGGAAAAGTAGGAATGCTTTAACCTAGTCTATAGTTTTAGAGCTTTATTCGTATGTTTTACTTGAAACTACTTGCATGCCACTTTATGTGTTTCTTATTTATTCTCTTTGAGCCTTTTAAACATACATGTCGTTTTATCCTTGTGTACCATACTTGACATGCTATTCCTATGTGTTAATACTAGTTTTATTATGTGTTAATATTTGTTTTAATATTTCATTCTTTATGTGCCATTCTCGTCAAGTTTATACTTGTTTATTTAATGTTCAACATACGCTCTTCCTCATACATTTTACTCGACTGTTCTAATCCGCAAAACGTTCATATTATACAAAACGAGACAACTTCACCAAAATAGGCGTGAAACCCACAATTTGGTGAACGACTCTCAATCTACCTATTCTTTTTTTTTTCACGAGAGTCGTCATCAAGTTAGGAGTGAAGTCCTCACCTTGATGAAGAATTTCGAATTCAAATTCTAGTGGACCCTCGTCAATGTGTCGAAATCACATTTTGACCCGACGAGTACCAACCACACCTAGGGCATGAAATCGTCAAGTTAGGGGTGAAACCCGCATCTTGTCGACTAGTCCCACTCCTTGTTTTTTTTTTAAATCTCGCCAAGTCTCGAATTTTCGATTGAGTTGGAACATGTAGTAACCGGAAGGGTAAATACCGTTAACCGACTTGTCGGCGAGAGTATACCACCTATTAGGCCAAAGCATGCTTCCCAATTTCAAGAGACCTTTCGACCACTTTGGTTAGTCAACATTCCATTTTGGAACCATCCAAATTTTAATCGAACTTACACCTTATTATTTTTGATCTTTTATGATGAAATTCTCTCTTGTCAATTTTGAACCATTTGTGAGATTTCACTTTTGCGCATACATCATACTATTACCTTTCATACGATTATGCATTATTAGCATGCATAATTTCTCGTAATTTTATTTACATTTTTCTTTTTCTTTTTGTAACAACAAGTGGAGACATATCATCGAGATAGGAGTGATTTCCTTACCTTGACGATTAACTCCGCTTCTTTTTCTCATCTTACAACGACCTCGCCAATGGGTTAGGGGTGATTCCCTTACCTAGGTGATCGTTACCGATACTTTCTTTTGAAAGACTATATTATGTAAACACCATCATGCTTATATCCAAATCGGTTATCATTAGCCAAACCTCTAAATAATTCAACATGCATTGTTTATATGAACGAATTTCTTATCCTACAATCTAATTTCATATAGCTCACACACAAAATTCTTAACCTTTACCATAAACGCTGATTCCTCGATTTTCAAAATTTACGAAATGCTACTTATCAACCTAGTTGGTTTAATAAATCCATTGCCCACGAAATTTTGTATTCAACGTAACTATTGAAAAAGGCTCATCTTATGTCCTTAAACTAGAGATTTTCTATTTTCAATTGGGAATCAAACCAACTTTTTCACGCACACCTATAAAATACTACCTATGTTATTCAATCATTTACTAAAATTCCTTTCAAAATCAGTAAAATGTTTTATTAAAGACGCTTTTTCAACAATCACTAAGATCGTATACCAAAATCCTTTTCTTACGAATCAACGTTGTCACAAAGGTCTCTAAACTTCGAATTTCTTCTTTAATGCAAGATCATTTAAAACGATGCAAACTTATTTACTTCTAGAACCTTTTCAACCATTATTCAATACGTCAATTTAATTTAAAATGGGTGGGCAAGGAAACTTCATAAGAACCAACCATCTTCAACGAATGTAAATCCTTTTTAAAACAAGAGTAGCATTTCCTTTCTTTCACAAAGTATAACACACATAACCAATAGATATTTATACTCTCTTTACATTTATGAACTAGATTCTATATTTCATGTCAACTCAATCTATTTTGATTTTAATTAAACTTCACGCTTTGCTCAAACAACTATACATGCATATCATCTTACGTGTTTTAGTTTATATCTCACGACAAATTCGCATATACCCCTCATTTTGTTTTTATACTCAAAACTTCACGACCTTTTACATGCTTACATTCGTATATTACGATTAATACCACATACAAAATTATTACTTATTACACTCATATCCAGATTCACACATTTTATAATATTCTCATGTTCACAAATTATAGGTTTACAATGTACTTATACGATTATACACATTTATACAAATACGTTTACGCTAATATTCGTGTTCATGTCTATACTTTCACATCCTATTTATACTCATACTTATTCAACTATGCTTAAACTTATATTCACACCCGTGCATTTTATTCATGCAAATACAATTATGTTTACACTTATATTCATGGTTATACTCGCGTTTATACGACTTATGTTATACACATACTCATATATATGCCCTCATTTATACGATTTATGTTTATGCTCACATTCATTCGTATATGCTCAAATTGTACTCCCGTTTATATTCATTTTTTATACACGTTATGCTTATACTGGTAATCATACTCTTATTCATGCATTTGTGTTATGCTTGCATGCGTATTCACGTTTAAACTTATACTAAGCTTATGCTTTTATTCATACTCAAAATTTATACATTTGCACCTTTACGCGAGTGAAACCCGAGGGATTCGCTTACGTAGGTTTTATACTATTTGAAACGCAAACATGCTTATATGCTACATTTCTGTACACACACAACCCTATTTTCTTTTCAAATTTATGTATACCTTGATTCATACGCAACTAGTACAAACTATGCGGATCATACGACGATTAGTATAATCGCGGGTGCACACGGGATTATAGTAATGGTCGTATGAGAACCATAGAGTGTACTACTGAGTATGGTAAGACACGAAACATAACATGACACCGAACACGAGACGGACGTAATGTGGTCAAAACATGGTGGATACGCCGCTGGTACATCCTATATATAAGTGTTTTCGTCATGTTACCAAACTTTCGTAAAACGTGCCATGAGAAATTCAGTGTTTTGCAGACCTTTCGGACCTAATACGAACTTTAAACAACTCACAAACGCATTATATCCGATTGTCCATGACAAGACCTCATTCTTAACGCACTGCTTTCGTTTATCCAATACTTAAGCCATTCTTATATTGTCCATGACAAGACCTCATTCTTAACGCACTGCTTTCGTTTATCCAATACTTAAGCCATTCTTATACTTGTATTCGTCTACTAGATCAATCGCTCACTTTTATACCTTCCATTATTCTCCATTATTCTTCGTCTTTTATACGAGCCCCGTTCACAATTAAGTCTGTCTAAACGTTTACATCTTAATCTACATCCTTACTTTTAAAACGACCCTTTTATTCCTTATTCGTGTGCAAACTCCGCAGTTGGTCGTCATCTCTAAAACCATTTATTGTAAAACGTCAAACTTCTAGTCCCTCTCAATGAAACAATTTCCTACAAAGATGCGATTCGGTACTATTCTTAAACTTCCCATACCAACTACCACGCTTTTCATCAAAATACAAACCGTTTTATACAAAATTTTCCTTCTTAAATACGACACATTTTAATACACCTCAAATTTGAGTTATTCAAAGCTGTTTAAACCATTTTGCCTATGCACGCACGTACACGTTTTCACTTATGTTTAATGCCTCAAAACTATTTTACCAAACTAACTCTTTTACAACCCTATCATGTCATTCCTCAGAATTTCATACTTTTCAAAACGTCTCAAACTCCAAGGTCCCAATTTTAAACAAACCTCTTCTGTTTGCCAAAATCCTTTCAAGTCTTCCTATTCAATAAATTTCGGGACGAAATTTCCTAAAGGAGGGGAGACTGTAACGCCTCGCTTTTCAAAACTTACGCTAATTAGAAAAGATTTCTTACGGTCCTATTTTTGGAAACTTACATTCATATTGTATTCGTATTTCGCCTCCGTTTTTGTAATTCGTAACAACGATAGTAATAGAATTTATTTATTTCATGCGAATTATAATTCATTTATTATTATTATTTTTATTATTTTATTTTTTTTAAATACTTAAACATTTAAATACTTATTTACATCTGATGCATACTCGTACCCTGTAAATATATGCGTAACTTACAATGGATACGTGATTCTAAATATTCTATACGTGCATACACTTGATTATACGTTCACAGTACACAACCTATACTTTATTTTATACAAACTTATCTAATTTCGTGTTGTGTATAAATACAAGGAATTATTGTGATTAACAAAGTATTTGATTAATAATAATAATAATAATAATAATAATAATAATAATAATATACTATACAATCATATTGTGTCAACACTTAAGAGAATTAAAGATGGCCGTTTGTAATCACAACCCATTTTCGGGCAGCCCACTTTGGGTTCAACTTAGACTACACTAATATTAATATTACACCTAATCATATTATTTATCTAACGTTAATGCTGCATAGGATATGTTATAATATGACAAGTCAAACTTAATATGCCAATTGAAGGGACTATTTTGCGCGCCGATTGAGTATCGTAACATGGCTGGGAAACCTTTACTTCAAGAATTTTAAGCCTCATTCTCTCAACTAACTTTATTAAATACACCTTTAACTCTAACCCTAATCCCCATTGTAAATACATCCTTCCCCACAACACATTTCCATATAACCCACATACCCGCCGTCAAGATCAGACGTCACCGGAGTTTCCTCGGAGACGACCGGAGTTCGAAGATCTCGTCGGAAACAAGCCGAAGACCACCAACTGTTGCTTCGTGCACCCGTACCGTCGGAGACGTAGAAGCTTCGCTGAGTTACGAGACGCTGCCGGAAAGCTCACCGGATTCATGACGGAACTCGCTTCCTCTTCGTTTCGCGCCGTCCATTTAAACGAAGAAGAACACGCCGGAGACGACCGGGGTCACGACGAAGCCACTGTTGTTTCGGTATATTTTTACTTCCTTGAGAATCCATTTTATTTTCTTGTTATTTTCTTGTTTGATGAAGGCATTCTGCAACTTGGTTGAAACAATGAACAAATCGAGAACCATAGTTGTCTGGGTTTTGTTTTAATGGCAAAGATAACCTACTCTCACAATTTAAAAAAATAGGGACATTCTTATCTCACCACAAAGTTAAACAACAGACTACTAGTGGGTTGGTGCAGTTTTGGCCAACTTTTGGATGATTATTTTATTCATTATTTAAAAATACATAAATCTTTCTTTTCCTTTAACAGTTTATATTTTTTTTATTTATTTCTTTTTCCTTGTTTTAAAACCATTAAACCCATTTAATAACAATAAATACTCTAATTGTATTATTTAAGGTTTTTTTGTACTCTAATACAACCTTAGAGTTCTGTTGGTACTATTTCTTTTATTTACTGATTTGCCTTTATTTTATTTTATTTTATTATTTTTTTTATTTTTTATTTTTTAACAATGAAACTCTTAATCTAATAATAACAAACAAATTACCTTAAACCCTTTTATATCATTAATATTAATGTAATAACGTGATAAAATAAAATATCTAAGTAAATACATTGTAAACTTAGATATTAGAATAGTTATTGACTAGTTCGTTATGTGTTATTTTAAATATCTAGGATAACCATTACATTCGTTCTCTTGGATTCTCTCAATCTTTACTCGTGCGATAATTCAAGGAATTCTTACACGCAACCAATGTGAGTATACTCGACCCCTTTTTCCCCTTTACACTTTGGGATGCAACATGTATACCTATTCAAAACAACTTTTATGCTTAAACAAAACATACTCTATCTATGAACGTGACATGAAACTATTATGAATATTTGCTATGCTTGTATGCTCTATGAACGATTTGGAACGTTATATGCTCATTAACTTTGCTAGCCCACCTTAACAATTATAGCGCTATAGGATTAACGCCCCGCCCGCTATTCTAATTGGGTATTGTTAAGTTAAACATTACCACCCCGCTGAACGATTGGGATTAGGCTATTTTTATGCGTTGTATTCATGGGTTTGATCATATAGTACGCCAAAATTGCATTGCTAGTAAATTTATTCACTATGTAACATGTTGGATATGAGTTGTTATTCTATTATGCTATGTAAACAAACTTGTATACTCGCCTTTGCTTTTGCATTGAACTCTATTTTAATACATGTTGCAGGTTAATTATTGAGATGATATTCAAGACGAAACAAGATTTAGGGTGGACTAGATACACACCTAGATTAATCTATCTTTTATTGTTATGTTATGTTATGAAACAATGTTGTTATTTCTTTTTGAATCTTGTATGATATTTAGTATTGCAATGAAATTTGAATTTAATTAAATATCGTCACATAGTGTTATGACGTCTCTTGCAATCTATACACACTTCGTCTCATCCCGATGTTTCCGCCATCGGTTGGGGTGTGACAAGATGTGGTGAAGCTTGTGCGAAGGCTATACGATTTGTCGCGAGTCGTTCCGTACCTAGTGGAACCCGAGTTGAAGAGAATGGAGCAATCCATTTGGGAACTGACACCTCAAGTTTGTTCCCAAAAACTTAAACCATAAAGCTAAGGCACGACCGTCCGTCTAATAGAGTTAGTACATGTAGGTCGTTGCACAACTGCTTGATCAGGAGATATACTTGGTAGAGACGCATCATTGTGAGTTCATGTCCCCCTTTTCTCTTAACTGTTTTCAGTTTTCTAAACTGCGGGGGTGAAATACATGTTACTATAATTACGAATATTTCTTACATGGTATGGTTAGCGTAAGGAGGGTTATTATTTAGATCATGTGAGTGGGTAGGCGGAAACTTGAGGCCATTAATCCTCAGGGTAGGACCGAGGGGCAGGAGCGGTAGATCTATCTGGGTGTAGCGAGCCCAGCCTCAGGCCCAGCATAACGGACCTCGGGGTGACTTTGTACCCAACGCATAAATCTGCTAGGTTTGAGTCTTCCTACTTGCACTTCACACATATCAATGGCCTTGCAAACCATTGGTGATCTCTTTTTCCTTATTTGCTACATACCAGGATTTTATACTTACAAAGGTTTTACTTACTCAGTACACATGAACTTGCTCAACAGTTTTTGTTGATTTTTCCAACTTACATGTATTTCAGGTAATTAAGGATCTGGCATGGTATGATACGTTTTTCACGCTGCTTAAGAGAAATAAGGTCATCCAAGTTTAGGGGTCGTGGCTCTTGCCTGGACGAGCCACAGTTCTTAAACTACGTCTGCTTTATGTTGTGGTTATAAATTCTGAACAATGTTTTATGTTATTAGGTTGTAATCTCCGTTGCATGTGTCAGTACTTTAAAACAATGTTGTGGTACTTCTATTTTAAAACTTAAATCTACGGATGATCTTGCATGGTTTTTATTTCATATAGCTTTGATATGATTAAGCTATGGTATTAAGAAGTCACACCAAAATTAACCACGCTTCCGCAAAGCCAGGGTGTGACAAACATACCCCTAAATGAATAAACAAACTTCTTGTTTGACACGAATCATTTTGTCCCCAAATATTTTAGAAAGTTTTGGCAACTCTTGTAATCAAGTCATTAGAAATGCCACACAAATTGAAGCTATAATTACAATAAAACATCATAGAAATGATTCACTTGTAGATAAATATGAATACATCAATCATAAAGCTTGTGATATTAGCAAAGAATAAAGTACTTGCAACAACTAATCTATATACAATCTATGAAGAACATGGCAACATTCATACTCATCTCATCATGCATATACTAAAAAAAGAAAAATTAAGGTAAATAACATGGAGGCATTCCATGGACTATCCAATAATAAACATGGTGCACCATGGAGGCATTCCATGAACTATCCAATAATAAAGTAGTTTACTTAAAAATAGGTTTTTCTATTTCAAAAGTATGGCTTCCTTTTGAAAATGAATAACCATGTTTAAAATTTAGTTCAGCTCTTAGTTAATGCTTTTATTTTCAAGTTTTCTCTTTGTAGGAATAAGATACACTCAACAAAGGATTGGAGCTTGCCAAAGGACATAAAACCAGAACCCCATGCACGTAAACAGAAGCCCCCCGACTCGAAATCTTCATTACAGTAAGTTCAGCACCGGGCCGTGTAAGGTAAGCACGCTCGCGTGCCTCTATTCTGTTGAAACAAAATTGTTTTTGTACCTATCACACGGGGTCGTGTCTCCTAGGCACGCCCCCGTGCCCACTTTTTGGAAAATTTTCAATACTAGTACTTTTTACACGAGGTCGTGTCTGCTTGACACTTTTTACACGGGGCCTTGCCTCTCTAACACAACCCCGTGTCCAGTATCTAATTTTTGAAAATTTTGTTGTTTTTGACCAACATTTACACATTTAATTAAATTTAACCCATTTTTGACACATTGAGGACAATGTGAAATTTAAGTGTGTGTGTGTGTGTGAGGGGGGGGGGGGACTTGAATTGATTGTCCTAAAACAAGCCTTACACAAAACTCCACTTGGAACCGCTAAAACACCCTAAATCTTTTTCAAAATATTTTTTTTTATTTTATTTTGTCTTGGTTTTAGTTTAAGTTAGAAAACAAAGTTCTATTTTTTTTTTGTTTTTACAAGTTTACAACCGATAAGCCGTGATAAAAATAACCATATAAGAAAAAATTATAAAAAGGCATGACAAACTTTTTAAAATTTGTTTGCATCTACATTTTCACACTTTTACTCCTTTTCCTACAAATTGTGAGTTTTAAGCTTTTACCGAGCATTCAATTTCATATCTTTACTAAATGCTTACTTTTCGTTTCTTGTGTGATAGTCGGTACGGTTCTTACAAATCTAGAACTTGACAAGACAATGCATTCCCGATCCTTACCAACTGATCTAAGTAAGTAAATGATTGAGACATTAGGACTATACTTTCTTTCGTTTCAACCTTGTTTTTTTTATCTCCCCACCAAAACAAAAATCCCTTAGAAAACCCCTTTGAGCCTAAAACCTTTCGTTTTAAAACCCGCAAAATAAAAATTTTGCAACAATCACTCATCAACCCAAACTCCTTTTTATTTTTAGACCCTTTATTTTAGTAAAAGTCAGGTTTTTTTGAAATGTATAAAATGTATGACTTAGCTATCTTGTGAATACTTTTTATTCAAAAAAATATCGTAGTTGCTTGAAATAAAAAAAACAAATTTATTGCTTATAAAGTCTTTAGTTTATATCTAAGGATTATGTTAAAAATGAGGAGGTTTGATTACTTGTCAAGCATATGGTAGGAGTAAATTCTATACCGGAACTGAGCGTTTCGCTTATACATTTTTTCGGCCGATTGATGAGTGATCACTTGTGAGGTGTGTGAATTTGTATATAACTTAATGAAATTTTAAAAGGCATGTTATGCTCATACATACATATATATATATAGAGTAAGGTTAACATACAAAAAGCCTTATCATACATCACGTAGGAGACAATGGTAACCGTTGGATCAGGGGTATAATCACGCATGGGACCACATAATCACGCATGGGACCACATAATCACGCATGAGACTATAATCACGCACGTTCTATGATAATAACGCACGTTATATTTTTTGTCATGTATGTTAATGTAGGTTAAGCCCTGAAGTACATTATACTTTCTCTCTATATATATATATATATATATAGGATATATATATATATATATATATATATATATATATATATATATATATTTCTTAAAAGAGTTCTAAATAAATCATTTCGAATAGGATTGTAAATAAAATAGAAAAAAAAAATAAAAAAGAACTTGGATTCCCGACAATCTAAAACAAGACTAAAAAAAGAACTTCATCTCTATCTATTCTATTTGGATGTATAAGCAATATTAAAGAGTTGTGTTTGAGGATAAGAAAAATAATATCATTTATAATATTTCCAACAAACCAAACATGAATTGTGAATTGTGCATATGATAGTTTTTAATTTATTAACATTGTATGTAAATAATCATGTAAAGCGTATAATATTTTTAAACAAAACGGAAAGTACATCAATTATATGCTCTACTTACATGGTAAAAAATAATTAAAAGATGTGTTAACACAAAGTTGAAAATACGTTTGATTTTCATGTAGTTAACCCAAGTTTATATTTATCAATAAACTAACTAATATTGGAAGATATGACTAGGTGTAATATGAAAAGATCAAAGTGTTATTCATTTAACTTATTTTACTCCTATAAAATATATACGAAAAAACAAAAATATAAGATGACAGTAGCAGGTTAAAATATTTGTAAAAAAACAAGGGGTCTTGTTTTTTCAGGGTTCTAGGAATTATTAGTGAAGGTTTAAAATTTAAATATAAAAAAAACAAAAATATAAGATGACAAATTGACAATAGCAGGTTAATAAAATATATACGAAAAAACAAAAATATAAGATGACAATAGCAGGTTAAAATATTTGTAAAAAAACAAGCGGTCTTATTTTTTCAGGGTTCTATGGATCATTAGTTAAGGTATAAAATTCAAGAAGGCCCCACTAAATCCAAGAATGTGACCCCAATTTAAAAAACAGACATTGGGCCATACTACATTTCACATGGAGATAGTATATTAAGGGGGTGTTTGGCAACATCCGAATCATTAAGTGCTGAATTAGTAAAATGTCTGAATTATTAAGTCCTGAATCAGTAAGAGGTCTGAACTATTAAGAGCCTGTATAATACTTAACCGTTTAGAGGCAAATGTCTGACCAATTCAGATTAGAGATCTTAACCATTCAGACTCTGTATAAATCTTAACCATTCAGAGGCAAATGTCTGAACCACTCAGCCATCTGCTCTTGAAACAAACAGTCTGAATTATTAAGTATTGAACCAATAAGAGGTCTGAACCATTAATAGCCTTATTAAGAGGTAAACAAACAGCCCCTAACACTTTATCATTGCTAAATTCAAATTACGATTTTCCGTTTTCCTATTTGTTTTGTTTTTTCTACTCCTAGTCAAATTATAATTTGCTCTTAGCTCAAATTTATAATTTTACTATTATTCTTTTTCCCTGTCAAATTATGAATTTGCCCCAGTGTAAAATTACAGACATGCAATCGTTTTAGTATTTTTTTTTTTAACAAAACTATAGTAGTGTTTTGTTTTAATTGGTTGACTCTGTGTAATTTTTATTCGTGTCAAGCGGCTGCCTGGCACACGCTTATTTGTCCTCAAAATTTACAATTTTGTCCCCAATTTAAAATTATAGTTTTTGCATCGTTTTAGTTTTTTTTTGGCAAAAGTATAGTGTTTTGTTTTAATTAGTTGACCCGATGTAATTTCTTTTGAGATCGTGTTACGAGTAGCGTATACAAGTAACCGAAATACAAACATACATGTTATGAGATAGAAATATTCGACTTAATCCTCGCAACAAGAGCGGGACAAAAAACTAGTTCTCAACATTACCCAAAAGTTCTACCCACCGGAAATCAATACCTGCTTGAACAAAATGAAATAAAAAATATCGCAGATGCTAGAATCAAACCGAATCTCTTGTATTAGAATGCTAGCACTCAAATTTGGGTCTACATGTATTTTATATATACACATAAACGAGGAAGATTTTATATTGGGTCTTTTTTCGATGTCACACCCTACACACCGTGCCTAATGGTAAAAAATAATATTACATTTTAGACGATATTTTAGAAAATGTGTTCTACAGAGGGTATTTGTTGCTAATAAATGTGATGCATAAACACTTGATTGATGTATTATATAGAGAATATCAGTATTCATACGTTAATATATGTTTCATGTTACAAATGTTATTGCATTGTGTACAAACTCTAAACCTTAAAACGAACTTTCAAATGTACATTGTGGAGCTGGTGCATGGAAAAATTGATTTTTTTTTTATCTTTTTTTTTTATCTTTTTTTTTTTTTTTTTTTTTTTTTTGCAATAATGATGGATTTTTTGTGATATACATAATTAAAATCACCTTTCAACCTCTTACAAACCAAATCAATTTTTTTATCTTTGTTTTTGTTTTTTAGCAATAATGATGGATGTTTTGTGATATACATAATTAAAATCACCTTTCAACCTCCTACAAACCAAATCAATATTTTTTTTAGAACGAATTTATTGTATTAGACTATCACATTTTTTAAATTGGAGAGTCTCGTTGCCCTACTTTGACTAGACTATGTTGTCTTAATCGGGCTCACACTGGCTTCAGAGTATGGCTTGGGCATTCTCTCAGGAAACCATACCGCCGGCTGTCACTTGACTGTCGTTGTGCTAGCAGAAGAGCAGAACTCTCTGGCGTAACACACGGTGGGACGAAAACCTAGGTGGGCTCAGGATAGAGCCTGACACGTCTTTAAGGAGGCTAGACTCTATCTATTATTGCCTTATCCACTAAAGTAACACAAATGTGGATTGAACTTGGATCTTCATTAGAGAACCTAAGTCTCCCTACCACTAGGCCAGAAGTGGTGGATCAACCATATCAAATTGTATGAACAAATTTGAATTTACTTTCAAAAACCTAGGCTAAATTGTACTTTTCGTCCTTTATGTTTCAGGGTTTCTGCAGGCGCTGTCCTTTAAGTTTAAAAATTACATTCTATGTCCTTTATGTTTGCAACTTATAACAGGCGGTGTCCTTTCTCATAAACCTGGTTAACTTTTAATGTTAAAACCCCTTGTCTCTCTCAACTTCAAACATGAGGGACCTGTTATGTAAAAAAGTGAAACATTCAAAAACAAAACAAAAGCATCAGCAGCCATCTTCTACGATTATCCGGCCGGCAATTTCGCCGGATTCCGGCAACTCTTCTTCCCATGTTTATTCCCCTGTTTATTCACAAACCTGCCTCCACCATTCCCAAAACACACTCTAAATTAACAATCTTCTTCACCAAACAATATCACAGCTGAAGCTAATTTTCCCAAACCTGCAACTCGACCGACTAACTCCAAAAACCTGCAATTGCTTATTCTAATCTATCAAATTCAGGCGAACACAAACAAATCAGATCGGACAATTTGTTCAGAACTCAACCAAAACCAATCATAAACAACATTTTTAATTTCGAATTAGATCCGGAACGAAATTCAACATGATGCGTTTTTTCGAAGTGGAAGTCGAAGTGGAACGAAATTAAGAGAATTGGGGGCTGAGTGGCGGTTGTAAGACGAAGTGGAAGTCGGAGGTGCTTGTCCGAGAAGAAATAGACGCCGGAGCGCCGGCCGTACCCGGCTCCGGTCGGATCTGATGGATGCCATGTACGAGGTTTGTAATTCTTGAAACTTGGCCAGTATTAATTTGTTGGATGTTCCACATCAATTAATGAAAGATGATTTGTTTGCAGATCCTTGATGAAAGAACATGGGACAACATAATAGAGGCTGTCGTTGTTGACGAGGAGACTGTTGATCATGGAGCAAAAATGTTGTTAGACCGATTTGGGGGCTGAGTGGCAGTTGTAAGATGAGTGGGAGAAGAATGTGTGCAGGTGTGTGGCTGTGGATATTTCAAGTAGTTTTATATATTTAGTCATAGTAGTTTCACTTTTTTACATAACAGGTCCCTCATGTTTGAAGTTGAGAGAGACAAGGGGTTTTAACATTAAAAGTTAACTGGGTTTATGAGAAAGGACACCGTCTGTTATAGGTTGCAAACATAAAGGACATAGAGTGTAATTTTTAAACTTAAAGGACAGCGCCTGCATAAATCCTGAAACATAAAGGACGAAAAGTGCAATTTAGCCAAAAACCTATACAAAGTTACCAACCGAATCAAAATCCCAAGGTGACCCAACTTAATTCCGTGGTAAAAATACTCTTGATAGACCTCAGGGCCGGCCCGAAGGGTGTGCGGGTTGGGTGACGGCTCAGGGTTTAAACCCATCGAGGGCCCTTTGTTTTTATATTAGTTTTACACTATAAAGTTAGAATATATAGGTAAGGAATCGGAAAAATACCATTATGAAGCACTTAGTTTGGTGGTTTGAGAGTCACTTGAATAATAATAAAACACGAGTTCTAATCTCGGTGTCCTTAGTTTTGTTTTTTCTTTTTCTTTCTTATCTATTTATTAAATGCAAATAACATTAATTGCCTAATTTTGTCAAATTACATTAAATGATTGGTGTTGATTCAAATGACACTAATTCATTTTCATATATTTAATTTTTTTATATATATTCTTTTTAAAAATTTATATTTAAGGTCTCGTATTTTCTGTTCACACAGGGTTTAAAGATTTTCGAACATTTTCGGAGATGGACCTGATAGACCTGACAAAAGAAATTTTTAAAAAGTGCTCAAAGTGTGAGAAGTGTATTATAACACTATATATAATACTATATAACACCATATAAATACCGTATAACAATATGTAACACCATATAACACTATGTAACACTATATAACATTATATAACAAATATAACACTATAGTTTGTCTGATAGCATGTCTATGATAGATGTATAATGTTATATTTGTTATATAATGTTATATAGTGTTAAATAGTGTTATATGGTATTATATGGTGTTACATATTGTTATACGGTGTTTATATGATGTTATATAGTATTATATATAGTGTTATAATAATTTCTCACACTTCTCACACTTTAAGCCCTTTTTACACTATCCTTACCCACCTTGTCCATTCTAATATAAACCATTTTGTAGCCCCTATTGAAGAATAATTCTGGATCCGTGATTGGGTGGCCGCCAAACCAAACCCGACTAAATTGTAAATGCATAAAATCGATTTGAAAGCTAATTACAGCCTAGATACGTTTACTTGATCAAAATTCCATTTTAAGCCAAGATTTATACAATTATTTAATATCATAGTAGGATAATGATACATGTATCTCATGATGACATAGATCCGAAGGAACATTTTTTCTTAAACAATTCCTAGATTTTTCTAGAATAAATACACAACAAAACATGCACGATTAAAACAACCAACCTTTTGGTTGCAAAGTACAACACTTAACCACACGGATATCCCTTTGAGGACATTAGATGAAATTATTTAACAAGCTATTTCTACAACAAGCGCACACACACATTGAGACATACAAACTCAACTTTATCTTTCAATTGGAAAACACACATTATGGAGTCCCTCCAATATTTTCATCTTTGATTAAAACTATATAGTGTGGTTATGGGCATCCATATCCTTAACGATATTGCAAATGTAATCCATCACAGAAGTCGGATAAGGTACACTTGTATTTGGCCTCTCAAACTCCAAGGTCCAAGTAGCTACCTGCCGATCACCCTTTGGTTCAACATGAAATATGTGTTTGAAGCTCATGTATAGCTCATCCACAAGCTCTCCTCCAATGACCTTGAACACAATCGTGTGGTTTTCCTCATTCACATATTCTATGATCTGTTTTGATATCTTCTTCTTTCCCTCTTTTTGCATGCATAGAAACGCTCACTAATCAATATTTTACATAAGATTTAGAAAGAAACAAGTAAGACATGTGACACGTACCATGAGTGAAGTGCCATGAGATGACCGATCCGACCGCCCCTCTCTTACCCTCATGCAACTTACATTCATGAAGCTTTGTAGGGGCTATTGCAGTCATCTCGTGCGGTTTGTGTCTAAGGAGATCATGAAAAATGTCACCACTCTTACTGATCTCCACGTAACCAATTAACTTTCCTGATAGAGCCATCGTCAATATTCTCAAAAAGGTTAGCAAACAACTTTTTTACAAGAGATATAATTCGTGAGTTTGTGGAAAATACAGGCAGAAATCAATAGGTTTTTATAGAAAGTTTTGGCTACCCCACAAACATTATAATTTAATAACAACTACTAACATGTGATTCACGCTGCACCTTTTCTTATTGTTTCTGAAGTCTTAATTTTTTATGGTTGTATGCAATTTATCATGTACACCGATAAATCATATATAAATCATATACAAATCTTAGTGTAGACTTAAGGTCTTTTGCGGCCTAAAATACATTCTAAAATTGGTCCCATTTAAATATAAATAAACTTTTTTTTTGCCACGGATCCTAAACGTGGGAATATGATTCAATTGTTGAGCATGATAATTAGAAAATATTGAACATGATAGGAAAAACTGTTCTTACTTTGATTTCATAAAAAATACGTATACAATGGAAGGAATATATATATATAAAGTTCCATGCCCACAAACTAGGAAACTCTATCAAGGTAGAAACATAAAATACGGCTTTAACTTTGGTGAGCTAATCATCTATTTTTACCAAGGATGTGAGGAGAATTGTCTCTGATCCTTAAATGCCTCAAAATATATATACTCCCCTTTTCAAACACTCCTCCTCAAGTTGAGTAGTGGAATTCCTAAAACTCAACTTGTCTAGACAATCATAAAAAACTTTTTCGTCAACTGCCTTGGTTAAGATGTCTGCGAGTTGTTCTTCGGATGAGACAAATGGAAGTTCAATTATGCCTGCCTCTATTTTTTCTTTGATGAAGTGCCTATCCACTTCAACACGTTTTGTTCGATAATGTTGCACTGGATTTTCTGAAATTTGAATGGCTGCCTTATTATCACACATAAGTTTGATACTTTTATTTGGAGGAAAACCAATCTCTGTTAGAAGTTTTTGTATCCATAAGATTTCCGCTACACCTCGTGCAATTCCCTGGAACTCAGTTTCAGCACTTGAGAGAGCTATCACCTTTTGTTTTTTACTTCTCCAAGTGACTAGATTTCCACCTACCATAGTGAAGTATCCTGATGTTGACCTCTGGTTATCTTTACTTCCTGCCCAATCTGCATCTGTATATCCTTGAATCTCTAGGTGCTTATTTGTTTTAAATAGGATGCCATGCCCAGTTGTACCTTTGAGATACCTTATAATCCTCCAAACTGCCTCCATGTGACTCGCTTGAGGTTGATGCATAAATTGACTAACCACTCCCACTGCATAGGTGTGAATGTACTATGTCTGTTGCTTTCTTCTGTATCGAGTCTTTGTGTTACCTGTCTGATGTCTGTGTAATGTTTGTAGTATGTTTTGTATGTAATCCGGGTCGAAACATTGGTTTTGTACATGTAGTAAGTCCATCCAGACGGATGGACATCCCCATCCGGACGGATGGGCAGTCTAGTGGTTTCAACCAGATGGGTAACCTCTATAAATAGAGGTGCCTGGGTCCTGATTTGTTACTGATCATTTTGGCACCTAGGCGAAGCCTTGTCGAAATTCTCTCAGGTTCTTGTAATCGTTTCTATTATCAATGAGAATGATGTTAAACGGTGTCTTCAGTGTTACTCTCTCCCCTACTACTTTCTTGGATTCCGCCCAAGTTTGTAGGTGTTAGATCCGGTCTGAGCGCGTTCGAAGACCCGAACTCACGGTCCTCACAAGTGGTATTAGAGCTTGGAGGCCGGATTTGGAGAAGATTATCACAAGATACAAGAGATCTACATCAGATTCAACTGAATTCATGGACAAATTTACCTAAAATTTTGACATAACGTGCGAAATGTGTTGTTAATCAATCCTACAAAGTTTCAGATCATAATTCAAACTAAAACACATCAAAATCAGTGAAAAACCATGAACTTCGGAACTAAGTTTGCTAACATCATCATCCATCCGGACGGATAGACTGTTCTTGATTAAAGTTTGTTCTAAGTATTCTTGGACATCTGGACGGACAGAGATATCCACCCGAACGTATAGACCCGTTATTGTTCATCCGGGCATTGTCCATCCGGAAGAGTGTTCATCCGGACAAACTTCATACGTTGATTTTGTCCATCCGAAAACTTGTCCATCCGAACCTGTTCATTCGGAGATTGGTGTTATACTGCCCATCCGGACCACGACCATCCGGACCAGCAGTGTTGTGTTTAGTTTGATTTCACAAGTGTTTAACTTTCTTTGACTTCTCAGGTACTTTCAAAGACAACAATTATGTCACACGAATTCTTGAATCCATTTTATGATGTTTTCAACAGCACGACACCCGTGTCTACGTCCAACCCGAAAAAAGTGTCAAGTGTCATCTCCGAGACACTAAACGTAGAAAATGCATACGGCAACTACCAAAAGCCACCTACGCTAATGAATTTTGAGGAATATAATCGATGGTCACTGAGGTTCATCAACTGGCTTAAGGCTTACGCATACGAAAGTTGGAAATATTTGGAGATCGGGTATACTCTACCAGTCACACCACAAGGAGAAAGAATTCCATTCACAGCGTTGCAAAAATAAGATCATGAGAATTTTGTTGCCGAACAACGTGGGATAGCTCTTATTCACCAGTCGGTTCGTGATGAGATCATATCTTTGCCTAGATATGATAATACAACTAAAGGGTTGTGGGAGTCGTTAAAAAAGAAGTGTACTGGGTGTGACGAGATTGTTAAAAACAAGAAATCGTTGTTGAAAAAAGAGTTCAATTATTTTAGTTGTATGAAAGGTAAGGGTGTGAAGCAAATGATTGAACGTTTTTGTCACTTGAAGGTTGAGTTAAATAGGTTTGGTATTGAAAAGACAGATGAAGAGGTTAACGAGAAGCTGTTTGATGCACTTCCACATGAGGATGACTGAAAGTTTTATGTGTTGATACTGAAAAGTAATACGAATTTGAGCACAGTCAGTCTAGATACATTGATCGAAAAGTTAGAGGGACACGAACTGGCTATCATAAAGCAAAACAAATCAAACACCTCTAACTACCAACAAAATGTGAATCTCTACTACAGAGGTAGTCTTCTGTCTCCGAACATTCAGTCACCAAAGATTGGGACAGCCTTCAGTGTCGGAAGCTCAAATGAAACACCTAACAGTAGTTCAATTGGTAGTTCTTCAGGAAGTAGTGGGTTCGGTTACCAAGAGGCAAACTCAGACACACAGACACAGTCTGCACCAAAAACGCAGCAGAGTCAGAACAACTCCAACACCAATGTAGTTAAATGCAACATAGCCGTAAATCTTAGCAATGTACAGAGTCTAAGTGCAGAAGCGGCTAAACATCAAATGGTGTTCCTTGCATCTATCCTTGAGAGTTACGAAATTTTGGTTGCTGGAAAGATTGGCAATCCAATGATGATAAAAGAGGACTATGATCAAATAGATCCAGAGGAAATGGAGTTAATTGATATACGCTAGTGCATGGCTAGTGTAATCCGTCGTGCTCAGAGGTTTATAGAGATTATGCATCGAGAGTGTGTTGGTGGTCCAAATACCAAACTGGGGTTCGACAAGTCGAAGGTCACTTGTTTTAAATGCAAACAAAAGGGGCATTTCAAACGAGAATGCAAAAACCAAAATGTGAATGACAGTGTCAACCCGTTCCATGAGGATTATTACAAAAGGCCATCTATCACCGCAATAATGAACAACGTCCAAAAATCAACCGTCTGCAGATTGAAGAAGGATCATCGTCAAAAGACAAAACAAGGGCATTGATTGTCACTTAGGAAGATGAAGAGTTTGATTGGAGAAATTATATTCCTGATGAAGGTTCCGCGTTGGTCGCGAAGTGGGAATATAACAGAGAAGAGGATATCGCTCGAAAAAAGCTTGGTGAGATTGAAATGATCTATAAAGATGCAAAAGATTATAACAGGTGGGATGAGAAGCGACAGTGTTACTTGGATCGGGAGGGGAATATTGCAACTGATCCAGCAACAATCGATTTTGACGCACTAGTCAAAACGATTCCGACTGTCGAGGAAGAGTACAAAGAAGTGCTTGCTGCTATGAGAAAAGAGAAAGCCGAGAAAGAGGCGAAGTTGAATGCTGCTAAGAGTGGTCCAGAGATCATTGATGTGACACAGGATCTGACAGCCGAAAACCTGAAGAAGATGACGGATAAAGCTTTAGTTGCCAAACAAAACGAGGTAGAATCTTCAACCGTGTCTACCGAGTCATCAAATTAGGTCAGGGCTTTAAATGAAAATGTGCAAAATGGTAAGTCCATTGATGAGAAGTGTAGACATTGCATAAAAATGTGCAAAATCGGTACTGAAAAAGAAAATGGTTTGAAATCCAAGATTGATGAACTCACCCAAACAAAAAAAAAAAAAATTGAAAGAAGCAAATAAAAAAATTGATTCGTTGAAAGATGAACTTGTCTAAAAGACAAATTAATCAAAGGTTCTAAAAATAAAATTGAACTTTTGGAAGAAAATATAAGAAAGGGTGAATCAGAAATTGAAAGATTTCGAAAAACGAATGAAACACTCATTTTCGAATTTAGATCAATTAAAGAAGCATATGATGAACTTAAAAGAGTTGTTTCTGAGGCAGAAGATCGTGATTATCAATGAAGAGAATTAAACAATAAACTGCAAAACACTCTTGAGGAAAAAGAAAAATCAATAAACATGTTTCTCGATGAAATTGCAAAACTAAAACTTCAACTTGAAGAGGCTAAAATTGAAAATGAGCATATCAATATGAAGCTGAAAAGTTACTTTTCATCCAGCTTTGTTCTTGATTATGTGATTCCAAAACCGATTGGAAAGAACAAAGATGGAGAAGATGTTTATAGCATTGGAAGCGGTATTGGTTACAACCGCGTTCCACCACCTGTGAATGGTGATTTTTCTAGAAGTAATTTGGGGGTGGATAAAGCTTTAAACATTAAAATTGAAAGTGAAATTGACAAATTACCAGAAAACCTTGATGTCACTTTTGAAAAATCTTCAGAAGAAGAAAAACTTAATTTAGAGTTGGTTAAAAACGTGGTAAACAATGTCTTTAAAAGTGAGAGTGACAGTTCAAACGAATGTTTTGAAGATGACGAGTGGTTCATGAATAATTACATTCCAAAGTCCAAAAATAACTTAAATAACGAGCCTACTCTGGTGATGTACCAGATGAATGGATCTGATAAGTTGTATTCGGATCAAGATTTTCCGATTCAAAATGTTAATTTGAATAAAATTGAGAAGGTTTTCAAGTTGGTTGAAGTTGATGTTTCAGAAATCGAAAAGTTGCCAAGATCGAAAGGATTTTTGAAGGCTAAAAGTTATTACACCAAACCTAAACCACAATTTCAAAACAAAATTCAAACTGGTGGTAACGGACGTTGGGGTGGTAAGTCGAATGAGAGAAGAGGTTTTTAGAAGTCTAAATATGTGAAGAGAACTGAATTTGTAAAAAGTTCATGCTCAAGTGTAGATGAAGAATCTGTAATTTTTACAAAAACAAATGAGGAATTCTTTGAGGCAAAATAAAAACAGTCTGAGGGCACAAGTAGGGTTCAAGATAATCGAACTTGTTTTAAGTGTAATGAAATTGGTCACATTGCACGAAAATGTACCAATGTCAAGGCTAAGACTGTTGTTGTCAAGAACAACCAGAAACCCAACGATGTTAAAGGAATGGCACACATGTTTGTGGAGAAAAAGATTGATTCTAAAAACCAAGTTCACCCAGCAAAACAGTTTTTCAAAACTAAAGAAATTGGTGAAACTTCAAAGAAAAATGAAATCAAAGAATCAACTTTTAAACTCAAGAAAGATATCCAGAAACACCAAACATGGAAGCCAAAATCGCAAGTCAAAACATCTGTTGAACCAAAGTCAAAACAAGCTTCTGTGACTACTCAAGTCAAGAAGCCTGTTCAAAAGGTTTCTGTTACTGAAACCAAAAGGAAACAAACTTCTCCAACCGCACAGGTAGGAAAGTATGTTCCTAAAGGTTCAGTTGTTGAGAAGAAAAGACAAACTTCTTTGACTCAGCCAGTCAAGAAGTATGCCCAAAATCTGTTCAACCAAGTGTTCCAAAACAAGAATTAAACAAAAAGGTTAAGGTTGAAACAGAGAATGTTTTAGAGGTTAATGATATGAATTTCCCAATTCTTTTCGAGATCCACATCAAGCTACCCGAGTCAAAAGAGGCTTGGGTTGCTTCATTTAACTAACCAAATCTGAAACGTGCAGGAGCTCACAAGATCGATTTTAAGGTGGATTACGGATAGTGGAGCGTCCAGGCACATGACCGGGATGCCTACCCTATTGTATGACATTAGATCAATCAGAGGTGGATATGAGGGTTTTGCGGCAAATCAGGGAGGTAGAATAATTGGGGAAGGAACTTTGACAAATGGAAAAGTGTCATTTGAAAATGTAAACTACATTGCCGAGTTAGAGAACAATCTGCTGAGCATCTCACAGATTTGTGACAAGAAGTTTACCGCACACTTCAATGACCAAGAATGTCTGATACTCAAACCAGGATTTGTCATCCCTAAAGAGTGGGTACTAATGCGGGCAGCGCGGGAAAACGACCTTTATGTCTTAGACATGAGCGTCACGACCACAACAGATAACAAACCGCAGTGCTTTGTATCTAAGGCGATCGAAAAAGAATCAATCTTGTGGCACCGAAGAATGGCTCATATTCATTTAAGGAAAATGAATCATCTCGTTCACAACAACCTAGTGGAGGGCGTAAATCTAAAGAATTTCCATCTGAGTGACGAGTGCATTAGCTGCAAAAAGGGAAAACAAACCAAAAACTCACATCCGAGGAAACTTCTAAATTCGATCAAAAAGCCACAGGAGAGACTTCACATGGATCTCTTTGGTCCTTTGAACGTAAAGAGCATTGAAGGACATCTGTATTGTTTGGTGGTTACAAATGATTATTCGAGATTTTCCTGGGTACTGTTTCTAGAAACAAAAGATGAGGTATTCACGAGTTTGATGAAGCTATTCAGAATGCTGGAAAATCAGTACAAAACTCCGATTAGACGAATCAGAAGCGATAACGGTACTGAATTCAAAAATAGCAAAATGGCATAATTTTGTGACGAAAAGGGTATCTTGCACGAATTCAGCGCTCGTATATACCACAACAAAATGGAGTGGCAGAACGCAAGAATCGGACATTGATTGAGGCTGCTCGCACTATGTTGGCAGATTCAAAGCTCCCTTTGAACTTCTGGAGCGAAGCGGTATCCTCAGTGTGTTACACCCTAAATCGAGTGTTGACGGTCAAACCGCACAACAAAACATGTTTTGAGTTGTTGATGAACCGGAAGCCGAATCTGAGGTATCTTGAACCTTTTGGATCACCATGCACAGTTATAGATCCAGACGGCAAGTTCGGAGCAAAGTGTTTGGAAGGATTATTTGTGGGATATGCTAGTCCACTCAGACGAGTATACCTACCTAGTATCCGAAGTGTAATTACAACTCAACATGTTGAGTGCCAGGGGCATACAATGCATACACCAAAACCTGGTCCTATGTGGATGTTCGACTACGAAGGGTTGTGGGATTTATTCAAGCTTCCAGAGGAATCGTCAGATGATGAATTGGTAAAGCTATTTCAGCAACATCTATCTTCTTCTCAAGAACAAGTGCCAAGATCTATGGTGGTTACTGATGATCAACAAGGTGGTGTTAATGATTTGGAAGCAGTCCCTAGTCACACTCAAGATGATATTCAAACTTAGGCCTCAGAAACAGTTGCACCAGTTGAAAACTCTCCAGCCATGGTGTTAGATAACACAAATGTTTCAAATTCAGAAAGTCCCAGTTCGATCAAGGAGACACTGACTCTAAGGGGGAGCAGATCCAACTTGAGATTCAGACAAACGAAGTTGTTCAAGATGCGGAGCAGAATGTTACAAACCTAGAGAGCGAGGTGATAATTCCCGACGAGGTGATGCCTGGACACTATCTTATCATCCTGGAGAGTTTATCATAGGAGAGCTTCAAGCCGGTGTTCGAACTAGAAGTCAAATTGATCAAGGCCTTTTGATGTGCACAAAATGCAACATATAAATTACATCCATTGTGGCATAAAACTAACCCTTTTTAGTACTAATATTGGAAAAAGTGTGCTTTTGTCTTCCTTTTGTATTTTCAGGATTAAATGAGCTCAAATAAATAAAAGAAGCAAAAAGGCAGCTAAATCTAACATAAATACAAGAAAAGGAACAAACGTGGCATGCCTGACCTCTCGACAACATCTTCCCAAGCAAAACAAGAAAACAGAAGGCTGAACACGCCCCGTGCTCAGTGAACACGGGGGCGTGCCCAAGTGTCAGTAGAAAAGACAAAGTTGTAGAAGCTTCCATCGCCCACCACGGGGCCGTGCTCAGTGGACACAGGGCCGTGGTCAACTATAAGATTCGCGGAATCCAGGCAAATCTTGATAGTACAGATATGCTTCTGCACACGGGGTCATACTCAGTGGACACGGGGGCGTGATCAACTAATGCAGACAAACTGCATTTAATGAAGAAAGAGAGGAGGATGGACACGGGGCCGTGCCCAATGGACACGGGGCCGTGCCCGAGCTTATGTTCAGCCTATAAATAGGAGTGCTTGGAGCTCTTGCAACTCATCCCTTGGCACACCACCTCTCTCACACTTCACCCACCACCCACCACCATCACAACACCATCATCCACCACCATCATCCATTGTCCATCATAGAGTGTGTGAGTCGTCTCGGGATCCAAGATTGATCGTAAGAGTTCTTGACAATCGAAGGCCATGTTTGCCAAAGTCTCTTACATCACTTGGTGAAGACAAGTGTTTAGTGTAATACTTTTTATTTTTAATCTTTTCGCACTTTTTAATTGGTTATGTATTAATGACTTTAATAACTAGTTTCTTATGTTGAAGGTGATTCTTCCTTATCGTTTGTCCGTGGTGTCTTGGCATTATTTTACTGTCTATATAAAATAAAAGATTTTAACCATTCATATCTCCACGGTCTATATGGAGGTATGTTGGCTACCTGGTCGGGGGTTAAGGGAACGGTTTGGTAAGAGTCTTGCCATTGTTCAGTGTATAGATCCTGCAAAGGACCTGGGTCAAATTTAGTAGGACCTCCTTCAATACCCAACGGTATTGGATGGCGGGGGTCCAAACTCTTTGACCCCCTCATAAGTTAAACTACTATTAAAACTTTAACCCGTCTACTTAGGACTGTATCCCTGCTGACTCAGACTATTTAGCCGAGGGTAACGTCACCTTCAAAAGAGGGGCCTACCACATTATGCATTAATAACTTAATTAATTATCTTTCAATAATCCGACCCTTTAGGATTGTATCCTTGCTGACTCAAACTACTGGGTTGAGGGTAACGTCACCTTCAAAAGAGGGGCCTACTACAATAACTAAGATAATCTCTTAAACAAGTGCAAAAGTGCGGAAATAATCAAAGGTTACACTACACACAAGTCGGATCCAAGTGATTCATCTTGTCTATCTGTTTTTACTTTTATTCTAATTTTTAGCATTTTAGTTAGTTTTATTTTTCTAGTCTAAAAACCTTTTTCTAACTTTTTGATTTGATTAGACGTTGAGGATAAACCGGTATTAAAAGCTCTTTTGTCCTTGGACGACCTTGGTATCTTACCAACACTATACTACGTCCACGATGGGTGCACTTGCCCATATGTGTGTTTAGTGTTAGTAAATATCGTGTTTTATAAATTTAAAACTTGGCAAAAAAGTGTAAAAGGGCTTAAAATATACACCTAAAATATATTACACTACACACGCATCACCTTTCATGCTTTTATACTAAGATTGCTCCATTACAAAACGGATTTTCTCTTAAGTGTTTTATTTTACAGGTTGAGCCGAAAACATACAACGAAGCACTAACGGAGGAATCGTGGGTAAATGCAATGCAAGAGGAGCTCAGTTAATTTGAAAAACTTAGGGTTTGGAAGCTAGTAGATTTACCCGATGGTCACAAAAAGATCAATACAAAGTGGGTATTCAAGTGCAGCGAGACGACAGAGGAGTGGTTGTACGAAACAAAGCTCGCCTGGACGTTCAGGGATTTAGTCAGCAAGAGGCAATTGATTTCACTGAAGTATACGCACCTGTTGCTAGACTAGAGGCGATCAGGATCTTCCTTGCGTTTGCATCCTTGAAAGGGTTTAAGGTGTTGATGTGTGTAAAATGAAACATATAAATTACATCAAATAAGGCATAAAACTAACCCTTTTTAGTACTAATGTTGGAAAAAGTGTTTTTGTCTTCCTTTTGAATTTACAGGATCAAATGAGCTTAAACGAACAAAAGGAACAAATATATAGCCAAAACCAACATAAATACAAAGAAAAAGGAAGAAACGTGGCATGCCCGACTCCTCGACAGCATCTCCCAAAGCAAAACAAGAAGAAAGCTGAGCATGGGGCTATGCCCAGCTGAGCATGGGGCTGTGCCCAGCTCAACACGGGGCATGCCCAGCGAACACGGGGGCATGGTCAGCCTTGGCACAAAAGACAAACCTATAGAAGCTTCTACGCCCACCACGGGGCCGTGCCCAGCGGGCACGGGGCCGTGGTCAACGCAAAGATACGCAGAATCTTGCCAAATCTGATAGTACAGATACGCTTCTGCACACGGGGCCGTGCCCAACGAAGACGGGGGCGTGTGGAGCTACTAAAGACAAATTGTAATTAATGAAGAAAGAGAAAAAGGGTGGACACGGGGCCGTGTCCAGCGGACACGGGGCCGTGTCCAGGCTTCTGGGCAGGCTATAAATAGGGGTGCTTGGTTCACTTCAAAGGCATCCCTTGGCACACCACCTCTCTCACACTTCACCCACCACCCACCACCATCACAATACCATCATCCACCACCATCATCCATTGTCCATCATAGAGTGTGTCAGTCGTCTCGGGATCCAAGATTGATCGTAAGAGTTCTTGACAATCAAAGGCCATGTTTGCCTAAGTCTCTTACATCACTTGGTGAAGACAAGTGTTTAGTGTAATACTTTTCAATCTTTTCGCACTTTTTATTTGGTTATGTAGTAATGACTTTAATAACTAGTTTCTTATGTTAAAGGTGATTCTTCCCTATCGTTTGTCCGTGGTATCTTGGCATTATTTTACTGTCTATATAAATAAAAGATTTTCACCATTTATATCTCCACGATCTATATGGAGATATGTTGGCTACCTGGTCGGGGGTTAAGGGAACGGTTTGGTAAGAGTCTTGCCATTGTTCAGTGTATAGATCCTACAAAGGACCTGGGTCAAATTTAGTAGGACCTCCTTCAATACCCACCGGTATTGGATGGCGGGGGTCCAAACTCTTTGATCCCCTCATAAGTTAAACTACTATTAAAACTTTAACCCGGCTACTTAGGACTGTATCCCTGCTGACTTAGACTACTTAGCCGAGGGTAACGTCACCTTCAAAAGAGGGGCCTACCGCATTATGCATTAATAACTTAATTAATTATCTTTCAATAATCCGACCCTTTAGGATTGTATCCTTGCTGACTCAAACTACTGGGTTGAGGGTAACATCACCTTCAAAAGTGGGGCCTACTACAATAACTAAGATAATCTCTTAAACAGTGCAAAAGTGCGGAAATAATCAAAGGTTACACTATACACGAGTCGGATCCAAGTGATTCATCTTGTCTATCTGTTTTTACTTTTATTTTTATTTTCAGCATTTTAGTTAGTTTTATTTTTCTAGTTTAAAAACCTTTTTCTAACTTTTTGATTTGATTAGACATTGAGGATAAACCCGTACTAAAAGCTCTTGTGTCCTCGGACGACCTCGGTATCTTACCAACACTATACTACGTCCACGATGGGTGCACTTGCCCATATGTGTGTTTAGTGTTAGTAAATATCGTGTTTTATAAATTTAAAACTTGGCTAAAAAGTGTAAAAAGGGCTTAAAATATACACCTAAAATATATTACACTACAGCACATCAGGTGTATCAGTTAAATGTAAAGTCAGCATTTTTATATGGAAAAGTGAAAGAAGAGGTGTACGTCGGTCAGCCACCGGGCTTCCCTGACCCTATCCACAAAGATAAGGTTTACCTCCTCGACAAAGCCTTATATGGGTTGCACCACAACCCGAGAGCCTGGTATGAGACGTTATCTCAACACCTGTTGACGAACGGCTTCACACGAGGGAAGGTAGATGCAACTCTCTTCACAAAAGAAGCTGGTGGTCATCTTCTGATAGTACAAATTTACGTGGACGACATTATTTTCGGGTCTACCAATGACGAGCTCTACAAAGATTTTGAGAAAGTGATGAAGCAGAAGTTCGAAATGAGCTCTATGGGCGAAATGAAATTCTTTCTCGGCTTACAGGTCGATCAAATGCCATGAGGAATTTTCATTCATCAAACGAAGTACGTTCATGACGTATTGGAGAAATTCAGTATGTCAGGGACCTCTGCTATGTCTACCTCATTAGCAACTAATCATGGTATAAATCCGGATCTCACGGGAGATAAGGTGGACGAAACCTTGTACCGTTCCATGATTGGTTCACTCATGTACCTAACCACATCAAGACCTGACATAATGTACCCGACATGCCTCGCGACACGCTACCAATCAAGTCTGAGGGTTTCTCATCTAGTCATCGTCAAGCGAATCTTACGGTACTTGAAAGGAACTCCAAGTTTAGGCTTGTGGTATCCCAAAGCTAGCGATTTCACATTTGAGGGCTACTCAGATTCGGATTACGACTGCTGCAAAATCAATGCAAAGTCTACAATGGCCGGCTACCAGTTCTTCAGAACCCGCTTGGTAACATGGCAGTGTAAGAAACAGACTACAGTCCCTCTCTCTACATGCGAAGCTGAGTACGTCTCGGCTAGCAGCTGTTGTTCACAGTTATTGTGGATTCAACAGCAGATGAGAGACTATGGTCTACAATTTCTTAACTCGCCGATATATGTAGATAATGAGGCAGCAATAAATATCACCAAAAACCCAGTACATCACGCTAAAACAAAACATATTGAGATTCGACATCACTTCATCCATGATTGTTACGAGAAGAAGTTGATTAGAATCGAAAAAATCAACACCGACAAACAAAAGGCTGACCTTCACACTAAACCGTTTGATAAGTCACGTTTTCATTATCTTTTGAAACTATACGGTATGAAGCTTTTGTCGTTAGGGGGAGACATTATTGTCGTTGATGAGGAATCCAGTGCAGAGGACGTCAGGAAGCAATCTTCTCTGGTTTGTCACATTTTTAAATGTTTTGGTGTTTAGGGGGAGAAAATGTTGTAGAAAATACAAAAACATTAAAAAATGTAAAAATACAAAAACAATAAAAAATGCAAAAAATGTAAAAATCATAGCAAAAGTTAAAAAGAGTTAGTGTAAAAAGATGAAATGATAGTACATCAGCTAGACTGTCACGTTACGCTAAAGATTTAGAAAGTTATAAGCGTTAAGCGGTCTCACTGATGATGTGTCAGTAGGTTCTTACACATTTAGTAGACTGAATTCGGGATATAAACATAAAATCAATATCTTGCTTATCTCGTGGGGAAACATCTCTCGAATATATGGATAACCCCCGAAATTTTGTTTGAAAGATTGCCTAATTCTAAGATACTAGGTCTTTATACTGTTTGATATCTGGGGTATTATACTCGGTCTTCTGCTATTGCGGAGGCAATGGCCTAGACCTTGTATAATACTTTATGCGCTTTAACAAAACATTCCCTCAGCATAAAAATTGATAAAATATCGAAAGATACAAATTAAATGCTGTTGTAAAGAAGATCCCTAGGTGGGACACACCTAAAGTCGAGCCATCATCTCTCTGACTGAACGAAATTTGTAACCTGAGCTCTCATGGTCTCGCACAACCCAGAGAACAGATATCAATCTAGTATATTCACCTGTAAGACTGAATATGGGGAATCTGGATACGAGAGTATATTCTGAGGTGGGACAAGCGAATAAGTTAAGTGCTTAAGACACTAATTCTGTATCTCGAATCAGTTGAACTCTGTGTGAGAATTTAAGTGGATCAGTATACTGACAATCTAGGTGAATTGTTTAAACTTAAAGTGTTATAAGCTCAACGATGCTTGTGACTTGTCGGTAGCTGATATGATCCTCTAACACAACTCACAAAAATATGTTTGTAAATAGTTTGCTGTTTCATTTTCAGATTAAACCCAAAAATATTTTATTTCTGCTTTATTTTCGACAAACCAGTGTTAGAAAGCTGATCTTCGAAATCTCAGATGCTAAGCAGATCCTGAATTGACTGAGTGGGAGCTAATCTGAATGTTGGGAAACTGAAAAGCTGAACAAGTACATTAACTTGAAACTTGTATTTTTGAAAAAGTTGAAAATTTGAACTAAAAATGTCAGATGGTTCGTAAATCGGGTTAACCAAGGTCATTAACTTGGACCTGGATACTTGAGTGGATGTTAAAATCTGATAAAATTGGAAAAAGTTTGAAAATTTGAAAAATTTTGAAATTGCATAGCCCATTCGGACGAATGGAGAAAAAGTCCATCCGGAGCACATTGCTCATCCGGACAGATGGACTTGGGTGATATATAAAAGGCCATCCGGACCATTTAATGTTCATTCGAACACTTTCTCATCCGGACAACCCATATTTTTCTCACAAATTTTCATTCAAATTCTAGCCGTTACGCTGCCAAAATTTGGTCCTGAGGGTGTTGATTGGCACAACATCCAACATGGTGAAGGTAAAATCTCAAAAATTACTTGATTTGATGCTTTAATTTGATATCCGAATGGCCGACACTCTAAATCCTTAGATCTAGGGCTTTCTAGGTTGTTTTTCTTGAAATTGATCTTAAAATTGTTCAAATCGGTACCTTTTTGAGATAAATAACCTTCAATTTGATAAAAACTAACAAAAATCAAGTGTTGTTCTTCGATTGTTCTTCGTTATGTTCATCCGGATGTGGTTCTGGATTAGTCCATCCGGACATATTCTGGACTTTGATTTTGAATAGTAACTGTTTGTGCCCATCCGGATGAGTCCATTCGGAGAAGTGTCCATCCGGACCATTTAACTGTGTTTGTCCATCCGGACTAAGTCCATCCGGACCATGTCCATCCGGATGGAATAAGAATGTGTTTGAAAATTGAAATTTTCTAAGTGTTGGAAAATTTTCAAAATGAAATGTTGTCTCGATATACGTGTAATATTTGATGATGTTATTTGTGCAGGCTAAGAGTTCGGACTTTCACAATAAACACAACATTTGATGTGTCTTAGATAAAAATTTACCGAAGATGGGTCCGTTCAAAGAAATATTGAAGTTTATTGAAGATAACATAATTTACAAGGCACTGACGGATCAACATAAGTGTTACGAATCTTATGTGAGAGCTTTTTGGAATTCGGCACATTATGTTGCCGATGACAAAGTTATTCACTCTGCAGTAAAGATGAAAGATGTGAACGGATTGATGTGGTGCTAAAATTCATAGTTGGAGATGTCCGAAGAGTGTTGGATTTCAAAGATAAAGACGAAGATCCAATAATCAGTTTTGAAAGATTGTGCAAGGGGTTGTGGATGAGAATGGGCTACACAGTGTTTGTAAACGACCCAACATACACAAAGTCAAAGTTGTCGAGGCCCTACAAGTTTCTTGTACACTCGGTGATACACGCATTAGCCATAGAAAGGGTGCTTATGATGAATCTGCTGACTATATCATGAACATAATCACTTGTTTGATTCTGAATAGACCGTATAATATTTCACAAGTGATCTTCAATCACATGCTAGATAATATCAAAGGTGAACGTTTCTCGCAATATCCAAGGTTTGTGCAGATGTTGTTGGATGACCAGATTCCAAACCTACCCAAGGCTGATGGTGATGAGATGAAGTTGGATCATATGGACAAAGAAACCTTGAAAAGGTTAGATGTTTATCGAGGATTTGAAAAAGGGAAAGAACCAAAGTTTAGAAAGAATTTTGCTGCAATAGAGAAAGTAGATTATCAGGCCCTAGAAGATGACAAATGGAGGCACGATAACAATGGTTCTGATGATGAAACAAAGAAGATGGAGCCTTTTGTTCCTAAGAAGACCAGATGGTGGGTATAGAAAGATGAAAAGCAGAAAAAGAGAACTCCAAAGGCTACAACTCCAAAAGCTGAACCAAAGAGATCTTCAAAGAAAAAGAAATCACCACCACATCTTGTTGATGAACCTGATGATGTACAACTTGAAGATATTAATGTTGCAGGTGATGATCATAAAATTTTCTCTGGTGAGATTGAATCTATCATAGCTGATCAATATGCGGCTAAAGTTGCTCAGAATATTGAAGCTGCAGCTAGTGGTAAGAAAAGTGGTAAAAACCTTGAAGCTACTAAAGAAATGTTAGTTGAAGGTGAGGTGCATTCAGATTCTAGTGAAATGAAAGTGACATAGAAGTTACAAAGATGGCACCAACATCATATGTTAGTGGAAAATTCAGAATGAAAGGTCCTTCCAGAAAGAAGAAAGGTTCTGATGAAGAAGATGCTACTTACGAGCCTTCAGCTACTGATAAAGAAAAGTTAATGAAGCGTAAAGGTTTAAGGAAGCATAAAGCTCAGCCAACAGGTGAGGTTTCGAAGAGACAGAAAGCCAGAAAGGTTACAACTTCTATTCCTAAACAGATTCTGGAAATTGAAAGGGTTGAAAGCGTTGAAGTGGAGATTTTAGTCCAAAGTGAATTCAGAATGGAAACACCTCCAGCTTCTCCAACACAACAATCAATTCCAGTTCAAGAAGAAGTTCATGTTACTACTCCAGAGCAACCTCCAAAGATCGTTGAGAACCTGGCTCTACTACGAAGAAAGCTCCAACACCGCAAGGTTCAAGTCAAGGTTTTCCTAAGGTTCCATCTAACTTTGATGCAGTTACAACTGGATTAGAGGATCTTGGAGATCTCTTCAATGATGGAAAAATTTCTATGTTATTAAAGAAGGTTGCAGAGTTGGAGAAATCAAAAGCAGAAACCGAGGAGAAGTTGAAGCATGCAGAAGCAGAGAACGTGGTACTAAAGAATGAAATGCTTGCGATGAATGAAATATTGTTGAATGTTGAAGCAGGCAACAATGCTTTGAATGAAACTGTAGGTCCCCGTGACTGTGCGGATCGTAACAGAATCGTCGATCTAACCTAGAGTGCGGAATCCTCTAGATCAGATTTCACAGAAAAACGAGTAGAACAAGAATCAAGAACACGATACACTTTCAATCCGGTCTTCTATTGATTATCCAACACGAAGTTTACAATCAATTCAAGACCCACAAGAAATCTCTCAGCCACTCTCTGTAGATTTCTCTAACAACTCCTCTAAGTGTGTACAATGTCTATAAAATGGCTAACCTAAACCCTAATGCCAAGCCTTGTATTTATAGGACAAGGTTTGCATATGGGATTTGGTCTGGGCCAGGCCATTCTCCTAGCCCATAACATTAATTAACTCCCTAACCAATATGCTAAGCCCAATACAAAATATCCAAAGACTAAATAAACAAACTATTAAGCTGTTGTCATAAAATATGCACCAACAAACTCCCCCTTGACAATAGCTTCATAGTGTAACTTTGTCTTCAAACATCTTGCAGTCTTTTGGTCTTTGGATAGCGCCAGTTTCTGACATCAACAAACTCCCCCTTAGCTGATGCTTCCAATCTCCAAAGCTTTCATTCGATGTAGATCAGCGAACTAGCAATCTTTGGTTAAGCAAGTATCTTCAAATCTTCAAATCTCTTTTTCTCTCTTTCTGCAATGTAGTAGAAGGATCCTACCATGCATCTTCACTTCACTCTCAATCTGCACTTTATTTGTATTCTGCACTTCATTTTGATAACTGCATCAATCTGTTTAGCAACACAAGCAAGTATCTCGAAAAACCATTAGCCTTTTTCACAATTAAAGATAAACCAATATTTTATCTTATCATGCAAAAACAACTACCTGTCAGATCAAAATGGGAGATCTTTTAAAAGGAAATATTTTTGGTATTTTTGATACTTTTCAACACACACTAAACTAACCAAACTAAACTCAAAAAAAAAAATATTTACAATTTCATCTTTTTGTGAGAATCATGTGCAAGAAGATCATATCAGCAAACTCAAACTATTTCACACAATTAGTTAATTCTTTTATGTAATTTTTCATGAAAAGCAGTTCAAGACGATTACCAGTATGTTCGTCCACTTTAAACAAAATGCATGAACATTTCAAGTACCATTACTGTATGATACGTTAAGGTAATATTATTTCTGAAATATTTAGTGTGTCCCACTTCAGGATGTACCCCCGCGATCAAGGTATGCACAAAGATTCATCGTAGTAGGTGAGTATACTGAATTCATCCGTTATGTTTTTCAATGATAGATAATTGGTGAACAGGTCAGTACTTCCGTACAGCAGAGAGACCAAAATATCTTATCGAGGGCCAAGACAAATACCATTTTTGGTACGAATTATGCATTTTGCACTTATTGAATGACTCTCTATGAGAGCTTTTTCATTTTCAGGGATTTGGCATTTTTAGCTCTTTTAAGATATCCTGGGTGTGTCTAGGCCAGCATGTATCTGGATGCAGTAGAAGGACACCCCTGATATCCCTGGATGAAATAACAGTATAAAGACCCAAAACTTCAGATTTTGGCAATCTATCAATGCAAGAATTAAGATCATTAAACCATACACCACTGATGTGTTCCCCACTCATACTCAGTGCATTTAGGTTTATATCACTTTGGTAAGTTGATTATTTCATGCTTTTTGCCTACTGGTACATCACATGATGAAGCTGCTATCACACTTAAGCAATTTAATTCAGTTTCAGTGTGACAGTCTAACTTGCTGATGTACTATCATTTCTTCTTTTTCATACCATGAAAACTCATTTTTGATTTTCTCTCTCTTTTTTTATGTTTTGCATTTTTAAAATTTTACAACTTACTCCCCCTAAACTCATGCACTATCTAAACTCTTTTTGGCTTAGAGGAATTTCTCCCCCTAAATTTTTGTTTTTATGGAGTAAGTTTTGAAAACACAAATTTATAAACACAAACAGACTCCCCACTTTAAATCTGACAAAAGTTTTTCACATTTAAAGTATAGAATAATCAAAACAATCGCATAAGTAAATAGTTCGTTACCCATGTTAACCGACTATTCACCTCAGATGCTTAAAAGGAATAACCACTGTCGAACACATCAACAGTCCTTCTTGGTCAACCTGCATTCACTCAACAACTCAGTTAGTGTTAGGATTGGAGGCTGTCATGATTGTGCTCGTTTGTATAATTTTGACAGAACAATGAATATAAAATGAGATTAAGTGCAGCGGAAATGAAAAACAAACTTTGTGAACACAATCAGAAGAGAAAATAGTTTGGTAAACAAACGCTTTTCATTAAGTTGAATGATTGAGATACAAAGCAAATGATTACAGCATGTTTACAGAACTAAGCTCCCCCTCAGCCTGATACCCCAAGGTTGGTTGCACAAGATAAAAGGATTGGACTAAAGAGGAAGAATCCACTCAGTCAATCAAATGCAACAGTACAGGGTACTGCTCCATTTATAGGCAAACCAAACCACTGAAGCATCTCAGCTGACGTCAACATGATAGTGACATCTAACAAACTAACAACCTATAAACATTGTTCTAAACAAACTACTGATGTGTAAAATCTGACTATAAGTACAATACAAAAACAAGAGATAACAACTGTTCCACTGTTGTAGCCTGAGCACTGATGTTGAGCTTCAGTGCTTTCTTCAAAGGTGACCATTCTTTGAATGGGCAGTGCTTGTGTCTTCAGCAGTACTTAGGAAACAGCAGTAGATAGAGCAACAGTGTTTGTCTTTAGCAGTCTTTAGAATCTCATCAGTGTTTGGTTCATCAGTTGTTATAGTGAGCAGTACTTAAGATCCATCAGCTATTAGAATACCACTGTCAAGGGGAAAACCAAGTGTAAGCAGCTGTTTATTATGAGTCCACTGTTGTGATCCGGTTTTGGCTTTCATTATCTGTTCCTTTGGTAGGGTTAAATCCCAACAATCTCCCCCTGGAACAGATAATGCCAAAACCCTTCATTATTCTGGACCTTTATTCCTCATCAGAAGTTCCTTAGCTTGTTCTTTAAACTTTTCTTCAAAATTCTTGGAACTAAGGTCATCTTCATCCCTACACAATGTAAGTTCAAGGAGATCCTGCAAATTTTCAACACTAAGGCCTAGTGCTTCTTTCCTTGATATATACTTCATTTCGCCATTGGATCTGACCAAGGTCAATACGTGGGTCTTTTGATTAGACATCCACTTTAGTACTTTTAATCCTAATGGGTTTCTTGGGAGAGATTTATTTGAAGATGAGTTTGGAGATGTTGGCCTTGTGAAAACTTGCAGACTTTCAGACATTCTTTTGAAGGCCATCTCAATGACATTGTTAGCTGCAGCTATGTCTTCTGCAGTCTCCTTTTCGATCAGCTCTTGCCTCTCAAAGTCTGTCATGCCTGTTGAAGTGTTTGGTGATGCAGGCTTGGTTAATACCTTCTTAAAAAGGTTCTGAAGCTTTGTTGAGTTCTCTTCTTTTAGACCCATTTTCATGATGGCATCATTGAAGTACCCAGCTTCCTTTTCTTTGACCTCTTCTTTAGACAATTGTTTTCCTTCTTCTTGGTTTGTCACAAGAGTAGGATTATCTGCTGATTTGAACAGTGTTTTGAGGTTTTCAATCTGCTGTTCAAGCTTCATCATTTGTTCACGTTTCTTTGAAGTGCCTGAAACAGTTATCTTCCTTTTCTTCAGCCTTTCATAGGCTTCATCAGTCTGCTGCTTTGACCATTTTGATATGGCTTCAGCAGTATCCATTTTTGCATCCACCAGCTCCTTTTTCTTCCTTTTGTACTCAGCAGTTAGGTCAGCAATGAGCTTTTTGTATTTACTCCAATTTGGAGCATTCTTCTTCTTTATAGGATCATTCTTGATTTTTTCAATCCTCTCTGCCTCATGCTTTAAAGCAACTATTGGCCATTCTTCAAACTATTTTTCTTCAGCAGGATAGAATTTCTCTTTCATGATGTAGGCTAGATATTCTTTTCTTAATTTATTTCGTTGATCAGCCTTTTCTTTGTTCAGTTCTTGTGCAAACTCTTCCATCTGCTTTACTTTTGAGAGGAAGAATTCCAGTTTTTCAGCAATGGCCTCGTCACTTAGACCTTCACTTTCAACTTTAGCTTTTACCTTAGCCTGTCTTTCCTTGAGCTTGAGATAATCATCCATATCCTCTGGTGCCATAAAGCCTATGAGTGAGGGGAATCTTCTTTTTGAAGGATCTTCCTCTGTATAGAATTGCCTCATCTCATTTTTGATAGCTTCTAGTTCTAGTGGATATTTTGCAGCATTAGGATCATGTATGTCCTCATCGGCAGAGATTGGCTTTCTTTTTCTGGTAAAGAGCTTTGGTTGTGATGTAGGAAAAGTAAGAGCAGTGGTGGATGGTTGACTAACAGCTGTTGAAACAACTGGTGTTTCAACTGCTGTTGTCATTACAACAACTTAGCAGATGTCTTCTACTTTTGAGCAGGGGTTGTGATAGCAGTTGTTTGAGTGGTGATGAGTGACTGACTAACAGTAGTTGGAACAATAGGTGTTTCAACCACTGTTGTCATTACAATAGATGTTGTAACATCTGTTGTCTTCTGCTTTTTGGTAGGAGGTGATAATGGGTGGCTGATTTTGATGGTGATGATGGTTTTGGTGCTGTAGACACAGATGGTGGTGGAGCAGTAGTTGTGGTGGTGTGTGGTGATGTGGTGTGTGTTGATACTGCAGTTTTGGTTTGGCTATTTTCTGGCTCAACATATATACCATCATCAATTCCCTTTTTCTTCCACTTGATCTTCTCCCCCTTTTTGGCATTATCTGAGAAGGGTTCATTCATGAAGAGAACAGTGGAGGGAACTTTTCTAGAGGCACTTTGAATGTGAGCTTTGATAGCTTTGATATCTGCCTGGGTATCTTTGAACCTTGATTCCACCATATTTGTCAGCTTTTGAACATGTATAGCATGCTGCTGATCTGCCATCTGCTTTTGTCTTTCCAGCAGTGGTTGGAACATGGTCCATAACTCATTTGTAGCAGGTGCCTGTTGAGCAGGTGCTTGAGCAGGAGGAGCAGTGGATTGGGCTTTCTGAGCTTTTAACAGCTGCTACACCATATCCTTTATTTCAGCAACTGAGGTTTCCAGGTTTTCAACCCTGCCCGTCAATTCCTGGTATTTTAAATCATCACCTGAATTAACAGGATCATCTGAATCCCCACCAGCAGTGGTTTTACCATTGTATGACTTAGGAACAGAGTCCCAAAAATCAGCCATTGATGCCCCTTGTTCTTGGTACTGGGGACTTCTTTTTTCAGCACTTGATAACCTTTTAATGTTGCCTGTAGTTAAAACAATCTCACTGGTGGTTCTCAGTGGTGCTATTGAAGAAATTGCCTTCAAGGGAGTCTTATGAATGTAACCACTGTCCAAATGCAAACTAGTGGGTTCAACATTTGTAGTGGCTGCTCCACTTGAACTACTGGCAGGAATTACTTGTAATTCCTGTAGTGTAACCTCCTCAGTTGTTGCTGGGATAACAGAGATATCAACATCAGACCCAGTCACTTATGGGAGTATATTCTCAGTGATAGGTGTTTGAGAAGAACTGGTTTGTGTCTGAGTAATACCAACTGTATGCAACAAGGGTATCATGGATTGTGGTAATATGGATGGTGAGGGTGAAGGGGTTGAAAGAGACATGTCCTTGGGATTAGGACTATGGAAGATGGATCCGAGTGGGTCCAGAGCTTCATATTGTGGGGTCCCTATGTTTACAACCTGATCCTTTTGTGAGGATGCAGGAGGAGTTTGAGGCAAGGGTTGAGATCTTTCTTCCATTTGCTGTGAGGAAGTAGCAGCAGTGGTTATTGGTGACTTTTGTGCTGTCACTGGCATTGACTCTGGGATCTCATCTTCCAGAGGTGCCTTTGGTTTGGGTTTGGTGGGCTTTCTGGATGTTTTCTTTTTGGTTCTTTTTGTGGTGGCAGGTGTGGGTTTCAAAACAGTGGGTGTGCTGCTTTGATCACCTGGAGCAGTGGGCTCAGCAGTCGATACCTGAGGAGCAGTTTCATCTGCTAAATTCCGCTCAGGTACCTCTGCTTTTGTTTTTATTGGTGCCAACATTCTAGTGAATGTTTCAGGTGTTAAACAGTTTATTTTAAAAGAAGCACCTTGTTTGGGCAATTCTGCATCTTCCTTTAGAAATTTTTGTTCAAAGTAGTAGCTTAAAAATCTTGGAAAGAGCAGAAATGCTTTATTATCAATGTTTTTTTACCAAGTCATCAAATATTTCCTGGGAATAGTTAAAATTTTCATTGTTTAAAATTGCATACCCCGGGCATTGAATTTTCGATGGTATTTCATTAAAAGACGTTGTTTTATTAGAAACACACATCAATAGAGTGTGAAACAAAAATCTGGGTGCAGAAGGGAAGTAGCCTTTTTGTAAGCTATCCCTTTTTGGTTGCTCTGCATAGCTCCTATTTATGAAATCCTTTTTCAACTCAGTTTTCGAAAAAGAAGTTTTACCTTTCAGATCATTGAGTTTGAAGACTTCAGAAATAGATTATGGAGAGATTTGAATCTTTTTACCCTGTATCGAGGAGTTGATGGCTGTGACAGTATCTCCTTGTTTTTCAAGGGTGGCATTGTTCCAGAACTCTCTCTGGGTTTTTAGATAGATGGGAGCGTCTGCTGTTATCAAAGTTTTATACTTTGATGCAGATAAGATGTCAATGATGGTGTCAAAGGTGTTGTCGGTTGTGGGTTTTGTGAGTATACCCACCTAGTTATGAGGGGCTTTGTAACGGATTTCTGTGGTTTCGGCGGCCATTTGAGTGGCGTCTGTTGGGGTGGAGGAAGAAGATGGTTTTGATTTTGACTTCGATTTTGATTTCGTCATTTTTGATGAAGAAGATCGAAGAAAGTTTTTGTGAAGAAGAGTGGGAAACTGCTTTGAGAAGAGAATTTTGGAATTCAATTCGACAGTGTGAGCCCCTGTTTGGGTTTAATCGGGGTTTTATTTTAGGGAAAAAAAATGAATGCTGATGTGGCAGCGGTTATAACGATCTGACGACTAAAAAGCTGACCACGTGTCAACACCTGATGAAAGAGTAAATAATGGAGGACAGTTGTTTTGACAGCCACTGATGGATCAACCATCAGTAGTTACAACGGTAACAGAATGAGGCAGTGGATGATTTTTACTATCAGTGGATAGTATATCAGTGGATAGAACAATGATTTTGAACATCAGTGTTTTTCAAGATTTTCAAGGAGCAGGGGTTGACTTTCAGCAGTGGACAGACTTTAGATAGCAGATGTTGAGGCACAACAACATTTAAGGTACAACAGTGGTAGAAAGCAATAATGAAGGTAATTAGTATAACAACTGTTTATGCAGCAGTGTTTTGACTTTTGACAAATAATTTTAACATCTGCTTGATCAGATGTGGGTATTGATTTTGTCTTGTGTAAACACAATATCATGTCCAACATCTGTTTAGCTTCAGAAATGCTATACTCAACAATTTACATTTTGGATGTAAATTCTCAAGTTTAAATTGCTAGCAGTTATCTCAGAAATCTTTGTTCAAGGCTTTGCCACATGTTCATTATTCCTGACAGTGGTTCAGCATCCCAGATGATGAAGTCTTTTCTACCAAGGCTACTCAATATGTGTCTAATTATTTGAATTAGAACGTGAGTATCTCAGTAGTTGAAAATCAATTTGCAATCAATTTTTGATCTGTGACAAACAAACTTGAGCTTAACATGATTTTGACATGTGTGCCATTTCCTTTTGATCAGATTTAGGGATAGAAATTTCACACAAAAATAAGGAAATTATATCCTGACCGGTGAGAAAACTTTTACCAATCAAAAATGAGTAAAAGTCCAAAATATATTATTCAAAAAAATGAAGTAATATATCCGGTTTTATTTGAGAAAAACACCTTGAGAAATAGTTAAAGGATGTTTTGAAAATAACATCAAAAGGATCTTACAGCTTTTCAAGTAAGGACATGATCATATCATTCTCAAGTTATTTTGACCATTGTTTAGGGTCATTTTCTTGACAATTGATTGTAAATTCTTCCTTTAAGGTCAATCACTGGAGATGCCATTGTTACCTGAACGATTCCTGTATTTGATGAAAGCACACAGTTGCATGATGACCACTGTTTACCCAACCTTGACCTCATAAGTGTTTTATGCTTATACTCTTTTCCTTTTGGCTTCAAGAGTTTTGAGATAAGCACACTTTTGAGTTTTGTTCATTTTCTTCTTCCCTCTTCACCCTTCCCATTCATAAGTAATAAGATACTTACTGGGAGGTTTTTATGAAAGAATCCTCAATCCAAAATCATTTTCAGCAATGTTTTGAGAGATCTGGCTACATTTGTACATGTTTTATTACCAATTCTCACATTACATATGATTTGGACAGTTTTGACCCCATATTTTCTTAATGTGTTTTGACAAAGTTGATTTGGTCCTTTTCAGGATTCTCAACCTGCCTTTTAGCACATAAGAAATTTTGACTAAAGCTTTATTTCCCTCTTTCTATGTTAGCAGAATACTAATGTTTATATGAACATAGGTTTCGCTAATCTGAGGTACATACTTTAGTATAAAATATGATGAAATCATCACAAATTTCATAACAACAGTTGAAATCAATTTTGAATGAGGATAGTCATACATAGTTGCCAGACATGTTGTCAGATCTGAAAACTATGAGTGATTTGATCATGAAAACACTTGTTATTTTGAAATTTGTGAATCTTATGACATCTTGGTTGTTTTACAGAGTATCAGATTCATCATTTTGAACATGATTTCTCGTTGCTCTGTTTTTCAACTAAATACAATCAACCTTAGTATCAATGAATTTTGAGCTGAACTGTTATGTCAAATTGATTGTTAGATCGAATTTGACTGTCCTTGCTCTGATACCAATTGTTAGGATTGGAGGCTGTCATGATTGTGCTCGTTTGTATAATTTTGACAGAACAATGAATATAAAATGAGATTAAGTGCAGCGGAAATGAAAAACAAACTTTGTGAACACAATCAGAAGAGAAAATAGTTTGGTAAACAAATGCTTTTCATTAAGTTGAATGATTGAGATACAAAGCAAATGATTACAGCATGTTTACAGAACTAAGCTCCCCCTCAGCCTGATACCCCAAGGTTGCTTGCACAAGATGAAAGGATTGGACTAAAGAGGAAGAATCCACTCAGTCAATCAAATGTAACAGTACAGGGTACTGCTCCATTTATAGGCAAACCAAACCACTGAAGCATCTCAGCTGACGTCACCATGATAGTGACATCTAACAAACTAACAACCTATAAACACTGTTCTAAACAAACTACTGATGTGTAAAATCTGACTATAAGTACAATACAAAAACAAGAGATAACAACTGTTCCACTGTTGTAGCCTGAGCACTGATGTTGAGCTTCAGTGCTTTCTTCAAAGGTGATCATTCTTTGAATGGGCAGTGCTTGTGTCTTCAGCAGTACTTAGGAAACAGCAGTAGATAGAGCAACAGTGTTTGTCTTTAGCAGTCTTTAGAATCTCATCAGTGTTTGGTTCATCAGTTGTTATAGTGAGCAGTACTTAAGATCCATCGGCTGTTAGAATACCACTGTCAAGGGGAAAACCAAGTGTAAGTAGCTGTTTATTATGAGTCCACTGTTGTGATCCGGTTTTGGCTTTCATTATCTGTTCCTCTGGTAGGGTTCAATGCCAACAGTTAGAATTTAGAACCCAAGCCCTGATGGTCTTGGGTTTTCCATATTCATCCATTACAGGAACATCCATCCAATATCCATCACTCCTCAATGGAGTCTTGGATTGCTTCCCCATTGTTGAACAAGATTGATAATTTCCATTAGGTCTTTGATTGTGAGAGTTCCAATAACCTCTCGTATTTTCTGACCTTTGGAAATTATTATCTTGATACCTTCTTGTACCATTTACATACCATGAATTCTGGAAAAATTTTGGATGTTGTTGAACACTTGAGTTACTAAAACTCCTATGTTCATTTCTTTATTCAAAATTTCGATTATCGGCAGTTTGGTATCGATTTTGATATCCAAAATTTCTATTTTGACTTTGAAAATGATTTGATTTACCATTATATTGACTAAATTGTAGAGAAATACTTCTTGGTCTATCAAATCTTTTCGAAGTTGAAGGTTTTGATTGAAATTCAGGTTTCTTTATCTGACAACTTGTTTTTACACTATTGCTTGACCCAACCTGATTTCCATCCTTAACCTCATCAACTTTTTGTTTACCTTTCTTCAAAGGACAACAACTCGCCACGTGCCCTTTGTTGTGACATTTAAAACAGGATCTTTTCTTGTAACTTTTCTTTTTGTTTGATCCCTTTTTAAACGTTTTAGCCTTTTTGTCTTCAGTATCCTCATCCACTTTATGAGGTGTACTGTTAGATCCAACAGATTCTTTCAAAGAAACTGGACTATTTGGCAAGTCCACAGCTATCGGATCCACTACTACTTGTGTAGTGGTTACAAAATCAGCTAGCTCATCTTCAGTTGGTAAAAATGAGTAGTCTTGATTTTCAGAAGATGAAGCTTTAGCATACCCCACCCCTGTTTTATCATTACTCCTTTTTAAACCCTTTTGAATTCGAGTCCTGACTAACGAAGAATTCCCAAAATTGTCTAACTTCCCCTGAAGTTTCTACAATTTTGGCTTGTGCATCAGCCAATTCTGTGCACTTTTCTGAAAACTCGTTAGTCTTTTCTTTCACAGTTTCACGAGCCAAATCAATGACCTGTAACAGTTCATTGACTTTGCTTGTTAGACTGCTAATTTCTTGTTCATTTGATTTGAGTTTTTCTAAACAATTTGACTCTCTTTTAATCAAAAGAACATTTAACTCTTTCCGGTTTTCCAAATCAGCTAACAAAATTTTGTTCCGATAGTTTGTCAACTTTACCCTGTAGTTCAGTGCAATTAAGACATGTATGGCTTACAGATTCTGATGATACCTTTACCTCTGATGTAAGTCCATTCACATCATTCATGCACTCTGAAACTTCTGCAGCCTTCTTTTCAGCATTCTCCTCATCTACTTCCTTCTTCTCTTCTTCCTCAGCAGCTTCCTCTCCGATCTTTACAGCTGCAAGCTCAGCTACCAATGCTTGATCACAAGTAGTTACTTTTGAAGAGATCTGATAACGTTTTCCAAAGCTTCCCACAGATCTCCAGAATTCCCATAGTTCTTGAAGGTATGCTTAATGCCTCCAGGTAAGGATTTCTTGATCACTGCTAAAGCTCTCTTCTCAGCATCAACCACCTGACTCTCAGATTCATCCATCTTCTCATAAGAAATCACCTTAACTCTTCCTTCAACACGACGTGTAGGAGCAACATATCCATCTATCATACAGCTCCACATTCTCGTATCTTCTCTTTTCATAAATGCCTCAAACTGCTCTTTCCAGTCAGCATATTCTTTGACGTTTTTAAGCTTAGGCCAGTTTTTAACAACCTCACTTCCATTATTCATCTTATCCATTTCGCAGCGTAAAAGTTTAAATGAATTTTGGTAACCTGTGTCAAAATCCAAATCTAACTTCTCTACTGGTCCTTGTTGAGCTTTTACCGTAAGCAAACTGATAAAACCGTACAAAGATTTTTCCGAAAACTGTTTTTACCAAATTATACCGTTAGACTCGTCTCGAAAGTACGGTTCCAATGATATATAATGTCAAAAACTTATTTTGGGATTTTCCAGAGTTGCAAACGGTGCAAACGGTTTCCTGAGATGAGTTACGGATATCTTCCTAAACACGAACTAGTGAAATTTTTCTTACGCAAGCCAAGAAAAATTCCACCTTGTCCGAAATCGTTTAAAATGGTCCGAAATTGTCCTCAATCCGAAATGCTAGTCCAAAATGATTAGAGGTGATCGGAAATGAGCACTTGCTGGTCCGAAATGAACCAAACTGATCCGAAATCAGACCCTTTTATCCGAAATGAATACCCTCCTATCCGAAATGATCCGCGATCCTTGAGATTGATCCGTAATGCAACAAATCTGGTCCGAAATGCAACTGTCTAAATCCGAGATGCAGTATATCTATCCGAAATTGATGCTGTTTATCCGAAATTGATGCTGATAGTCTGAAATAGTTGATTTCTGATCCGAAATGCAAGCTTTTTATCCAAAATTGATCCGTAATACTTGATTTTAATCCGAAATCCTTGCAGTTTCTCCGAAATCAGCAGCAGAACTCACGAACAGCCTTCAAAACACGTCCAAAAACGCCGATTTTCTGCAGAAACGATTCTGAACCAAGCCAAACAAGAGCCTAACGCTCTGATACCAATTGTAGGTCCCCGTAACCGTGCGGATCGTAACAGAATCGTCGATCTAACCTAGAGTGCGGAATCCTCTAGATCAAATTTCACAGAAAAACGAGTAGAACAAGAATCAAGAACACGATACACTTTCAATCTGGTCTTCTATTGATTATCCAACACGAAGTTTACAATCAATTCAAGACCCACAAGAAATCTCTCAGCCACTCTCTGTAGATTTCTCTAACAACTCCTCTAAGTGTGTACAATGTCTATAAAATGGCTAACCTAAACCCTAATGCCAAGCCTTGTATTTATAGGACAAGGTTTGCATATGGGATTTGGTCTGGGCCAGGCCATTCTCCTAGCCCATAACAATAATTAACTCCCTAACCAATATGCTAAGCCCAATACAAAATATCCAAAGACTAAATAAACAAACTATTAAGCTGTTGTCACAAAACATGCACCAACAGAAACAATTGATGAGCTGCTAGTTGAAAATTGTGACTTGAATGATGCCAACACGACAATAAGCAATGCAAATGAGATCTTGAAAAAGGAGATAGAAGATCTGAAAGCCGGAGATGAGAACAAGTCCAAGCAGATAGATATGTTGCATGTTGTAATTGAAGAAAGACTTGGCATCAATGTGCATGCGGCGTTCGATGAGATTCAAAATCCAAAGAGCTGAGGCTCGGAGGATGGAGAAAGAAAAGAAAGATGCTGAAGAAACCGCTGAAGCTTTAAAGGATAAAGGTAAAGGTGTCGTAGTTGACAAGGAAGAGATTTTTGGTTCATCGAGTCAACAAGTACAACAACCAGATGCTGAAAATGTTGAAGCTAATGTTGCAGAGGTTGAAGCTAATGTTGAAGATGTTGAGGTTAAAATTACAGATGTTGAAGTTTTTAATGCTGATGTTAATGTTGAAGTCAATGTTGCAGAGGTTGAAGTTAATGAAGAAAATGCTCTAGTCCTCGCTCAGTTGTTTACTCTAGTTGGTGAACCAAAGACGGTATCTTACAGCAGGGAAGATAATATGAGAAGAATAGAAGTTGAAAGGCATCGACTAAGAGCTAAGCCAAGAAAGTATGAGATGGTTGATGAAGATGATGATGATGATGATGAAGAGTTAAAAGAATGGTTTGGTGAAGTTGATGATTATCATTATGATGGTAAAGATGATGATAATGATGATGATGATCAGGGTGGTAATGGTGGTGCAATGATTGTAAGACGACCTGGTGGCAATCAAGTTAATGATTATCTTGATGATACTCAGAACGAGGAAAGATAGGAAGAACAGCCTAAGGGGGAGTCTACATCAGGTGCTAAAGATGCTGAACAGGTACTCTCTAATACTCCCAAATTTGTTTACCTTAGTCATGATGTTGAAGCAAGAAGAACTGGTTGAAACTTGGACGAGGGAGTCTATGTTGGATGCTTTGGGGTTAAGTGATGAACAATTCAAGTTTGACATAGAAGATGAGATTCCAACAGCTTCAGAAAGTGAATATATGTTCAAGTTTGTAGAAGATGCAGACAATTTCGATGAAGTGATTGTTGAAGAAGGATCAGATTCCGACCAAGATGTTCCGTTTCATTATTCTGGTCAGGATGATGATTTTCCTACTTTTGCGGAATTGTTTCGCACTCACAATGAAGATGATCTCAGACGAAAAGTTGTTGAAAAGATAAGTACAGATGGTCCTCCAAAGACATTGTCAAAGGAAGAGCTTAGAGAAGAAAGAAAGAAGTGGTTCAAACCTATGCTGGAAGAGCGATAGTTTAAACGACCATTGAAGTTCTTCACCAGGCATCCTGATGAATCTCTTGGAGACATTCTGTCGTGGGGTTATCTAGAAGACATGAAGGTATATGCGATTAAATGAGAATATGGTGTTCAATACTTCGAATTTCCTAAGGATATCAAAACACTACCTTGGTAGGATGTTGAAGAATTGGTGAAAACCAAGAATATTCAACAATGTCTTCATGGTCCAGAAGTAAGATTTCACGAACGAAGATTGTGGGATTACATAAAGTACCAAGCTACATTGAACTTTCCAGACTGGAAGGCTCACCGTCCAAAGCATATAGAAAAGATTGATCCTGTTATGGGTGAGAAGGATATAACGTTACATGTGAGACGACCACGATGTATGAAGAACATTCCTTTAAAAGCAATGGAGCAAGACTTTTACAAGGATTTCAAAGGGTGGATCTTCAATCCACATACATGTGAATTTGTGATAACTTGGTTAGATGGGAAGACTGGCTTCTGGAGATACATTCACATTCTTGATCCTATGTGGCTCGTTAACTGCTCCAAGAAAGATAATGAATGCCTCTTCTTCAACAAGATTATGTACTATGAGGCTGACAAAGAGCAGGCGCTTAGATATCAGAAGTTGGTGAAAGTTTGCTTCGAAAAAGACATCAATTCAGGGCGCTACTGGGAATCAAAGTGGAGAGATCTAGAATTGGAAGATTTTCTCAAGCAAGCGCGCCATAATGAAAGAATGGATAAGATGATGGCTGAAGCCGCTAAGCGTGCTAAATGGAGACTAGGAATGGGGAGTTTTGAGACTGATCAAACTCCGATTGAATCTGAAGAACAAAAAATTCCCAGATGGTCAAAGACAATGGATGGAATCAAGGAATGGCGTGAATGGTGGATAAGTGAAGGAAGGCCCAAGAGAAAGAGAATGTTAGCTGAACGTGCAGAAGAGAGAAGGAGAAAGTACAGGGAGAGAAGACGCAGCAAGAAGGATTGATCGATACTATACAGGAAGAAGACTACTACATCCAAGGGGGAGTCTGTGAATGCACTATATCTATAGCTTTCGTCTGTATCGAGTCTTTGTTTTACCTGTCTGATGTTTGTGTAATGTTTGTAGTATGTTTTGTATGTAATCCGGGTCGAAACATAGGTTTTGTACATGTTGTAAGTCCATCCTGATGGATGGAGTCCATCCGGACGGATGGACATCCCCATCCGGACGGATGGGCAGTCTAGTGGTTTCACCCGGATGGGCAGCCTCTATAAATAGAGGTGCCTGGGCCCTGATTTGTTACTGTTCATTTTGGCACCTAGGCGAAGCCCTGTCGAAATTCTCTCAGGTTCTTGTAATCGTTTCTATTATCAATGAGAATGATGTTAAACAGTGTCTTCAGTGTTACTCTCTCTCCTACTACTTTCTTGGATCCCGCACAAGTCTATAGGTGTTAGATCCGGTCTGAGCGCGTTCGAAGACCCGAACTCACGGTCCTCACAATAGGCTATATCTGGCCGAGTATGAAATAGATATATTAGTTTCCCCAGCATTCGTTGATACCTTTCTTTATCTGCTAGTTTTGCTCCTTCTTCCATGTGTAATCGATGATTTACAATCATTGGAGTGTCTGCTGGTTTGCATTCAATCATTCCAGTTTCAGCTAACAAATCCAGAATATATTTTTTCTTGAAAATAAATATTGCTCGCTTAGATCTTAGAACTTCAATTCCAAGAAAAAATTTGAGCTATCCTAAGTCTTTCATTTCAAACTCTGTGAACAGGTTTTCTTTTAATCTTGACATTTCCTCGTGATCATCCCTTGTAATTATCTTATCATCAACATAAATAATTAAACAACTCACAAGAGACCCCCCCTTCTTTTTAAGAACAAGGTGTGATCAAAATTGCTTTGTTTAAAGCCATATTTTTTCATAGCAATAGTGAACCTCCCAAACCAAGCCCGTGGAGACTGTTTAAGCCCATAGATCGACTTCTTCAATTGACATACTTCTCCTGTTTTGAAGTCTCTAGTGAACCCTGCTGGAGCTGCCATATAAAGCTCCTTTAATTCTCCATGTAAGAAAGCATTCTTTACATCAAATTGGTGCAGTGGCCAATCCTTGTTAGCCGTAATAGAAAGAAGCACCATAATTGTATCGAGTTTGCTATTAGAGAGAATATTTCTGAGTAATCAATCCCGTAAGTTTGTGTGTACCCTTTGGCCAACAATTGGGCTTTATACCTTTCAATGGTACCATCGGGTTCGTGTTTAATAGAAAACACCCAACGACATCCTACCGCTTTATTTCCTATTGGAAGCTTCCCTTTTTTCCATGTATCATTTTTAATTAGTGCCTTCATCTCTGTCACCATTGCATCCTTCCATACTTCTGATGCTAAGGCTTCCTCAACACTAGCTGGAATCTCTTCTAAGTATAATGAGGAATCAAATGCCTTGGCTTCTTTAGACAGATTTCCTTTAGCAATGTTTACCATAGGATATTTGGAGCTCCGAGACTCTTTTTCTGGAGAGTACCGTTTAAGAGGAACTCCTCTATTTACCCTTGGAGGTAGCACATCACGATTATTTATTTCATGTACTCCTTGCCCATTGTCATCAGTTGTTTGTTCCCTCTGTTCAACTACTTTTTGCTGAAAAACACTATCATCAGTGGTTTGTTCCCCCTGTTCAACTATTGTTTGCTGAACATCAGGATTAGGAGTAAATGAAGAGTTATCATTTGGTTCAAGTATGGAAGATTCAAGTAGGGGGGATTCACTTACCTCGGGTACCAAGTCAAGAGGACCTTGTTCAGTGACACTAACGGATGGTTTCGCAGGCTGTGTGGATCTTAGTGACTCATTGCGAGAAATTTCTTCTGACGAAGGCAACCAAACCAACCTACTTAATGGGTCAACATGCTCCTTCTCCCCTTGACCATTATGTTGGGAGTTATAAAAAAAATCTATTTCAAGGCAGTCGCGGTCCATTGTAGTATACATGTGCCTCGTTTTTTTGATTGTAACAATGGTATCCCTTTTGAGTAACTCCATATCCTACAAAGACACATTTTTTTTGCACATGGCCCAAGTTTCCCAAGTTTGTTTCAGTTGATTTTGGGTATGTGAACAAAGACAGAACAACCGAATACCTTAGATTCAAGAGTAAGTGGCGGAGGGAGTTTGGTGAACTTGGTTAGGGTGTCAATTGGGGTGCTTTGGTTGGGAGGCGATTTATGAGATACGTAGCCATAGCTAAAGCTTCAGGCCAGAATGATGTAGGAACTTGGGATTCTATCACTAGGGCACGAGTTATTTCTAACAAGATTCGATTCTTCCATTCTAACACACCATTCTGTTCAGGGGTGTGGGAACATGAAGTTTGGTGAATTATCCCTTTTGATTTACAAAAAAATTTCATAGAGTCATTAACAAATTCTCCTCCATTATCAGATTGGAGAATTTGAATGAGGCTATGGAATTGATTTTCTACCATAGTATGAAATTCCTTGAATTTTTCAAAGACCTCGGATTTATGTTTCAAAGAATACCCCCACGTCATACGAGTACAATCATCAACAAATATAACGAAATATCGAAAGTTTTGCCCCCCAACTTTCGTTGGTCCCCAAACATCACAGTGAATCAACAAAAAAGGTATATCAGCTATAGTATTATTCGGTAAATAGGTATGTCTATGGCTTTTGGCCAAAACACAGGTTTCACAATCTGGATTGTTTTTTGAAGGAAATAACCTTGGAAACAAAAGATGTAAGTAACCAGTGGATGGGTGTCCTAGCCTCCTATGCCATAACCATGCTTCTCTATCAATACTTCCATGAGCTAACATCACAGTCCCCTGATGAGTCACTTCATACACATAATACAGCCCTTGGCGTTTAGTGCCACGCCCAGTGATCACTCCTGTCCTGATATCCTATAAGATGCAAAAGGTAGGATGCATTAGAATTGTACAATTTAACTCTTTCGTGACATGGCTAATGGATAAAAGTTTATGTGACAGGGAAGGTATATAAAGACAATTCGATAGTTTTAAGGTAGGAGATATTTCAATTGTCCCACTTCCTTCGACATGACAAATCCCACTATCGGCTATCCGAATACGTGTCTTTTTTGGTTGAGCTTTAGATACAATATCTGAAAGATCATACGTCATGGTATCGGTTACCCTGGAATCAAAAATCCATGAGGCATCTAGTTTCTTGTCACACCGTTGAGCTATGTTTGCATTTCCCATACACCTAGGGTATGATTTTAAAGTCTCTAAAGCTTCACTAGAGAAATATTTGGGGTTAGCCATTGAATAAGAGTTTGAAATTGAAGGGTCTGAGATAGAATTCCCACTTGAAGTTTTGTGTCAAATGTTTTGTTTCTGATAAACACAAGTTGCTTTGTGTCTTTAACTCCCTCTTGTTTACCATATGTTTTTTACCCTTTTGTTTTTCCTTTCCCCTAATCAAATCAACAGAATGCAAGTATGTAAAGACATAATATAAACTTTTACTAAGTTAACCCAAAAAAACTTCAAACAGTAACAAAAGAAAACTACATCTAATCTTCTCCATAGATAAGCTCGACAAATAACCAGAGATGGGTCTCATGTCTTGTATTGTTGGCACTTGGTACAAGCAGAATATTACGAATATTCTATTGAAGTACCACCTCAGCTCTGGGATACCATGCAAGAATACCTCTAAACCCTAGCTGGCTAGTAATTACCTTCATCATGAAACGCGGATAAACTAACAATGGCCTGATAGACCACAGGTTGCTGGTACGATCTTTCATCAGATAATGAGAGAAATTATATGGAACATCCTGTATAATGGCATGTACATGTTACATCAACCAGTATGAGATCTCATGGTAGTTTATGATTTTCTTTGAAAAGCAAACCCCGATCTGAGTCACCAAATACTGCCATGGCTTGATGAAGTCGGACTTGGAGATTGGTCTGTTCGGATTCTCCACATTATACCCATTTGAGTTAGGGTATCATCAATCTATTCTCTGGTGAAGGTGAGAACATTGTTGTCATCATTTAGGTTTAGAAGCTCTCTGATAACACACTCTGTGAGGATGATTGGTTTCCCCAGCACGTAACTTCCTATAGAAGTAAACCTTCCTTCGTGAAGCAGGAGTCTTGCTTCCCTCCAGAATTGTTGCAAGATCTCTGTATAGACCATAATGTGTGTAGACAAGGCATAGGCTAAGGGACTTTGCATGAGCATGTTAAGGATGATTTGGCATCCTTCCCATGCAGGACCATCAAAGCTTGTTCTGATCCTCAGGTTGTGATGTGGGTGATGTGGTATTGGAAAGAAGTCAGGATAGATTCTAGCCATTTTTGGTGGGTGAGACATGAAAGAAGATGAAGAGATTTTTAGGGTTTTTTCAGGTAAGTGAAAGTGAGTGGTTAAGTTCCAAGTGGTAGACATTTATAGTGAAAGTGAAGCTTCTCTTAAATGGTATCTACCTACTTAGATTTTGTTATCTCTATTTTCTTTGTATTTAACTAGGTTATAACCCGTGAATACTCACGGGTCGAATATTTAAATTTTTTAAACACAACTGTATATATATTTTAATAATGAATAATGCGTGACTAATAAGGTATATTAATTAAACGTTAACGTCTTCAAAATTAAAAATAATTTTCAAATATAGATTAGTTGGACAACTAAATTTAAAGCTAAATGCAACTCTACTTTTATTCAAAATTTTATGAGTTGCTGGAAGCATCTCTTCTCTTGACATAAGGAGCTTCTAATATGAGTTATCATACTAAAAGCATCTAATCATAATCAGTCTCATACTAAAAACGTGCAAAACGTTGGTTAAAGCCCAAAATCCAAACCTGTCACATCACTCGCCACATCAATACTCCCGTTATTTTAATAAAACGTTTAGGAGGATTTCTGCATTAAAATTACATTTCTAGTGACATTTGGTTTGATCCCTTCAGTTGCTTTATTGTCTAATTTTATCCGTTGGACCATTTTAGTAAAGAAAATATATAACCCGAATTGACCCACTCAAAAACCAAGACCCAAGACCCGTACCATTTAAGAATGGATAATAACCCTTCCATTCTATATATCAACGACTACATTTCCATTTATTCAGGTCATCCCACATTATAACACAGTTTCTCCTAAAGATTGAGACTGATCTATCAAGTCAAGAGTAGGTTGGCTAAAACAATAACAAAGCTTTATCCTAATCTATCAACGACAAATCAACCCAAAGGTAAACATTATTGTGAATTTCAACTATCAATAACAAAGCTTTATCCTAATATATCAAGTCAAGAGTAGGTTGATTAAAACAATAAGTAAACAAAATGCTTATTTCATAGTTATTGTAATAATGATTTGTTTTGTAATCATAAAGATTCTAAAACTGAAAAAAAAGGTTTACGGGTTAATCGCTACCCGACCCATTATCACATGTACAGGTTATCACCTGTAAATTTCACGGCATAGTTATCGATAGCGAATAGCAACAACGTACCTAGATGCTACGTCGCGTTAGCGATGAAATAGTGCCCGCTATTTCGTGTTAAGCAATATGGTAGTTAAAAATTTAAGGAAAAAATTACTTGTTCAAATAACAATTAAGGTGAAGCAGGGTCAGGAACGACGAATCTCTTTATGATAAACAGATCCGTTTTGCAAATAATTTTTTATATATATTTAATGTTTATTTTATACCTTTTTATACCAATGCAGAGAACTGCAACCTTCCAAAAAAAAATTGTATTTCATCATTACGGACAATCATGATTCATCTAATGGTTAACTTGTATCGAAGGGTGTTTGGATGTGCGTTTAAGCATCTTGTTATTAAAAGCACCCCTAAGTATGAGAAGCATATAAGGCTGTAATGTAAAGATGGTACCTTCTTTATCTTGTTTTCCTTGAAAGACGTCCCAAAAAAGAAGTAATTTAATTGTATCAACAAAACCATATTATTTACTTTGAAATATTCTGTACAAACGCATAGTTATTAAAGGCGCTCGCTATTAAACCCATAGTTATTAAAGGCGCTCGCTTCTTGCGCCTAGGTGCTCAGGCGAAGCATATTACTTTGATTCAAATTTATTACTATGTAAAAAGACATACGTCATCTCAAGTTATATAATTAATATCGAAGCAGTTTACTACAAACAATTTACCAAAAAAGGACACAGTTGAGGCCATGAGCATTGCATGCCTGTAGAAGAGTTATTATATCATGGCAGATTCAAACTAATGAAAGTTAAAACAAATTATTTTTACACATATTACTACTACAAAGTGTGGATGTCATGAAAGAACATAAGTTAATATATAAAATATATGCATGCTTATTTCTTACAACCCATATGTGCATTTCATACACCATATTCCACATCATGTGCCCTAAATATAAGAAACTCTTATGGTGTTAAAACTGAAGCTCCCACGTCTTGACCGTAATAGGAGTAAAGGGGCTTCCTTCATACAAATGTAGTATGAATATGGCATATTACTTTGGTAGCAACTAAACGAAACACATCAAATCAAAATAATGGATAAATGAAGCCAAGAGATTGGTAAACATACCTGTTGGGTCCACATAAAAGTTGCAAACCAGAGACTCCCAATTAAATATAACCACAAACTTGAGAAAAAAAAAGTGATTCATTTATAGAGGTAGCAACCCATTTACACCAGAATGGTAAGTTCGAATTGTAGAATATTCATATAATGGTCCAAAACTTGTAAAACATAGTAACAACCTATTATCTAAATTAGCACAGCATATATTTAATATAATGGCAAGTTCGAACTGTAGAGTATTCATATAATGGTTGGAAAAATGTAAAACATAGTAACAACCTATTATCTAAATTAGCACTGCATATATTTAATATAATGAGTTAAAATGCTAAAGTACTAAAATTGCAAGTTGTGATCATGGCTAGTACCAAAACTGGAATTAAGAAAACATGCTTAATTTCACAAACAATAACACATGAACAGCAAATTACATTCTTTTTTCTCATACTATTCCCCAAATCTCAAATAAAAAACAAAACTGCTCAATACAGAACAATAGAAGGTTACCTAACTGAGCTTCATAAAAGTATACTTCCCATTCACAATTTTGCTAATATGAGGGACTGTCAAAAGACGTGACGGTGTTTGTCCAAAGTAAGCAACTTGATCTTCAACCGCATGCCGTTGGACCTTTTAACAGTTTTTATTAAAATTAATAAGAAGAAAAGGACACTTAAATCCAATAACCTTAAGAAACATCAAACAATATCTCAAAAAATTCCAACTTTTAACAAAATGACTTACTGGATCTTGGATCTTGTATATATCAACAGCCCCTTCATAAGTGACATAAAAAAAATACTTTGTTTAATGAAATAGCGGCTTTCCCTTGTTGCTTGTACGTAAATCGTTGGAACCATCTTCTACGTCTTGACAAATGAATTATATGAAGAAGAATAATCATTGGAACATCAGATGTGAAAAGTAGGTCAAATTACGACTCACATCCACCAAATTCCTTCACCACCGCCATTTCGGTGGTCGACGAAAAAAGCCGCCTCAGCCTGCCTGAACCAACTGATCACCAAATTTCAAACATCATCACCAAAAAAGGAAAAAAAAAAAACAGATGATGTAGAGTTAGTTGCTACTACATGTAGGGTTCTGACAGTGAAAACAAAAATATATTGGGTAAAAACGAATGATGATAATAAAAAACAAATCCCGATTAAGAAATATATTAAATAGAATACAAGAATATACCAATTTCTTCATCATTTTTAGCTTCTTTCGCTTACGTATATAAAACTATATATAAAACGATATATAAAACATATATTGGATTCAAAATTCTAAGAACATAAAGCATCAATTTGCCAATTACTAACTCCATGTATAGCTACTGTCATTTGTAGTCCTCTAACTATTTCCTACCTTAGAACCCCAAAGAGCAGAATGCATGTCTCCCTTATTCCACAATTTCAAAACCAAAAATAAGCTTTAATAGCATGAAACATCACTATTTGTAAACTCTATAAATGGTTGAAAAAGTGAAATCACCATTTATACACTGAGAAAAAAGATTGGACGACCTGAATTCATGAGAGCTCTAGACCGCGTATATACACGGTTTACCAAATGAAAATACCATAAATTTCTTGAAACTTTTAATACTTTATTAAGTTAATATAAAGCTGTAAACTATAACTAATTCAAATAAAATTCAAGAACGATAGATTAAGAAGAAGTTCTTACCCAAACATATTCAAATGTCACCCAAATCTCTAAGTCTTATCCAACAGTATAAACAAAAACACTGGCACACAATTAAAAAGAAGAACAAAAATGAGAAAAATTGATTACCGAGAGAGTATGAGTAGAGGAAAGTCAAAATCCATAACTCCAAAATAAAAGACCATTCACAGTAAAACCATGGAACCTTTAAATTCAAACAAAACCCATAAAAAACACACACAAACCACCAGCTCTTTTTAGGGACCACACAAAAACCACCAGCATGTAACAGACGAGGATAATATATCATTACTTTATATACAAGCATATTATATACATGAAAAATTCTATAAAGAAGTCATGAATTACATACCAAGCTAGACTCTTTTTTGGGACCACTTGTTAACCATTGTCGACAAACACCTTGTTGCTAACCATTGAAGCTAGGGCTGTAAACGAACCAAACGTTCAGCGAACAGTTCGTGAACCGTTCGGCGGGAAGTTCGTTTATGTTCGTTCGATAAGCTTAACGAACGAACACGAACAAAAAATTTTGTTCGATAAGCTTAACGAACGAACACGAACAAAGGTCTCGTTCGTTCGACTGCGTTCGTGAACGTTCGGTAATATGTTCGTTCGTGTTCGTTCGTTTATGTTCGTTCATGTTCGGTGTTTTATGTTTATTTTTCTAAAACTTTTTAATGTTTTATTAATTTTTTACTTTCCCCATATGTATTATTTCTCTCTCTCTCTGGCTCTCTCCCTCTTTGATATCACGCTCCTTCATTTAGCTTATCTCTAATCGATCGAACCCAATATTATCCATCCCTTCAATCTTTAAATGGTTATATTTAACTACTTTCGTTGTGTACAATGTTTATGATTAACGGTGCCTTTTTTAATTTTCAAAATTAAAGTTCATTTGTGTTCGTTTGTGTTCATTTGCGTTCGTGGTTAGTGTTCACGAACTGTTCGCGAACAACCAAAATTCCTTAACGAACGAACCCGAACACAAACTTCTGTTCGTCATGTGTTCGCGAACAGTTCACGAACATCCAAATTTCCTTAACGAACGAACACGAACATAGCCTTGTTCATGTTCGTTCGGTTCGTTTACAGCCCTAATTGAAGCATAACATCAAAGACCTATTTGACATATTAAATAACTTATTTAACCCGTTTGGTAAATTTGAGAGAAAATACAACTGAAATCGACTCATTCATAGATAAAAAGGAAGTTCATGTTGCTGATTTACAAATCTTACACTTTACACCTAAGATTAAACCTTGAATCATATATACCTAAGCTCACAAATACAATCCAAGCTCCAGTATAGTTAAGATGACTGAATTCACTCACAATTTAATCGTTGGGTATGTATACACTCTGGATTCAGTAGCTGCAAAAGCAAAGAAATATTACTTAACAACTTTTTTATGATAGAAATTTTGGTACTAAGGTGCTTACTTCTTTAATGTTTTTATCTTGGACAAAAACATCAATTTCAACATGGTCTAATACAAAGTTGACCGCTCCTGGCCCTGCTTAGAAAATGTAACTCTGTGCATTGCAGGCCTGATGTATCAATTCAAACATCCTCATTAGCATAGTAATTAATTTAAAGATAACAAATTAATAATTGTTGATTTACCCACCAAAAAGAACAGAATTGACGAAGATTATCGTGCACACGAACACTATGCAGAATAGAATAGGGCCGTAACCTATATCTCCAAAAAGGGTTCATCCAACCTCTGTCTTACCAACAACTGTTGTGTCCATGCAGAGCATTAGACTGCATTAACAAAATTTAAAGCATATGACAATGTAAAGAAACCAACCATAATAGCACAAAACTAATATTGTTAACCAACAGGATGATACACTTCAAGCTCATTGGTACAACTTCCATCGAAACTAATAGCCTTAAAGTTTTCAAGGCACTATATAAGCTGCAAAGCAAAACATACAACTATTAAACTAATAGCCTTCAAGTTTTCAAGGCACTATATAAGTTTTCAAGGCTACTTTTTGCTTTTTTGATTTAGGTTTTTGGCTAAAATTGGATTAAGCATCACTGAAAACCATTAAAGAACAAATGAAAGGTAGAAAAAAGTTATATTTGAAGAATGGAAACATACAAAATCACGTTTCGATTGATAACTCAATAGAAAATTGAATGAGCATGCTTATGTTATTCTTAAAAAAGTGAGAAACTACACTCCAATTCTACATTTATAATCAAGAATCAAAAGAAGAGTGGTGATTCTAAAACACACAGTACATGGGCTGCATACAAATAAACCTCTTCATATACGTAAAAATCTAAATAAAAAACAATGAATGACACTTGTAAATTATCAAAACAACGCAACTCAGTCAGATTGACAGATTCAGATAAAACCGCATGAGTATTCTTCCTGCATAAGAGTTTAAATAACCATAAATAAAGCTCTATGAATCAAGAAACAATACAACAAATAAGATGTATCAATTCAAACCCTAGTTTTCTTACTCTGTTTCTTGTTTTATCATAATCGATTACATAAATAAGATGTATCAATTCAAACCCTAGTTTAAATAACCATAAATAAAGCTCTATGAATCAAGAAACAATACAACAAATAAGATGTATCAATTCAAACCCTAGTTTTCTTACTCTGTTTCTTGTTTTATCATAATCGATTGCATACAATGATGAATCGGTGAGAACAAATGAATTGGGATTTAGGTTTGAGAGAAGTGAGAAGTGAGTTTGTGATTTATAATCCGAACCTTGAATGATCTGTAGATAATTGGCAATATCTCCTGTAACAAATGGAATAAATAAAAACATGAAGCTTCAATGGACAAAGGATCTGAAATCTGGTGAAATCAGAAACAAAGATCCAACAAAGAATACATTAATAACATCAAAAATCAAGAGTCGATAAACTGGAAGCAAGAAACATACCGAGAATCATAAATTAGAAGCAAGAATCAAAGATTTACAAAGGATTATGCCCATGCTTGATGATTGCTGATGCGATTAGGGTTTTCGGGGATGAACGATTGTTATTTTCTTTGCGAAACGAAGTGAAACGGCCATAATGATATGATATCAAAATTAGGGTTTCAGGAGGAAGAGAAGATGGGTATTTATATCATGGGTGTGGTATGACCCGAAATAAAACGGATCCCGCGTCCAAGGAGAAAATGTGTTATTTAGAATGCATTCCCTCCCAAAATCAACCTCCACTAAACCAATGGATGCCACATAAGCAAAATGGCTCCACCATCCAAGGACAAATAGCCCAAATCATCTCCTTTATTAATATATATAGATTTTGTCTGTCAGAAAACAAAGAGAATTTTAAGAGATAACATCTCCTGCATTAATGGTCTAGGCGGCCAACTTCTGATAATTATCATTATGAGCTGCCCAGATGTCATTTCTTTTTCTCTTAATATTGATGAGTAAGCAATGAATGTAGGAGAAAGAGAAAACAACCATTAATGTTTTCCCAGAAATTTTCTTTTCTTGACGTGGTCTACCCTATTCTAAAGAGATAAAATTTGAATTTTTAATTAAAGAAAATAAAATAATAGAGATATGAACGAATAACATTTACAAAAACGATGAGAAATAATTACTACAAATGGACTATTTTCATGCACGTGAAAAGAGAGGAAACTGATATTTCAAGCTTCATCAGAAATTCTGTTGATTTGGTTAATTTCTAGTAATTTATCAGATTTTCTGGTGACTTTTGAGTTTTCTGAAGGATTATCAGAATTTGTACCAAAAATCTGATCAAATGATTGCATATCAGATTTTTCTTCATTTTGTGACAAAATTGTCACACCCCGACCGCGTAAAACAACAAATCGCGATGGAATCGTCGGGGAGTGTTGTAACAGAATCATTATTTCTTAACACATGGAAATTGAAAATTTTGTTTTATTGATTTAAAAGAGTTACAATGTCTTAACAACAAAGAAACATGACATAATTAACTAGTCTTGCATCTTTTAATGTCACTAAGGCCCAAGTCCACCTAAGTGTATCTTGATCATTCCTATGCATCATTTCCTGAAACACATGTGAAAATAGGTACGTCAGCATAAAAATGCCTGTGAGATACATAGGTTTTGTTGATTTAGGATTCATGACTTATAAGTTTAAAGAAAAGTGTTTAAGAAAAGTTAGTCATGATCCTTGTAAAATATTTTCTTTTATAAGTCATTTGAAAAGCAATGTGAAAATCAGATGATATGTATATATAAAAGAATAATGTATGGTTAAATGAATAACCAAGTAAAATGAGTTTGTATAAAATAAGTTGTTTTTGTAAAACAAATGTTTACTGAAAATATGTTATTTGTGTAAAATGCAATATGTCAAATATTGAAATGGTTTATATAACGCTACGATATGTAATACTATAAAAGCACTTATATATAGGAATTACCAGCGGCGTATCCACCATGCTTTTATCTTATTACACACGCCTCGTTATTTAAATCACTTACCAAAACAAACCATCAATGTAAAAATGTTCATGTATAACGAAATGTAATGCTCAAGTAAAAGTTGAAATGTTATTGTGTAAACAAATGTAATGTAGACTGAATAAAAGCATTTATTGATTAAAAGCATTTATTCAACCCTATAAGAAAGAAATGTACAAAACAATGCATTTGATGAAATATAATCAAAAGTTATGTTTTGTAAGATAATGCATGCTTTACTGATATAAACATCTATGCGGTAATGTTAAACGCCTACATCCAAGCCTTGAGACAGTAAGATAACCTTAGAGTGAAGGTTATCAAAAATGTTTTCGGATTCGGTCATTCCTTCCACCCAAACAAACCTAGGGTTTTAGGAACGGGAGATGTCAAGTCCTATGGTACCACTACCTACTACCGAGAGGCATGATCGGTGTTAATGAATGTAATTTAGTTCCGTTGAACAAACCAAATGATATACCAAATGTAAGCATGTTTTATGAAAATAATGTACCTAGTATGCTAAGTAAACATACAAGTTAGAGATGTAAAACAATGTGTCCATATGTTACGGGAACATATGCAACAGAGATACAATGTAAAACAATGTACTAAGTATGCTAAGTGAACATACAAAGCAGGAAAAGTCATGTAAATCAATGTGCTAGCATGCTCAGTAAACATACATAGCAGAAATGTAATGTAAATCAATGTACTTGTATGCTAAGTTAACATACAAAGCAGAAAATGTAATGTAAAACAATGTGCTAGCATGCCAAGTAAACATACATAGCAAAAGAGGATGTAATGTAAAACAGTGTGCTAGCATGCTAGGTAAACATACATAGCAAAACATAATGAAATCATGTACTATAATTGTACTAATGAACATAGCAAGTATATGATATGAAAACATGGAAAGCATGAAAGTAGCAAGTAGGCACATGCGTTTCACCCCAAAACGTTTGAAAAACAGTAAAAGAGGGGACTATGTACTCACTTGAGGGTGCTTAGAAGTCTTGAACAACAACCAAGCAAAGCTAGAGGGATCACGGAAATCAAACGACACCTAATATAGATAACTACATAAATAACCGGACCTAAATCGGGAGATCGGATAGTACGAGGTTTCGTAAAGCAAATGAGTATTGGAACTCATATGATATGGTTTAACAAAGCCTACATACTAAAATGAAACCTAACCTAAGTGCTTACGACCCAATACGACTCGTTTAGGTAGTTTACGCTACTTTAACGCGTCGCTCGCATAAAACGTGTTCGAATCGCCTAACTAGTCCTATGATAAGTATTATATGCCTTAACATGTCTAGGATTGTTACCTAATTAGTTTAGATGTGAAAATTTAGGTTACATATGCTTAAAATGAATTTATGCGCAAAAAGGCCATTTTGTTAATTTTCCTAAGGCATATATACTACCTATCATACAACTAACTAAACGGCGTGACCATAAGGTATAACCTCGAAAGGTTATTCCCTATACAACTATGGTCACCTAATGTGTTTGGTCGGATCCTAATGATCGACCAAACGGGTCGGGTTCGAAAGTATAAGCGATTGTTTAGATCGCTTACCTTTACGACCCTATATAAGCACAAATCTAATAGTGACGAGCTAAACATGTTAAAACACGTTTAACGAGGCTTAAACACAGGTTTGGTATCAAGAAAAAGGGTCTTGATACCCGAAAGTAGTTTGGTTACAAAATACGTAAGAATACGCATTTTAGCCGAAACTACGACTCGCCACTAAGCCTAGATAACGTGGTAATCAGTAGGTATAGTCACTAGGGACTATAATCATCGTGATTACGCTCACGTTATGAAGTTCAAATGAACTTCGCGTTGACCATAAACTGGTCAATGCAGAAAGTCAAATAGAGTTTGACTTTAACGCTAAAACGTAAAAGAACGAAGGAATACTTACAACGGGTCCAAGAACGGAAGTTTTGATCCGATTACTCTCAGGTATGAAGTAAATACTTCAACTTAGAGATATGAAATCAGATCAATGTGTGTTGCAACAAATGAATGGGGGGGGGGTATTTATAGATTTCATGGAACTGTTAAGATCGTTCATCGTAAAACGTGCTTTAATCTCAACCGTACACATGTACCCATGGTTTTGTAAAACCATGGGAGCCCCTAATATGAGTCCATAGTATCATAAAAACCATTAAATATCAGCCCATGGTATTGCAAAACCATGGGTTAAAACCATCAAATCTCAAAAATGGACCAAGTTCAATGTATCTGCTAGAAATTTCAAAAATGGTCCCTGCACTTGTAAAACTTGATTTTTTTGCACTTTTAAGCCCCGTTAACCCCATTTAAAGGCGTTAAAATAAATTTAAAGTATAGGGAACTTAAAATATGCTCAAAAACATCTCGGATGTCGGTTCGTTTGGTCGTACGGTTGCGTTGTTCGGTTAATTATGACGGAAATCGTAATGAACGCAAAAACGATCCAAATTACGCGACGAATGGAATTTTATCATGCCAATCACTAAAATAAAATATTTTAATGATTACATAAATTTTTGGATGTCCGGATATATTCAGGACATAAGATATGCGCGAAAATGCAAACTTATGCACTTTTGACGCTTTTAGTCTCTATTGATCAAATAAGTTTATTTTAGCATACCAACCCCTCAAAGCCTATTTCTAAGCTATGTAAAGGATATTTAGGGTATGTTTAACTTATGATCAAGGTCCGGAATGTTCGTTACAGTACGAATTGGCATACTTTTGTAATTTGTCGAATTTAGTCCCTGTAAGCGAATAAACTTGATTTCGGCACACCAAACCTTCCAAAACTTATTTCTAAGTTATGTAAAGGTTATTTAAGGTATGTTAAGCCTATGTTACTGTTCTGGAGTTTTTGTTGCATTAAACTTGTTATATTTACGCATCAGTGCGCGTATAGCCTCCCAGAAAGCGATTTAGAGCTCGAAATTGAACAAGAATTTATATGTGCAAATGATACACATATTTATACAAATCCCAAGTATGAAATACAATATTTCATTGGTTTGGTATTTGTTTGATGGTCGTGGAGGCACATGTGCCACAATCTCCCCTTGTTGGTGCATGCGTCTGTCGACTTCGTCTTGTATCGAGTCTTGTATAGAACTAGTTAGAGTAGGGCTCGAAAAACAAGAAAGTGGAAATTAGGAGTGATTCCGCTTGAAATGACACAAGGTCAGTTTCAAGCGAAATCATAAAGTTCTTATTCCGCTTGAGTTTAATTCACCGATTCCGCTTGAATCAATTAGTGTGATTCCGCTTGAAATGAACATGTACATGTTCAAGCGGAATCTGCTCGCCTATAAATAGGTCATTTGGAGCGGAATCAGGTAACAATTTCCGGTTTGAGCCACGAAGTGCTGCCGAAGTGTCGACTTGCTGTAAAACGTCATTATATCAATCAAATCGACAGTTAAAGTGATTTGTGTGCTGAATTGACCTCAGTTTGTCTGTTTCCGCCTTTCAAACTGAGTAAAACTCTTCTGATCGACTCGTTCGGGTCCGAAAACGATCCTACAAGTGGTATCAGAGCTCAGGAAGAAGAGTTCTTGCAAATTCAGCTGCGAATTCTGTTTTCTACACCTTCTTTTTCAAAATTTAAAACTTTTCACGGTTAAAATTGGCTCATTTTCACACATAATACGTGTAATCATGTTTTAACAAAGCCTTGAAAGTTTCAGCATTAAAATCGATCTAAAACTGATTAATTTGTTAATTCCGCTTGAAAATCAGCGAGAGAATGATGACATCAGCGTGATTCAGCTTGAAAAATTTTAGTAATTTCGCTTGAAACGTGCTATTCCACTCCAAGATCAGTATTCGACTTGAAAGTTTGGTTTGATTCCACTTCAAACCTTTATTCCGCTTGAAAAGTATTGAAGTGATTCCGCTCGAATCACTATTCCGCTTCAGAGTTAATTTCACTTGAACATACCTGGTGATTCCGCTCGAAAGTGCTATCTCGCTTGAAAGGAGATTTCGCTTGAACTAATTGATTCCGCTTGAACATAGTAATTTTGCTTGAAAGTCAGTTTTGAGAATTTATTGAAATCCGAATCATGGACGAGGATTTTTATAACGCCTTTGCTACCCCGATGACTGTGACTCAGCAGACAATGTTGGAAAATGAAATGGGGACTATGCAAAAACCGCCTAAGCTCATGAATATCAAGGAGTATAAGGGTTGGGAAGGACGTTTTGAGAACTGGGTACAAGCAAACTATTTAGATGCTTGGGAATGTATTAAGACAAAGTACGTTAGACCGACAAATGACGATGAAGAGGAAATTCCTATCAAAGATATGAGCATTGATGATAAAAGGAAATACAAAAATGAGAAAATGATGCTAAGTCTGCTACAACAAGCTGCAAAAGAGGATATCTTGGTCTTGCTGCAACACACTAGGAGTGCATATTCGATTTGGAAAGCATTACGATCTAAGTTTGTTGGAAGTCAAGAAATGATCAAAAACAAGAAATCGCTTTTGAAAAAAGAGTTTGATCTATTTCGAGGTTTGAAGAATGAAAGTACAAAGCAGATAATCGAAAGATACTGCAATTTGTTGGTAAGCATGAAGAGAGTGAGCATCAACAAAGACAATGAGGAGTTGATTGAGAAATTAGCTAATGCATTGCCACATGAGACTTGGGGCACGTATTTGATGATGCTAAGGAACAAGAAAGGTTTTAGCAATCTTACACTTAGCAAATTCATTGAAAAGATTGAGGCTCAGGAAATGGAACAGATAAAAATCTCAAGAATGAAAGTGTTTGATGGTGAACAAGATATAAGTTTGTATTACAAAGCACCGTTGAATGATAAAACAACCAACATGTCACCAAAAGTTGAAACTGCATTCAATGCAAAGAACTCATCTAGAAGTTCATCCAAAGGATCAAACAGCAACACAAGTTTTTCATCATTTCCATCATTTGATCCAAATGTTTCAGCAACAAGAAATGGCAAGAAGCTTCAATGCAACATTGTATTGAATCTTGAAAATGATCAGGAATATTCTAAAGAATTAGCAAAAAACCACATGTCTTTGTTGGGAACTGTTTTAGAATCTTATGGTAGTTTTGTTGCAGGTCGGATCGGGAATCCAATGCTTACTAAGGAGGATTACCATCAGATCGATGCTGAAGAGATGGAGTTAATGGATATAAAATGGTGTTTGGCAAGTGTGTTGAGGAGAGCTGAGAAATTCAAGCAGATCACAGGAAGAGATGATCTCCGTGAGGCTAATGTTTCTACTTTAGGTTTTGATAAATCTAAAGTCACTTGTTTTCGTTGCAGGGAAAAAGGACACTTCAAGAGGGAGTGCATCAATCGCAAGGCAAGTGGAGCTCAGAATCCGTTCAACAACAATGATTACTACCGGAAGGCCATCTACCATCAAGTTGCTCAACAACCAACTCAACATCAGGCACAAACGGCACATGGAAGGAATGTGATTGAAGATTCTTCAAAAAGAGCTTGTGTGGTTAATCAAGAAGAGAAGAAGCCATCAACAGGGTTCAACTGGGATAAATATATTCCAACTGATGCTAAAGCATGTGTGATTGATCAAGATGATGAAAAGTTACCTGAAGGGTTTTGCTGGGAGAATTTCAATTGGGATGATTATGATCCTAACAAAGCTCCAGTTCACACAGCTTTTGTTGCTAGAGTTGAAGAAGACAGTGATGATGATACTGAGTATTATGCGAAAAGAATGAGAGATCATTTGAAAATGATGGCTGAAAGCGACAGTGAAGATGAGAAAGCTAAGCAGAAAAAGAAAAAGGTCAAGAAACCAGTGAGCAGTGATGATGAGGAAGCTCCGGTGGTGAAAATAAAAGTGAAAGAAGTTCCAAAGTTCAAGATTAGTGAAGATGTTATTGCGAAGGAGATTCTTGTGAATTGTGAAACCTGTGAAATGATGAAAAAGAAAAACAGTGAGTTGATCAACAACATGAACAGGTTGAAGGTATCTTACGATGTGTTGAACAAAGCAATGAACATGTACAATGACACAAGTGAAGAACAGGCAACAGCAATGAAGACACTTCAAGGAGCTTTCATGATCAAACAGAAAGTTGTGAACAACTACATTGAGAAGTGTGCTGTTTTAGAACAAAAACTGGAGGCTCTAGAATTGAAACTGAAAGAGTAAATCGTTTGTTGAAAAGTTACTCATGTATTTCTTATGTCATTGACAGGATTTATCCAACTGTTGAAGGCATGAAGGCATTTGAAGAGGATGAAGTAACTGAAGAACATAAGGTTTCTGAAGAAAAGACTCCTGAGAAGAAGAACGAAAAGAAGAATGACACAAAGAAAAAGACTGACAAAATGAATTTTGGTAAGAAACAAGGTGTCAGTTACAACAAGTGTCCACCCCCGCTGGAAAATGGATATCTGCCCAGAAATCCAAATTCTGAAAGAGTTCAAAAGGCTACAAACTTACAGTGGGAGTCAGAGTCCTCAGTCAATTTGCCAGAAAGTATTGATGTCACATTTACATTGTCTGACACTGATCAACAATCTCAATTGATGAAGAAAGTGGTGGATCATGTGTTAGATAATGATGAAACTGAGGAGTTAAAGTCGGAGTCTATGTCGGAGTCAAAGTCTGAGTCCAGCACTCCGGGTCAAAATGAAGAACAGGGCAAAAGAGTTTATGATAAAGAATTCCTGTTATCAAAATCTAATTTGAATGATGAAACTTTTAAAGTGGCATATACTTTGAATGATTTGGACAAATTATATTCTGATGAGGAATTTCCAATAAGAGGCGTCAAAACTGAAATGATAAAAAAGGTTTTCAAACTAACAGAAATCAATATTTCTGAAATAAAAGATTTAAATCTTAATGATAAATCTAAAAAATACACCTCAAGAATTCAACAAAGAGAAAACAAGAAAAAAGGTTACGGTTCTGGTTCTGGTTTTCAAAAGAAACCAAACCATAACGGTAATTTCAAAAAGAAAGGGTTAGGTTTTACTCCAACAGAAAAACAGAAAAATGAAAAATATGTTTGAGATTTTAAATCAAAGATGACATTTGTTTCAGGTACATCTTCTGAAGAAGAGAAAGAAAAGATATTCAGAAAGCAGTCAAACAGAGAGTTCCTTGCAAAGAAGCAAGAAGAAATTTCAGACTATGGATCAGAAGAAGAAAACTCGAACCTGTTTCAAGTGTGGAAAAACTGGTCACATTGCCATGAATTGTGCATAGGCAATTCAAACCAAACAGGGAGTTTCTAAACTGAAAGAGAAAGTAGTTGAGTTTGAACCGCCAATTGATAGAACCAAACTATTTAAAAATTCAACATTTGAAATTGGTGAATGTTCAAACAGGTTTTACAAGAAGAGAGCTAAATCTGACAACCAGAAATGGGTTGTTAAGAAGTCTGTTGATAGTTCTAGTGATGATCCTGATCGGTCAAAATCAGAGGAGCTATCTTCTGGTGATGAATCTGATTCCACAAAATCAGAGGAGCCACAGGTTGAGAAAAATGGTGAAAAATCAGTTCCGACTGTGGATGATGAGAATTTTCCACCAATTCGGGCTGAAAATTTTAAGAAGAAAATTGGTAAAATTGAGATTTCAAATCAATTTTATTCTGACAAAAAGTTTTTTGATGTTGAAAAGGCCTTTAACCCAAAAGTGAAACACATTTTTGGTAAAATGATTGACGGAAAAGTCAAAGGGGTTAAAGAGTTCTATGAGAAGAAGATGGGAGGTAAGAAACCGAGTGTTGGTAGCTCGGTAACACCCAAGGCTGGTCAGGCTTGGGTGGATATATTCTTTGAATAGAAAAACCTGACTTGCCGGAGCTCCCAGGTTGGTAAGCGAGGAGCATGAATCGGCATCTTTATTGAGAAATTCACGAAAAGTGATTTAGTCTTATAAGTGGTACAAAGGTTGGATTGTGCATACTTGAATGTGGTAAACCAGGGACATTAACTTGTACTTGATTTTCTACAAGTGGTTAAAAATGAACAATGTGATGAGTTTACCCTGAACCTACAAGTGATTATCACAAAACTTATTTTCCGGAAAAACCATTTTGATTAAAACAAACTTAAGTGTTTTGAAATCTTAATGGGAAAACAGTTTATTGAAAGGGGGAGTTCTGATTGTTTATGTCAAGTGGATGGCGAATTGAGGCTTGAAACAACAGTTGTCATATTTCTGTACAGTTTTGTTTTCAAATTTCTTAAATGTTTCTGAATTTTAGGGGGAGTAAGAATTTTTCGAAAATCCAAAAACATTAGAAAATTTAAAAAATCCAAAAACATGATAAAATAGAAAAGATTTTTGTGGTGAAAAAGAGGAAATGATAGTACATCAGTGGACTATCACAACATGCTAAAGAAATGTAAAGTCAAAAATGTGATAAGCAATCTCACTGTGGATGTGCCAGTAGGTTTTTGCACATTTAGTAGATTGTGACGAGATATAAATCTAAATTTCAAACTTGCTTATAACGTGGGTAACATTTCTTGGATATATGGGTAACCCCCGAAATCTTGTTTGAAAGGTCCCTCTTTCTGAGATACTAGGTCTTTATACTCAGTGATATCTGGGGTATTATCCCGGGACTTCTGATTTTGCGGAAGCAATGGCCTAGTCCCCAGAGAATACTTTACGCTTGCTTGAAATATAGCCTACCCTCAGCAAAAATGATGAAACAATAAAATTGATAATCATTGCTGTTGAAGAAAAGATCCTCTAAAGGGGACACACCTAAAGTCGAACCGCCATCTCTCTGCTGAATGGAAGTTCTGACCTGAGCTCTCACGGTTTCGCATTTAACCCTTTACAGATATCATCTAGGTATACTCACCTGTAAGACTGAATATTGGGATCTGGATACGGGAGTATATTCAAGTAGTGGGACACGCGAATAAGTTTAAGTAATTAAGACATTAATATCGTATCTCGAAGCAGTTGAACTTTGTGTGAAAATTTAAATGGACCAATATACTGACAATCTAGGTGAATTGTTTAGAACTTAAAATGAAATGAAGCTTAATGGTGTTGGTGATTTGTCTCATAAACTGATATGATCCTCTTACACAAACTCACAAAAAAATATTGTTTGTAAATATTTCTTTACTGCATTCCTTTACATTCAAAAATCCAAAAAGATTTTAGCGTGTTTTAACATAATTTTTTGAAAAAGTCAAAAAGATTTTCGACAATTGGTGTTGAAGAGCTGATTTTCAAAATTCCAAGTGCTAGACATGATGAGCATGTGGTGAGGGAGAGTCTGTGTTTAAATGAGAATAGTTTTTGAAATAAAAACAATATTCCTGCAGTTGGTTCATCAGAGACTATAAATGTTAGATCATTTTGTGATGTGCTCTATAAGTGGTAAGGAGAGTTTAAATTTATCAAATTAGAAAATTTATTTTTGGGTAGAGATTTGTGCAGGATAAGAGCTAGGTGATCTTGGGATAAAAGATTGAAAGCTGGGGTTAATCGATCCTGAGAAGCTCGTGATTGAAGAAAGCCAGGTTTCGATTCTAAACAGAGTTTTGAGCCAGGCAACGATCTTGAACCTGTGAAAGCTAAACTGGGATCCCAACTTACTGAGAGGGGGAGTCTGAATGACAAAGAGCCAGGTTCTGATCCTGAGATTGCAGGCTACTGATGAATTTAAAGACTCAACATTCGAAGGGGAGTGTATGTGTTCGAAAGGAGTTTGTTGATGATAGAAAGAGAAGAGAGAAGATTTGAGGATACTTATAGTGTAAGATATTTTGAAAAGAAGCCCAAAGACTGATAAAGATTGAAGATGCGAAGACTCGACATTGAAGACTCGTCAACATTCGAGGGGGAGTTTGTTGGTGCATGCGTCTGTCGACTTCGTCTTGTATCGAGTCTTGTATAGAACAAGTTAGATTGGGGCTCGAAAAACAAGAAAGTGGACACAAAAGCGAAACCTCCAAGTGACATACAAAAGCGAAACCTCCAAGTGACATACAAGCGGAACTAATTTTGACAAATTAGGTCTCTCATAAATGTTTCGCTCCAAAGGCCCTTTATATAGGGCATGAGGTTTCGCTTCAATGAACATGCACACAAAAGCGAAACCTCCAAGTGACATACAAGCGGAACTAATTTTGACAAATAAGCGAAACCTCTACCTATGTCACTATAAGCGAAACTATCAACTAAAACATATACAAACTCCAGTTTTCTCGTAAAACGCGCCCTAATCTAACAATCTAAGACTAAGACTCGATCTAAGACGAAGTCAACAGATGAAGTGCACCAACAGACCCCCCCTCAGATGTTGACGGAGTCGTTCATCGAGTCACGACAATGCTGTATCTTCACATCTTCAATCTTGATCAGTCTCTGGGCTTTTCTTTCTTTCTATCTTCAGACTCCCCCTCTCGATTTGCTGGCATTCCTTTGTTCTTCAGCAAAATCTGAATCAGGATCATTGTCTGGCTTTTCATCAATCAAAATCCTCATGTATCGCAATCTGACTTTCGTTCAGTTTCAAGCTCAAAACTTGGCTATCTTCTAGCTTGAGTCTCTGGATCGACCTGACACAACTTAACCTGCAAAGACTTAACCCAGAAATAAATTTTCTAGATTTAACAAATTTAATGCACCAACAGTCTGACATAATCAGATGACACCTTCTCATAACATGTACACCAACAACACTCTCTCTTAGTTCACACACACATGATGAACCACTTTTTGATTTAGAAAACATATTTGGATATTTCAACCACACTCCCCCTCACAATAATGTCATCATGTTTAGCACTCGGAATTTTGAAAATCAGCTTTCCTACATCAGTTGTTAAAAATCTTTTTGGATTTTTAAAAAAAAAAATTTGACACTACTTGTAAAAGCACAAGAATGTAGAAATGAAATATTTACAATCATATTTTTGTGAGTTCGTGTAAGAGGATCATATCAGTTTATGAGACATGTTACTAATATCGTTAAGCTTGATTACATTTTCAGATCAAAACAATTCACCTAGATTGTCAGTATATCGGTCCATTGAAATTCTCACACAAAGTTCAATTGATCTGAGATACGATGTTAATGTTTTAAGAACTTAAACTTATCCGTGTGTCCCACTACTTGAATATACTCCCGTACCCAGATCCCAATATTCAGTCTTACAGGTGAGTATACCACAGATGATATCTGTTCAGGGGTTAAATGCGAGGGCCATGAGAGCTCAGGTCGATACTTCCGTATACGCAGAGAGATGACGGCTTCGACTTTTCGGTGTGTCCCCTTTAGAGGATCTTTTGAATTACAACAGCAGTGACTATCAATTTTATTGTTTCATCAACTTGCTGAGGGCGGTGCTATGTTTCAAGCATTTGCGAAAAGCATTATCCGGGGACTAGGTCAGTACTTCCATACAGCAGAAGTCCCGGGATAATACCCCAGATATCACTGAGCATAAAGACCTAGTATCTCAGAATAAGGGACCTTTCAAACAAGATTTCAGGGGTTACCTATATATTCAAGATGTTGTTACCCACAGAATAAGCAAGTTTGAGTTTTTTAGATTTATATCTCGTCACAATCTACTAAATGTGCAAAAACCTACTGGCATATCCGCAGTGAGATTGTTTATCACATTTTAACTTTCCAATTCTTTAGCATGTTGTGACAGTCCACTGATGTACTATCATTTCCTCTTTTTACAACGAAACTCATTTTTGAATTTTATCATGTTTTTGGCTTTTTCAAATTTTCTAATGTTTTTGGATTTTCTGAAAATTTCTACTCCCCCTAAAATGCAAACACATTAACGAAAATTGAAAACAAAACTGTACAGAAACATGACAACCGATATCATATCAAATCGCCATTCACTTGGCATAAACAATCAGAACTCCCCCTATCAACAAACTATTTTCTCATTTAGATTTCAAAACACTTAAGTTTGTTTTAATCAAAATGATTTTGCCGGAAAATAAGTTTGATTAATTTTATCACTTGTAGGAATATCAATGCTAAGTTCGGGGATGTGGTTCATCATCTTGTCTCTCAATCACTTGTAGGAAAATGCAAGTACAAATTAATGTCCTTGATTTACATATGCACAGTTTATTCATAATCAAATCTTCTAACCACTTGTAAACAAACACAAACAAACCTTTTTTACCGTTTGCATGATTGACATTACCGTAGTAAATTCCTCAAGAAAAATGCCGATACCTGCTCCTCGCTTACCAACCTGGAAGCTCCGGCATAGTCATTCAACCTGTAAACATTCAAACACTATTCAAAATCTTTCAAACAAACTTTTCAAACACTAGAATGATGCCGATTCCTGATCCATGATATAAACTTGGGATGTCCGGCATAGTCCGGTGTTTTACTCAAACATAATGTCCACCCAAGCCTCACCAGTCTTGGGTGACTTTGGAACACATCTGTCCCACCAACATTTTGATTTATAAAATTCTTTAGCACCTTTTACCTTCTTATCAACCATCTTCCCAAAAATATGTTTGACTTTCCCGTTGAAAGCCTTCTCAACATCAAATTCTCCTTTATCAGCGAAGAATTGATTTGAGATCTCAACCTTTCCAACTTTCTTCATCAAGTTTTCCTTTGACAATGATGGAAAATTCTCATCGTTCACCACTGGAACGGAATTCACAATCTTTTTATCAACCAATGACTCCTCTTATTTTATGGAATCAGATTCATTGTCAGAATTACTCTCAGATTTAACAACCCATTTTTGTTTACTTAAATCACCTCTTCTTTTGTAAAACCTTTTTGAACTTTCTCCTTCCTCAGAAGTAGAGTTTCAAACTTTTTAACAATTTTTACAGATTGTTCTTTCTTATCAACACAAGCTTCTCTCAAAACAGAGTTAGAAGAAACTCCCTGTTTTTGGTAGTTGGTCTTGGGGCAATTCCACGCTATATGACCAACCTCTTGACATTTGAAACAGGTTCTTCTGTCAACTCTTTGAGCAGATTTTCTCACATTCTTCTTCACTTCAGCAAGAAACTCTTGATTCGACTGTTTCCAGAAAGGTTTCTTCTGCTCATCTTCAGAACTCCCACCTGAAACAAATTTTGTTTTTGGTTTATAAGTTTTCTGATTTTTATAATTTTCTGACGAATTAAAACCAAGACCTTTCTTTTTGAGATTACCATTATGGTTTGGTTTCTTTTGGAAACTATAACCACAACCATAACCCATTTTCTTGTTCACTCTTTGTTGAATCCTTGAAGTGTAAGGTTTAGGTTTTGCAGGAAGATTTAAATCTTTTATTTCAGAAATATTAATTTCTGTTAATTTGAAAACCTTTTTGATCATTTCAGTTTTAACACTTCTTATTGGGAATTCCTCATCAGAAAATAATTTGTCCGAATTATTCAAGGTATAAGCAACCTTAAACATTTCGTCATTCAAATTATTCTTTGATAACAAGAATTCTTTATTATAAACCCTCTTAACCAGCGAACTCGGACTTTTCTCAGACGAACTCGAACTATCTGACTTAGACTCCGACTTTGACTCTTCATCCATATCCAACACCTGATCGACAACTCTCTTAACTAACTTAGACTCATGATCAGTGTTAGACGTTGTGAATGTGACATCAATATTGTCTGGTAATTCATCAGTGATTTCAGACTTTAATTTGATGTTTAGAGCCTTGTCTACCCGTTCCTCATTTGGTTTCCTGGGGGAATAACTCTCAAAGATAGGAGGCGGACATCTGTTATACTTGACACTTGGTTTCTTACCAGTATCATCTTCTTTTTCTTTCTTCTTGAAAGCTTCAAGACCTGCAACAGTAGGATAAACACGATCAATCAAATAATCGCAAGTAGTATAACTCAAAAGTAATCGGTTAATCCTTTCACTCTCAATTCTCTCAAGTTCCAACTCCTTCTTCAAGTTAGCACAGTCTTCAATATAGTCATTGATGACACTTTGCTTTGTCATTAAAGTTGCACTCATCTTGTCATTTGCTTTTTTGATTTCTGCATTTGTCCTTTTCAGACCATCAACTGTCTTGTTTAGAACATCATAGGACTCTTTAACATACTTCACATCAGACAGTAAATCTTCCTTCATTTTCTCTAACTCAGCAATCTTTTTGTCTTTCTCATCACACTCTTTGCAAGATTCTGAACATTTCTCACAAGGCTTAATAACTTCAACCACCTTTTCAACTATCTTTTCGACTTCGACAGTCTTTTCAACTTCAACAAGTTTCTCAACCTCAACAATTTTTTCGACAATCTTTTCAACTTCAACTATTTTCTCAACTTCCACGAGTTTCTCGACTTCGACAATTTTCTCCACTACTTTCTCTACTTCAACAATCTTCTCTATTGCAATCTCAGCAGTTGCTTCATCTTTTGTTTCTACAGCTTCAGTCTTCGCCTTTTCATCAGCGAGTAGCTTTGCTGCTTCTAGCTCTCTCTGCAATTGAGCAAACTTCTTCTGATTCAGCATCTCAACTTTATCTGCATAGAAAAAATTAAAACTGTCAGGATCAATGCTTATTCTACATTTGTTAAGATACTCTTCCTCATCATCCGTATGAACATCACTTCCAAGATCTGGAAATATCGGAATCCTTTTTTGACAATCCTCATTTTGATCCAAAATTCTGGTAACAAGTGCCACATCAGGACTAGTTCCACTAGGTATATACTTGTCCCAGCTAAACCCCTGTGCAACAACCTCATCACTTTGATCTATTATCCCAAAATAAGCTTTCCTATTGGCTTCTTCAATCAATTTTCCATGAGCAGTTTGCGGTTCCTTTTGTTTAGGTTGTTGATCGATTTGATGAAAGATTGATTTCTGATAATAATTGCTCTTTTCTTGACTTCCAGTTTGTTAGGACCGGTTTGACTCCGAAACGATTGCGTAATCAAACGTGTGACGTGCGGAATCCGTACACGAACGTGACTGAACACACGTGATGTAATATAAACTGTGATTCTATTGATCAGATATGAAAACGTACAAGAACCTGAATCACAAACACGAACTTTCTCTCTCTAGCTTCTCTCTCTAGCCTCTAGCTCTCCAAGATGTAAAATGGCAAAAGTTCTAAAACAAAGGCATAAGCCTCCTATTTATAAGCCAAGGGGTTTAATGAGGTTTCTCATTAATTACAATTATGCCACCTTGCCTTTTTGACTAAGTATCACTAATATAACAATATAAATCTCGTTTTCTTCGGTTTCTGCTACGGACTAGATTGACGGAGGCGATAGACAGATAATGCACTAACAGACTCCCCCTTGGATATTGTCGTAGTCAATCCGTAGTCAAGCTCGTAGCGCCTTTTCTTTCTCTCTCTCTGTAAGTCTTCTTGAAACTTTAATGTCTTCAGCAAAGTAGACTCTCTTTTGCTCAAACAGAATCCCGGTGGATCTGTCTTCAGCTTCAGCTCCGCTCCCCCTTTCGGTAAACTCTTCAGGCTCCCCTTCTCGTCTAGCTTCCGTGCTTTGGGATCGACACCTGGCTTTCCAGTTACAAGCTCTTCTAGAAACGATACCTGGCTCTTTGCACGCTTCCGTTTGCGTTGAGCTCATCTTCAGACTCCCCCTTAGACTCGGCTTTCGGGATCGTAGTCTGGTATAACATCTGCAATTCTCAAACATTTATAAGTAACAACGTTTTGAAATTATCAATCAAATTCTCTAATCCACTCCCCCTATCAACAAACTTTACAGATTTGGCAGTGTTAAAGAATCCAACACCCTCACAGTTAATCGTCCAAGTCCAACCTAATGACCTTGGAGATATCACAAACTGTTTTTGAAATTTTTTATTTTAATTCAAGTATCAAATTAATGAACTTGTTTTATTTTCAGAAACACAATCAGCTTACTTAGATTTTGAAACTCAGCAACTCAGACACCGGTTTATCGAAAATAAAGCAGAAATCAAAATCTTTTTGTATTTTCTGAAAATATAAAGCAGTAAAGAAATATATACAAACATATTTACAGATAATATTTTTATTTGAGTATGCATCAGAGGATCATATCAGTTTTTGACAAATTACAAGTACTGTTGAGCTTAATTTCACTTTAAGAATTAAACAATTCACTTAGATTGTTGATATACTGATCCACTTAAATTTTCATACAAATTTCAACTGATTCAGGATACAAATTAGATGTTTTAAGAACTTAAACTCATTCATGTGTCCCACCTCTTGAATATACTCCCGTATCCAGAATCTCAATATTCAGACTTACAGGTGATTATACTACAATGATATCTGTACATAAATTAGGTATGCGAGGACTGAGGGATCTCAGGTCGATACTTCCGTATGCGCAGAGAGATATCAGTTTCGACTTTTTGGTATGTCCTCTTTAGAGGATCTTTTAGTTACAACAGCAGCGACTATCAATTTTATTGTTTCATCTGCATGCTGAGGGTTTATGCTGTGTTTCAAGCATTTGGTGAAAGTATTAGCCAAGGACCAGGTCAGAACTACCGTTCAGCAGAAGTCCCGGAATAATACCCCAGACATCATAGAGTATAAAAACCTAGTATATCAGAATACGAGACATTTCAAACGAGATTTCAGGGGTTACCTATATATCCAAGTAGTGTTCCCCACGAAATAAGCAAGTTTGAATTTAGGTTTATATCCCGAAAAAGTTTACTAAGTGTATAAAAACCTACCGACATATCATCAGTGAGACTGTTTAACACTATTTAATCATTACAAATCTTTAGCATACCGTAACTGTCTACTGATGTACTATCATTTCCTCTTTTTACACAAAACTCAAATTTTGAATTTTATCATGTTTTTGGCTTTTTCAAATTTTCTAATGTTTTTGTATTTTCTGACAATTTTTCTCCCCCTAAAATGCAAAACCATTAAAAGAAATTTGACAACACGATGTTGATAGCTTTGTCTCGCCATCCATGTTCTGCTAATCATGCACTGAATCATACTAAAATCAGTAATTACCCCCATGATTTACAACACATTGATTTTTACAGTTTGAAAACCGTTTTTCAATCTGGTGAAAGTAATCATGTTTGTTCAGCCGTGAGGGTTTCGGCGTATTCCATCAATTCTCCCTTTTTACAACAAACTATTTTCCCATTATGATCTCAAAACATTTAAGTTTGTTTTAATCAAAATGGTTTTTCTGGAAACATAGTTTGCTTACCAACCACTCAAAGGTTAGGAATTTAACATTGTTAATTCAAATACTACAATCACTGGTAGAAAATCAAGTACAACTTAATGTCCTTGATTAACCACTTAGTAAAATGAAATATCACAGTTACCATCCTGTGAATTTCTCAAAAATGATGCCGATACCTGCTCCACACTTACCAACCTGGAAGCTCTGGCAAGTCAGAAATTCAACCAACCAATTTTGACACCCAAGCCTGACCAGTCTTAGGCGTATTTTGAGCTTTTCTCTTTTCTTCATAAAAATCTTTCACAACTATTTCCTTTCCATCAACCATCTTACTGAAAATATGATTAATATTGCTATTAAACATTTTTCCAGCATCAATACCTTTTGATTTTCGGTTTGCAACTTGTAATGATGGAAAATCCTCATCATTTATTAAAGAGACTTTCTCTTTCCTTTTTATCTCAACTTGTGGCTCATCTGATTGTGTGGAATCAGATTCATTGCCCGAACTTGGCCTGTCTGACTTTGATGAGCCAGATTCATCGCCAACAACTTTCTTTTTCTTCTCTTTTGTCCTCAGATTTGCATCTGACGAATTCGGCTTGCTTGACTTTGCATTCGAGTGAAGCGATTCATCAGTACTCTTATTCAATCTGTCCGGTAAACCCGAGGACAAAATTCTTTCCAAATACTCTCGTGCTTTCTTTCTCTTTTTCCTCAGTCTATCTTTTTGCCCCTGTGAAAGCTTCACTTTCTGTTCCAGAACCTTCTGTTCTTCGGGCTTGACAACGACTGGTTTCTTCACCATTCTTTGAGATTCAACCCTCGATCTCCTTGGGCAATCTCTGGCAATGTGGCTTCTGATATTGCAATTATAGCATCTTCTCGATTCAAACCTCCAATTCTGACAGTTAACAGCAATGTGTCCTCTAACACCACAGGTGTAGCACACTCTGTTATCATACCATTCACTTCTTTCAGTCCAAACCTTCAGACCATAACATTGTTTGGCTTGGTTATATTCATTTCTCCTCTTCAATGCTGGATTTGTCTTTTGAACACTGTGGTCAAACCTGCACCACGTATTACCAACATTTTGTGAGTTTTTATGTTTAGATTTTTGTGATTTTTCATAACGATTGGATGACTTATCTGATGAGCTTTTATTTTCATTTTTAGAATTTTTCAAATTTTTATCTTTTTGTTTCTGTTCTGCATTCTTCTTAACAGGTTTTTGCTTCGAGCATTCACCTACTTCAGTAGATTGCAAAACAGTCTTTTGAAATTTTTCTTGTAAATCCAAAAATATTTTTCTTTTCTTTTCTTTTTCATCATCAGATATTTCATCACAATCTTCAATTTTGACTTTGTCAAAATTTGTGACATTATCACTTATTGGAATAGAGTTGATTGGTTTTGGACAGGGAAAATTCAACCTATCTATTGAAGTCACAAAACCTTTCAACTTCTTTTCAAGTTCATCAATCTTGTTTCTTGAATTTTCAGCTTCGTTTTCAAGCCGAGATATTCTTTCAAGATGTGACTTGATTAATTTTTCATTTTCAATTTTAACATTCTCAAGAACAGATTTTTCATTTTCCAACAATTTTAACACTTCATGAAATTTTGTTTCATTTTCTTTCAAATTCTTGTTCTCCAGTTTTATCCAGAAATCTTCACTTTCTGAAGATTTTCTTTTGCTTTCAAAGTCTTTTTCTTTTTCTTTCAAAATTTTGTTTTCTGATGATAAACTGTTCAAATCATTTAACAGTTTATCATTCTCAGATTTCAGCTTTTCACAACTCAAGCGTAACTCCAGAATCTGTTCATTATCGGCCTTTTTTCTATCATCATCACACTCTTCATCAGATGAGCATGAATGATCAAAAACTGGAGCTCTTTTTGAATCATCTTCTTCTGAAATTTTTCCATCTTTTTCAGATTTAACTTCCAAACTCTTTTCAGTTTTATCTGCTTCAGTTTTTACTTCCTCTAAAGCTTTCTTTTTCAAATCTTCAACCATCTTATTCACGTTTTCTTCTATTCTCTTCTTCTCCAGACTAGCAAATATCACCTTCCGAATTCCTTCTTCCACCTGCTCTTTGTACCTTGGAATTTCCCTAAGGCCTTTGCACCAAACACTCACAGTAGGTATAGCAGCAACTAATGCCTCAAGATCCACCGTCTTCGGATCAACCGTTGGGTTTCCTTGAGGATCAACATAGCATTCCTTTTCTTTGCTCCACCTATGTCACACCCCCAAATTACCACCTAGGGCGTGTCCCTAATGGAGGTGTAACGATTCAACAACGAGCCACCAATCATATCAAACACAAGTTATAAATAAATACCAAATCAATAGAAATGTATTGTTTGAAAGTTAAACCAAAACCAAGGTACTGAGCGGAAGCATAAAAGTATCAATGTGTAATGTATCAAAAGTAAATAAAGATAACGGTTTATTATGACCACAACCACTCCAGCAGCATCAGACAGCAAGCTCCCGAGTTCCTTCAGTAATCACCTACAAGCATGTAAACAAGTGTGTCAGACTACGCTGGTGAGTTCAAGGTTTTGTTAACAAGTTATGTTACCATATGTATGTTAATGCGATTTAATGTTGCGTTACGATGTTGCTCATGTTAGATACCCTAGGAAGTGTGCCCATGTGTATCCGGGGAGTGGTTACCCCTTGTTTGTCTATGTTGCCATCGTTAGATACCCTAGGGAGTGTGCCCATATGTATCCGAGGAGTGTGCCTCTAACAACCATAGCCCTGTCCAGATAATTAGTTCACGCCCGTCCTTACGGCCCGGTGTGAGGTTTCCCACCTAATAGCGCTATCAACTAATCACCCCCATTGCCCTCCAGGCAATAACCAAAACCGATTAAGTTATTTACCCAATGTTTCCCTTCCAAATGTTTACCCGTTGTCCCAAACCACCGGGACGCATGCTTGAGAGAATGCAATGAACTCACCTTGGTTTGCTCGGTATGCTAAGTAAGTGCTCAAAGTAAATCAATCACGTCCTAAAGTATGCACGTACACAATCAGTTTATACTCACTAATTCCATGTAAGCATATACAATCACAGTAGTGTTGGACTAGCAATCACAAATAACATAAGACACATATTCAAGTTCACATAAGTCATGCTAACAGTAGTTAATAACTCCAGTTAATTTTTAACAGAATTTAACCAAGTTACAGTGCAGATTAACCAATCGGCAAAACGCCCCCTGTTTCGCCGTGACCCCTCTCCGACGAAACACTTCTGTTTCGCCAAGGTTGTTTCGTCGCAAAGAGTCTTGGCGAAACACCTTTGTTTCGTCAAGTCAGTTTCGTCAATCGGTGATTCGCCGATCTGTTTGATTCGTCGCTGTTCAACCGCCATAATAATAATTCTAAATAACATAAGTTCATTTGGCAAAACTTGTTATTGGGCCGATATAATTAGCCAATGGCCATCTAGGGGCCGCCCATCCCACCAATCAAGATACTTGGCCGCCCAAGGTCACATGACTTCTTGCAAATGACAATTGACTTTGAACCCTACCCCACTAAACATGTACTAGCCGCCACTTTTCAAGCACCATTCTAAGAAAATCACATGACAATAATGGCCGCCCATGACTGTTTCACGATTGGACCGATTATACCTAGGCTGACAATTATTAAACAATCACATGTGTGCATTCTTTTGATATATATATATTTCCTTAAATTATACCATTTGACACTCAACTCGATTGTCGCATTAGGGAATTTAAAGGCTGCTATATACTTACATCATCATCCACTTTCTCAAGCCAATATAATTATTTAGCTAAGCATTTAGTCAAAGTTGTCATACAATCTGACATCAAAACAGTTCCATCATATCTACACACCACAATCATAATCATGTGCATATTCTGATTCACAATACTAGGCCTTATAGCATGGATAACCCTAGCTTTCACATGAAATCATAACAACCACAACATGGCTATTTTATGATTAAACGATGGTGGGATACTAACCTATTGAAGGGTAGAATAAGCTTGCTCCGAACAAGGATGTTTCGAGAAAGGAGAAGGATTGCCGTCAGCTTCACTTCGAGAGGGGGGGGGGGGTCTGCCGTCCGTAATCTTGAAGGGGGTGTAGGGTTTTGTTTGTTCTATGATTCCTCGTTACGTGCCCATAAATAACAAAACTTGGGGCGCTTATCATTAATTAACCGAACTGGGCCTGAACCCACACACCAAAAGATGACACAAAGTGTTGGGCTCTAATCGAATTAGCAGGAGTGGTAAGTTGTGCGCCTAAAACTCCGACCAATAGCCGGTCCTAAAGTAAAACCTGTTTGGGCTCGGCCAAGCCCAATCGTGAATAGGTAGCCCATATCAGGTTCAGGTGTGCGTATATGGACTCGTATTAGCCGGTGGGTGTATATGTGAAGATGTGGCCGAAATAGAACTAAGGTCCAAACATACGAATACGAACAATGATTCTCGTTGACGTTAAGGTTGAACAATAACAAATAGCAAGCGTTCACTGTAACGTGTGGTAAAACGTAGTGCAATAGGAATAATATCAGATTAAAAGTTATGAGATTAGACGAACTAATCTTGAATGTTCGGGTTGTCACATCATCCCCAACTTGAAAGAAATTTCGTCCCGAAATTTAGCATGCGGTTACTGAGGAAGTTAGCTAAGTTGCGTGGTTTCCGGGTTTTTCTTGGGGTGTCACATCATTCCCCCGTTGGTTTGGAATTTCGTCCCGAAATTCCGCAGAACGATAGGAATGAGGTCGATGGAAAAGGTCTGATCAGCAAGAACAAGATTGCAACCCTAAACTATGTGTGTGGCCTCTCGACTTTTACCGCTTGCTAGTTCTACTATGTGCTTGGTGTTCAAAAGTGTTGGGGTACGATTTAAGCATTTGACTTACTTTTAAAGACTCGAAACTAGTATCGGCACTCGACTAAATTAAAACAGTAACCTAAAAGTCGTCAAATAGAAACTCACCCTGACCGATCACGAAGACACGTCCCCTAGCACCATTGTCGTCGTTGTTACCCCCATTGTTGTTCCCATTTCCTTGGTTGTTGTTGTTCTGGTTCTGATTCAGCTGGGGGCAGTCTCTTTTGAAATGGTCTTCCGCACCACACTGAAAGCATCCCCTGTTGCCTCGCTCTTGCTGCTGCTGCTGGTTCTGTTGTTGCTGATGTCCGGGCTGTGGGGCTCTACAATCTTTGGCTTCGTGGCCTGCTTTACCACACCTGTTACATGTTCGTCCACACTTCCCGAAGTGGTGATAGCCGCACTTGCCACACTGAGGCTTCTTTCCTGCATAAGACCTCTGACTTTGATTCACTGAGGATGACTGGCTAAAGCTGCGAGTACTGCCAGTGTCTGTCTTCTTTTGGGGCTGAACCGAGTTGGACGCTTTGTCCATGTCACCCCACTTGCGTTTACTATCAGTGACAGGAGTAGTGGCGGTGGTGGCGGCAGTAGTAGCTTTAGAAATACGTGGTGGCAGTGAGTCGCTCTCCACCTCCTGGTCAACGATTTTATGTGCCAATCTAACAATTTGGGTTAGGTTATTGAGGTTCGCTGCTGTAACTAAACCCTTCACCCGTGGGGGTAACCCCTTAATAAACAACTCGATTCTTCGGGACATGGGTCGGGACAAGTTCGGACACAAATCAGCTAATTCATACGACCGCTTCACATACGCCTCGATTTCAGACCCCACCATTGTTAGATGATAGTACTCATTCTCTAACTTCGCTATTTCATCTCGAGGACAGTATTCCTCTCTCATCAGTTCTTTAAAATCATCCCACGTAGTGGCGTTCGCCGCCTCAATACCTAGCAGTTGGACCTGGGCATTCCACCAGGTCAAGGCACCATCCTCAAGCGTGCCTGTTGCATACTTCACGCGGTCCCCCACAGGACAGTTGCACATAGCAAACACTGACTCAGCTTTCTCGAACCACCTTATAAGTCCCACAGCCCCTTCCGTCCCGCTGAAGGTCTGTGGCTTGCAATCCATAAACATTTTGAACGTACAGACAGGCTGGTTGTTTGGGTGCGCAGCTTGGTAGGCTGCCAGAGCCTCAGCCACACGTGTGTTTATCAGGTTTGTTAATTCAGCCTGAGTCATGTTGATGCTACCACGACCGTGTCCTCGTCCACTCATGTTTCTATAATAGGAGAAGGGAACGAATTTAGGAGTCGAGAACGAGAAAAGTATTCAGGTTTATCACGTTAGGGACGATTAACTACTATGCTCGTACACAAACAGGGAAGAACCCCTCTTACACTCGTTAAGCCTCATTGGGATTTGCATGCACCACGCGTTATTATTATGTGTGCACCCATGATAATAAGGCGGTTTGCATGCTCCTCTCAATGCTTCTTAACTTATGTTCGAAGTTTCTCCCACTCCAATCAACACAAATTAAGCACTACCAACAAGATGAGAATTTATTAAATGTAAGTGTTATGTTACACTATCAATGTGTCATGATGTCTACCCTGTCGTATTGTGCATGCTATATATATAGTTACGTTTACTAGACATATAAGCATAAGCTAAGGAGGAACGAACCTTGCAGTCTGAAGCTGAGTGTCATGGTCATCGTTTGGTTCAATTCGGTTATAGTCTGGTTTTATGAAAACATTTTTAAAACCGAGTTCTCTATAACCAGTGGCTCTGATACCAAACTGTCACACCCCCAAATTACCACCTATGGCGTGTCCCTAATGGAGGTGTAACGATTCAACAACGAGCCACTAATCATATCAAACACAAGTTATAAATAAATACCAAATCAATAGAAATGTATTGTTTGAAAGTTAAACCAAAACCAAGGTACTGAGCGGAAGCATAAAAGTATCAATGTGTAATGTATCAAAAGTAAATAAAGATAACGGTTTATTATGACCACAACCACTCCAGCAGCATCAGACAGCAAGCTCCCGAGTTCCTTCAGTAATCACCTACAAGCATGTAAACAAGTGTGTCAGACTACGCTGGTGAGTTCAAGGTTTTGTTAACAAGTTATGTTACCATATGTATGTTAATGCGATTTAATGTTGCGTTACGATGTTGCTCATGTTAGATACCCTAGGAAGTGTGCCCATGTGTATCCGGGGAGTGGTTACCCCTTGTTTGTCTATGTTGCCATCGTTAGATACCCTAGGGAGTGTGCCCATATGTATCCGAGGAGTGTGCCTCTAACAACCATAGCCCTGTCCAGATAATTAGTTCACGCCCGTCCTTACGGCCCGGTGTGAGGTTTCCCACCTAATAGCGCTATCAACTAATCACCCCCATTGCCCTCCAGGCAATAACCAAAACCGATTAAGTTATTTACCCAATGTTTCCCTTCCAAATGTTTACCCGTTGTCCCAAACCACCGGGACGCATGCTTGAGAGAATGCAATGAACTCACCTTGGTTTGCTCGGTATGCTAAGTAAGTGCTCAAAGTAAATCAATCACGTCCTAAAGTATGCACGTACACAATCAGTTTATACTCACTAATTCCATGTAAGCATATGCAATCACAGTAGTGTTGGACTAGCAATCACAAATAACATAAGACACATATTCAAGTTCACATAAGTCATGCTAACAGTAGTTAATAACTCCAGTTAATTTTTAACAGAATTTAACCAAGTTACAGTGCAGATTAACCAATCGGCAAAACGCCCCCTGTTTCGCCGTGACCCCTCTCCGACGAAACACTTCTGTTTCGCCAAGGTTGTTTCGTCGCAAAGAGTCTTGGCGAAACACCTTTGTTTCGTCAAGTCAGTTTCGTCAATCGGTGATTCGCCGATCTGTTTGATTCGTCGCTGTTCAACCGCCATAATAATAATTCTAAATAACATAAGTTCATTTGGCAAAACTTGTTATTGGGCCGATATAATTAGCCAATGGCCATCTAGGGGCCGCCCATCCCACCAATCAAGATACTTGGCCGCCCAAGGTCACATGACTTCTTGCAAATGACAATTGACTTTGAACCCTACCCCACTAAACATGTACTAGCCGCCACTTTTCAAGCACCATTCTAAGAAAATCACATGACAATAATGGCCGCCCATGACTGTTTCACGATTGGACCGATTATACCTAGGCTGACAATTATTAAACAATCACATGTGTGCATTCTTTTGATATATATATATTTCCTTAAATTATACCATTTGACACTCAACTCGAGTGTCGCATTAGGGAATTTAAAGGCTGCTATATACTTACATCATCATCCACTTTCTCAAGCCAATATAATTATTTAGCTAAGCATTTAGTCAAAGTTGTCATACAATCTGACATCAAAACAGTTCCATCATATCTACACACCACAATCATAATCATGTGCATATTCTGATTCACAATACTAGGCCTTATAGCATGGATAACCCTAGCTTTCACATGAAATCATAACAACCACAACATGGCTATTTTATGATTAAACGATGGTGGGATACTAACCTATTGAAGGGTAGAATAAGCTTGCTCCGAACAAGGATGTTTCGAGAAAGGAGAAGGATTGCCGTCAGCTTCACTTCGAGAGGGGGGGGGGTCTGCCGTCCGTAATCTTGAAGGGGGTGTAGGGTTTTGTTTGTTCTATGATTCCTCGTTACGTGCCCATAAATAACAAAACTTGGGGCGCTTATCATTAATTAACCGAACTGGGCCTGAACCCACACACCAAAAGATGACACAAAGTGTTGGGCTCTAATCGAATTAGCAGGAGTGGTAAGTTGTGCGCCTAAAACTCCGACCAATAGCCGGTCCTAAAGTAAAACCTGTTTGGGCTCGGCCAAGCCCAATCGTGAATAGGTAGCCCATATCAGGTTCAGGTGTGCGTATATGGACTCGTATTAGCCGGTGGGTGTATATGTGAAGATGTGGCCGAAATAGAACTAAGGTCCAAACATACGAATACGAACAATGATTCTCGTTGACGTTAAGGTTGAACAATAACAAATAGCAAGCGTTCACTGTAACGTGTGGTAAAACGTAGTGCAATAGGAATAATATCAGATTAAAAGTTATGAGATTAGACGAACTAATCTTGAATGTTCGGGTTGTCACAACCTACCTGCTAGTGTTGCTTCTTTGTAAGCATCATACACATCATCCAATCTCATACGCGCATGTCTTTCTTCACGAGTAAGTGTTACTTCAGCAGTCATTGCTTTAGCCTCCACTTCGACAACCAATTACACAGCTCAACTATGATTGGGCCGTAATCTCTGACTCTTGGGACGATGAACTCACATGCAAAGACTGATTAATTGTATTTTAAATGAACCTCTCAAATTGTCATATGCACTTTACACTGATTGGGCCTATACTTTTCACTTAGCCGACAAAATAATATGAGCTGACAACAAATGTTCATCAAATGTTCATGTAAGGCTGACAACAGTCTCGATTATCATTGGACCGCAACTTTCAACTAAACTACAACATGATTGGGCCGACGTATTGATCTCTTTGATTGGGCCTTTTAAAATGCAATTTATCAACTATCAGGAATCATGTGCATTCTGACAATTGAAATCACATGTACAATTATAATGATAGCCGACAATATTATCTTCATACCATCACATCATTGGGCCAGTTATTAAACGTTTCAGACACAAAGTTAACGATGACAGATAAGCGATCCTATGTATTGACCAAAAGAGCGGACCTGTTATGATACTAAGAGCGAACCTGTTTAACAATATAAGCGAACCACAAATAATGTCACAAAAAGCGGACCTTTGAATGATCAAATAAGCGGATCTAAATGATGAGCGGACCTAATCTGTTTACCCTATGAACGAACCACAACAGTCACAATAAGCGGATCTCTATGAGCGAACCTATTTGTATGACGCGAATTCGAACAGAAAAACCTCGATTTCTCCTAAACGGCTAGGAGTTTCGATCTGAAACTTGGTAGGGTTATAGATCAGGTATATTCACACAATATATCCAAAATTTAACTGAATCGGACCGTGAAAACCTGTTCGATTTGACGAAAATCAGTAAAAAAACGTGAAAATATGTAGAAGATGAAGAAATGATGAAATCGGATCTGAAATTGGCTGAAATCTGGTACGAATCAATGCGTTTGATCGTGCAATCGAGCTCCTAGCTCTGATACCACTTGTAGGACCGGTTTGACTCCGAAACGATTGCGTAATCGAACGTGTGACGTGCGGAATTCGTACACGAACGTGACTGAACACACGTGATGTAATATAAACTGTGATTCTATTGATCAGATCTGAAAACGTACAAGAACCTGAATCACAAACACGAACTTTCTCTCTCTAGCTTCTCTCTCTAGCCTCTAGCTCTCCAAGATGTAAAATGGCAAAAGTTCTAAAACAAAGGCATAAGCCTCCTATTTATAAGCCAAGGGGTTTAATGAGGTTTCTCATTAATTACAATTATGCCACCTTGCCTTTTTGACTAAGTATCACTAATATAACAATATAAATCTCGTTTTCTCCGGTTTCTGCTATGGACTAGATTGACGGAGGTGATAGACAGATAATGCACTAACACAGTTGATTCTTGATTTTTACATTCCCGTTTAAAGTGACCCTTTCCTTTACATCGGAAACAAGTAACCTTTGACTTGTCAAAACCAAGTGGAGAGGTAGCCATTCCTCGAAACTCGTCTCTGCCAGTAATCTGTTGAAATTTTTCAGCTCTCCTACAAGCACTAGCTAAACACCACTTTACATCCATCAGCTCAAGCTCTTCTGCATCGATTTGGTCGTAATCTTCTTTTGTGAGCATCGGATTACCAATTCTTCCTGCAATCAAGCTTTCATATGACTCTAACATGGCGACAAGAGATGCCATGTGTTGCTTTGCCACCTCAGGAGAAAGATGTTGACCATTCTGAATGTTCAAGGTCACATTACACTGCAGATTTGTAGAATTTTGCTTCTGAGGGCTAGGTGTGTTGCTGTTTGGATCAAAGCTTGAGAATGATGAAGTAGATCCACCACTTTGAGCTGTAGTACTTGCATTTGGACTTGCAGAACCATCAGCACTGAATGCAGTACTAATCTTTGGACTTTGACTCGGAGTGGCCTCAAACTTGTTCCCTCGATAGTACAGACTGACATCTTGCTTTGCATTTGGATTTGTCATGATAGCTGTCTTTTGAATATCCAGCTCCTGCTCTTCGATTTTCTGAATAAACTGAGCCAAATTCATGCTCTCGGACTTTCTCATAAGTTTCACAACCATTAAATATGTTCCCCACTTATGCTGTGGTAACGCCTCAGCTAGTTTGTCGATCCACTCATCGTCCTCTTTCTTGATATCCAACCTACCCATTTCCAATACCAGATGACAATACCTATCAATGGTCTATTTTGTAGTTTCATGGTCGAAAGCTGTAAACATGTCGAATGATTTTTTCAATAACGCCTTTTTGTTTTTGATCATATCAGCACTCCCTCTGAATTTCTGAATTAAAGCCTCCCAGATGGATCTAGCTATTCCGTTATGTTGAAGTAACACAAAAATATCTTCTTTAACAGCTTGCTGAAGAATGCTGATCATCATCTTTTCACTTGTGTATTTCAACTTGTCAGCTTCTGTAAAATCATTAAAACCCTTCTCTAATCCACGTTCATTCTTTGGTTTCTCATAATCTTTTAGCAATGAACACCATGCATCGAATCTGTAAGCTTGAACCCAGTTCTCGAATCGGTTTTTCCAACCCTGAAAATCTTTAATGTACTTTAGCTTTGGTGGTTTTTTATGAGTTCCCGTCTCATTCTCATTATACAAAGCTTCAGCAGCTGTTACAGGGGCAACCGGTGTTGCGAAAGCATTGTAAAATTCTTCAGCCATTTTCAGATTTTACAAAAATTACACAACTGTCACACCCCGACCACGTAGAACATAGAAAACGTGGCGGAAACGTCGGGGAGTGTTGTAACAGAATCAATTGTTTCAAATCCATGGCAATTGAAGTTTCGTTTTATTAATCACACATGAATGTTTACATTGTTTAAACCAGAATCAAAGTGTACATAACATAAATTAACTAGTTCTTGTCTCGTTTTAAGTTACTAAGGCACAGGTCCGCCTAAGTATGTCTTGATAAGTCCTATGCATCATCTCCTGAAACCACATGTGAAAATAGGTACGTCAGCATAAAAATGCCTGTGAGATACATTGGTTTTGTGAAAACGGAATTCATGACTTGAGTTTGAGAAAAGGTTTAGTCATGAACCTCGTATTATGCTTTGTCTTGTAAATCATTTGAGAAACGGTAAGATCAAATGATATGTATAAATAAGAGAACAATGCATGGTTAACTGAATGACCATGTAAAAAGAGTTTGTATAAGATCTGTTGTTTGTAAATCAATGTCTTGTGAAAAGCGTGTTATTTGTATAAAATGTTCTATGTCTCAAATTGAAATGATTCAAATAACGCTACGATATGTAATACCATACAAACACTTATATATAGGAAGTACCAGCGGCGTATCCACCATGCTTGTATCATATTACACATGCCTCGTTACTTAAATCACTTACTCAAACCAAACCATCAAGATGAAATGTTTAACAACGGTAGAAATGTTCATGTATAGTCAAATGTCTATTGTCAAATGTAATCCATGTCAACAGATACAACTGGTTTACACGGTTCAATGGTTACAGACGGTTCATGAAATCAAAGGGGTAAGACGGTTCACATAGTCAAATGGTTACAACGGTTCAAAATGTAGTGTAATGTGTTCATATGCTGGATGAGTATATGCAACAGACATGCAATGTGAAACAATGTACTACGTATGCACACAATGGGCGTACGTAGCATGAAATGTATTGTAGAGTACAACGGTTCAAAATGTAGTATACTGTGTTCATATGCTGGATGAGCATATGCAACAGATATGCAATGTGAAACAATGTACTACGTATGCACACAATGGGCGTACGTAGCATGAAATGTATTGTAGAGTACAACGGTTCAAAATGTGGTGTAATGTGTTCATATGCTGGATGAGCATATGCAACAGTAATGCAATGTGAAACAATGTACTACGTATGCACACAATGGGCGTACGTAGCATGAAATGTAAAGCAATGTACTAAGTACGCACACAATGGGCATACATAGCATAAACACAATGAAATCATGTACTATATATGTACTATCGAACATAGTAGTATATGATGTGAAAACCGGAAAACATAAAAGTAGCAAGTAGGCACATGTGTTTCACCCCAAAACAGTTTGGAAAACAGTAAAAGAGGGGTTCAATGTACTCACTTGAGATTGCTTTGAGTTCTTGTATAATAACCAAACAAATGCTAGATCACGGAATATCAAACGGCACCTAATAGGTAGCTATGTTAATATACCGGACCAAATCGGAAGGATCGGATAGTACGCGGGTTCGTAAACCAAACGAGTATGGAGACTCGTGTAATATGGTTTAACAAAGCCTACATACTAAAATGAAACCTAACCTAAGTGGTTGCGACCCATTACGACCCGTTTAGGTAGCTTATGCTACCTTACGCATCGTTCGCGTAGAACGCGTCTGGAACGCCTAACATCGCGACCACAAGGTATAACCTCAGAAGGTTATAGCTATGGTCACCTAATGTGTTAGGTCGGATCCTAATGATCGACTAAATGGGTCACGTTCGAAAGTATAAGCGATGGTTTAGATCGCTTACCTTACGACCCTATATAAGCACTAAACTAAAAGTGACGAGCTAAGCATGTTAGAACATGCTTAACTAAGTTTAGAAAACTGGTTTGGCATCAAAACAAACGGCTTTGATGCTCACGAGTAGTTTGGTTACAAAATACGCAAGAATGCGCATTTTGGCCAAAACTACGACTCGTCACTGAGCCTAGATAACGTGGTAATCAGTAGGTATGGTCACTATGGACCATAACCATCGTGATCACGCTCACGTTATGAAGTTCCATGAACTTCGCATCGACCATGAGCTGGTCAATGCAGAAAGTCAACAAAACGTTGACTTTCGGACTCGAAAAGCGAATAAAAGAACGAAAGAAGACTTACGGAGGGTCCCCGAGTGCTAATCAAGATCAAATAGCTCAGGTATGAAACAATGGTTTCAACTTAGAGCTTTAGATCTGATTCTGGTGGGTTTTTACACAAATGGGGGGGGGGGGTATTTATAGGAAAAGTGGAACCGTTAGGATCGTTTTATCGAATATCGTGCCTTGATCTCGTGCGTACATGTGTCCAATGGTTAAATTCACTGAACTTGGCCCTTGGCCCTTCATTGGGTGAAAAGGCATCGCCCCTTGATCGAATGAAAGGCCAGATTTTGCAATGAATGCAAAATCTTTCTGTCAGACATCCTCACGCGGCCCGCGTGAAAGTGTGTGCAGATCTTACGCGGGTCAAATTTACATATTTGGCCCCTGTTGCGTTTTTAAGCTATTTCCAGCCCTTCTAAGACCTGTAAAGCCATCTTTAAGGCCCCAAAATGATGCCTAAACATTGTGGACATGAAACATGCCCAAAAATGTTCCGGATGTTGGCTCGTTTGGCCGTACGATCGCGATGTTCGCTTAATTACGACGGAATACGCATAAGCGCGAAAGACGATCCAAATGACGCGATGAATGGATTTTTCTCATGCCAAACACTAAGGCATAATATAAGGATGCTTACATAAATTTTTGGATGTCCGGATGTATTCAGAACGTAAGTTATGCGCAAAAGTGCAAACTTGTGCACTTTTTGACACTTTTAGTCCCTGAATGACCCAAAAGTTTATTTTAGCGTACTAAACCCCTCAAAGCCTATTTCTAAGCTATGTAAAGGATATTTATGGTATGTTTAACTTATGGACATGTTCCGGAATGTTCGTTACAGTTCAAATTGGCATACTTTCGCAGTTTGTCAAGTTTAGTCCCTGTAAGCGAATTAACTTGTTTTTGCTATACCCAAGCCTTCAAAACTTATTTCTAAGTTATGTAAAGGTTATTTAAGGTATGTTGAGTATATGTTGATGTTCCGGAGTATTTGTCGCATTAAACTGAGTACGCTTACGCACCAGTTTGCGTACAATGCTCTAGAAAGCAATGTAGAGTTTGAAATTGAACAATAATTGATATGTGCAAAACATACACATATTTATACAAGATCCCAAGTATGAAATACAATATTTCATCGGCTTGGTATTTGTTTGATGGTCGCGGTGACACAGGTGTCACAGTCTCCCCTACTTTAGGAAATTTCGTCCCGAAATTTATTCGTAGGAGTCTATTTGTGAATTTGCCAAATAACCACCAATGATATGTAAGGCAATATCTTGTCATTTCCTTAACGGTCATTCTTCCGAAACGAAAATGAACAGACAGGTCATTTTCAATGGTTGCTTCATCAGAATTGGAAATGAAGTATTACACAACGGATATTCATTTCCTCAATGGATAATCTTCAGAAACGAAAATGAACTAACGGAGTCATCTTCAACGGTTGCTTCCTCAGAGTTGGAAATGAAGTATTACACAACGGATATTCATTTCCTCAATGGATAATCTTCAGAAACGAAAATGAACTAACGGAGTCATCTTCAACGGTTGCTTCCTCAGAGTTGGAAATGAAGTATTACACAACGGATATTCATTTCCTCAACGGATAATCTTCAGAAACGAAAATGAACTAACGGAGTCATCTTCAACGGTTGCTTCCTCAGAGTTGGAAATGAAGGATTACACAACGGATATTCATTTCCTCAACGGATAATCTTCAGAAACGAAAATGAACAAACGGGGTCATCTTCAACGGTTTCTTCCTCAGAGTTGGAAATGAAGTATTACACAACGGATATTCATTTCCTCAACGGATAATCTTCAGAAACGAAAATGAACTAACGGAGTCATCTTCAACGGTTGCTTCCTCAGAGTTGGAAATGAAGGATTACACAACGGATATTCATTTCCTCAACGGATAAATCTTCAGAAACGAAAATGAGCTAACGGAGTCCTCTTCAACGGTTGCTTCCTCAGAGTTGGAAATGAAGGATTACACAACGGATATTCATTTCCTCAACGGATAATCTTCAGAAACGAAAATGAACAAACGGGGTCATCCTCAACGGGTATTCTTCAGATTTGGAAATGAAGGATAAACGGATATTCATTTCCTCAAATGATAAATCTTCAGAACGAAAATGAACAAACGGAGTCATTTTCCTCGACGGGTATTCTTCAGATTTGGAAATGAAGGATAAACGGATATTCATTTCCTCAACGGATATTCTTCAGAAGTGAAAAATGAATAGCTAGTTCATTTTTCCTCAACGGATGCTTCATCAGAATTGGAAATGAATAGGGTTAACTCTAGACACATGACAGAACTTGCTGTGATTTCTGTGCACTAAATTCCATAATTATGTATGCATCCATAATTACGTAATCCCTTGCACAGTCCGCACAGTTTGTTTTGTAATGTTTTGGGGAAGGATATCAAACTTGTGACGAGGGTGACTAGACTTCCATCGGTTCCTTTTAATTAGATCGACAGGGGATCCTCTTGGTTAGGCCACCAAGGAGTCCTTTCAGCTATATCATCACATGATATCCCTAACCAGATTTTTTTTTTGGATGAATCTGTTTAGCTAGACCACTCAAGGGGTCTAATTATGAAGTAGTACTTTATAATCCGAGGGACTTAACTATAACATAGAAGTCCATTGAGGATTTTAAGTAATACCTTTGGGCATCCTACTATGAATCTCTTGTACACGGATATGTAAGATTCTACGAAGATTTGGATAACATAATTTGGATCACACAACAATACATAAGGAAACACATAAGCACATAGTCACATAATTGTTTAATTTGATCATAATTTGTTATTAACTTGTTATCGATTGAATACGGATATGGAAACCTATCGACGGATCTCAATGTTCACGGGAATCTATCTGAGAAGATAGAAAGATCTCCCAAAATTCGATTTTTGATTACAAGGAATCACCACATTCGAATAAAGGTATACAACAATTAAAGACTTACGGAAAATTCCTAGGTACCCTATTAAGGATTTATAGTGGTACCTCGGGTATTCGTCTTGTGTTGTAACCTGCGCCTTGTACTTCGTTTCCTTAGAATAAACGGGTACTTAGGAATTCCGTGGAAGACGCAAGCGATTATAGAATGGGAGAATTTTGGGGGTAGTTTGTTCTTCAAGGAATACGGTTCCTTGATTGTCGGTATTGCAAGGGATATGTCGTTTATACATGCAACCATAGAAATACATTGCAATGTAAATGAAAGATTTATTTATAAACAACGATATCAACTGTTCCTTGGATCTTGACAACAAAAGAAACTTAATACATAAGACATGATTATTTCTAAACGATGTTGTCTTCTAGTCAGTCGGGTGATCATCCTTGTGCGGGATTTGCATTAGCAAGCTTTGGGCAATTTCTTCGGAAATGACCCATCTCGCCACAGTTGAAACAAGAACCTGGTAGGAAACGACCTTGAGCGGGATTGTTGCCAGCTCGGTTTGGTGCAACTGCAGCTGGGCAGATTCTTGTTGTATGGCCTATGAGTCCACAAGTTTGGCATTTGCGGCATTGTACATTGGCGTGATGATGGAGGCTACATTGGTTGCACAAGGGTGTAGTTCCATTGTATGGTTTTCTAGCAGGGGGTTGAGCTGGTTGGTTGGGGACGGCTTGACCATTGTGAGCGACCACGGCGAAGTTCTGAGAAGCCTTTCGCTTCCTTGACTTCTTAGGAGATTCAGTCTGTTCATCCATGGTCTTTGATTCCTCGATTGGGTTCGATTCCCCGGCCAATTTCTTGTCACCTTTTCGAAAAAGTTTATGCTTTCTGATCTGCGATTCAGTCAAGGTTGCAGATAGCTCAATGGCCTGACGGAGTGTGGTAGGGTTGCTACCAGTGACAATGTCTTGTACCGAGTCAGGCAGGCCGTCGATGTACCTTTCGATAGCCTTGTCGAGTGGGGCGACCATAGTCGGGCAAAGTAGACTCAACTCCTCAAACCTATCAGTATATGCCCTGTGTTCGCCACTATCTTGTTTCAAATCATCAAACTCCTTCTCCAACGCTCGTTGTTCATGACGAGGACAAAACTCTCTCATCATAAGTGCTCTCAGTTCAGCCCATGTTTGTGCTAGAGCAACATCTGCACCACGGTCTCTCATTACCCCGTTCCACCATGTAAGAGCCCTCTTCTGAAACACACTCGAAGAAAACTCGACCTTGCGATTTTCCGGACACTGCACGTGGCGAAAGGTATTCTCGATGCTCTCGAACCATTGGAGAAGCCCAGTTGCTCCCTCAGAACCACTAAACTTGAGTGGTTTAGCCGAGTTAAAGTTCTTGAAATTGCATGTACCATTGTTGTTGTTGTTGGCTTGGTTCCATTGAGCAAAGAGATTTGGGAATTGAGCAGCCATCTGCTGCGCAATAATTTCTGCCAGCTCGGCAGTTGCTATCTGGTGTTCGCGTCAAGGAGGCATTCTAAAAGAGGAGAACATGAAAGGAAACAAATAAAATGGTATTGGGTAAGAATAGGATGTTACAATCACTGACCATAATCACGGTTGATGGTCACTTGTTTGAATCATGAAGCAAACAAACAACACCAAGGCTGAATCAAAGCAAATAGATCCTCATAGTGTATCGCGAAGACATGCTCGCCTATAAGTGGACACTCACCCCAAGAGTTCCCAGGTAAGAGTGACTGGTCCGATTATGTGGATTTGTACGAACACTCTAACCTTAGACAGAAAACCCAGGGTACAGGCATTCACTCTTCCAGTTCGCACGTGTTCACACTAGTTAGGACCCAAAACTTTGACGGGAGTTTTGAAAATTCAAAGGGGTTCAAAACCTTATAACAAAGGGTTCAAAACCTTACAATAGAGGTTTCAAAACCTAGTAATCAATCATCCTAGAACAGATGATTAGTTTTCAAGGCGGTTTTGAAATTTATGTTCTTGTTGTGGTCGTCGCCTAAGGGTAGGTGACGGTATTGTTTTGTGACTAAACGCAAGTAAACTCGCGTTAGGTTCCTAGGAAGGTTATAGACTAGGTCAAAGCATTACTAATAACCTAATTCCCTATAACCATTGGCTCTGATACCATCTTTTCTGTCACACCCCGACCACGTAGAACATAGAAAACGTGGCGGAAACGTCGGGGAGTGTTGTAACAGAATCAATTGTTTCAAATCCATGGCAATTGAAGTTTCGTTTTATTAATCACACATGAATGTTTACATTGTTTAAACCAGAATCAAAGTGTACATAACATAAATTAACTAGTTCTTGTCTCGTTTTAAGTTACTAAGGCACAGGTCCGCCTAAGTATGTCTTGATAAGTCCAATGCATCATCTCCTGAAAACACATGTGAAAATAGGTACGTCAGCATAAAAATGCCTGTGAGATACATTGGTTTTGTGAAAACGGAATTCATGACTTGAGTTTGAGAAAAGGTTTAGTCATGAACCTCGTATTTTGCTTTGTCTTGTAAATCATTTGAGAAACGGTAAGATCAAATGATATGTATAAATAAGAGAACAATGCATGGTTAACTGAATGACCATGTAAAAAGAGTTTGTATAAGATCTGTTGTTTGTAAATCAATGTCTTGTGAAAAGCGTGTTATTTGTATAAAATGTTCTATGTCTCAAATTGAAATGATTCAAATAACGCTACGATATGTAATACCATACAAACACTTATATATAGGAAGTACCAGCGGCGTATCCACCATGCTTGTATCATATTACACATGCCTCGTTACTTAAATCACTTACTCAAACCAAACCATCAAGATGAAATGTTTAACAACGGTAGAAATGTTCATGTATAGTCAAATGTCTATTGTCAAATGTAATCCATGTCAACGGATACAACTGGTTTACACGGTTCAATGGTTACAGACGGTTCATGAAATCAAAGGGGTAAGACGGTCACATAGTCAAATGGTTACAACGGTTCAAAATGTACTGTAATGTGTTCATATGCTGGATGAGCATATGCAACAGACATGCAATGTGAAACAATGTACTACGTATGCACACAATGGGCGTACGTAGCATGAAATGTATTGTAGAGTACAACGGTTCAAAATGTAGTATACTGTGTTCATATGCTGGATGAGCATATGCAACAGATATGCAATGTGAAACAATGTACTACGTATGCACACAATGGGCGTACGTAGCATGAAATGTATTGTAGAGTACAACGGTTCAAAATGTGGTGTAATGTGTTCATATGCTGGATGAGCATATGCAACAGTAATGCAATGTGAAACAATGTACTACGTATGCACACAATGGGCGTACGTAGCATGAAATGTAAAGCAATGTACTAAGTACGCACACAATGGGCATACATAGCATAAACACAATGAAATCATGTACTATATATGTACTATCGAACATAGTAGTATATGATGTGAAAACCGGAAAGCATAAAAGTAGCAAGTAGGCACATGTGTTTCACCCCAAAACAGTTTGGAAAACAGTAAAAGAGGGGTTCAATGTACTCACCTGAGATTGCTTTGAGTTCTTGTATAATAACCAAACAAATGCTAGATCACGGAATATCAAACGGCACCTAATAGGTAGCTATGTTAATATACCGAACCAAATCGGAAGGATCGGATAGTACGCGGGTTCGTAAACCAAACGAGTATGGAGACTCGTGTAATATGGTTTAACAAAGCCTACATACTAAAATGAAACCTAACCTAAGTGGTTGCGACCCATTACGACCCGTTTAGGTAGCTTATGCTACCTTACGCATCGTTCGCGTAGAACGCGTCTGGAACGCCTAACATCGCGACCACAAGGTATAACCTCAGAAGGTTATAGCTATGGTCACCTAATGTGTTAGGTCGGATCATAATGATCGACTAAATGGGTCGGGTTCGAAAGTATAAGCGATGGTTTAGATCGCTTACCTTACGACCCTATATAAGCACTAAACTAAAAGTGACGAGCTAAGCATGTTAGAACATGCTTAACTAAGTTTAGAAAACAGGTTTGGCATCAAAACAAACGGCTTTGATGCTCACGAGTAGTTTGGTTACAAAATACGCAAGAATGCGCATTTTGGCCAAAACTACGACTCGTCACTGAGCCTAGATAACGTGGTAATCAGTAGGTCTGGTCACTATGGACCATAACCATCGTGATCACGCTCACGTTATGAAGTTCCATGAACTTCGCATCGACCATGAGCTGGTCAATGCAGAAAGTCAACAAAACGTTGACTTTCGGACTCGAAAAGCGAATAAAAGAACGAAAGAAGACTTACGGAGGGTCCCCGAGTGCTAATCAAGATCAAATAGCTCAGGTATGAAACAATGGTTTCAACTTAGAGCTTTAGATCTGATTCTTGTGGGTTTTTACACAAATGGGGGGGGTATTTATAGGAAAAGTGGAACCGTTAGGATCGTTTTATCGAATATCGTGCCTTGATCTCGTGCGTACATGTGTCCAATGGTTAAATTCACTGAACTTGGCCCTTGGCCCTTCATTGGGTGAAAAGGCATCGCCCCTTGATCGAACGAAAGGCTAGATTTTGCATTAAATGCAAAATCTTTCTGTCAGACATCCTCACGCGGCCCGCGTGAAAGTGTGTGCAGATCTTACGCGGGTCGCCTGGCCCCGTCTGATCTGCACCACTTGCAGAATTTACATATTTGGCCCCTGTTGCGTTTTTAAGCTATTTCCAGCCCTTCTAAGACCTATAAAGCCATCTTTAAGGCCCCAAAATGATTCCTAAACATTGTGGACATGAAACATGCCCAAAAATGTTCCGGATGTTGGCTCGTTTGGCCGTACGATCGCGATGTTCGCTTAATTACGACGGAATGCGCATAAGCGCGAAAGACGATCCAAATGACGCGACGAATGGATTTTTCTCATGCCAAACACTAAGGCATAATATAAGGATGCTTACATAAATTTTTGGATGTCCGGATGTATTCAGAACGTAAGTTATGCGCAAAAGTGCAAACTTGTGCACTTTTTAACACTTTTAGTCCCTGAATGACCCAAAAGTTTATTTTAGCGTACTAAACCCCTCAAAGCCTATTTCTAAGCTATGTAAAGGATATTTATGGTATGTTTAACTTATGGACATGTTCCGGAATGTTCGTTACAGTTCAAATTGGCATACTTTCGCAGTTTGTCAAGTTTAGTCCCTGTAAGCGAATTAACTTGTTTTTGCTATACCCAAGCCTTCAAAACTTATTTCTAAGTTATGTAAAGGTTATTTAAGGTATGTTGAGTATATGTTGATGTTCCGGAGTATTTTTCGCATTAAACTGAGTACGCTTACGCACCAGTTTGCGTACAATGCTCTAGAAAGCAATGTAGAGTTTGAAATTGAACAATAATTGATATGTGCAAAACATACACATATTTATACAAGATCCCAAGTATGAAATACAATATTTCATCGGCTTGGTATTTGTTTGATGGTCGCGGTGACACAGGTGTCACAACAACAGTCCTTAAAAGCGGAACCCTATGATCACAAAAACGAAACTGTTCACAAAAGCGAAACTGTTCACAAAAGCTAAACTGTTTATACAAGCGAAACTGTTCACACAAGCAAAACCTCCTGGATTGTTCTTTGGAATGAAACCACTGAGTACACACGAGCGGAACTACTTGATCTTTGAAGCGTAACCTTATGAGCGAAACCAAAAGTGACTCTAAAAGCGAAACCTTAGGAGCGAAACCTCCAAGAATGACATTTGAAGCGGAACCTTTCAAGCGAAACCACTGAGTCAAATAAGCGAAACTCCTGATAAGGTATAACAATAAGCGAAACTAGGATGACACAGGAGCGAAACCCTGAATTGTTCAGATGAGCGAAACCAAATTTGTCCAAATAAGCGAAACTAAGCCTGTTCAAATAAGCGAAACCACTGAAATGTCGTTTAAGCGAAACCTATTCGGATCCAAATTTAGTCCATTTTAATGCAAATTTTAACACCAAACTTTCCAGGGTTTGTCTATATCCTATTACGCACAATCCGTGAAATTTTGAACTGATTTTGACCAGTGAAGCTTTCTGAACTGAAGAAAGAAGGTGTAGAAGAAAGAAATTTTGATGAATTCCAGCTATTCTCTGCAGAACTCCTCCTCCTGAAGCTCTGATACCACTTGTAGGATCGTGTTTGAACCCGAACGAGTCGTTCAGAGGAGTTTTCGTCAATTAAAGGTGAGGAAAACAAGTAATCAACGTAGAAACAGCTAGCAAATCACTTTAAACACCTTTCTGTATTGAATAATGATAGTTTACAATCAAATCTCGATCCGGCAGCACTTCGGTATGAGTTACAAGGTCTCTCATAAATGTTTCGCTCCAAAGGCCCTTTATATAGGGCATGAGTTTTCGCTTCAATGAACATGCACACAAAAGCAAAACCTCCAAGTGACATACAAGCGGAACTAATTTTGACAAATAAGCGAAACCTCTACCTATGTCACTATAAGCGAAACTATCAACTAAGACATATACAAACTCCAGTTTTCTCGTAAAACACACCCTAATCTAACAATCTAAGACTAAGACTCGATCCAAGACGAAGTCAACAGATGAAGTGCACCAACAGAAATTAGGAGTGATTCCGCTTGAAATGACACAAGGTCAGTTTCAAGCGAAATCATAAAGTTCTTATTCCGCTTGAGTTTAATTCACTGATTCCGCTTGAATCAATTAGTGTGATTCCGCCTGAAATGAACATGTACATGTTCAAGCGGAATCTGCTCGCCTATAAATAGGTCATTTGGAGTGGAATCAGGTAACAATTTCCGATTTGAGCCACGAAGTGCTGCCGAAGTGTCGACTCGCTGTAAAACGTCATTATATCAATCAAATCAACAGTTAAAGTGATTTGTGTGCTGAATTGACCTCAGTTTGTCTGTTTCCGCCTTTCAAACTGAGTAAAACTCTTCTGATCGACTCGTTCGGGTCCGAAAACGATCCTACACCCCTACTTCGGGAAACTTGTGAGAGTTTGAAACATGAAGTTGAAAAGATCAAACAACACTGATTAGAGTCCTGAACTTCTAGTAAATTTAAATAACATCATGCTTGCAATGTGAGAGGGACACTTATATACAAGTATATAAAGCGTTATTGGTACGTCCACCGTACCTCTATTACATTGTTCACGTTTCGTTATTTTTGCCACTATCGGTTCTTACACATAATAAATCTTACTGGGTTCTTGTGCACTGAATTTCATAATTATGTACGTGTCCATAATTAAGTAATTCCTTGCATAGTTCATACAGTGTATTTTATAATGTGTAGGGGAAAACTAAATGAACAAACCTGTGATGAGTGTGACTAGACTATCCTAGGGTCCTTTTTAATTGAATCAATAAATGTCTCTAGACCACCAAGGAGACGTTTCAGCTTATCTCATCACATGTCATTCTTAACCCGATTCTGAATCAATCTTTTGACTAGACCACTCAAAGGGTCTCTTTTTTTAAATCATGGAATGGTACTATATAATCCAAGGGTCTTAACTGTTACGTAGAAGCCCATTAAGGATTTAAGGTAGTACCTTTTGAATATCCTACTATGAATCCCTCATATGTAGATATGGAAGATTCTACGAGGATCTGGATAACGAATATCCAGAGTACACAAAAACACAAAATGCATGAAAGAAGACACATAACACATAAACATGTAAATCACAAAATTGTTTAACTTGATTTTAAATTTATCATTTTGTTAATTTGTTTTGTTAATTGCGCACATGTATTTAAAGCACACTAGGAATTCATTCCGTGGATTTCATTTGGTACTTTAAACATTATCAAGAATCTAACTATGAAGATAGAAATATCTTAAGGAGAAAATTTGATTTCGATTATAAGGAACCGAAATGTTCGAATTAAGGTACACAAGGAATCCAATTAAGGACTCTGATTTGAATGATAATCATCCACAAGGGTCTAATTGTGAAGATAAAAAGATCCCATATGGATTTTGGGAATTGAAAAGCGGGAGGCGTTTCAAAACCTTGCACTAGACGTGCTTAAGTCAAAACATGAGGTAAAATGCTTATGAAGTTGAGGTGCTAGATATGCCAAGGCGACATATGAAGCGGAATTTGAAGGTTAAGTCAATGTATGAGGAAAATATTTTTGAAAACTATGCATGGGGTTCTAAAAAAATGTGTTCAATGTTTTTGAAACCTTATATATAATACTTTTGAAATTATAAAGTAGGTGTATTAGGTAGGTATATTTATAAAAATGTTCTAAAATTATGCGAGATGAATTTTGAAATTATGTATAAGGTTTTTGAAAACATGAATGATGCTTTTGAAATCATGCACTTGATGTAAGTAATTATACTGTGTTAATATTGTTTTCAAACTATATGAAACATTTTGAAATCATGAAGGTTGTTCTTGAAAACATAGACAATGTTTTTGAAATCATGGAGGTTGCTTTTGAAAACATAGGCAATGCTTTTGAAATCATGCATTTGATATGTTAAGTAAATACACTATACTAAAAATGTTTTCAAACTATATATAAAATGTTTTTGAAATCATGAAGGTTGTTTTGAAAACTTATGTTATGCATGTTGAAAAATCAGAACGTAATGGGTATGAGATTTGAAAATACCCTTAGTTATCTAACCAAGGATTCAAAGGCACAGATGTGCAAAAGCACGATTACTCATAATGTCACTTTATTTTCTGTACTTCGTTTCTTAGAATGAAACGAGTACTTAGAATTTTCCAAGGGAATCATGAGCAAACACAAGAATGAGAAATTCACAAGAGTAGTTTGTAAGGAACATAGTTCCTTAATGTAGGTATTATAGGGAAATGCCATACACACCTGTAACTACACTTGTATATCAGAATTTGTGATCAACGATTTATTTATAAACAAAACTGATTGTTTCACATTACAAGAAAAACAAAGAAACAAAAGCATAAGATTAAAACAGCAACATCTTATACTCAGCGAAATGCTCATCCGTGGGTCAGATTTGCATTGACGATCTTTGTTCACTTGTTCCTGAAATAGCTCGTCTCACCGTAGTTGTACCAAGTACCAGATGGTAAACGAGCTGGAGCAGGGTTGTCTTGGGGTTGGTTTGGACCACCTTGGATTGGGTTGAATTGATAAGCATTTGCCAGGTGACCGCGTCGTCCACATGATGCACACAGACGACACTGTAGGTAAGCTCGGTGAGGTGCATTACACTTGTTGCAGCAGCAAGGTTTATAGTAGCTTTGTTTTGGATAGCAAAGCGGCATATGTTAACCAAATGTCCCCACCGTCCACAGTAGGTACATTTGAAGCAGGGTATGAGGTTTGAATGATGACGGTTGCATCGTTTGCACCATGGGGCAGCTCCTAAGTACGGCTTCCTAGCTGGTGGCGTTGCCACTTGGCTAGGTCCCGCTTGATTTGGTGCACCCGCTGCGGGTTTCCTTGAAGCCTTACGCTTCCTTGATTTTGGTGCAGGCTTGACTTCTGCTTCCTTCGGTGACTCTTGAGTGGCTTCATTGTTGAGACGAGACATGGCAATACCTAAATCCACGGACTTCAGAATCACTCCGCCTATTTGCTGGGTAAATTTGGCTGTTTGCTCGGACATTTGACCGTTGCTGAGATGAAGAGACATTCTAGAAGAATATGAAAGACATAGGAAGAAACAAGTGAAATGTTATCGGATAAACAAAACAGAATGGCAATGCATAAGAATTGCGATCATTTGTTTGTTACCTAAGGCAAACAAATGAGATGGTGACAAATCAAAGTAAACGGGTCATATTAATGTATCACTGAAGACATACTTGCCTAGAAGTGAAACTCACCCCAAGAGTTCCCAGGTAAGAGTGACTGGTCCGATTCTACGGATTTGTACGAACACTCTAGCCTTAGACAGAAAACTCAGAGTACAGGCATTTACCCTTCTAGTTTGCACGTGTTCACATAAAAAGACCCAAACTTTGACGAGATTTTGAAAACTTAGAGGGTTCAAAACCTTATAATAAATCATCCTAGAATAGATGATCGGTTTTCAAAGCAGTTTTGAAATTTATGTTCTTGTTGTGGTTGTCGCCTAAGGATAACTAAACACAAGTAAACTCGCGTTAGGGTCCTAGGAAGGTTATAGACTAGATCAAAGCATTACTAATAACCTAATTCCCTATAACCATGGGCTCTGATACTAACTCTTCTGTCACACCCCGGCCGCGTAAAACAACAAATCGCGGCGGAATCGTCGGGGAGTGTTGTAACAGAATCATTGTTTCTTAACACATGGAAATTGAAAATTTTGTTTTATTGATTTAAAAGAGTTACAATGTCTTAACAACAAAGAAACATAACATAATTAACTAGTCTTGCATCTTTTAATGTCACTAAGGCCCAAGTCCACCTAAGTGTATCTTGATCATTCCTATGCATCATTTCCTGAAACACATGTGAAAATAGGTACGTCAGCATAAAAATGCCTGTGAGATACATAGGTTTTGTTGATTTAGGATTCATGACTTATAAGTTTAAAGAAAAGTGTTTAAGAAAAGTTAGTCATGATCCTTGTAAAATGTTTTCTTTTATAAGTCATTTGAAAAGCGATGTGAAAATCAGATGATATGTATATATAAAAGAATAATGTATGGTTAAATGAATAACCAAGTAAAATGAGTTTGTATAAAGTAAGTTGTTTCGTAAAACAAATGTTTAGTGAAAATATGTTATTATGTAAAATGCAATATGTCAAATATTAAAATGGTTTAAATAACGCTACAATATGTAATACTATAAAAGCACTTATATATAGGAAATACCAGCGGCGTATCCACCATGCTTTTATCTTATTTCACACGCCTCGTTATTTAAATCACTTACCAAAACAAACCACCAATGTAAAAATGTTCATGTATAATGAAATGTAATGCTCAAGTAAAAGTTGAAATGTTATTGTGTAAACAAATGTAATGTAGAGTGGATAAAAGCATTTATTAATTAAAAGCATTTATTGATTAAAAGCATTTATTCAACCCAATAAGAAAGAAATGTACAAAACAATGCATTTGATGAAATATAATCAAAAGTTATGTTTTGTAAGATAATGCATGCTTTACTGATACAAACATCTATGCGGTAATGTTAAACGCCTACATCCAAGCCTTGAGACAGTAAGATAACCTTAGAGTGAAGGTTATCAAAAATGTTTTCGGATTCGGTCATTCCTTCCACCCAAACAAACCTAGGGTTTTAGGAACGGGAGATGTCAAGTCCTATGGTACCACTACCTACTACTGAGCGACATGATTGGTGTTAATGAATGTAATTTAGTTCCGTTAAACAAACCAAATGATATACCAAATGTAAGCATGTTTTATGAAAATAATGTACCTAATATGCTAAGTAAACATACAAGGTAGAGATGTAAAACAATGTGTCCATATGTTACGGGAACATATGCAACAGAAATACAATGTAAAACAATGTACTAAGTATGCTAAGTGAACATACAAAGCAGGAAAAGTCATGTAAATCAATGTGCTAGCATGCTCAGTAAACATACATAGCAGAAATGTAATGTAAATCAATGTACTAAGTATGCTAAGTTAACATACAAAGCAGAAAATGTATTGTAAAACAATGTGCTAGCATGCCAAGTAAACATACATAGCAAAAGAGGATGTAATGTAAAACAGTGTGCTAGCATGCTAAGTAAACATACATAGCAAAACATAATGAAATCATGTACTATAATTGTACTAATGAACATAGCAAGTATATGATATGAAAACATGGAAAGCATGAAAGTAGCAAGTAGGCACATGTGTTTCACCCCAAAACGTTTGAAAAACAGTAAAAGAGGGGACTATGTACTCACTTGAGGGTGCTTAGAAGTCTTGAACAACAACCAAGCAAAGCTAGAGGGATCACGGAAATCAAACGGCACCTAATATAGATAACTACATAAATAACCGGACCTAAATCGGGAGATCGGATAGTATGAGGTTTCGTAAACCAAATGAGTATTGGAAATCATATGATATGGTTTAACAAAGCCTACATACTAAAATGAAACCTAACCTAAGTGCTTACGACCCAATACGACCCGTTTAGGTAGTTTACGCTACTTTAACGCGTCGCTCGCGTAAAATGCGTTCAAATCGCCTAACTAGTCCTATGACAAGTATTATATGCCTTAACATGTCTAATAATGTTACCTAATTAGTTTAGATGTGAAAATTTAGGTTACATATGCTTAAAATGAATTTATGCGCAAAAAGGGCATTTTGGTAATTTTCCTAAGGCATATATACTACCTATCATACAACTAACTAAACGACGTGACCATAAGGTATAACCTCAGAAGGTTATTCCCTATACAACTATGGTCACCTAATGTGTTTGGTCGGAGCCTAATGATCGACCAAACGGGTCGAGTTCGAAAGTATAAGCGATTGTTTAGATCGCTTACCTTTACGACCCTATATAAGCACAAATCTAATAGTGACGAGCTAAACATGTTAAAACATGTTTAACGAGGTTTAAAAACAGGTTTGGTATCAAGAAAAAGGGTCTTGATACCCGAAAGTAGTTTGGTTACAAAATACGTAAGAATACGCATTTTGCCGAAACTACGACTCGCCACTAAGCCTAGATAACGTGGTAATCAGTAGGTATAGTCACTAGCGACTATAACCATCGTGATTATGCTCACGTTATGAAGTTCAAACGAACTTCGCGTTGACCATAAACTGGTCAATGCAGAAAGTCAAACAGAGTTTGACTTTAATGCTAAAACGTAAAAGAACGAAAGAATACTTACAACGGGTCCAAGAACGGAAGTTTTGATCCGATTACTCTCAGGTATGAAGTAAATACTTCAACATAGAGAGATGAAATCAGATCAATGTGGGTTGCAACAAATGAATGGGGGGTGTATTTATAGATTTCATGGAACCGTTCAGATCGTTCATCGTAAAACGTGCTTTAATCTCAACCGTACACATGTACCCATGGTTTTGTAAAACCATGGGAGCCCCTAATATGAGTCCATAGTATCATAAAAACCATTAAATACCAGCCCATGGTATTGCAAAACCATGGGTTAAAACCATCAAATCTCAAAAATGGACCAAGTTCAATGTATCTGCCAGAAATTTCAAAAATGGTCCCTGCACTTGTAAAACTTGATTTTTTTGCACTTTTAAGCCCCGTTAACCCCATTTCAAGGCTTTAAAATAAATTTAAAGTATAGGGAACTTAAAATATGCTCAAAAACATCTCGGATGTGGGTTCGTTTGATCGTACGGTTGCGTTGTTCGGTTAATTATGACGGAAATCGTAATGAACGCAAAAACGATCCAAATTACGCGACGAATGGAATTTTATCATGCCAATCACTAAAATAAAATATTTTAATGAATACATAAATTTTTGGATGTCCGGATATATTCAGGACGTAAGATATGCGCGAAAATGCAAACTTATGCACTTTTGAGGCTTTTAGTCTCTATTGATCAAATAAGTTTATTTTAGCATACCGAACCCCTCAAAGCCTATTTCTAAGCTATGTAAAGGATATTTAGGGTATGTTTAACTTATGATCAAGTTCCGGAATGTTCGTTACAGTACGAATCGGCATACTTTCGTAGTTTGTCGAATTTAGTCCCTATAAGCGAATAAACTTGATTTCGGCACACCAAACCTTCCAAAACTATTTCTAAGTTATGTAAAGGTTATTTAAGGTATGTTAAGCCTATGTTACTGTTACAGAGTGTTTGTTGCATTAAACTGGTTATATTTACGCATCAGTGCGCGTATAACCTCCCAGAAAGCGATTTAGAGCTCGAAATCGAACAAGAATTGATATGTGCAAATGATACACATATTTATACAAATCCCAAGTATGAAATACAATATTTCATTGGTTTGGTATTTTTTTGATGGTCGTGGAGGCACAGGTGTCACAAAAATTTCTTTGCTTTGTTCAATTTTCATGTTGACCATTCTTAATTTGTTGATTAAGAAGTTATGTCTATTTTCATCAAAAGGTTTTGTGAAAATATCAGCAAATTGGTTTTCAATTGGGACAAATACATTTCAATGTTATCTTTATCCACGTGATCTTTGATGAAGTGATAACTGACAATAATGTGTTTTGTTCTTAAGTGATGCACTGGGTTTGATGTTATTGCAATTGCACTCAAGGAATCACATAGAATTGGAATTTTTGTCATATTTACTCCATAATCTCTTAGCTGAGTTTATATCCTCAGAACTTGTGAACAACGACTTGCTGCTGCTACATATTCTGATTCAGTTGTTGATGTGGCTACACAATTTTGCTTTTTGCTTGCCCAACATACTAACTTTTCTCCTAGCATTTGACAGGCACCAGATGTGTTTTTTCTGTCAATTTTGCATCCTGCATGATCTGCCTCTGTGTATGCAATTAATTCAAAATTTGTATTTTTAGGATACCACAAACCAAGATCTGATGTTCCTTTGAGATATTTAAAAACTCTTTTAACAGCTTTCGTGTGGGACTCTTTAGGATTGCATTGATATCTTACCAGAAAACAGGTGGAAAACATTATGTCTGGTCTACAACAATGATCCTATCATTCCCCTATAAGTTTTTATATCAACTGGTTTTCCTTCTACATCAGTTTCAAGTTTGTTTCCAGTTTCCATGGGAGTTCTTGAAGATGAACAGTTTTCAAGTGAATACTTTTTCAAAATAGTTCTGACATATTTTGATTGACTCAGAAATATGCCATCACTTTGTTGTTTTACTTGTAATCCAAGAAAAAAGCTCAATTCACCCATCATGCTCATTTCAAAGTGACTGGTCATTAAATTTTCAAACTTTTTACAAAATTTCTCATTTGTTGATCCAAATATGATGTCGTCAACATAGATTTGGACCAACAGTGTGTGCCCTCTGTGTGATTTCAGAAATAGGGTTGTGTCAATTGTACCTTTGGTGAAGCCAGAATTGATTAAGAAGTTTGACAAAGTTTCATACCATGCTCTTGGAGTTTGCGTCAACCCATACAAGGCTTTGTTTAGTTTATAAACATGTTTTGGAAATTGAGAATCAACAAAGCCTTCTAGGTTGTTGCACATATACTTCTTCTTCAATCTTACCATTCAAGAATGCAGATTTTACATCCATTTGATAAACTTTGATGTTGTTTGAGGCAGCATAAGCAAGGAATATTCTTACAGCTTCAAGCCTGGCAATTGGTGCAAAGGTTTCATCATACTATACATTCTTGTTGACAGTAACCTTTGACCTCCAGTCTTGCTTTGTTCCTTGTTATTATGCCGTGTTCATCAGCTTTGTTTCTGAATATCCATTTTGATCCAAAGACAGATTTGTCAGTTGGTTTGGGTACCAGATCCAGCTCTTTTTGCATTGCTTGTACCCAATCTGAGTCATTTAGTGTTTCTTTAATAGACTTTGGCTCTATTATACTCAAGAATCCAGCATATAGGCATTCATGTGCTGATGCTGATCTTGTCTTAACACCTTCTTCAGGGTCACCAATAATGTTTGCTTGTGAGTGCCCCTTGATCCATTTTAAATTGTTGTATGAACTTGTGCTTCCTGATGGATTTGAAACTTCCCCCTGATATGTGACCTCTGTGTTGTTAAGAGGGTCAGAATTCTGCTGTTCAATTTGATTTTCTAGTGAATTTCCAGAATTCTGATCATTTTGTACATTTTCTAATGGAGGTTCCAGATCATCTGCAGGGTTAGCACATGACATGGTTTTATTTGAAATGGTTTGCATGTAGTCATTTTCTAAAAGTTCTTCAGTTAATTTGTTAACAAGATATTCAGAATTTTCTGGTTGTTTTGATAAGCTTATATCTTGTAAAATTTCATCTGAAATCTTTGTTTCTAATGAATCATCAAATGACACATATAAGCTTCTCTTATTATCCTTGTGTTTACAAGAAAGATTCTGTAAGCTTTAGAGGAAAATGAGTAACCTAGAAAAATTCCTTTTTCAGCTTTTCTGTCAAATTTTTCCAGACTATCAAAATCATTAAAGACAAAACAATTATAGCCAAAGGTGTGTAAAAATTTGATGTTTGGGATCCTTTGGTTGATAATGTTGTAAGGAGTTTTCTGATGTCTCTTGTTGATGAGAGATCTGTTTTGTGTAAAACATGCATTTGCAATTGCTTCAGCCCAAAAGTAAGTGGCCAATCTGGCATAGGCAAGCATTGTTCTTGCAACCTCTACTAGGGTTCTATTTCTTCTTTCAACAACTCCATTTTGTTGTGGAGTTCTTGGAGCAGAAAAGTCATGAGAGATTCCTTTGCTTACAAGGAAGGTCTCAAGTTTTGCATTTTTAAATTTTGTTCCATTGTCAGAGCTGATCCTTCTTACAGGTAATTTCAACATATTTTCAATTTTTTCTGATGAAATTAATGTTCAGATCTGGGGTTTCACTCTTCTTTCTAAGAAATTCAACCCAAGTGTACCTGGAGTAGTCATCTACAATGACTAAAATGTATTTCTTTCAAGAAAAACCTTATTGTTTTTACAGGTCCACAAAGGTCCATGTGTAAAAGTTCTAAATTTTTAGAAATTGATTATTCAGAAATTGTTTTATGTGAGCCTCTTTTTTATTTTCCAAGCTCACATGCTTCACACATTTGATCCTTTTTGGATGAAATGAAAGGTAAACCTTTTACCAGATTTTTGCTTGCTAGTTGGTTTAAAGTTTTAAAATTTAAGTGTGCCAATCTTTTGTGCCATAACCAGCTATTCCCTTTATTTTTTGTTGAAAATAAGTATAATTGAGGAGGCTCAATTTCTTCTCTGAAGTCAAAGTAATAGATGGAATTTATTATTCTTTTACCACTTAAATATACCTTTTTGTCGTCTAAACCAACCAGTAAGCATTTTTCAGGTAAGAAAGTTACCTGGAAGCCTCTGTCACAAAATTTCCCACAGCTTAGTAGGTTATATTTCAAATCTTCAACATATGCAACCTTTTCAATGGTTAATGATCCATACTTTATGGTACCATAACCCATGGTTCTTCCCTTAACCACATTTCCAAAATTTACTAATTTACCTAGTTTTTCTTGATAATTACTGAGTAAGCTCCTATCCCCTGTCATGTGCTTGGAGCACCCAGAGTCGCAGTACCAAATCTGCTACACATGACGGTCTTGAAATGATAAGGTTAGAGATTTTTGGTACCCAAACTTGCTTGGGTACTTTTTCTAATGAAAATACACTAGAGATTTCTTCATCAGAGGAACAGTTCTCATCAGCACTTCTGCTTAATGTTGAGCCATTAGCAGAATGATTTTCTTTGGAGAGATGGTGTTGAATTAGCTTTAGAATTTCAACATACATACAGCTTGTTTTGTCTATTTGTTTAGATAAATGTGATTGTGATGGAAGATTTTTGCCTTTTTGAAATTTGGGATGTATTTTTGGTTTTTAGATAATTTCAGAATTTCATCCATTTTTAAGCAAACTTTGGATGACAGAAATAGTTTATCAGAACTGCTTGATTTGCAAGAGTCAGTATCAGAATCTGATATTATTTTATCAGAACAGTTTTCTGATGCCCTTACAAAGGTGGTAGGATTTCTGATATTTATCTTTACATATCCTAATCCTTTACCTTTCTTCTTTGGTGTTGCTTCAATAAAGTGTATGAACTCTTTGGCTTGTTGAAAACCTTTTACATTGATCTCATTATCTTGAATTTTTTTGTAAAGATATTTTCTTTCTCATTCATAAAATTCAATTTTGGCATCTTTTGTTAAATTTTGATCAATTAATAATTGGTTTTCAATTTTGACTTTGTTGAGCAATTTTTTCAAATCATCAGATTTTGTGTTTTCTGATGATTGTTTGTTTTGTAGAATCACAAAATCTTTCATTAGTTTGTTCAGTTGTTGTTCTAAATCATTGTTGTCTGAACTTACTTTGGGTTCTTATAAACTGGAACACTCATCAGAAGCTGCAGCCATTAAACAAACATTAGCCATTTCCTCCTCTTCTTCATCAGAAGAGTCATCTGTTAGCCAGGTATCTGTACCTGTTATTGATTTTGTCGTTAGTGACATGCAAAAACCGAAATAAACTAGTAACTAGAGTAAGTCGGATATCGAACCAGAGGAGGATTGTGGAACGTATGTAATGCAAAGTTTTAATTAACTACTATAGAAAAAGTAAAACTCAGTTGTGGATTTGATTGGTTATGAGAAATAGCTAAATTAACGAACAAATTAAGATTTGAATCAATAGGAGAGAAGATGGTTCCTCCAGATTTCAGGTTTTGCAGGTAACTTCAACTATGTGTTTAATCGTTACCTACATAGACATAGGTGTTAATTTTGATTAACTAATTGTGATAACCAACGACTAAGTACTCCGGTCAATACAGAACGGGAGGTTATCGAATGATTATCAATTACAATTACAAACCCTAACCCCATGTCAAATATATCCTAAATACTAGAACTCTCGGGAACTGAATGCTTAGAAATTAAGGTTTAAATAAATGTAACTGTTTACAATCAATAAATCAAATCAAAGGTGAAAAGCATTGAACGCTTAGATCACCAAGTTAAAACGATTATATCAAACATATAATTTCACCTAACTTACAAAAACCCTCCATCCGGAGGAAACCATAAAAGTCTAGCCGCTCATCTTGGTGGGTTGATCTTCACAGGCTTGAACGACTGTTGAAACCCTCCTCCTACTGCCGTCGAGATGATGATATTTTTCTAATGTCCTCTGCCATCAATTCCCTTCACATGTGCGTCCACTATTCGGCCCAAAGAAGTCCACCAAATCCATATGCGGCCAATCACCCCAAAAGAAACCCCCAAAGTTTGCCATGATTGTTGATGATCATTATTATTTTTGTTCAAAGTCCAACCTCTCTTTCACGTGTGATGGCCCCCCAAGTCGGCCCATGTCTTCACATATCGGCCCAAATCAAATGAATCAATTGTTTACTTCCCTTGATTGCACATGATGATGATAATATCATATAATGATGACGTTTTTAATAATGTTGTCTACTTAAAAACAACCCCCAAGTGCACATGATGAATGATGTGTTGAGCTCCAATATTAATTCTCGTACAAAAAAATAGCTACCAATCTCGTCCCCCTCTTCTTTCCAATCTTCACATGACTAGTCCTCTTTCTCTTGATTTTGATATCTCCGCCAAAAAGGTAGTCCCCCAAAGTCAATGTTCACGTGACACCTTTTTTCTTATGGTTTCTCTTTCTTTTTTTAAACTTTAAAATATATTTCAACATCACATACGCAAACTTATTATAATTGCCGTAGGTTACGGAGTAAGTCCTTTGCTTACGGTCTGTACTTGCTGTTTCTTTTTTTATTTCCAAACTGTAGGTTACGTATTATACACCGTAGGCCACTATATTCTTGCTGCTGCACACTTTTTTCGCTGAATACAACTTTCATTTTTTACCAAACACCCCCTGAACTTCAAACTCTTCCTTTTCTCGCATATCCAAACCATCTTTTCGATCCGAACAATGCCTTTCGCTATGTTTGTCATCCACAAGTGTTCTGCGTAATCTCTAAACTCTCTAACTTTACCGAATTAAGTGATTTAGCTGTAAAACAACAAGCACTCGTAGTTAACACATTCAAAGCACGTAATCACTTAAACTACAATAAGACACGTAAAATAAGCACGTTAACATTCGGGTTTCACACTCTCCATCACATCCCCACACTTGACTTTGATTGTCCTCAAGCAACCACTAGAAACATTACTCACCTTATTAACAAATCACCATTGAATCCTTTACCGAATTAGCACGTTAAGGTCCCAAGTCATACCCATCCCATAGACTGACACAATCGAGATTGACAATCTGACAGATAAATGATACACATTTAAAAACAGATTAAGACTTGCCTAACTAAAACTAACATGCTTATGATAGTACACACATACCACACGCACCTCACAATAATCACTCCTCTTGGTTTTATCAAGACTAGCGTGTAATGTGCTAGTGTATATTTCACTCAAAACCAAATATGCTACTTTGCAATCATAAGCTTGTATAGCAATCACACCTCCACTGTATCAAATAACGTAACACATATCAAAAGGACTTTTCGGGTTTTGGGTTAAAGGTAAAGGTAGGGATATATTTTTGGCTTTTTATGTTTATATGGCGAACACAACTGAATAACCCAAACCATGATAACTTTATTCACAATAACTACTAACACTTTGGGTTATTTTCACCCATTTACTTAACACGAACATAATAATGATTTTTTTTCTTTCTTTTCCTTTCTTTTTCTTTTTTTTTCTTTTTTTTTTTCTCTTTTTTTTTCAACAAATATCTAAAATATAATTGTCATTCATGGTTGGTAGTCAAACGGGTCAAACGAGGTGTAACAAACGAAGGGTGAAAGGCCCAACATGGTTCACTAAGGTGGGTGAAATCAATGATCAACACATAAAACAATGAATGGATCCTAATGCCTTTATCATCTATGTGCAAACGCTAAAGCACAGTCTCGGTACGTATCAAACCACACAAGTTCTAACACAAAGCAACATATGGCCTACACTCAACAATTGAACAGTTATTGTAATTCAACTTACAATCTAGTAGGCTCAAATCTCTCACCGAACAAAAGGAATATGGGTTACCGACACGTAGCATGTGTAATTTCTAAAGCATGTTACCCCTAGTTAGGCATCTCTTCTCAACTATTTTCTAAAACTTGTCAGAAATACTCTCATGAAACTTAAAGGGACAACCATGACTAGGGATCTAAGTTAGTTTAATATCAGCAAGAAACCCTCTAGCAATTGAAAATGTTGGTTTTCATGTAGTTCAAGCATACTTGAGACAAGGATTTTTTAAAATTTTTCAATTTTCAGCAAATTCAACCCATCAAGCATTTAAGATCACAATCTCACCAACCCTTTCTCGAGTTATCGCATCCCCACACTTGGGATACATTGTCCCCAATGTATGGTGCAGTTTATAATCTAAACTCGAGAAATACCACCTAACAAACCATGAACGGTTAATAACCAACTCGACTCAACACAAGGAAACCACTCCCAACACAAAAATTTCACACCACCAAATACACGAAAACAAATAAAACACAAGATAGATAAACACATGCACCTGATCAGAAAACAAGTGAGTGTCTGTGTTGGTGTAGCTATTGTGATCTAACCGGAACATACGCCCTTCATAGATTATTTGAGATCTCATCGGGGATGTTGCAAAACATCCCCACACTTGAATAATTGCATCCGTGAAGATAGAATTTTTCACACCCCCAAAATACCACATGCGGACTTACCGCGGGGTGTGTGACGTACCAGGATCCAAGCCACCAATCACATTGAACTTCGCGTAATATAATTAAATAAAAACTTTCATTTATTGACCTTAAGTATTACAACGTTATAAACAATTCAAAGTATACAGCAGAAGCATAATTCATTCATTAAGTACTTATAAGCCACATGTAAAAGCCATTTGCCTTGCGATGTGTTTCCATGTATCTCGACCCATGACCACTCCAACTTCCCAGATAGCAAGTTCCAACAATATTCACCTAGAGGCCTGCAAGGCATGTAACAACGGATCAACAACAAAGTTGAGCGAGTTCACAGTTGGGTGTTCGTTTTAAGTTGTTTCAAAAACATAGTGTTTCTTTAGCTGGCTTACTTGCCGTGGGGGTTACCCCACAGTTGAAATTATGATTAACCCATTTCCTTCTTTCCCAAACCGTAACCAGTGGGGGCTTCCCCATGTGAACCACTAGACCCATTTACCATATCGACTACTGACTAAAGTAAGTTGGTGCCCTGACGTCAATGTCTATCATCATTGACTGGTGCCCAGATCCATTAGTTCACGCCCGTCCTCTGCGGCACGGTGTGAGGCTTGTCAGACCTAAATAGCGCTATCTAACTAATGACCCGCTCGCCATTGGCCCGGCGATTAAGTCGATATAAAAGGAGGGACTTCATGATAGAGAGTTTTGGTCTAGTATCTGTGTTGTCACCCTTCAATAAAGAGGGTGTGTACGCAATCCCCAAACCAGGAGATTACGCAGGTTCCGATTAAGTTCTTAGTACGTGTTGTCACCCTTCAATAAAGAGGGTGTGTACGTGTTCCAAACCAGGAGATCACGCAGTTTCCATTCAAATCCTTTACCCATTCCCAACCCCTGGGAATCCCATGCCTTGTAGAAAGTGTGAATTCACCTCGGTTTGCTCGGTATGTTTATTCACGTATTCAAGTTGATCAATCAAACCCTATCGTGGTTACCAGAGACAGTCAATTTTATGAATTCACAATTCACGTATCTAGACACACGTATGTAACAATTTGCACAAAGTGTACTAGTTATCACGTAGTCACATAGTAAACATTCGAGTCATATACACTTCACATATTCCATTCACGTCTCACATTCACCATTAATACTTTAATGCAGTAATCAAATCAATTATGCGGCCCGAGTCTAACCCGTGGCCCGAATGAATCCCAGGCCCACTAAATAATGCGACCCGGCCTAAGCATCGAGCAAGGGCCCACCTGCCCGGTCCAATAACAGAAATGTCGTGCGCTTGGGCCTCCACACGGCTACCCCTGCCGCACCCCAATGCGGCCCAAGACCTTATTAACCCAACTTATTAAACATACAGCCGATTAAACCCCTCGGTCCAATAACATAACCAAATAAAACCGCCCACTTGCTAAAGCCCAGTCAAATCCTTCGGCCTAACAATCCTAACGTCCATTTACTGATTGCACATTTAGTCACATAAAGCAATTTTCTGTGTTTCACATACTTGTTAGCATAATAAACTCATCACAACATTGATCCACATAAATGTTTCGTCCTATCAATATTATTATTAAAATCCTTATCAATGTCATGAACCTATCCCAACAGTAGACAACATATTTACACTTTCTTTTAAAAATCAAAATTCACAGAGAATTCACAATTTGAAACAAACACATCTACAGCACATTATATTTTTGCACTATTATTTGATTATCACTTCAACATATCGAAGATAGTTTGTGCACAGCATAGAAAAGCATGTATTGATCAAAACAGTTAACATATATAAATATATAGTCTTAACCAAAACCATAATATGCAAGCAAAATCAAAGGAAATCATCACAACAGCCATTTATGAGCACTAAACTAGAACTTTCACATCTTGAATAGCCAAACAATAACAAATATACTATCAATGTTTCACGATAAACACCAATACTTAAAGGTAACATGTTACTGACCGAGAAGTTATGAAGGAACAGGTGTGCGTGTGCGTGTCGCCACTATTCGAACCGAACCACCACTATTGCTTCTGTTTGCCGCCATATCACTGCTGCCAGAACCACCACCCATCATCGTGAAACTGTTGGAAAACGTAGACCACCGCAGTCACCGTCGCCGGCGGCTGCTTTCGCTCCCCTTCTCCTCGGTCTCTCTCGATCTCTCTCTCTCTCTCCGTTCCTGTCGTCTGGCACCACCGTACGCCACCACCAACCGGTGGTGGCCGTTTGATTGCGTGAAACAGAGGAGGGGGCTGTCGTCCGTTTGGATGGAGGAGAAGAGGAGATTAGGGTTTAATGTTTGGGAGGTTAAGGAAATTATGGCATGCAAAACGGATACGTATATAGGAGGGTCCTAGTTGGGGCGGTTTAGGGAATGCACATGGGTTGCCGATATTATCATATTGGGCTGCGAGTTATTGGGCTAAGGAAATGCCCTACATGAGCCGCAAACATAGAACAGGGATGTGAGGGCAATTGCATGCATTGCATGCCCTCATGAATACTAGCTGAACGTTGAAGTGGACAAGAATGTATAGCAGCCCTCTCGAATTATCACAACCAACATCTATAGTTGCTATAATACACATATCTACATTATCACAACCAATACAAATAACAAATATATAGAATTGGGCTGAGGTTCGGAACTCTCGAATCCCAAGTTACGAGAGTGGGTTGAATCGACACGCTATACGTGTAATTTGATTCAAACGGTTGGGTCGGTTCAAAAGAATAAGAATTCGGTTTCTAAATTATCGCTTGCATAATGTGAACTTATAATATAAATTAGTTAAATATAAGATTACTTCGTCAAATAAAATAAGTATCAGGTTCGCTTATAAATAAGAAGACGAACGGTTGTTACCTCAAACTTACGGGTTGTCACATCATCCCCATGTTAAAAGAAATTTCGTCCCGAAATTTAGCACGTAGCCGCTAAGGAAGCTAGTTTGGTTACGTGGTTTCCTGGTTTTTCCTGGGGTGTCACATCCTTCCCCCGTTGGTTTGGAATTTCATCCCGAAATTCCGCACTAGCTTCAGCCTCAGCAGTGGACTCATCTTTCTTAAACAATTGGGGGCACTTGCATTCCATTTGCCTCCATCCATAATCCCAAGGCCTTGGTTTTCACCGCCAGTCGTGTGTGTCGCGCAGTTCCTCTATGTAACTCCATCACGTATGTTCTCACTCTCTCGTGTTGCGTTGATGTGTAGCTGGGACTCTAATTCGGACTATTAGGATATGCTACTGAATCACCCGCTTCCCCGGGTAAAACGATGCTCAGTGCGTCGCAGAGTCGGGATTTGAAAGCTGAAAGGACGTCCTCCTGTTCTGTCTTTTACGAACACAGCATCCTGCTGTGCTAGAGAGATTTAAGCTGCGCGACCTTCGAAAATCCTGTGATTTATCTGCGATAGAATCAAGTGAGACCAAGAAATTGCTGTATCACGAAGGACTCTTTGGTGTCGATCAGTTTTCAACCAAGACGGATCTTAGCGAGATCCACGGGCATTCCCACTTTGCTGATTATATGTCCAAAAGGTACCTCTCGAATTCAGAAATTACATTTAACAAGACTTTGAGGGGAGTGGCTCCTCCCTCAGGAGTTCTAGAATAAGATACAAATGCCACCCATGGCGTTCCATTTCTCCTGGTCAGGATTCAGAACGTTGTCAACAAATGCGGTCGATTCATGTGATCCCTAAGGCTGCTGGTGTGTTGGTCAACTCAATGATCATGGTGTGTTTGCATCCCAACGTTATCAAGAATAACAGAAGAAAGGTCGATGTCGAACACTTGTCCCACCAAGTTGTGTTTGCATCCCAACGATCATATGAGGTTTCCATTGTCTTGCCATCAACCGAACCCTCAACAGGTTCAAATTTTTAGGAGCATCGGGGACAAACGGAACAGAGACGAAACAGATTGCTACTCATACTAGCTACCATGTTGTTAAAGTCCTGACGTCGCCCACCAATTGTAAAGGCCCTTCCCAGAGCATCATTTCTGGTGTTGTTGCTTTCATTGCTAGGATTCCAAGTACTGTCGTTGTTCCTTTGATCGTTGTCCTCTTAATTTAACCACGGCCAATCCATGTTGTAGGCACCTTTATTTCCTTACTGTAGGCTAGGGTTACGAATAACTTGTTGTTGCTGTGACTGCTGCCCTCAATGAAACGAAGCCCGACGATTCTTCACCATCATAGTCCATCTTTTCACACTCTGAGCCATGTCCTAAAGCACTACTCACTGTGCTGGCAGTTACGCTTACCATACTAAGGTCAATTATCATCACTTATGCCCCGTTTGATTCGTAAGAGTTGACTCCCACAATTCGCTGACTAGAGTTATGGACTCGATTGAAATCAATCCGCTGATATTCGTTGCCGGTAATCAGGGTCATCAAAGTACTGGGCTTGGTGAGGTACTACGCTCAACCTCCTACCCATCGATGTTGCAAGTGGTTCAAGTAATACGCAGTACGTTGCGGGAGTGTTGCAGAAGTGACCACACTTCGGAATCTAAGGCGTCAATACGTTAAGTTCCAGTAAGCGAAGAAAGGTGAGAAAGATATCGATCAATCATTCGACGTTGCGACATCCAACACATGGACGTTCGCATAAGCACCTAACATTCTACACGGTTCGCTGAGTTCAGATGGGTGTTCAGGTAACACTCGATAGCATCGAGATTCGAAAGGATCCAGAGAGGAATGGAAAGTTCGCGTTCGAGTAGGGGACAATCACTGCTATGACCCCTATAGGTTGGTTATGTTTCACATTGATCAAATAACGGAATGGAGCCCCTTTTCCACTTGTTAAGCCTCACTGGGACTCACATGCATCCCACATTATTATTATGTGTGCACCCACAATAATATTGTGATTTGCATGCTCATCTCAGCTCCTCTTAACTCATGTCAAATGGTTTCTCAAACTCGAGTAGCAAACAAAAAGTATCACGAAGCGTAAGTCGTGAAGGTTTAAGGAAATACCACCCTAACAGTCACAAAACACGTGCAAGTATACATGAATTCATACTGTTGTGCTAAACGTGCAATCACATGCAATATTATATGTAGGTGTTCACTAGTTATGCAGTACAATGAGTATACGAGAGACGAACCTTGCAATCTGGAGCTGAGTGTCATGGTCGTATTCACGTCTTCAGAACTGTTCGGTTATAGTCTGGTTTTACAAAAACGTTTTTCCCCCTTTTTTTAAACCAATTTCACTATAACCAATGGCTCTGATACCAATCTGTCACACCCCCAAAATACCACATGCGGACTTACTGCGGGGCGTGTGACGTACCAGGATCCAAGCCACCAATCACATTAAACTTCGCGTAATATAATTAAATAAAACTTTCATTTATTGACCTTAAGTATTACAACGTTATAAACAATTCACAGTATACAGCGGAAGCATAATTCATTCATTAAGTACTTATAAGCCACATGTAAAAGCCATTTGCCTTGTGTTGTGTTTCCATGTATCTCGACCCATGACCACTCCAGCTTCCCAGATAGCAAGTTCCAACAATATTCACCTAGAGGCCTGCAAGGCATGTAACAACGGATCAACAACAAAGTTGAGCGAGTTCACAGTTGGGTGTTCGTTTTAAGTTGTTTAAAAAACATAGTGTTTCTTTAGTTGGCTTACTTGCCGTGGAGGTTACCCCATAGTTGAAATTATGATTAACCCATTTCCTTCTTTCCCAAACCATAACCAGTGGGGGCTTCCCCATGTGAACCACTAGACCCGTTTACCATATCGACTACTGACTAAAGTAAGTTGGTGCCCTGACGTCAATGTCTATCATCATTGACTGGTGCCCAGATCCATTAGTTCACGCCCGTCCTCTGCGGCACAGTGTGAGGCTTGTCAGACCTAAATAGCGCTATCTAACTAATGACCCGCTCGCCATTGGCCCGGCGATTAAGTCAATATAAAAGGAGGGACTTCATGATAGAGAGTTTTGGTCTAGTATCTGTGTTGTCACCCTTCAATAAAGAGGGTGTGTACGCAATCCCCAAACCAGGAGATTACGCAGGTTCCGATTAAGTTCTTAGTACGTGTTGTCACCCTTCAATAAAGAGGGTGTGTACGTGTTCCAAACCAAGAGATCACGCAGTTTCCGTTCAACTCCTTTACCCATTCCAACCCCTGGGAATCCCATGCCTTGTAGAAAGTGTGAACTCACCTCGGTTTGCTCGGTATGTTTATTCACGTATTCAAGTTGATCAATCAAACCCTATCGTGGTTACCAGAGACAGTCAGTTTTATGAATTCACAATTCACATATCTAGACACACGTATGTAACAATTTGCACAAAGTGTATTAGTTATCACGTAGTCACATAGTAAACATTCGAGTCATATACACTTCACATATTCCATTCACGTCTCACATTCACCATTAATACTTTAATGCAGTAATCAAATCAATTATGCGGCCCGAGTCTAACCCGTGGCCCGAATGAATCCCAGGCCCACTAAATAATGCGACCCGGCCCAAGCATCGAGCAAGGGCCCACCTGCCCGGTCCAATACCAGAAATGTCGTGTGCTTGGGCCTCCACACGGCTACCCCTGCCGCACCCCAATGCGGCCCAAGACCTTATTAACCCAACTTATTAAACATACAGCCCATTAAACCCCTCGGTCCAATAACATAACCAAATAAAACCGCCCACTTGCTAAAGCCCAGTCAAATCCTTCGGCCTAACAATCCTAACGTCCATTTACTGATTGCACATTTAGTCACATAAAGCAATTTTCTGTGTTTCACATACTTGTTAGCATAATAAACTCATCACAACATTGATCCACATAAACGTTTCGTCCTATCAATATTATTATTAAAATCCTTATCAATGTCATGAACCTATCCCAACAGTAGACAACATATTTACACTTTCTTTTAAAAATCAAAATTCACAAAGAATTCACAATTTGAAACAAACACATCTACAGCACATTATATTTTTGCACTATTATTTGATCATCACTTCAACATATCGAAGATAGTTTGTGCACAGCATAGAAAAGCATGTATTGATCAAAACAGTTAACATATATAAATATATAGTCTTAACCAAAACCATAATATGCAAGCAAAATCAAAGGAAATCATCACAACAGCCATTTATGAGCACTAGACTAGAACTTTCACATCTTGAATAGCCAAACAATAACAAATATACTATCAATGTTTCACGATAAACACCAATACTCAAAGGTAACATGTTACTGACCGAGAAGTTATGAAGGAACAGGTGTGCGTGTGCGTGTCGCCACTATTCGAACCGAACCACCACTATTGCTTTTGTTTGCCGCCATATCACTGCTGCCAGAACCACCACCCCTCATCGTGAAACTGTTGGAAAACGTAGACCACCGCAGTCACCGTCGCCGGCGGCTGCTTTCGCTCCCTTTCTCCTCGGTCTCTCTCGATCTCTCTCTCTCTCCGTTCCTGTCGTCTGGCACCACCGTACGCCACCACCAACCGGTGGTGGCCGTTTGATTGCGTGAAACAGAGGGGGGGCTGCCGTCCGTTTGGATGGAGGAGAAGAGGAGATTAGGGTTTAATGTTTGGGAGGTTAAGGAAATTATGGCATGCAAAAAGGATACGTATATAGGAGGGTCCTAGTTTGGGCGGTTTAGGGAATGCACATGGGTTGCCGATATTATCATATTGGGCTGCGAGTTACTGGGCTAAGGAAATGCCCCACATGAGCCGCAAACATAGAACAGGGATGTGAGGGCAATTGCATGCATTGCATGCCCTCATGAATACTAGCTAAACGTTGAAGTGGACAGGAATGTATAGCAGCCCTCTCGAATTATCACAACCAACATCTATAGTTGCTATAATACCCATATCTACATTATCACAACCAATACAAATAACAAATATATAGAATTGGGCTGAGGTTCGGAACTCTCGAATCCCAAGTTACGAGAGCGGGTTGAATCGACACGCTATACGTGTAATTTGATTCAAACGGTTGGGTCGGTTCAAAAGAATAAGAATTCGGTTTCTAAATTATCGCTTGCATAATGTGAACTTATAATATAAATTAGTTAAATATAAGATTACTTCGTCAAATAAAATAAGTATCAGGTTCGCTTATAAATAAGAAGACGAACGGTTGTTACCTCAAACTTACGGGTTGTCACAGAATTGTATAAACCTGTCAAAACACAACACACCAAACGAAACCAAAACAAAGTACAAACTCTACATCCTCAGGCTGCCTCCCGGGAGCGCTAAGTTTAAAGGTCTTCAGCCAAACCGTACCTGTGATGCGCTACGGTGGTCTCAATGCACACTTAACCAAAACATTTCCAACGAATGCCCGGAAATTTACATGCCATCTCCATAGGTTTGTAAGTATAATTGGCATGTTCAGACTGCACCTGCGGGTTTCGCTAATCCACTTCACGAGATATACCTTGATGTCTTGTTGTTTCACCCTTCTCATCTTCTTCCTCGAACCCTCTTCCCCACACTTATTAATTTGAATGATGATATGGGGAGAGGTTCGGTACACACATTTATCTCATCAGACTGCTCTGCCTCCTCATCCTCACACACCATCTGATCCACCAGTGACTCTTCATCAGATAAAGGATTCATTGTTGTGGTATTATCCTCCACAACCTCCTCCTCCTTGTGAGAAGAATCTCTAATATCATCAGGTAATGGTGAAAGGCGTTGTTCTATTTCTATCTTCATTTTTAAATTCTGACACTTAGAAACTAAACAGCTGATTCGATCTTCATCGGAAAGGTTGGGTGCTGATAAATACTGCTCGAGTTTGGACAAAGTTACTTCCAACATAGCAAGCTCTTTCTCCTCCTCGGTCTGATAAGTATGGACACCCTCGGGCTTAGTATATTCCTCGGGATAATACTGTCGGTATCCCTGATACGGTGTTGAGATGTACGCATCCATCATTTTTTATTTCAATACTCTGGATTTTCCAAATACACCGCGAACACGTCATCATAAACAGAAGTATGATTACGACCGCAACAGAAACATTGTCCATCCGTCCTTGGTTCATAATAAGCATCCTCGTCCCGATCCCATCCGTCAGAGTAATAACCATCCTCCACCGTTGTGTCAGAATCATAGAAATATGGTGGAGGGGAAGGATTATCATAGCAAGGCATCGGTGGTTCTTCCAGTTTCGCTTTTTCCCGTCTAAATCGGGCCTCGTGGCAACCGATACACGGGTGAAATGGTTCCCCGCACAAAATGCATGTAAGAGAGCTGCAGAATATTGTAAGATCTGTCATCCTGCACAAACACAAAAACACAAGCACCACGCATAAATCTGAACAAAACAAAACAAAACTGACACTATTTTTAGATTTTTTTTAACTAAAACTTAACACTAAACATTTTCGCACGCCTCCCCGGCAGCGGCACCATTTTGATGTCTGTCGTTAGTGAATGCAAAAACCGAAATAAACTAGTAGCTAGAGTAAGTCGGATATCGAACCAGATGAGGATTGTGGAAAGTGTGTAATGCAAAGTTTTAATTAACTACTATAGAAAAAGTAAAACTCAGTTGTGGATTTGATTGGTTATGAGAAATAGCTAAATTACGAACAAAATTAAGATTTGAATCAATAGGAGAGAAGATGGTTCCTCCAGATTTCCGGTTTTGCAGTTCACTTCAACTATGTGTTTAATCGTTACCTACATAGACATAGGTGTTAATTTTGATTAACTAATTGTGATAACCAATGACTAAGTACTTCGGTCAATACATAACGGGAAGTTATCGAATGATTATCAATTACAATTACAAACCCTAACCCCATGTCAAATATATCCCAATTACTAGAACTCTCAGGAACTGAATGCTTAGAAATTAAGGTTTAAATAAATGTAACTGTTTACAATCAATAAATCAAATCAAAATTGAAAAGCATCGAATGCTTATATCACCAAGTTAAAACGATTATATCAAACACATAATTTCACCTAACTTACAAAAACCCTCCATCCGGAGGAAACCATAAAAGTCTAGCCGCTCATCTTGGTGGGTTGATCTTCACAGGCTTGAACCACGGTTGAAACCCTCATCCTACTGTCGTCGAGATGATGATATTTTTCTGGTGTCCTCTGCCATCAATTCCCTTCACATGTGCGTCCACTATTCTGCCCAAAGAAGTCCACCAAATCCATATGTGGCCCAATCACCCCAAAAGAAACCCCCAAAGTCTGCCGTGATTGTTGATGATCATTATTATTTTTGTTCAAAGTCCAACCTCTCTTTCACGTGTGATGGCCCCCCAAGTCGGCCCATGTCTTCACATATTGGCCCAAATCAAATGAATCAATTGTTTACTTCACTTGATTGCACGTGATGATGATAATATCATATAATGATGATGTTTTTAATAATGTTGTCTACTTAAAAACAACTCCCAAGTGCACGTGATGAATTATGTGTTGAGCTCCAATATTAATTCTCGTACAAAAAATAGCTACCAATCTCGCCCCCCTCTTCTTTCCAATCTTCACATGACTAGTCCCTCTTTCTCTTGATTTTGATATCTCCGCCAAAAAGGTAGTCCCCCAAAGTCAATGTTCACATGACACCTTTTTTCTTAGAATTTCTCTTTCTTTTTTTAAACTTTAAAATATCTTTCAACATAACATACGCAACCTTATTATAATTGTCGTAGGTTACGGAGTAAGACCGTAGCTTACGGTCTGTACTTGTTGTTTCTTTTCTTATTTCCAAACCATAGGTTACGTATTATACACCGTAGGCCACATATTCTTGCTGCTGCACACTTGTTTCGCTGAATACAACTTTCATTTATTTACCAAACACCCCCTGAACTTCAAACTCTTCCTTTTCTCGCATATCTAAGCCATCTTTTTGATCCGAACAATGCCTTTCGCTATGTTTATCATCCACAAGTGTTCCGCGTAATCTCTAAACTCTCCAACTTTACCGAATTAAGTGATTTAGCTATAAAACAATGAGCAATCGTAGTTAACACATTCAAAGCACGTAATCACTTAAACTACAATAAGACACGTAAAATAAGCACGTTAACATTCGGGTTTCACACTCTCCATCAGTTATTAAACCGACCTTTTGTTGTTGTCTCTTAGCTTCTTCAAGCTTCTTCTCATAGTAGGCTACATCCTTTAACTTCTTGTTTTTGCATTCAGATGCATAATGCCCCTTTTGTTTGCATCTATAATAAACAATCTCTGCCTTTCCTTTTTCCCTTGATTTACCTTCCATCCTCCCCCTATCACTCTTCTGGTACTTGGCATTTCCACCTCTCAGCCTTTGCTCAATTTTTTTTGTGAGCAAAGCTATTGCCTCTGTAAAGGCTGAAAAATCTGATGAAGTATCAGAATTTTCTGAGTTTTGGCAATGAGAGGCTTGTGGATCTGTGATTGGTACTCTTTGTTTATTGGAAACAAGAGCAATAGGTCTAGCTTTGTGGTTTGAGTTTTCATAAATTTCTTCCTCTCTTGGGACAAGGATGCTATAAAGATCATGCAAGTTCATGTTCCCTAATTCAAGGGTGGATGCCAAGGTCATAGTGAGACTTATCCACTCTCTTGGCAATGCATCAAGAAACTTTACATTCTTTTCATCATTAGATTTCTCAATACCAAACTTTTTAAGTTCATTCAAAAGTTTAGTAAACCTATTATATGTTTCTGAAAGTGTCTCACATTAGAGACTTTTAAATCTTTCATATGAAGAAACACAATTTTTTCTCTTGTTTCTTTTCATTCTCTCTCCTCCTTCACAAAGATTTTCCAGTTGATCCCAAATCTCCTTAGCAGATGCACATGCATCTACTTGTGAGAATATGTCATTTGGAAGTGCCATAATCAAGAGTGATTTGGCCCTTTCATCAGCTGTAACCAGATCCTTATCTTCTTGGTTCCAATGTATTTCATTTTTAGGAGCCAAAGAGATAGGGATTGCTGGTGTGAGCTCAGTTGCTAGAACAGCAGGAATTTCAATAGTGGGTTTATGTGGGCCTCTCACAATGGATTGAAACAGAGCTCGATCATGTCCATTAAGGAAATTGAACATCATGATTTATTCAATCTGCTCTGATACCAATTGTTGAACCTAGATAAGATTCTCAAAGACTAAGTATGGCAAATAGATTTCAACAAGTAGGAAAATATTGTGCGGAACTAGAAATTAAACTTTCAAGAAACAACTTACAGAATTTTCAGGTATATTGATCACTTTGAAAAACAAAGTTATTGACTGTTACAAATGAATGCTTAAAGAATTATGTGTGAAGGGTAATGGGGTTTGTGGTGTGTGTATTAAAAGCTTAGATCCACTCATTTAACCTTTGGGGTTGACATCACTATTTATAGAGAGTCTGGATCATGAATAAACGTTTGTTTATTCATGCACTTGCTCTGCACAAAGTGGCTTTTTTGCATATTCATTGAATCCGTTATTATCAACTAGCTACTTTTCAATTGTGTCAGGGCTTATCTTCAAGACAAGTTGTTCCATCAGAAATTCAGATGACCAGCTTACCAGAATTCTGATGAAATTGATCATCAGAAATTCTGATTATCAGACTTACCAGATTCTGATGATAAATACCAGATTTATCATCAGACTCATCAGAATGGTCTTTTCTAATTGTTTTCTTTGTCTTGATCACTTCCCGATATTTAGTTGAAGATGTGTCTTTCATTTCTTCTTGTCCTGTTATCTTGTAGGCACCTTTTTATTGATCTTTCTTGACTGTATATTCAGCATATGATCAGGTTGATCATCTTTTCCTTCAATACTTACATAAAAGTTTCTTAACAGTAGTAGGAGCTGATCTGTTTAGTTCAAATTGATTGTTTAGATCGAATTTGATTGACCAAGCTTTGATACCAATTGTTAGGATCTGAGTTTGATTGTTGTGATAGTTAAGATGGAAATAATGAATGAAGATAAAAAGGAGATAAAATATGCAGCGGAATAATTAACTTTTCAATCACAATAATGAAGACATTACTTTCATCAACATGCTTTTATAAATTTGCAATTACAAGTTTATCTATGCATGAAGAATTACAACTCCCCCTTAGCCTGATCACTCCTAGTTTGTCCGTACAAAAAATGTCAAGGTGGAGGTGATGAATAGAACAGCAACTGTTCTATTTATAGTACAAACGAAACATCTGAAGCATCTAAGCTGAAGTCACCTAGACAGCGACATCTAACATCCTAACAGACTCCTAACATCTGCTAAAGCCTAATCACTGTTACATTGATAAACTTTGTTGATCATCATCTATTGAAGATCCTCTGTTGGACTTCATCATCTGTTGATCCACAGTAGACCTTAGCTTCATCAGACTTTAGTCTTCTCTGTGTAGGATGATCAGGCCTTTTCTTTAACAGACTTTGTCTTCATCAACAGAGGTTCTCTTTGGCAGACCTTTGGCTTTAGCAGACTTTAGAGAAGAAGATATTGAGTCTTTGTCTTTGGGAGGAGCAAATCTTCCAAGCACTGTTATTTGTGATCAAAGGTTGTAGACCATTTTGGCTTTCCAATCATCTGTTCTTTTGTGGGGTCCACTAGATCCAACACATGTGCTTGGATAGGTTACTTCGGCGAAATATAGTTACGCAATTCGACGACAAGACGAAGGTGAAGAGTTTTCTTTTTATTTTAGATGAGTTAAATGTCATTTCCATCGCTGTGGTTTGTTCAATTATGTCAGTTCAAACCAAATTTCAAATTTGTACCATTTTTGTCCATGACATTCTTGAAACATGCCAATTTCGTCCAAAAACTAAGGTTGAATCGAATAATTGAACAAAGCACAGGGACAAAAATGGCAGCTAACTCATACTTTTTTTGGACAGAACTGGCATCTTTAAATAATGCCAGGGACAAAAATGGTACAAATTTGAAATTTGATCTGAACTGATATAATTGGACAAACCATAGGGACGAAAATGGCAGTTAACTCTTTATTTTGTTTTGTAACTTCAACAGAATATGATCAAGCACTTTGACCATGACGATGAAGAATCGATGATTGTTTTCTTTTTAATTTACGTTTATGTTAAGTCAAATAAAGTACATGTTTAATATCGTAAGTAATTTTTGCACGTGCTTGGATTGGTAACTTCGACTACCTGGCAACAATGAATAATAGATATATATATACCTGGCAACAATGAATAATAGATATATATATTTAATTTAAATATTTTATAAGTTTATGTTTAGTAAATATGGTATTCTATTAATTTTTTTCATTTGCATATGGTTGCGCGTAAATATGTATGGTAATATACATGTTTTCCGATGCATTGCGTGGGTAAAACCTACTGTGAATACTAACAAGTTAATTTACAAACTTAAACAGACAAAATTCCGATTACATCACGCGGGCCATCCTGTGAGAATCTAGGGCCGTCCCTGAGAATATGAGAACCTTCGAGGGCCCTTGCGAGTAGAAAAAAAAAGGGACCACTAAATATAAACTTAGCTAGAGACATCATTCAGATATTTAGATTTGAAACCTTATAGTATTTGACATTTATTTTTTTGTTTATACTACATTATATATAAGTGGCATTCGAAACATGCGAGACCTTAATCAAGTTCGCATGGCCGGCCCTGAGCAAGTGCAAGGTGTGCGCCGGCTCAGGGCCAAAATCGTAAAAGGGCCCGGAAAAGTTTTAATTTTTTTTTTATTTTATATATAAGTTATATATATACTACATGATACGAAGAAAGACAATGAAATCAGTTTGTTCTAGTGGTAGGTAGATTCTATTTTAAAGCATACGCCCGGGATCGAGTCTGGTTTCTGATGTACGTTTAATTTTATTTTTTCCTATTGGAAATTGAAGTTCACAGGTTTAATTTTTTTTTCCTATTGGAAATTGAAGCTCACAGGATACGTCTACTTTAGTTTTCTTTTAATTATTTCCATTTGAGCACGAAGTTCAGATGATATCTAAAATGTAGTTTCCTTTTAATTATATATGTTATTGATAATTCATTCGTAATTACTTTTATGTACGTTTTGATATAATTTTGTTTGAAAACAAATTGTGTCAAGTATAATACATTTTTGAGTTGTCATACGTTTTGATGTAAATTTAGTTCGAAAACAAGTCGGGTTGATTGTAGCCTATACTTTATCCCGCCACGTACAACGCCACCGCACGTGTTTCTTTTATTTACATTTTGAGTTGATCAACATTTCGACATAAATTTTATTTGGAAATAATTTTCATTCAATACCATGAATTTGGATTACTCTACGTTTCAACGTAAATATAGGTCGAAAACGAGCCGGGCTGACTGTGGTTTATAACTCATTCGCCGCGTACGGGTAAAAAAGCTATTATTATATTGAATTGAAACTTTCAGTGTTTTTTATTTAGAAAAATTGAATATTATATTATTATAGGGCGGATAGGGCCCAATTTTTTATCTCGCTCAGGGCCCAAAATATTTTTTACATTTTCGAAGACGGTCCTGCAAGTTCGATACATGTAAGAGCAAAAAAGTAACCAACCTAACAACTTCATCATTATTATTGATAAAGACATAAATAAATATATAATGCTGGGCTATGTTTAAGGTGATAAAGACATAAATAAATTTACAGTGTTGTGCTATGTTTAAGGTGATAAAGACATAAATAAATATATTGTGCAAAATAGTCAGATTTTTTTTAATTTTTTACAATAAAACGTTAAAAGACCATTTTGCTCTTCATTAAAAGAGATGAAAAGGACAAAAAAAGTTGGATGTTAATTGAAAAATAAGACCAAACATTGATTTTGGATTAAACTTGCAACAAAATTGAAATCATAAAGACTCACATTTAAAAGGTTTGAATTTTGTACTAAAGTGACCAAAGTGACCAAAACTCAGAGACCATTTTTGGAGTATACTCAAATGTTTCCATACAATACACTTACAAATCTAAGTAATTGTCGTATGCTTTCATTATCATTTAATTTGACTTTTCTTTATCAAGTAGCTTTTTGGTATCATAATCGGCTTTTGGATGTTTTTGGATCCATAACTTTTAGAAAAATATATTACACGCTTGAGTTAAACAATGATGAACTAGAAGAGTGTATATTTCACATTTATATTTATTCGTATTTTTTAGATCCATAACTTTAGCGGAAATTTTTTTGCATGTGTTTGGATAGGTTACTTCGGCGGAATATAGTTACGAAATTCGACGACAAGACGAAGGTGAAGAGTATTTGTTATTTTATTTTGTAAGTTCAACAGAATATGATTAAGCACTTTGACCATGACGATGAAGAATCGATGTCTGTTTTCTTTTTAATTTACGTTTAAGTTTAGTCAAATAAAGTACCTTTTTAGAATCGTAAATAATTTTTGCAAGTGTTTGGATAGGTAACTTTCGACTACCTGGCAATAATGAATAATTGATATTTATTTAATTCAAATATTTTATACGTTTATGTTTAGTAAATATGGTATTTTGTTACTTTTTTTCATTTGCATATGGTTGCACTTAAATATGTATGGTATATACATGTTTTCCGATGCATTGCGTGGGTAAAACCTTTCTGATGCGTTGCATGGGTAAAACCTACTGTGAGTACTAACATGTTAACTTACAAACTTACACATACAAAATTCCGATCGCATCACGCGGGCCATCCTGTGAGAATCAAAGGCCGTCCATGAGAATCTGGGAACCTTCGGGGGCCCTTGCGAGAAGAAAAAAGGGACAGCTAAATATAAACTTAGCTAGATACGTCATTCTGATATTTAGATTTGAAACTTTATAGTATTTGACATTTATTTTTTTGTTTACACTACATTATATATAAGTTGCGTTCGAAACATGCAAGTGCTTAATCAAGTTGCATTCGACACATATAAGAGTAGAAAAGTAACCAACCTAGCAAGTTCATCATTGTTATTGATAAAGACATAAATAAATATATAATACTGGGCTATGTTTAAGGTGATAAAGACGTAAATAAATATATAGTGTTGGGCTATGTTTACGGTGATAAAGACATAAATAAATATATATTGCAAAATGGTTAGATTTTTTAATTTGTTACAATAAAACGTTAAAAGACCATTTTTCCCTTCATTAAAAGAGAGGGAAAAGATAAAAAAAGTTGGATGTTAACTGAAAAATATGATCAGACTTTGATTTTGGATTAAAATGACAACAAAATTGAAACCACAGGAACCCAGATTCAAAAAGGTTTGAGTTTTGTACTAATGTGGTCAAAGTGACCAAATCTCGGATACCAGTATACTCTAATGTTTCCATATAATACACTTACAAATCTAAGTAATTGTCGTATTCTTTCATTATCATTTAATTTGACTTTTCTTTATTAAGTAGTTTTTTTTTTTTTTTTATCATAATCGGCTTTTGGATGTTTCTGGATCCATAACTTTTGGAAAAATATACTTACACGCTTGAGGTAAACAATGATGAACTAGAAGAGTGTACTTTTGTTTTGTATCTCACATTTATGTTTATTCATATTTTTTAGATAGCGGAATTTTTTTTGCATGTGCTTGGATAGGTTGCTTCGACGGAATATAGTTGCGCAATTCGACGACAATACGAAGCTGAAGAGTATTTGTTATTTTATTTTGTAACCTCAACAGAATATGATCAAGCACTTTGACCATGACGAAGATGAATCGATGTTTGTTTTCTTTTTAATTTACGTTTATGTTTAGTCAAATCAAGTATCTTTTTAGTATCGTATATAATTTTTGCACGTGCTTGGATTGGTAACTTCGACTACCTGGAAACAATGAATAATAGATATTTATTTGATTTAAATATTTTATATATGGTTGCGCGTAAATATGTATGGTAATATACATGTTTTCTGATGCATTGCGTCGGTAAAACCTACTGTGAGTACTAACATGTTAACTTACAAACTTAAACATATAAAATTCCGATCGCATCACGTGGGCCATCCTGTGAGAATCCAGGGCCGTCCGTGAGAATATGGGAACCTTTCGGGGCCCTTGCGAGTAGAAAAAAAGGGACCGCCAAATATAAACTTAGCTAGATACGTCATTCTGATATCTAGATTTGAAACTTTATAGTATTTGACATTTATTTTTTTGTTTATACTACATTATATATAAGTTGCATTCGAAACATGCAAGAGCTTAATCAAGTTGCATTCGATACATGTAAGAGCAGAAAAGTAAACAACCTAGCAACTTCATCATTGTTATTGATAAAGAAATAAATAAATATATAATGCTGGGATATGTTTAAGGTGATAAAGACATAAATAAATATATAGTGCTGAGCTAAGTTTAAGGTGATAAAGACATAAATAAATATATAGTGCAAAATGGTCAGATTTTTTTAATTTGTTATAATTAAACGTTAAAAGACTTTTTTTTTCTAATTATTAGTATTATTAATTTGAAATATGGTTTATGGGTTTTTTTATTTTTTTAACAACAAATTTCTTTTTAAATCCTGTCGTACATGGGACTTAAATCCAAGACCTCCTTTCAAGATGTTTAAAGGTGGATGAGACTTGAACACAAAACCTTTCTCTCTCAAGGTGTTTAAAGGTTTTGCGTTTGTAAATAGACCACCACCCCATTAGTATTGTGTATGGTTAACAATGTTTTAAAAACCGGTAAATACCGGCCAGTTATACCAGTATTACCGTTTCCAGGAGTAAATCCGGTATGAAACACCCCGGTAAATAAGTGAAACGGCATAAGGTTTGTACCGGCGGTAAAATCCGGTATACCGGTTTGAAACGTAATACCGGTACTGGCCCAGAGTTATTTTAGTTTGGGTTGTTACTTATTTTTATTATATATGTTAATTATCTTACGTAATTTTTATATATTATGATTATTTGTAACTAAAAGATCTTATTTAGTATTGTGTGAAATGGAAATAGTTGATGTATTCAACACTCAAATGGCTTAAACATATCGTACACTTTCATTTAAAAGAGCTTGTTGGAAAATTGAATGATTTTCGATTATCTTTTAGATTATTTTTTGTTATGGATTTACTTTTGGGTTATCTTTTAATATGTAATCATGCATTTTTTGATTAACTTTTGAGTTGATGTTTTAATTTATGAAATTATAGAGATAGCTAGTCAACCCGATTGAACCGCTCGGTACAATCTGGTTCAACCGGTTGAACCATTTTTTAGCCTAATCCGGTTTGATTTAAAAACCGGTTTTTAAAACATTGATGGTTAATATCTTTCAATGTATTAGTCATTTAGTTTGTACCAAATCTTATGTATTAATTTCTACCGAGTCAAGGGGGCCATTAGTAAAGCCCAAAGCAAATGAAAATCTGCTGGACTACTAAGTTAAGGGGCCAAGCCCAAGGATACAGTTCAAAAAATTAAAGAGAAACCATGGTTAGAACTTGGCAACTTGCGCCTAACGTAGATATATTGATGTGTTCAACAATATGAACAAGAAGTTTATTTTTTTATTGATTTTAGTTGATAGGAGAAGGTTCATTTTGAGAAGAAAAATAAAACAAAGGGTACAAATGTAAAATATTAAATAATTTTTCTCTCAATTCATTTATTATTATCTTTGACTAATTAATTAGTTATAAACACTATCATCCTCCACACTTAAATTTTTTGTTTACACACATTAAAATTTATCCTACACGTTTTGAAATTAATCCTACACATATTAAAATTTATCCTACACAGCTCGTAATTCATCCTACACACCTCGTAATTTATGCTACACTTTAAATTATATTTTTTTCTTTTTTTTTTTAAATATGTTTTTTTTTTTAAATAATTTACAAATTTAATATTGTTAGCTATTAAAAAAGAAGACTACCAATTAACGATTCATCTAAGTTTACCAATATACCGTTACACTAATATTAAATGCAAAAATTAAATGAAGTAAATATTCTTATTGGTTGAAATTTCTTCTTTTTTATTCTTACAAAAAATTTCTTCTCATTTGAACTCTCTACTTAGTTGATATTTATATAAATATATAGAAAACCAGTTCTTTTGGCCCCAAAAATTTTGAGCCATGTGCGACCTCACAAGACGCAAGCCTTATGTGCTGCCCCCATGGAACCCCGTCCAAAATTAAAAAAAAAATTGCAGTAATCCATTATATTATATAAATATAAATATCGTTGACAAAAGACCATAAATAGTAACTGTCTTTTTATAATAATATATATTTTTTGTTTTTTTAATATATTATAATAGTTTATTATTATATTTACTTTTAATAATATATTTTTAATTTTTCATTTTTTTGAAACCATATATTTTCTATACCATTTTTTTAATAATTTTTTTTTCTTTTTTTTAGAACATATATTAATTTATCGATTAATTTGATACTTCTTTAATAATTGACGTTTATAACTTTTTTCTAAAAACTTAAGTACGTAGTTGTGCTTGATTTTTTTTCCCGGCATTTTGTTATAAGTTTTGTTAAAAACGAATTTGTACTCTAAATAAGTATTTATTTGGTATTATAATATGATACGATGATAAACTAAACTGTACTAATGGTTTGAATTTCTAAACAACATGCTTTATTTTCAAATCACTTCTGTTTTACATTATCATTTGCCCGATTTCGGCGCAACGTACGACGTAAAAAAACTAGTATGTATTTATAGGTGAATAATAATATTTTTTTTGAAAACCAAAAAAAAAATGTATACTGCAATGTGAAAAAAGTACTAACTTTTTTCTTTTTTTACTTTATCAACATTTCGTTTAATCTTTATTTATAATATTTTTTATTTTGTTTAAAGAGTTAGGATATAATAGGAAGTTTATTTGGCTAAGAAGGCTAAGAAGTAATCTTCACCATCCATTTATTTAATCAAGGGCTAAGATTAAATGAGGGAAATTGAAAGGAAAAACAGAGGCGCGTGAGTTTGTTTAGAGGTTTTCTAGTCAATCAAAGGCAATAATTTATCTCTCCTCCAATTCCCCCCATTTTTTAAACGTTAATAACTCTTTCATACGACATTATTTTTTATAAAAATTGCACAAAAAAACGAGCGTTTTTTTTACTTTAAAACGAGTATACTATTGCTATATTTTCGAAAAAAATTTTCTAAAACCCAGTTGCGTAAAACGCAATGGAAAAAACTCAGTTGCGTAAAACGCAATGGAAAAAAAACCCTAAAAAATGACATTTTTCTAAAACGCAATGCACCAAAAACACAAAGAAATGTCTTATTTGTAAAACGCAATGGCTAGAAAACACAAAGAAATGTCTTATTTCTAAAATGCAATAGCCTAAAAACACAAAAAAAAGTGTACTTTCTAAAACGCAATGGACTGAAAACACATAAAAATGTGTTTTACCTAAAACGCAATGCACCAAAAACACAAAGAAATGTCTTATTTCTAAAACGCAATGGCCAGAAAACACTTAAAATGTCTGTTTTCTAAAACGCAATTGACTGAAAACACATAAAAATGTGTTTTACCTAAAACGTAATGCACAAAAAACACAAAGAAATGTCTTATTTATAAAACGCAATTGCTAGAAAATACTTAAAAATGTCTCATTTAAAAAACGCAATGGCCTAAAAAAACAAAAGAAAGTGTTCTCTCTAAAACGCAATGGACTGAAAACACCTAAAAATGTGTTTTACCTAAAACGCAATGACTAAAAACACTTCAAAAATGTGTTTTCTAAAACGCAATAACCAGAAAACACATAAAAATGTTTTAGTTCTAAAATGCAATGGCCTAAAAACACCAAAGAAAGTGTTCTCTCTCTAAAACGCATTGAACCAGGACAATAGTTTTGTCTGTGAATTGTCTGAACCAGGAAGTAGGAGATCAAAAGGCTCTGCCCCTTGGACCCCGCCAGGGGCTGCCGCCCCTTGGACCCTGCTACCAGGGGCGCTGCCCCTGGACCCCCGCCAAGATCGTAAAACGCAATGACTAAATCAAAAACCCAGATCGTAAAAATGAAATTAAAGAATTTGTTACATGGATCGAAGCCGATTTCTTCAACGATTGACGAAATTTGAATGATTGAAACACTTATCAGCGATCGAATCGAACGGATCGAGTGATTATCTTCAAAATCACCGGGAAAAACGAGATTTTGTATGAAATTAAACTGGGTTTTCTTCAAAAAAAAAGTTGAAGAGCACGTTGATCGGGTGTTTGAATCATTGATTGGTGACGAAAATCGCACTATAATGTAGTGATTATTGAGATATAAAGTGAAAAAATGGTTAAAGATGGTGGGTTTGAAGTTACTGGGGAGAAGAAGGAAGAAGAAAGGATAAGATTGACTAAAATACCCTTACTCTTTATTTTAAATTTTGCCACATGTTCTTATCCTATTGCTTCCTATCCTTCCTAATCAAAATAAACTTTCTCTTTATTTTAAATTTCCATAAATATTAGCAACAAATTATAAATTATAAATTATAAATAAGCAACAAGTTTTAGCTTAGATAAGTTGTATATTTGGCTTTGAGTGATTTTCAAAAAAGTTTAGATTATGTAGTTCTTGCCCCACCAAGTAAAAAACTTTCTTATTAAAATGAAAATTTTGTTTTATAATTCAGGATTGTAAATGTATGATGGAAGTGAAAAAAATCTTTTATTAAAACTGTAAGTTGAGATCGTACTTTAGAGAGGAAGCCAAAACAAAAAATAAGTTGATTCTTATATTATTATTTTTTTCATCTTATACGATTGGGTTCATTTGGCCATTACAATTTTTTTTTGTCATTAATACTTCATTTTTTCCTTTTTTGAACAGCATTAACACTTGATAAAACGTGTTTGGGTGCTTCCGACACTTGATAAAATGTGTTGGGTTCGTTCGACCCGTCTAATGATTTTTTAGCTATGATATTAGGGCTTCTTTGGGGTGTATGACGGACACGGTGGTAGTAAGGCTTGAGAGTATGTAGCGAAGAATATACACTCGAATGTGTTTGATCTATGAATGACATCAGGGGGGAACTTGATAAGCGAGATAAACGGTATCGCCTCTGACGCCTCCACAAGATCACGATAGAAGTCATACTTCGCTTCATAATCATCAAATGAAGCTCGACTTTCTGATTCATATGATAGTGATGCTTAGCCAAATCTGACTTCCCAATTGTGTTCTTTTGTCATATTTCATATAGATGGTATATTTGACATGTCATAAATTATGGAGTTTGTTTATACACACAAACGTCGTACCGCTGAATAACACTTTATGGGCGTTTTGAACCTAGCGTTTATGCTTTATTTGTGTATGTGACGTCTTAATTTCTAAGTCCCCGACCGCATCACGACGGGAGCTTCCATCTAGTTAACTTTTAATTTGATTTAGGTCGATTAAACAATAAACCTATTTACTAAACTAACCCCGCTAGCCCAATTATTGGTTTAAATTACAATTTTATACAAAACTAGTACTTTTTAGGGGCGCTTTTCATCCTCGCGGTTGAAATTTCAACAGCATTTCTGATGACGCCTCTGTCGTTATATACTGTATTACACAAAACAACTCTTATTAATTTATCATGATTCTTATTACGAAAAACATCCATTTCCCTATTAAACTAGAAAAATATAAATACATTATATTTTTTTTTGAACGGTGACTTTTTTTTTTTTGAGTGACCTAATGTCACACCGCTTAAACAGCGGCCCTAACCAAGATTTGCCTAGATTACGTTGTCTTAGTCGGGGCCGCGCTGGGTTGGTCAGACTTGGTTGCGGCGTTCCCCCGGAAACCGTACTGCCCCCACACGAGAAGCCTCGCTGAAGTAACAGCCGGATGAAAACCGAGGTGCGGCTCGGGTCGAACCCCCTTGGTGGGTTTGCCACTATCATTGACCAATATCCACCCAAATATGACACAAGTGGAAATTGAACTTGAGTCTCCATTAGAAAATCTAAGTCTCCTACCACTAGGCCACAAATGAGGATACATAAATACCTTACATGATTTATATCTGACAAAAAAAAACTATTTATTAGAAAAACACAAACACGTTACATAATTTATATTTCACAAAGATCAACCATTTCTCTATTTATCAGAAAAAAAACACCAACATGTTACAAAATTCATATTTCCCACAAAAAAAGAAAAAAAACATTGCTTTATTTATTAGGAAAAACAGAGATACCTTATAGTAGTTATTATTTCACAAAGAAAACCATGTTCTGTTCCAATACACAACATTCCTCACTTGTTTAAACCAAGTACCAAAATTTATTACTATATTGTGCTTGCATATAAAGTGCTGGTTCTAATATCTTTAAAAGGTTGTGGCCTTGATCTTGCAAGGTACAAAATATACATCATATAAACTCTTATCCCATATGGCCTGGTGCAAAAGCCACGGAACCATTTGTCGCAAACATCTTTGAAAAGAAACGATCAGCTAAAACCGCGTTTGCAGCATCCGATGGATGAAAGGCATCCCAAAATACATATTCCTTACGATTTTTACACACTTTTGCATTCGATAAGCACAATCCTCCTACAGTTGTATCGACGTTGCAGCATGAAGTATTCGACACCTTAAAACCTAAACAATAACACACATACAACATATGACAATTGTTAGGAATATTACCATATTTAGAAAGGTTGTTGTTGCTCAACCAGGGGCGGAGGCAATGTATAAGGAGGGGTAGCCTGGGCTACCCCTCAACTATGTCTCCGTAGTGTAACAATACCCTTCAACTCTGTCTACGTAGTGTAAAATTTTTATTTTTTTTATACAAATGCCCCTGATCCCTTTTTTTTGGAATGCCCCTAAATTTTTGGGCTAGCGGTTGTGCTCAACTTTAGATATTTAGGAGCTTTTGTGCTAAGGGGCTTACCATACTTAGAAGGGTTATCAACCAAATCTAGAACATCTTGGTAAGTATCCGCGAACATAAGTTGCGCCTTTTTGAGCTTGATGTTTAGAACGTTTATCAACTTTTGCACTTTGGAGTTAAACTGAAGCACCCATTCGTTCACTTGATGCAAGCATTGGTTCCTGCTTGATTTAGCTCGTTGCGAGGGAATGCACCCGAGAGGCCCCAGTCCATGAAAAACCATCTTTCGTGCCCCGAGCAAGTAAAGCCTCTTTCACCACCGGAAACAAAATATTCATCAGTTTTTTTAAGAGCCAAAGAACAACAATTTGCATATTATGTCCAAAGTTTCTAATATTCTTACTGTGAATTGTTCGGCTAGTTTCGAGTTTAAAATCGCTAGAAATTCATCTGGAGTGTACTGTTGAGCATCGGGAAGAAACGGCTGGAGGAAGTTGTTGATATAATCGTTGCTACCTGTCGAAAACCGCGAAACATAAACTTGTGATACACAAAGTTCTTATAAGCAACACTAGAAAACTGGGCAATTACGATCGAAATTAGTGACAGGATTAAAAGTTGCAAATAGCGTCCTCTTTGCGCAGGGCCGGATCTAGGCCACTTTTGTGGGTTCCCAGGAACCCATTCGGTTTGGAAAAAATGGAGAAAATTAGTGAGAACCTCTTATGATTTGAAAAAAAAAATACTGAGAATCTACCAAAAGGAATACAGTGAAAAAAGTTCTTAGATCCGCCACTGCCTTTGCGATTGAAATCAAAACGGTCGCAAAAAGCATCCGCAAATTTTGCAACCGCAACATTCCGTCGCAAAATAGATTACCCACAAAAGGTTTCCGATATTTGCAACTGATTTGCGACTAAATAACGGTAGCAAATGTCCAGTGTACTAGTAGTAAAACTTCATATTTGTTTATCCTTGTACCCATTCCAATGAAGTAGATTGCCTCATTTAAAAGTTTATTAGCAGCCTGCTCTCCTATCTTTGCCTTGATCACCTTTGTTGTGTTCTCAAAGTAATCTATCTGATCATCAAATGACATTCTTTGAATCTGTTAATTACCAACGGTCAAGTCCCAGAAAAGCAACAAAAACCAAAAATTTAGAGTCAAATAAACAAGTGAAATCTTACAAAATAGAGTCCGGTGTCATTCAGAATCCCCGCGCCACCAGATGCATAGTTAACCCCCTTCAAGATTGTATCATCAGTCGGATTTAACGAAAGATAAGGCGGTGGAGATGGTATTCCGAGCTTCTCGGCTGCAACGATAGCAAAAAACCGTTTATAAAATACGGAGTTTCAACTTGTAACGAGTAGCGGCGCCTTAAGTGGGAGTGAAATAAAGCTATGAGTATTAGGCTTCACTTCCTTAGGGCCCGCCCCAAAAGTTAAAAAAAGAAAAAAGGAAAAATGACTACACACGTAATTTAGGCTTTGGGATTGCTACCCGTGGGCATGTGGTTTGTAATTATGCATATATGATGATACATGAATCATAAGATCAAAAGCAATTTTTTTTGACAAAGGCCTCAATTTAATTATCCGCTTTAGACCCACAAAAAGTTTATGACGACGGTGACAACGAGTAACATGATAATTTACGTACATATGATATCACCGATGGTCCGGCCATTAGTGAACCGGCCAGTTGGTTTTTTGTTGATGTAATCGATACCATAGAACGGAAAATCTGATCTAGCAAGAGAATATGGCAAGTAGTTATTGTTGCCGACTTCGGTTAAAGAATCACCAAAGATGAAGGTGACGAGTGAAGGCGCGGTGGCTGAAGTTTGATCAGCCGAAATGCCCGTGATCGCGGCCATGAAAACTGCCAGAGCAAGTTTTATAGCCATGGTTAAGTGAGTCTTGTCTGTTGGTTTTTTTTTTGAAATTTTGGTGGCAAGATTTTATAGGAATTGTGAGGTTTTGGGTGGGACTTTGTTGAAGAGGAAGTTGGTGGTGTTGGCCAACTGATGTCAGTGAGTGTAGTGAGGAGAGTCAGTGTGGTGGTTAGGTTTTGTTTGGAGGATTTTTGAGAGGTTTTATTTAGGGTTTTCTTATATTTGTTTGGAAATTAAAATCTGGGTCCATACACAAAATACAACTTGTCATATAAGATATGATTTAATTTCTCACATTATCAATAAGAAAATACTACTAATTACAATTCATGCTATGGGTCATTAGTATTACCATAGTGGTTATCTCTATCAAATCTAGTTACATGTTACTTAGATTTGTATTTCTTTTATTTTTTTGGATATTAATAGTTTTTTTATTATTTAATTTGATTTTTCTTTAAAAACTTGGAGTAGTTAACTATTTAAAAATATATCTAACCATACAGTTACGTTTATTTTTTTAATAGTCAACATTTAGATAAAAGTTATATTGAAACATAGTTGTGTTCAAAATAATAAAAAAAATCTTTAAACTGTACCGAGTACCGCTACAATTTCACTACTAATGTTGTGCCATTATTGCACCGAACCAAGTCGGACTGACCGAAAACCATTGTTACAGATACCAATATTCTTCTTTATGGTTTTCAATATGGGTCGGTTGATCGGTGGATTTTAGCTATACTCTATTTTATATTAACTAGTCATGAGATTCACTACGCTTTGCGGCGGGCTTTCGGCCGGTATCGATTTTGTTAATTACAATAACAGCATGATACCGACACTCAGTACAACAATCAACATATATTTTATATCGGTTGAAAACTATAAAAACGAATGACAATGTGGTTCCAGTGTTCTTCGTTCGATATCAGTTCGGTTGGCCACGGTATCAGTACCCTGGTGGCACTTAATATAGCTTACTTTACAAAAAAAATACTCTATTGCAAATACAATTATGTATTCAACGAATTTTGTATCATCACGTCGAGAAAACCATAAAAACGCATATGATACCGTTAATTACCATATGCGTTTGTGACGATAAAGAAAAAAACACCAAAAAATCAAGTTATTCAAAATAGTAATTTGATTACAATTAATTACCCGCAAATTTATTAAAATATAAACTCCAGGAGCTATTGAAAATAGCATAACTATCTAGAAGTGAGTTTAATACGTTTATAGTACGCCAAATAATTAAAGCATTTTCAAGTATTGGGCCTGACCCAAAGTAGATGAAATGGTAAAAAAACGACGCCGTCAACCCGGAGTGTCATCCTTAAAAGTTAGGCTAGTCGACAACCAATTAAACTATGGTTGGTGTCCATATAGCCTTTTAAATCATCCTTAAAAGGCTAGTAGGCAACCAATTAATCTATGGTTAGTGCCTATATAACCTTTTAAGTGGTTATATAATTATAAGACTATGTGTAGTGGTAAATCAAAATAATGTTCTCATCATGGGGCATTATTTGACATGTGTCATCCCAGTCAGCATAGGGTATTATAACATAAAGTGGTGTAGTAGGGCATTATTTCAATAACCCCCATGCAATCATTTCACAATTACTTTTTTTAACTTTAAATACTTCATTAAATTAAAAAAAAAAAAAATACAATACTAGAAATAAAAAAAAATATCCGATTAAATTAAAAAAAAAACAAAAAAAAACACTAGTTTTCGTCTTCGCTTTCTTCACCCTCGCCAACTTCGTCTTCCTCGTCCTCCGTTTCTTCCTCTCCCTCAGGTGGTACATACCGAACCGACCATGCGTGGTGTACCAAATCAACCATTAACTGGGAATGGTACGGTTCGTAACGCAACTCTCGCGCATTATTCACTCTTTCTTCCATTGACGCCTGTGGATGCTCCTCTTCAACGGCTTCTGGCACATAAACATACTCGTCGTTTTTTTTTAAAAAGTAAAGTATAGGAATTGTACCGCGACAAAAATGCTCCAAGCTGTCTCGTGTTGTTTTCTCCGCCATTTTTAGATACTCGTCGTTGATGACGGTAGTGTTACCATAAGCAAGGATTTGTAATGCTGACGTACACTTTTGGATAACGATAAATCCAAGTACCCCTCTCGCATCCGCTTTTTGTTTAAAATAATCGTAGGTGGCTTCCAAGTCGTCGACATGCGTAGAAACAACCGCTTACTCATTCGGAAACGACGCCTAAAAAATTCGTTCGAAAATGTCGGCGCCTCATCAAAATAATCTTTCATCAAACGATCGTGTGCCGCGCGTCGGTCTCGTTCAATATAACCTCTTTTATTTTTTTCTGCTTGGGGGCGACGACAATGCTTGACATATCTCACCGCTAGTTGACAAACACTCGTAACCGCCTCTTGCTCAAGCTTCTCATCGGTGGAACCATCGCCATCCGCAAAATACTCGTTGTAGTAAAAATTTACCATGGATGAAGAACTAGGAGAATCCATCAAGTTTTTTATAAAATGGTTGGGTTTTTAGAGAGTTTTTGAGATTGTTTTTGTTGAAAATGAATGAGTTTATATATATATATATATATATATATATATATATATATATATATATATATATATATATATATACAGGTAAAAGGTTAAAAAAATAATAATAAAAGAAGTAGCCGTTATATATAGCCGTTGGAAGACATTGATTGGCCGGTCAAATCGAGCAAAGCGTTTTAATTAAAACGCCATTTTGATTTTTTTTTTCGAAAAAAACACCCGGAAACGCCGGGTGTAATGGCATGGGGGGCGTTATCTGCGTTTTTTTTTTTGAAAATTTTTTAAAAAACACGCCCCACTACGGGTGGTCTAATAAAATAAAAGATAAAATACAAACAGAGTTATCATACAAAACGTGTACGAATGACACGGAAAAGTAAAAAAAAAAATGCGGTTACATTTCGTAACTATTTTATTCGTAAAGTAATTATTTTATTTGAAAAGTAATTATCTTAATAAACTAGTAGAGTAATTAAAATATACTTGTAGAGTAATTTTGGATTTTATGTTGTTTGATGGCTTTGTGGAGTAATTTTGATTTTTTTTTATGAACTTATAGAGTAAATGTGTCAGTTATTTATTTTTTTTATTTTTTTGATGAACTAGTAGTGTAATTATGATGTACTTGTAGAGTAATAATGATGAACTAGTTGAGTAATTATGATATACTTGTAGAGTAATTTTGAATTGTATGTTGTTTGACGAACTTGTAGAGTAATTGTGTATGTTATGTTATTTTGATGAACTAATAGAGTAATTATGATGCACTTATATAGTAATTTTGAATTACTAGTTGTTTGATGCACTTGTAGAGTGAGTGGAATGTGTGAAGTGAGGGTGAAGGTTCGTATTTATAGGGCGAAACTAAGTTTGGTGCGAGTGAGATTTGGAGCGAGTGGGTGTTTGGGACGAGTGAGCCATTCGCACGAATGGGATGATCCATTCGTGCGAAGGGGCTATTTCAGTTGCTCGAAGAGTTAAAGTTTGCCCGTTTTGCATGTTCTAACTGGTTTTAAGCATTTTAAGCATGCATGTGCAGTGTATATGTATAAGTATGAATAAAATACATGTATAAAATGGTATTGCAAGTATTTCAGGTATGAGTTTGCGTATAAGTATGTATCGATGTTTGCACGTATCATAAGTATGTAACGAGTATGTATCAACTATGTATAACAAAATGTATAAAATGATCGAGTTTTATTATGGTCAATGCCTGGGATTACAATGTTTGGAAAGGAAAACGAATACAACGGAATTATAAGTTTCCAAAAATAGAAATACAAACATAGTTTCTAAATAAGGAAAGTACCAAAAAAAGCAAAGCGTTACAGTCTCCCCTACTTTAGGAAATTTCGTCCCCAAAATTTATTCAAGAGGAAGAATCAACGAAAAGATGCGGATACTTAGTCTTCATTCACTCTCGAGTTCCCAAGTAAACTCAGCACCACGTTTTCCTTCCCATTTAACTATGGGAATTCGACTGCGCCTTAATTGCTTGACTCCTCGGTCCACGATTTCGACTAGTTTCTCCACGAAGTGTAAGGTCTCGTTGATTTGAAGATCTTCAAGTGGAACTTGAAGTCCTTCTTCAGCTAAGCATTTCTTCATGTTTGAGACATGGAACGTTGGGTGCACGTTGTTGAGTACTTGAGGTAGGTCCAGTCGATACGCTATCTTGCCAATCCTTTCGAGAATCTTGAAAGGACCTACATAGCGATGAGCGAGTTTTCCTTTCTTACCAAAACGAATTACTCCTTTCCAAGGAGATACCTTGAGAAGTACAAAGTCACCAATGTTGAATTCCAAAGGCTTGCGTCTCTTGTCGGCGTAACTCTTTTGTCGGCTTCTAGCTTTGAGAAAGTTGTCACGAATCTGCAGGATCTTGTCCATTGTCTCTTGTATAAGATCGGGATCGGTGATTTGAGCTTCGCCGATCTAGTGCCAACAAATAGGTGAACGACACTTATGACCATACAATGATTCAAATGGTTCCATTTGAATACTCGCGTGGTAACTGTTATTGTACGAGAATTCTATCAAGGGCAAGTGCATATCCCAGTTGCCACCAAAATCGATTACGCATGAACAAAGCATATCCTCTAGAGTTTGGATAGTGCGCTCAGTTTGACCGTCAGACTGAGGATGGAAAGCGGTACTAAGGTTAAAACGAGTACCAAGAGCAGATTGAAACGTTTGCCAAAGACGAGAGGTAAAACGACCATCACGGTTCGAGATGATGTCAATGGGGATACCATGATGACAAATGACTTCATTCGTGTAGATACGTGCCAATTTCTCGACTTTGTAGTCTTCATGAATGTGGAGGAAGTGAGCGGACTTGGTCAACTTATCGATGATTACCCAAATACTATCATAACCAGAAGAAGTACAAGGAAGTTTAGTGATAAAGTTCATAGCATTACTCTCCCATTTCCAGACAGAAATTTCTGGTTACTCCCATAGACCAGAGGGACGTTGATGTTCAGCTTTCACCTTTGAGCATGTATAAAAAGTCCATAAAATACTCTAATGTCAATCATAAAATACATTTAAAACCCACAAATAACAAAGTGTGGACTACTAAAACGCCATATTTGTGGGTTTTGTGTTGGGTTTTGGATGATAAGGCTTTGATTATCGAATGACTAATATTATTGCGTTTTATGTTGATTATCATATTGTGTTTTATATTCATAGTTTTACGATGGTGTGTTAGAAGTTTCTATGGACTGTTAAGGTTTTAATATTGTGCTTTAGTGATCTTCACTCTGTTATTTGTGGGTTTTAAGTGTGTTTTATGGTTGAAAGTGTGGTGTTTTATGGCTTTGTACACTTTGTAGGAAAAATGGACTTTGTAGCCGAACCCCACCCTATATATATAAGCATATAAAAACTTCCGGGCCCTTTAAAAATTTGGGGCTCGAGCGACGACACGGATTGATCGGCCTAAGAGCCGGCCCTACTAGTCAGTAACATATTAAGCTATGGTTGGTGCCCATATAACCTTTTAAGTGGTTATATAATTATAATAAATACAAACAGAGTTATCGTACAAAACGTACAAATGACATGGAAAGGTAAAAAAACACGGTTACATTTCCGTAACTATTTTATTAGTAGAGTAATTATTTTATTGTAAAGTAATTATCTTAATGAATTAGTAGAGTAATTAAGATACATTTGTAGAGTAATTTTGGATTTTATGTTGTTTGATGCCTTTGTGGAGTAATTTTGAATTTTATGTTTTTTGATGAAATTGTAGAGTAAATGTGTCTGTTATTTATTTATTTATTTTTTGATGAAAACTAGTAGCATAATTATGATGTACTTATAGAGAACTAGTAGAGTAATTATAATGCACTTGTAGAGTAATTTTGAATTGTATGTTGTTTAATAAACTTGTAGAGTAATTGTGTATATAATGTTATTTTGATGAACTAGTAGAGTAATTATGATGCACTTATATAGTAATTTTGAATTACTAGTTGTTTGATTCACGTGTAAAGTAATTTTGAATAACTAGTTGTTTGATGCGCTTTTGAGTAATTTCGAATGCTATCTTGTAGTGTTGTATTAATGATGAAAGGGTTGAGTAATTATGATGCAATTGCGTAGTAATTTTGAACTGTATGTTATTTGATGAACTTGCAAAGTAATTATGTATGCTATGTTTTTTTGATGAACTGATAGAGTAATTATGATACACTCGTAGAGTAATTTTGATAATTTTTCTGCAAATAAATAACTACGAAAATGTCACCGTGTTTTTTTTACTTTTGCACCATATTCGTACGTTTTGTACGATAAGCGTATTTGTATGGGATCTTTACTCATTATATATATTAATTCATAACATACCAATGAATTGTGTATAATTTGTATTTTATTTTTTTCCTTATTTTTGGGTTTGTTTTTTATTTTTATCTTAACTTTTAACATTGACATTTATAGCCCATCAAATTTTTAAGAACTTTGTAAAATGTCATTTTTACTCCTTGGTTTATGTTTCGACGTAGATATTTTACTGAGTTCCGCTAGGTCAAATATAATATGTTTTCATCCTTATTTTGTACGTTTTCAGTTGATCACTTGGTGTTATGAATTCGTGTATTTGTTTTACGTTTTCTCCCAGTTTTGGTCGTCGTTAAGTTAGCTCGATCCCCCCCCCCCTACACAGACACACATTGGTAGCATGGTTTTACGCCCTCGGCACGCTACGCGTGGTCTTAAGACTAGTTATATAAAAATTGCATAGGTATTCGTATAATATATATTTTTAATGACAATGTTTACATACTCCTAAGTTACACCAAATAAGTCATTATCTACTTCTTGCTTGGGATTGAAACCAAGACCTCCCACTAAGAGGCAAGAGCCTCTACTTTAAAGTGTTTTTATATTTTATAGGCTGAAAAAGAAAACGAGCTAAAATGATTCAGTTAAGTTAAGCTGAATAGAATTTTCAGATAGTGGATTGTTCAATTGAGAAAAATTATCTTTAAGAAGAAAAAAAAATTCAACCAATAAGAATATTTCCTTTTGCTTTATTTAATATTTGTATTTAATGTAATTATAAGGGTATATTAGTAAACTTACATAGATATTAATTTATAATGTTTCTCTTTAATAGCTAACTATATCATATTTATAACTTATTTTCAAAAAATATTATTTATTTTTTCAAAAATACTTAATTTAGAGTGTAGGATAAAATTACGAGTTGTGTATGATAAATTTCAATATGTGTAAGATAAATTTCGAAATATGTAGGATAAATTTGATGTGTGTAGGCAAAAAAGTTTAGTGTGAAGGATGATAGTCTTTATGACCGATGAGTTAGTAATAATAATAATAATAATAATAATAATAATAATAATAATAATAATAATAATAATAATAATAATAAATGATATAAGAGAAAATTATTTAATGTTCTACAATTATGCTTTTTTTTTTATCAAACGAGCATCCCCCTCATCATATAATAGTTGTCATTTATATCTTTACTAAGTTATCACCTGTAAATACTGTAGGATCGAATACCGACCTGTTTGAGTCGTTCAGAGAAGTTCGTATCCGAATTAAGAGGCGGAAACTAATAATTCGGTGCACTTGAAGCTGAATTCACTTTAATCTTGCTGTTATATTACTATTGAACTCGATTACAATGTTTTACAGCACTTCGGCAGCACTTCGTGGCTTACCGGAACAATTCACCTCTAACTATCACTATCTTTGGAACCACTCTTATGACCTATTTATATATTTCTGGAACCGCTTATACGTCATGTCCGTATGAGTGGTTCAACACCTTGACGTAAAAGGGGTCCAAGATCATGACACAAAAGCGGTCCATGATCATGACAAAAGAGTGGTCCTAGAAGTGTACATAAAAGCGGTCCTAGACTAGATATGACACAAAAGCGGTCCTAGATCATGTAAACATAAACAATCCTATACAAATCACTATTTCTAGGATTCCGTGCCATTTCTGATCTGTTCTGCTTCAAGACTTGATGGAAGACGTAGTCAGCAGACGTAGGTGCACTAACAAATACTCATAGAATCGGATATTTAAGTTTTGTTAAACACAACAGTATATATATTTTAAAAATGAATAATGCGTGAAGAATAAGGTATATTAAATGGAAGCAAGGTGGTATGAACTTTCCGTATAATTTGAATAATTTAAGTTGTACTGCAGGCAGTAAAGGTAACAACAGTGCCTCTTCCATTGATTTTTCCACCTTTTGCTTACCCTTCCGTTGCCTAGCGCCCTTTGCAATCTCATCGATGAACATCGGCACTCCACGATGATCACTTTGTGAGTGGACAAACGAGCTATGTCTTGCAGGTCTTGTGTACCAATGCCTGGTGAATCACCATGCGAGTCTAAAGATGACCGAAGAGAGAAAACTGTGCCTAGCAGGCTCCGTAAAACAATCAACCTTCCTTTCTTGCTGAGCCTTTAACGTTGGACGACCCCGTGGATTTTTCTTCATGACTGGCTGTTTGACATTTGTCTGAATGGGGTTAACCATCTCCTTTATCTTCTAAATATGTTTTTCTTAATCGCCCTCGGCTGCCCGAAAAGATGCTGTTTAAGATTAGCCATTTCGTTGTCTATGTCGAAGACCTCCTCATCGCACTCTTCGTTTAAAGGTATCAAATCTAGCTTCTGCCAAAAGGGGTCTATCAGCTCCAACGGAATCTTTTGACCTGCATTAAAATAAAACACAAACAAGAGAAAACGTTAAAATCATTGCATGATGAAATACGCTTATTAAAAGATGTGGTTGGTCGAAGAATGTATTATGATTTTGTATATACGATAACAATTGGCACGTGCATATACTGTTAGCTGTTTTTAAGATCTTTATTTGTTCAACTTCGTTTCTTAACAGGTCTAGGCATTTATGTGAAACCTTCTTTCGAATGAGATAAAAAAAGGTTTGTTATGTGGATCCATTGTCCGGCTCCTGCTTGCTTCAATGCTGGCTTTTATTTCAGTAACCTGATTTTTCATTAGCTAATCGATAAGCGGTACAACCTTATCAAGTGTGAGGTTGGGTTCGCCGAGGTATTGCTTAAAGAGCGCATGTTGACCCTCTACCTGTTGGTTGTGCGTTGTGCGAAGTTCAGACAGTCCAGTAAGCCACAAACCAGTCTCCATATGGTTGTAACCAGTTTGAGAACAAGTAGTCCATGATCTCTGAAACAAAGTGAAGTGCAGTCAAGACAAGTCAGATAAGTACGGTTAATAAGAAAATTACTAGGAAACTTATGGTCGCGTCTTTTGCTTGGCAGTCCTGCTCGTATACGCTCGTACCAGTAGTTGTAGTCGTTTTGGGTCGTTGTGTTAATTAGCCTCTTCCACTTGTATAAAAACTTGTCACACGCTTCTTCCGTTCTAATGCTTGGCTTGCAATGTTTGTGATGTTTTGCTGTATGTGCCACCTACAAAGTGAGTGTCTAGTGTTGGGAAACATACGTGCACATACGTTCATGAGGGCAAGATCTCTTCCCGTTACTGTTACACGGGGCTCCATAACACCGTCTAGTGAGTCTTTCAACCTCTGTAGCACCCACGTGAAGTTTTCCTCTTTCTTGTTGGCTATGAACCCATGCGCAATGCAGAACGACATGGATGTGGACGTGACACCGACTATATGAACTAGCGGTATGTTGTACCGATTTGTCTTGTAGGTGGAGCCTATAAGCAACACATGCGAGAAGGCACGCCACAACCTGTTCGACACCGGGTGGATAAAGAAAACATCTTGTGCCCTTTCGTCGTTTCCATATGTTATGTGGAAGAAAGCAAACCCAACTTTCGTCAAATGATGGAAAAGTATCTACATTGGTGTCTCGCCGGCTTGCTGAATTCGACCCAATTTGGCATGGGTGTTGTATATGGTGTTTCTTGTTGAGACATTCTCGGGGTTCTGTTCTTTAACGATATTGAGAATGTCTCGTGGTTTCATATTGTGGTACGTCAGTTGCTCCAACGTCCTCTCTTCTTCTGGAGTCACCCTCATTAGAGACGGATGACCCTCTGGATACAGAAAGGGTTCGTGGTTATGCTGAGCATGTCCAACCCTTAGATCCCAATACCGTGACCTCTTTCTGTGTGTTTCGATCAGATGGAACTTGCAACCGGTTTTCCTGCTCCCGGTCTGTCTCACCTTAGCTGTTGGCTTGTGTTGGCCGGCACAATCACATGTTAGCCAAATTTTTAACGGCTGCCCGCTTGGGGGTTTGTCGTAGATCGTGTGTTTGGTGACTATGGCGTATCCATTTTGGTGTCCGACTGCTCTACACGACTCCACCAATACATCCATGCTATCGAATTTCTAATGAAACAATTATATGTGAGATTTTATGCATATATACGGCCCGTATAAGGTTATACGGGTCTTATACAACGTTTATTATTTTTTTATTCGCTCGTATAGTCAATATACGAACACTGTTTATTGCTTGTATACGGGCCGTATAATCGTATAATGGTATACGACCCGTATACAAGTAACACACACATACATATGTGTATATATATATATATATATATTATTCGTATAGGTGAAATTGAAGAAATCGTACTCGGTATGTGTTCGGAGATTAAGTTTACTTTGCTTTGCTTTTGCTTCGTGTTTATTTACTGGTCGTTTGTTTGACTTCAAACGTATAAATAGTAATGTCAAATGTATACCTGATCGGTTGTAAACTCACTAGGTTTCTGGTCAACGTTTGGACCCTCAGGCGGTCCAGCACTACCGGGAGGAGATTCAAAACTACCGGGCAACGGTCCACCAGTAGCTGGAGGGGGTTGAAAACCAACGGGCGGCAATGGATAATAACCAGCATAATTAGGTTGAAAGGCATCCAAACCCCAAGGATCATGACTTGCATCAGACGCAAGGTTGAGATCGAATGGAACATTTAGATCAAACACACCCGGATTGTTATTCTGATTGTTTTGATCATTCTCCTTATTCGACTCGTTAGCCGAGTCACTACTGCAAATGGTCCACCATGACATTGATAACATAATATAATTTGAATACAAATAAATATAGAAAAAACGAATAGAAGTTGAATGAAAATGAATAAGATTAGTGTCGTTTACATAGACGTTTCTACGGAATATTACATCGTATCAAATGATTAACACACGGATCAAGGAATCCAATGTCGGGTCATCATCAATTAAGATTGAGTTCTTTATTGTTATTAATGGTTCGTTTACCCCTAACCAGTAAAACTATTGTTTTCTTATAACATAGAACTGGTAATTAATTAGGTTAATTCTTAATTGCATCAATCATTTGGTTTCACATCATTGCAATCAAATAATTTTTCTTTTAATTGTATATCAAATCAAGCAGTCCAACGAATCATGTTTATGTGGTTTCCGATTGATAACAAACAATGTTACATGATCCGCTTCACAATACCTAGAACTCATTAGGGTAGAGGGTATAACCCTCGGGGACTTGTGCGGTGAGTAGAGTCACCGAATCGGTGACTATACCTTGTGATTGTGGGTGAGTGTTTGAGTTGGAGAGAGGGTAGGAATTCGGTGAGTGTTTACCGAAAATGGTGAGAGAGAGTGATTGAGAAAATGGTGGGTCCCAACCCCTTTTAACCAATCGCAATTTTTTTATTTTTTAACCTACTCAAACACCCTAGGGTGATTGACTATACCCCCTGATTGAGTGCAAAATGGGGAGTGGAATGGGGAGTTGACATGGCATAATATTATTAGGTAGGATTTCACTCAAACACGCTAGGGTGATTGACTATACCCTCTGACGTGATGTCGTGGTCACAATCAAATTTAATCCAATTACTACTAAATAGTTAGTGGCAAGTGGGTATCGAACACAGGGAGTTTGTGGAATATGTGTTATTTAAATGTTTATCTATATTATTAAAGTTAACTAAATTTCAAGAAAAGTACATTCAGAATTTGGATTGATTGGTTTTAATTAACTAGATTAAACTAAACTAGATTGCAATTCAAATGTTGGTTTTGAAAACAGAGTAAGAACAAGCGACCATCCTAGATTTCAGGTTTTAATCCACACTAATGTTTATGCCCAACTAGAAAGAACCACATAGACATGGCTCGTGTTTGATTATCTATTTGTGATGAAAGGGAACTAAGTACTCGGATTATAAAATGCGAGGTTGTTACCCGAGGATCAATTGATAATTATCCAACCCTAATCCCTCCCATGATATCTCGATTGCCAATGGCACCAAGAACGTATGGTTTAGACTAACATCAAACAAGAATCAACACTTTACAAATAAACATTCAAACACCATAATAACTTAAAAAAAACATTCAAAGTCATTATTTTAGAAATTCAAGCACAAACAAAGTGTTTCAAAAGTAAACCTTACATCTAGGATGATCACCACGAATTTAGCCACTCATGACTTGGTACATCATCATCACACTAGGATTAATGTTCATATGAATCGAAAATACAAACCAATTGTTTAGAATTGTTTAGAACTAAGAAGAAACAACCAAAATCGCCCCAAGAACTGCTCCAAAACGTCCCACAATGATTGCCAATGGAAAGACACCATAAAACACCTTAAAAGTGGGGAGTCACACTTTTTTCGCAGGCTCCACAGTAAGCTACGGTGGCCACCGTAGCTTACGGTGGCTTAAAATGGTTTACGGTGGATTTAAACTGTCTTACGGCATCCATTTTTGTCAGAGTCTACCGTAAATTACGCTAGCTACCGTAATTTACGGTAGGCTTCAGCAATCAATTTTGTTTTCTTCATAACTTTCTCGTCAACTCCGTTTTCTTCATCGTTTTCGCCTGCGTTCTCGTAATTTCATCCTCTATAATGTTATCTTCTTAATTCTTCAATTCCAAAATTTTATTTTTTTCATTTATTCTCCGTCTTTCAATCTACAATCCAGTCGTGTCTATTTGAAGCTTTATTTCCATACTTTTAAGCTCCAAATGTACCTGAAACACAAGCAACCGTAGTTATCTAATTCAAGACAATTACATGATCAAATGAGGGATTAACTCATCTTTAACACACTTAAGGGTTGTCCCATGAACCACCCGTCACCCTCCACCCTTAGTGATCATCTTTTTAGTATTGTTTTCAAACCATTCAACATTATCATTAGTACGAATAAAAAATCAAAAGACCAATTTTTTATTAAATTTCAGAATAACTAATCGAGAGTAATATTGTCATATTGACCACTTCACAAATAGTGTTTAAGCACTTGTGGCTTTAATGTGCACATGCACATATATACTTTAATCAATTTATAGTGAAGTTATAATTTTGTTAATGCATAGGTTTAACAATCATTCAAATGAGAATGCTAGCTAAGATCATTAAAAACGAAAAAATAGGACATTGGCACATGAAATTTTGGAGAGTTATGATTGCGAATTTGTGATGGTGATGTAGCCTTGTGATCTCAACTTTGTAAGTCATGTGATCCGTGGACTCATAATCTTAATAAACAAATGCTTGTTGGATGGCGTCCCGCTAAGGTACAAATTCCCTAACTTATATGTTTTGACTCATAATAAACAAGTGCTCGTATCGGATTGTTTTACTCGAAACGACAAGTTAGAGTGCAAATGGATGTGGAAAACGGAACCTGGTAGCCAGGCGGCTACTGACCGGTTGGCTTTGCTAAAAAAACCTGCTGGAAGGAGTTGAAATTAACTCGAACAAGGATAGATCAGGGGCAGACCTACTAGTAATGGTGGGGTGCGGGCGCACCCCTTGAAAAAAAAATTAGTGTAGTTTTTATGCAAAAATTCCAATCGCATCCCTTGAAAGTTTGGTTAAGCTCCCTAGTTGCACCCCTAAGCAGTCGGTAACTTTGCAAGAAGTAAAAAGATTGTGTAATTTTCCGGCCATTCAGTTGAAACCTCTGCAACTGAATAGGGGGGAAATGTAGGGAAGAAGATGGTGTTTGGGTAAAATTTGTTATTATATTTATTTCTACAAGTAAATAATGGATTGTCTACGCCTACCCTTGTATATTGGCTCCTAAGTCACTTTTTTTTTTTGTTAATTTAAAACCCCAGGTCTCACAAAACTATTCAATTTACTTCTTTTTTTATTTTATTACTTATTTATATATTTTATCTATTATATTTTGATTTAAGATTTTGTACTCCATATATTTTTATCACTGTTTTCTTTTCATTCCATAAAAATATATACATCCAGATAAAATATTTAGGAAAGAAGAGTTGATTACTAAAGTAAGTAACCACATGTAAAAAATTTTGAACGCTTGAAATTCAAACTAAAATGCAAAAAGTATTAGACCTGACCTGAAATGGACTTAAAAAAATTATTATATAGCGATAGATGAATGACCCTTAAAAATTTCCGCACCTCATGAAAAAATTTTCTGAGTTCACCACTGGGATAAATGGGTGTGGAGCAATGCTTCGGGTGAAGATTAATCCGTGGTGTTGGTGCGTAATGTGATAGCGGCCGCAGAAAACCATGAACATGTTGGTATTTGGCCTTTATGGAGAACAGTTGGGCTCCCCAAAAATTAACTTATTCATATGGTAAGCTTCTTTAAAACGGATTTCGATTAAAAAGGAGTTAGCCGCGCGGACTCTATGAAGAATCCACTGATCACTATTTGGCTTCTTGTCTATTCGCACGTTCTATTTGGTGGCACATTTTAGTTTGGCATAAACTCCCTATACTCTAGGGAGATTTCTCGTGCAGCACGGTATGGGATCTTCTTCATAATTTGAACAGCTCAAAAGATTGGAAGAGGGTTGTCAGTGTGGTCTTCATGGCAACATCATGGCAGATTTGAAAAGCTAAAAACGCCAAAAAATTCGAAGGATTGAACATCCCGATTCCAAAAGTGGTGGGAGGAGATCAAGATAAATTCGTTTCTTAGGGTCAAATGTAGATCTAAATTTTGATGTGGTTAGCTGGGGTAGGTGGTTGGATTTTATATTTCATGATGTAATAATGTAAGGCGTGACTGTTGTATGTTTTAGGTATTCAGTTTCTCGCTGGCTTGAATTTCTATATCTATATCTATATGTTAGGATCTGAGTTTGGTTTTGATTATGTTTTACGTTTGAATTAAGATGAAGATGAATGAGTTGTGCAGCGGAATTATAATGGAAACAAACTTTGTACACAATCAAACAGGAGAATTGCTTTAATCAAACATTTTCAACAAAGAACCGAAAGATCGAATTTATTTCAATAACGATTACAATGCATGAATGAATACAAACTCCCCCTCGGCCTGAGCTCACAGTATTTGTTCGTGCAGGAAGAAGATGGTGAAAGAGCTAATAGAACAGTACAGAGCACTGTTCTATTTATAGGCACGAGCAAACCACTGAAGCATCTAAGCTGACGTCTCCATGAAAGTGACATCTAACCTCCTAACAAACTCTAACCTCTGATCTATACAACCTCTGCTATGCTAACTACTGTTATTACATTTCATTACATAAAGACATCTAAACTACTGCTGCATCCTTCCACTGCTGTGAACCCAACAGTACTTATCATGATCAGCAGTGCTTGACTCAAGGCAGTAGATTGGGCAGCAGGGCTTTAGTTCTTCATCAGTCTTTGACTTGATCAGCAGTTGTAGGTCAGCAATTTATATGATCAGTGGATAGGAGGTCAGCAGATGTTGAAACCACTTTCAAGGGGAGAGACTTGTATGCATAACATCTGCTTATTCTAGATCCACTGCTCTGATCCAGTTTTGGCTTTAATTATCTGTTCCTTTGGTAGGGTTCAATCCCAACAATCTTCCCCTGGAACAGATAATGCCAAAACTCTTCATTATTGATAGATCTTTATTGCCTCATCAACAGTTCCCTTATTTTCCCTTTGAGTTGAAGTTCAAAGGCTAAGGCATCTGTATCATCATCATCCCTGCTAAGTGGAAGATCAAGGAGATCCTGCAAATCTTCAAGACTCGGGCTAAGAGCTTGTTCCTTTGATATATTCTTCACTTCTCCACTAGACTTGAGCAATGTCAGTACGTGGGTCTGTTTGTCAGTTTTCCACTTTAGTACCTTTGAGTCTGATGGGTTTCTTGGGAGATTTTTATTGGATGAGGTGTTTGGTGATGCAGGCCTGTTCATGACTGCCTGAGCAGTACTTGCAGATTGTTCCATTCCAAGATCTTCTTTAATCATTATCTTAATGCCCTCTTTTACAAGGTCATCACCAGCCATTAGATCTTGGATGGTTTCAGCACCCAACTGTTTTTGTGGCCTTCTTTTAAAGATGGTTGCACCAGCTGTAGCAGTGGATCTTCTGATTTGCAACTTTGATGGTCTTTTTGAAACCTCTGCTTCAGGATAGTCAGGCTTTTATGGAGCAGTAGGATCTGTCTTTCTTAATTTCTCCGAACTTTTGTAGGTAGCCCTGACTTTATCTTCTTTCCATCTCATCACTTGATTCAAAGACCCATAATCAGCAGCAGCTAATTCATCTTTCATTCTCCTCAGCTCTACCTTTTTATTAGGTACATTCTTTTTGAACTTTGCCCAATCTGGAGGAGTGTGCTTGACCTTATTCTTGATCATTTCTTGAATCCTGGCTGCTTTACTTTCAAGCTCAGGAATGGTCCACTCTTTGTACATGTGTTTTTCTCCTTTGTACTTCTTGGTTGCCATGATGCTTTGAATGTAGTCTTTTCTTAGAGTTTCATCTGCTCTCTCTGAGATTTTTTGACACACATTTTTTGCAAATTTCTCTAAGGATCTGACTTGTGTGAGCAAGAATTGGTAATTCTGCTGAATTTCTCTATCAGATTTTCCTTGAACATTTCTTTTTGAGATATCCTCTGCTTGTTTAGCTTTGACTTTCAAATATTCTTCAATATTGTTTGGCCTCGGATATCCTTCAACTGATGGCAAACTCCTTTTAGCAGGGTCGTCCTCATAATAAAAAGACTTGATTTCTTCTCTGACTGTTATAAGTTTAAGAGGAAACTGAACACCTGCAGGAGGTAAGGGCTTTTGAAATTGAGTTGATGAGAGAGGAACAAGCTTAGGTATTGTAACAAGTGATAGAGATTTTGAAGATGTTGGTGGTGGTGATGGAGAATCATCATCTGGTTTGAGAATCCTTCTCCTTTTTATTGTAGGAGAGGCAGATGATGTTTTGGGTGGAACAGTGGTGGTGGTCTGAGTGGCAGTGATTTGTGATTGACTAACAGCTGTTGAAACAACTGGTGTTTCAACCACTGTTGTCATTACAACAGATGTTGTAACATCTGTTGTCTTCTGCTTTTTGGCAGGAGGTGATGGTGGAGATGTTGTTTTTGGTGGTGATGGTGGTGGTGGTAAGGCAGTGGTTGTGGTGTGTGTTGAAGTGGTGTGTGTTGAAGTGATAGCAGATGTTGAAACAACTGAAGTACCAGCAGATGTTGATACAGCAGGGGTTACAACAACTGTTTGGGTGGAGGTTTGATGTTGGTGGCTTTTGGATGGTGGTTTTGAAGTATGCTCTGTGAGTCTGGATGGTGTGGACTTGGGTTCCCTCACTTTTCTAGTGAGATTTCTTTTTGGCACAGGATTTTGAACATCCTTTAGCCCAGAACAGCCCAGAACAACCCTGCGCATTCAGCTCCATGTAAGCTCTTTTCTCCTCATTCCACCTTGACATATCCTTTGCCGCTCTGTCCCTTTTTGCACTTGCTACTCCTTCATCAAGTGCATTTTGGGTAACATCAACCTTCTTGCTACCATCTGGCAAGGGAATTTTTCTAAGCATAGCATCCTTTTCTGGCTCAACATACAGACCATCATCAATCCCCTTCTTCCTCCACTCCTGAATTTTCTCCCCCTTTTTGGCATTATCTGGGAGGAGTTGATCAATAAAGAGAACAGTTGGAGGAGCAGTGCCAGTGGTCTGCAATAGATGGGCCTTTATAGCCTTGATGTCAGCTTATGTGTTCTTGAACCTAGACTCCATCGTGGTTCTCAGCTCTTGGACATGTTTTGCATGTTGCTGATCAGCCATTTGTTGTTGTTGTTGGAGAAAAGGTAGGAAGAAGTTCCAGATCTCATTTGCAGTAGATGCTTGTGGTGGAGCAGATGCTTGAGGTGGAACAGCAGTGGATTGCATCTTTTGTACTGTTAACAACTGTTGCAGCATGTCTTTGATTTCTGCAACTGAAGTATCCAGTTTTTCAACACGTTCCGTCAATTCCAGGTACTTTAAACCATCACCCAATTTAATGGGATCATCTGATTTCCCACTAGCAGTGGTTTTATCAGTGGTTGAGGTAGGGAGTGTAGTCCAAACATTATCCACTGATGCCCCTTTTTCTTGGTACTAGGGTCTTCTTCCTTCAACACTTGACAACCTTTTGATGTTGCCAGTGGTCAAAACAAATCCACTGGTGGAAGTCAGAGGTGCTATGGAAGGAATTGCCTCTAAGTAAGTCTTATTGATGTAACCACTGTCCAAATGCAAACCAGTGGGTTCAGCACTTGTTGTGGCTGCTTCACTTGGATTACCACCAAGAGTTACTTGTAACTCAAGGGGTGTAACCTCTTCAGGCATTGTTGGTGGGTTAACTATGATTGATACAGCAGACCCAGTCATTGGTTGAAGTATATTCTCATTGACAGGTGATTGAGAAGGGCTGGTTTGTGCCTGGTTCAAATCAATAGCATCCAACAAAAGTTTAGTTGGTGTGGGAATTGTGGATGTGAGTGTGGTGTAGAAAGAGAATTTGCTCCGGGCATTGGGCTGTGGATGATGGAAGCAAGTGATTCCAGAGCATCATAGAGTGGTGTCCCTTGTTGTACAACCTGTTCTTTTTTAGAAGAAACAGGAGGAGTTTCAATTATGGGTTGAGATATTTGTACCAACTGCTGTGAGGAAGTAGCAGCAGGGGTTTGTTGTGACTTTTGTGTAGTCACAGACAGTTGCTCTGGTATCTCATCCTCCAGAGTTGCCTTTTTGACAGGTTTGGGGGGTTTTTGGATTTTCTTTTGTTTTGGCTTTTTGTGGATTGTAGGTGAGGGTTTCAAAGCAGTTGTTCTGCCACTTTGATCACCTTGAGTAGTGGGCTCAGCAGCAGATACCTGAGGAGCAGTGGTAGCTGCTAAATTCTGCTCAGGCACCTCTGCTTGTGTTTTGCAAGGTGTTGACATTCTGGTAAAAGTTTCAGCAGTTAAGCTGTGCATTTGAAAATAGTTACCTTGGTTTATTACAGAAATATCAACCTTACTGAATTTCTTTTCAAAATAATAGCTTAGAAATCTTGGAAACAGTAAGAATGATTTTGTTTCAACATTTTTAACCATATCATTAAAGATTACCTGGGAATAATTAAAATTTTCTTCTTGAAGAATAGCATACCCCAGGTTTTGAATCTTTAATGGTATTTCATTAAAAGCAGTGGTTTTGTTTGAAACACACATTAGGAGGGTATGGAATAAAAACCTTGTTGCAGGAGGGAAGAAACCTTTTTGTAAGGTATCCCTCTTCATCATAGTGTCTGCATACCCACTTTCAATAAAGTCAATTTTTAACTCATTTTTAGAAAAGCAAGTTTTACCTTGTTGATCATCGAGCTGAAAGACATCTGATATGGATTGTGGTGTGATTTGGACTGTTTTTCCCTGTAGAGTAGAGTTAATGGCTATGATATCTTCGCCTTGTTTGTCAAGGGTACAATTTTTTCCAAAACTCTCTCTGGGTTTGCAGGTAGATGGGAGCATCTGTTGTAAGCAAAGTTTTGTACTTTGACGCAGTGATCATATCGAGGATGGAATCGAAAGCATCTGTGGTGCCGGGTTTTATGAGAAGACCCAGAAGATTGTGAGAAGGTTTGTGTGGAATTTCTGTGGGTTTAGCCTTTTAAGAGGCTTCTTTGGAAGATCATTTTGTGGTGGATTTTGCGGAAGACTTCGATTTAGTCATTTTGAAGAAGACGATCGAAGAATTTTGTGAAAGGATTTTGATGAAATGTGATGAAAACTGCTTTGAGAAGAGAATTTTTAAAAATTCAATTCGCCAATAAAACCCTGTTTGGGGTTTTGAAAGGGGGTTTTATGGAGAAAAAGTGAATGCTGACATGGCAGCGGTTATAAAAGGTCTGACCACTATGTACTGTCCACGTGCCATCCCCTGATGAAATGAAGGATAATACTTTTGTGAAAACTACTGATGAAGGCGGTGGTTGCAACGGTAATGAGAACAGTGGAAGATTTTTACTATCAGTGGATACAACACTGATTTTGAACAACAGTGCTTATCAAAGGAATGACTTTCAGCAGTGGGCAGACTTTTGAAGTAGAACAGACTTTTGAACTCATCAGTGGTTATGGCAGACTTTTAAGGATTTAATGAAAAATTCATTTTTAGCTATATTGAAGGATGGATTTTTGATTTTCTGAAAACATTTTAATACTTTTATTCATAGAAAAATAGGATTTTGCCTGTTATTCCATGTTTAGCATGCCAATCCTAGAGATCAAGCTTTCAAAGGTGGATGTGTCTAATGCTTTGGTTAGCACATCTGCCAGCTGATCCTTAGTTGGAATATGATGCAGAGAAATCAAACCTTTTTCTTAGCAATCCCTCACAAAGTGATGTCTGATGTCAATGTGTTTGGTGGTTGAATGAGAAACTGGATTTTTGATGATATTTTCTGCTGCCTGGTTGTCCAACATGAGTGGTGTCTTCAAGGCAGTGATACCAAAATCCAGCAACTGATTTTGAAGCCAGAGTAGTTGGGTTGTACAGCTTGCAACAGCTATATATTCTGCCTCAGCAGTGGATGTGGAAACAGCTGCTTGCTTTTTGCTTTGCCAAGACACTAAGCAATTGCCTAGGAATTGGCACCCTCCTGAAGTGGACTTCCTTGTTTTATCACATCCAGCAAAGTCACTATCTGAGAAACCTGAAAGCTCAATTTTACCATCAGCTGGATACCAGATACCAAGTGTGGGAGCACCTTTGAGGTATCTGAATATCCTTTTTACAGCAATAAGGTTTGACTTTCTGGGGGCTGATTGGGATCTTGCACCGATACATGTTGCAAACATGATATCTGGTCTAGATGCAGTTAGGTACAGTAAAGACCCAATCATGCTTCTATATAAGGTCTGATCAACCAAATCATCCTTTTCATCAGACATGACTAATTTATTGGTTGCAATGGGTGTACTGCATGGCTTACAATCATCCATGTCAAATTTCTTTAAAAGTTCTTTGGCATATTTGCCTTGATGGATGAAAGTGCCATTTTGCAGCTGCCTTACTTGGAGACCAAGAAAGCACTGGAGTTCACCCATGCACTCATTTCCTACTCAGCTGTCATGAGTTGCCTGAACTCTTCACACATTTTATTACATGTGCTTCCAAAAATGATGTTATCCACATAAATTTGGACAATTATCAAATCTTTCCTCTCCATTTTAAAAACAATGTTTTATCTATTCTTCCTCTTGTGAACCCAATGGAAAGTAGAAAGGTGGACAGAGTTTCATACCAGGCTCTTGGTGCTTGTTTCAGGCCACACAAAGCTTTATTTAGCTTGTAGACATGATCTAGATTAAATGGATCCTCAAAACCTGGAGGTTGACAAACATATACCTCTTCTTGAATCTTACCATAGAGGAATGCACATTTAATATCCATTTGGTACACCTTGATGTTGTGGTTGACAGCAAAGGCCAGAAATAGTCTGATTGCTTCAAGTCTTGCAACAGGGGCAAAAGTTTCATCATAGTCAATGCCCTCTTCTTGTTTGAAACCTTGAACCACAAGCCTGGCTTTATTCTTGATAACAATACCCCTTTCATCAGTTTTATTTTTAAAGACCCATTTTGTGCCAATAGGACTTACACCCTCTGGCAACGGAACAAGCTCCCATACTTGTTGTCTTCTAAACTGTTGGAGCTCCTCTTACAGTGCCTCTTGGTACTTGACTGGCTGATGGAGTGATAGAAAACCAGCAAAAAGACAAATGTTTTGGGTTTGCCTTCTTGTAAGCACCCCTTCATTGATGTTGCCAATGATTTGGTCAGGTGGATGAGATCTCAAGAAGATTAAATCTCCTTGGTATGGTATGATGGCATTTGTTGGTGAAGGCTGCAGATGTGTATCATCTGAGCTAACCACTGCTGGTGACTTTGATGATCCAGCAGTGGCTTCAAAAGGTGGTGGAATAGGAGGTAATGGTGTGGACACATGCTGACCTTTATCCACTGTTTGGGGACTTTTGTCAGCAGTGATTGATGTTGTGGAAGCAGTGGTTAAGGGGCTACTTTGGTCAACAACTGTTTAGGTAGCAGTGGTTGAGCTTTGACAACTGTTTTGAACATCTGCCGCTCTTCCCATTTTGACAGACTTTTGAGGGATGATGATTTCATACCCATAGTCTGGTGTTGAATCCTCTGATGGACCTGCACTGTTAGTCTTGACAACAGTATTTTCAAAAGTGAATTCATCAAGATCAAACAAATCAGCAGGATTTGCTGGGATTTTCATTAATGAAAGTTCATTGAACTTTACATTCAAAGTCTCCTCCACTGCTTTGGTCCATGTATTAAACACTTTGTAGGCCTTGGCAGTGGTTGAGTATCCCAGGTGATAACCACAATGTACTTTGGCTGCAAATTTTGAGATGTAATCTTTTAAATTCAAAATAAAACATGGGCAGCCAAATACTTTAAAGTATGAGATCAGTGGTTTGATTTTATACAGAATTTCATAAGCAGTCTTTTTGTGCCTGGGGTTGATTAAAACTCTGTTTTGGACATAGCAAGCAGTGTTTACCGCCACTGCCCAGAAGGTCAAAGGCAAACCTGAATCAGCAAGCATGGTCCTAGCAGCTTCAATCAGAGTCCTATTCTTTCTTTCAACGACCCCATTTTGCTCTGGTGTTCTAGGGATGCTGTACTGCCTTACAATCCCTTTCTTCACACGGAAGGCATCCAACTCCTTATTTTTGAATTCTGTGCCGTTGTCACTCCTGAAGACTTTTACTGGAAGGTTAAATTGCTTTTCAACCTATATCACAAAGTCTTGAAAAATGCCTAAAGTCTCATCTTTTGAGTGTAAAAAGAAAGTCCATGTAAACCTAGAAAAGTCATCAATAATAACCAAACAATATCTCTTCTTTTTGAGACTCATGACTTGAACTGGGCCAAACAAATCCATGTGCAGCATTTGCAAACACTGGGTTGTTTTGGACTCTTCAATGGACTTAAAGGAGCTTTTATGTTGTTTTCCTTTTAAACAGGAAACACAATGCTCAGGACATGAAAACAATTTTTGTGGTAAGCCTCTTACTAGGCAATTTTTTGAAATTTCAGTGATTGTCTTGAGATTTGTGTGCCCCAGTCTTCTATGCCAAAGTTCTGTCTCTTTGTTAGAGGCAGCTTAGAACAGACAAGCATCAGTTCTGGGACACTCTTTTGATATATCAACAACATAAACATTACCACTTCTTTGAGCAACAAGTTTTGTTTTTCCAGTTTTTATTATTGCTTCAATCTTTTCAACCATTTCTGGTCCAACAATCCTACAACACTCCTTTGTGAAGAATGACCCATACCCCTTATCACTCATTTGTGAGACACTCAGGAGGTTAAATTTTAGATTGTCTATCAGATTGACATTTTCAAATTTTACATTTCCAGACTGAACTGTACCAGACCCCAGAACTTTCCCTTTACTATTATTCCCAAAGGATATATCACCCCCTCCATGGATTTTGAAATCTTTGAGTAGGGCTTTACATCCTGTCATGTGCCTAGAGCCTCCACTATCTACATACCAAAGACTATCTAAGCATGCAGAAGCTCCCTGCACATGAAGTAAAAGGATTAGTTCCTTAAGGTCTCCAAAGCCAATAAGGCTTTGGATGGGGTCTCAACAGTGTCTGGGATGGTGGCAGATGCATGGACAGTGGTTAGCTCAGGGGTTTGAACATTTTTGGGAATGTTTTTCTCTAACCACCGTTGGGGAGTCTTGGCCAATCACCTGTTGATAACCAAAAGGATGCCTGTTCACTCTTGGTTTAGAGGGCTTTTTGTAAGCCTCATAAACATGTGGGATCCTTTGCCTCTCCTGAATTGATTGACAGGAGGTGCATCAGTCACTTGAACATCTCTGTGAACAGATGTTTGATTCAGCTGTTTTGTGACAGCTGTTTGGACAGGGACAAACAGTGGTTGTTTCTTGGTGAATTTCACAGATGATGCTGATGAACATAAGGATGTTTTTGCAGTGTATTCATTCTTTTTCTCATCAAAGTTTTTGAGATACACACATTCCTTAGTTTTGTGGTTATTCTTACCACAGATGGTGCAGCTTTCTGCAGGTACAATGACACATGTCTTGTTTAGATTATATGCTTTTAGATGAAAATAGTCTTTTGTTAGATGATTTCTCTTTTCACAAAAATCACAAAACAGGTTTTTAATCTTTTCTCTTTTCTTCCTTTTCTCAGATTCCTTAGCAAAAGAGTTTTGAACCACTGTTGGGATATCTTTGATAGGAATGACCTTTGCTTTTGGAGCTTTTACACCATCAGTGGTTGTGAAATCCATTGGTTTGAAGTTTTCCAGGATGTCACACTCATTAGACCATGTGGGTTTAAATTGATATTTCTCAATCTCCTAAAAAATTGAGGATCCTACAAATCTTTCCAGAGTAATTTTGTTACCAAGTTTGTCAGTTATTTTAACCTCTTGGCCATTCTTGTTGGTTGGTATTATTTCAGTTGAACCAGCTTAGCTTGTTTCTCAGCAGTGTTTACAAGATCATCATATTTTCTATGTCCTATACCAAACTTGACATTGCTTTCAAGCTGTTTTGCAAGCATAACCTCATACCCTTTACAAGATTCCACCCATCTTTCACAGGTGATTTGGGTGGACTCCAACTCCTTTTTGCAAACTTAGTATTTTTCTACCATAGTTTGGAGTTGAGTCTTGGTTATGCTTTGCTCTTCTTTGAGATTGCTGATTTCCTTGTCTTTTTCAGCCAACTTGTTTTTAAGTTCTTTTAATGACTTTTCAAATTTGACTTCATCAGATAAGACCTTATCCCTAAGATTTTCATTTACCTCTTTAATGTTAGCAAATGCAATAATGCATTTATCTGAACACAGTTTTTCAAGAACTCGAGGTGTTACCTTAGCAGCAGCAATCATGGCACAATCACATTGATGATCACCTTCTTCATCAGCTCTCCCTTCTTCCTCACCAGCTTTCTTCACTTCTTCTTTCTCTTTGTCTTCTTTGGACCAAGGGTCAGACAGTGGTTCAATCAGGGTTTCTGAATTTTCTCCCAACAGTAGTTCACCAGCAACTGCAGTAACCACTGCTTCAGCAACTTCATCCACTGTTTCAGCACTTAGTTGTTCACCTTCAGTTTCTACCCATTCTGGTATTGACTCTAATACCATCAAACAAAATTCATCATCAAAAGTATCATTAGAAGCATAGAGAGCAAAATTTTCATCACCAAGTTCATTAGGCATGCTGCTCCAATCAACAAAGCCTTGTGTGAAAAAGCTTTGCTGATCTGGTTGTACCATTGTTGGAGCAGCTTGTTGAGGTGCAACAGGTTGCACTTGTGCCCGAGGAACAGGGGCTTGAACATACTGAATTTGTGAAACAGTGGTTTGAACATAATGTACAGGCACAAGGGTTGCAGCATAGTGAGCAGTGTTAACATGTGCTGCAGGGGTATATTGGGTATAGTGCACAGTGCTTTGTTGTTGTGGTCTAGGGTTTGAGCTAGGATGAGTAATTATTGGACCAGTTGTTTGACTCCTGCATTCCCTAGCAAAATGACCTAGCCTATTGCACTTGTAGCACTTAATTTTTGACTTATCCAACCCCACCTTCAAATTCCCATGAAGCCCTGGGAATTTTCTCCCTGTTCTTTTGTAGAATTTGCTTGTTCTAACACTAAGCAAAGCCAATTGATGCAAAATGTCCATCTCTTCTAAGTTAGTGGGATCAAAATGTTGCAAATCATTGAGTTCAAAACATAGATTATCTGACATCTGGTTTTCACAATTTGCAGTGAAAGCATAATTTGTAGAGTGAGGATCAGAGTTGTTAAAACCAGCAGTTATGTCAATAAAATGATCAAAACTCTGATCCTTACTGCTGCTACCAGATTCTTCCTGACCAAAAAGAGCTGTGCTGCCAAATGAATAGTCATCTGCAACTTTTCCAGACTCTTGCAACCTCTTTTTCTGGTTTAACTCCCTTTCATAGGTTAGGAGTCTACCATGAAGTTAGGCAAGGGTCAGATCTTTGAACTCGGCTGTGTTTCTAGTCACAAAAGCAATTGTATCCCATTTTTCAGGTAGTGATCTAAGAAACCTGCTATTTTGAGTTGCATTTGGAAATGTAACTTTAACAAGTCTTAGCTCACTAATGAGACAGCTAAAACGCTCAAACTGTTGGGTCAATGATTCACCCTTGATGTGACAAAATGTTTCATACTGCTGATTCAGAATTCCCCTGTTGTTTTCAATAACCTCTTCCGCCCCCCCAAATTGTTCCTTCAATGCATCCCATAACTCTTTGGCACTGTTACAATGTAATAGCCCAGCATAGATTTCATTGGGTAATGCAGATGCTATGATGCTAAATGCTTTGGCATCGAGTTCGAAGTTTTGAAAGTCAGTTTCAGTATAGTTTTCAGTTGGTTTAGGTACGAACTTCTTTGCATCCTCAGCACTTGGCACCATAGGAACATGGGGACCAAAAACAATAGACCTCCAACATCCAGTATTCTGCTGAGCAAGGATGTGACCCATCCTTCTCTCCCAGATGTTGTATTCATTACGTTTAAGCATGGGTGGTTTAAAAAGAGAGCCAATATTATTTTTATCATCTTGTGATTGTGACGTCATCCTGGTTGTTATACAGGCACTGATTAATAAACTTTAATGGTGATTAAACCTTGCTCTGTTTTTCAACAAAACGATTGCGAGCTGAACTATTTATGTCAAAATGATTGTTAAATCAAATTTGACTGTCTAAGCTCTGATACCAATTGTTAGGATCTGAGTTTGGTTTTGATTGTGTTTTACGTTTGAATTAAGATGAAGATGAATGAGTTGTGCAGCGGAATTATAATGGAAACAAACTTTGTACACAATCAAACAAGAGAATTGCTTTAATCAAACATTTTCAACAAAGAATTGAAAGATTGAATTTATTTCAATAACGATTACAATGCATGAATGAATACAAACTCTCCCTCAGCCTGAGCTCACAGTATTTGTTCGTGCAGGAAGAAGATGGTGAAAGAGCTAATAGAACAGTACAGAGCAGTGTTCTATTTATAGGCACGAGCAAACCACTGAAGCATCTAAGCTGACGTCACCATAAAAGTGATATCTAACCTCCTAACAAACTCTAACCTCTGATCTATACAACCTCTGCTATGCTAACTACTGTTATTACATTTCATTACATAAAGACATCTAAACTACTGCTGCATCCTTCCACTGCTGTAAATCCAGCAGTACTTGTCATGATCAGCAGTGCTTGACTCAAGGCAGTAGATTGGGCAGCAGGGCTCTAGTTCTTCATCAGTCTTTGACTTGATCAGCAGTTGTAGGTCAGCAGTTTATATGATCAGTGGATAGGAGGTCAGCAGATGTTGAAACCACTTTCAAGGGGAGAGACTTGTATGCATAACATCTGCTTATTCTGGATCCACTGCTCTGATCTAGTTTTGGCTTTAATTATCTGTTCCTTTGGTAGGGTTCAATCCCAACACTATATCTATAATCTATAATCTATAATCTATAATACATTTGTAACACCCCGTGTTTTCGAATGTCAAAGTCAAAGTCAAAGTCAAAGTCAAAGTCAAAGTCCAAGTCAACTTTGACTTCTTTGACTGTAATTAGTTTAATTTATGTTTTATTTGTATTATGTGGAGTAAGTGTTGTTAATCAGAATAAATCAAAGTAATCGAATGTTTTATCAACGCGAACCGATTTACGACTGTGAATAGTAGGAAGTAACAATGCGATAAAGTTAACTAATCAGTAATCAAACCGATCTAACCATCATCGAACTCGAATCTCGAATTACGCGAACTTTGGTTGTTGTTATACGTGTGTGTGTGCCTTATGTGTTACCTGTGTGTGTTTACTTTATGTTTTGTGTGGTGATCAATCGAATCAATCGAAACTCGAATCGAAACTCGAAACTCAAATCGAATGCAATCGAAATCGAATTATGACGAATGGTAATGTAAGGATAGTGTGAATATTGATGATTGTATGTTAGATATAGTGATTGGGACTGAAAGTAATTTGAATAGGAAACTCTATCGTACTCGTATCATCTTCAATCGAAATCAAAATATCAAAAATCGTCGCACCGAACACTCGAACCAGGCTGTTGATCGATCAGGCTGTCAGCCGATCGAACAGCCCAGCCGATCAGACGGACTGTCCGATCGAGCAGGCTGTCTGATCGGGATGCCTGGCCGATCGGCCAGCCCTTTCCTCTTTTGGAGCCTATAAATAGGGCTGTCATTGTCATTCTTTCCACTTTTGGAAACTCTCTGACCGACCAGCTCGTGCTCCTCATCTTTTCTCAGATTTCTTCCGATTTCGGTAAGTTTTTATCCTAAATCTTGTACCTTCTTGATCAATACACACTCCTACACCTTTCTATCTTTCAAATCTTGTTTTCTAACCGTGAAATCATCCAGATTTAAGCATTCTAGGATGATGTCATCATGGTGCTCTTCAAGAACATCATGTTTTGGCCTCAATCCACCATGAATAGCTCGGATCTAACCGATTTCCACATAAACAAGCTAAGATCTATCAAAGATCTGAACATTTACATGGTGAGAAGGATTGAAAGAAGAATTTCCAACTTTCTTTCAACTCTTTTACACTCAATGCCTTCAAACCGGTAGAAACAGAGCTTGAGCAGACTCACCAATCATTCTAGTGGATGAGTGGTTCAAGATTCGGATTCTATCTACGAGGTTCACCGACTTCGGGTTAAACATCAAACTACCGTTCTGAACAGTTTACCGGCCGGACTTGGGTGATTCCTGTCCAAGCAGGGGAGACAAGTAAGAACGAAAGTTCCATGGTTTAGCTCGTTGTCAAACTACCTCGAAATAACGTCAAATAACCAAAACAACCAAGTGTTAGACGAACAGGCCGACCAGGTCAGGATGCTGACCGAACGGTTAGGCTGTCCGAACGGACAACCCAATCGATCGGACATGTCAGCCGATCGACCAGGCCAACCGATCGACCAGGCCAGCCGATCGGCTAGCAAGTGGCCCCACACTTTGACAATTTCATGAAGTATAGTATTGAACGAGGTGATGTTCGATCGAACAAGCTGTTTGATAACATTACTCATCGGATCATGATATACTATGCTTCAACCCTTAATCGATTTACAACTCGTAGTAGTACGGAGTGCCACCCGATCGAACAGGCTGTTCGATCGAACAGGTGACCTCCAGCTGAGGGACTCACTTTTGAGGTTCCTAACCGATCGGTTAAGCCGGCCGATCGAACAGGCCGTTCGATCGATCGACCTGAAAGGTAAGGACACTTCAGTGTTCTCAGATACTACAACAAAAACTTCAAAAGTTCAAACCATCATACACAAACACATCCTACTCAAAGGAAGAAACAATCCACTCGAACAGTCCAGCCGATCGAACAGACTGTCCAAACGGACTGTCCAACCGAACGAACAACCCATTCGATCGAACCTACCGTTCGATCGACCAGGCTGTTCGACCCATCATCACTGGTTTCCATTTTATGCGTTACTCATCGTTATGCTATCGAACTATTCAGGCTAACCCTACTCGCAAGCGCTCCCTTCAATCCATCAATCAATCGCTGTGAGTATACTCGATCCCTTTTTGCTTTTAGCACTTTTGGGTGTTACATACGTTACTTATATCAAAACACAAACGATCACACTACTCAAACTATTTGAACGCTAACCAATTCGCATGTATTACGTGACTAAATGAATGCTTGTTGTTATGTTTACACGTGGAATGTTGTCTACCTGCCTTAACGACGTAGTACTATAGTTTGGACTCAGCACCCGTTCACACGGGGGTTGTTATGGACAATTACTTGCATGGATTACGGTGGTAATCATGTATTGCGAAATGTCTCGGACAGTCAACCCGCAGTCATTAGTATCGATAGATCCATGTCGATAATTAACGTGCTTCGTTTTCCTTTGTGTACGTGCTGGTTATGCGTAAACTATTCTAACTCTATATGCTATTATCAAACTTGTATGCTCACCTTTACATTATATGTATTGACTTTATTTTAACATATGTGACAGATGTTTAAGATGTTTGCTTGCTAAGAAAGCGAGGCTAGAATAAAGCTCTAGAGGCCCCCAACAAATAGTTGTCTGTCAGGAACAAGCGTCTAGAGCATAGTTGTCTGTAGATCTTGTCCGACGGGGTCTTTAGGAGCATTCGAACAATATTTACTTGTTTTTATTTAAATCTGAGTTGTCGGAACAGAATTACTTGACTAGTTGTTATCTGTAATAATATATTGTATTATTTGGGATACGGTATGCGACGTATCATTTAACTGAATAGTATTAACAGTTGTTGTGGAAACTTCTGGACAATCTGTTTCGCTCAGTGCCATGCCCCGATGATTCCGCCATCGGTTGGGGTGTGACAACATTATAAAGCATTTCCCTAGGACTAACATGTAATTTTGCCCCTAAATTTTAAGACAGCAGATCAAGAGTCATGGCTTGTTCCATGATCTTTCATCCTTTCTCTCCATTTTGCCCCCAATTCAATGTCTGTCGCCCACAAATGATTCAGCCGATCAAGAATGCTCAGATGATTGAAACCATCAGCAACGCAATTACTAATTCAATAAATTAGGTTTCATGATTTGCCTCCTTCAATGGACATCGCCCTATTCAATGGTATTGAAGGTGATTAAATGTTGCAATTGAGGCGTTCATGCGTTTCCATCATACCCAACTGTCACGGCTCCCCGACCCACCCTGGACGGAGTCGGGGGACCGCGAGGCAGTTCCCGTGGTATTTAATTTATGCGGCAGCGGAAGTCTTTTTATAACAGGATCTTTTATCCGTGAAATATGCTCGTTTAATATATTACACAAAGTTTAAGGGATAAATCCCATAATTTACAATAAGTTGATTTCACATAGAAATCTTTATTTTTCAAAACACGTTTTATTCATTGATTTACACTGAGCCACTTCTCTGAGCTTGATAGTGCTTTACTGCACTTTTCCTGGATCACACAGATCACCTGAAACATGTTTGAAAAAGGTTTTGTCAGCAGGGAAATACTGAGTGAATCATTCTGTTTTCTAAAACGACCCGTTAGTTATAATTTACAGTATTAAGAACGATTACAATGTTTCTATCAACCAATTATCAAGAATGGGTATTTGTCACTCGATTCATTTCTGTGACTGTGGTCATACCACTATTGGGTCCCGTTGCCCAAATAGTGACGGTGTACTCACACAGAGTAGAAATAACTCACATAGAGTAATATTCACTCACATAGAGTGATAATAACAGTACTGTGCACAATACCCCACATACCAGCTGTAATTTGAGGTATTGTAATACTTACTCACAAACGGTGAGAAAACAATTTAAAAAGAAGAATGACTCACATTGCAGATTAACGAGCAATAGATATAAGCCTACTGATTAGCCTTGCTTAAACCTAATTTAACACAATGCACACACACAGGTTAGTAACTAATACAGCAGTTACGTCAATTCACGAGATTACATCTTCACAACGATTAATCAGTGCAATACTCGATAATTCAATCGGATTCACAACGAATAACAGAGCATAGTCTGAATTCGAACAGCACTCTAATATTCAAGTCGAAATCACGACGAATAATCAAAGTACAAGCTCAATTGAGCAGCACCTGGACTATCGTTGGATAGTTATAATCGATCGGACGTTGAATCGTAATAGCGATCGAGTTATTACCCTGATTGCGGCAGCGTTTCGATAATTGTGTGTGTGTTGGACTGTTTTGCTTATAACTCGACGTATATTATGAATTTTAACGTCGTTCAAGTGCCAGATTTCAAGTCCCAACCCCTGCTATTTATACTGAGAATTTGTCACCGTCGCGTAGCGCGAGGGGGTACCCCTTTAGGCGTCGCGCTACGCGAGTGACCACCCTACTTTCATAGACTAGGTTTTTGCGTGTGTAGGCTTGCTGAGTCGTTAGATTTTTAAAATTCTATTTCGACAGAGAGTTATGATGATAATCGTAACTAGGGTTTTGCCCCCCCTGAGTTTTAGGGGCCCTGATCCTGATTCTGATTATTCTGGAAATTTTAGGGTTAGTGCAGAATTACTTGGGTTTCTTAATTAGGGTTTTCTTAATAGCTAATTACCATCCTAATTATGGATTTTAGTGGCAGTTGTTACATCCTCCCCACCTTAAGAAAAATCTCGTCCTCGAGATTTACTGAAATAGATGAGGGTACTTTCGCTTCATTTCCGATTCCAGTTCCCAAGTGTATTCTGGTCCTCTTCTTGAATTCCATTTGACCTTTACTAGCACTAGTCGTTTGTGCTTGAGAAACTTGACTTTTCTATCTTCAATCTGTAGTGGTTTCTCTATAAATTTTAACTTTTCGTTCACCTCTACATCTTGAATAGGTACTACCAGGGATTCGTCTGCTAAACATTTCTTAAGAGTGGATACATGAAATACATCATGTATTCCAGCCAATTCTTCTGGTAGTTGTAAACGATAAGCAACTGGTCCTATTCGTTGAATCACAGGGAATGGTCCAACGTATCTTGGACTTAGCTTTCCTCTCTTACCGAATCGTACTACTCCTTTCCAAGGAGAAACTTTTAAAAGTACTTTATCTCCTACTTGAAATTCTAAAGGCTTACGACGATTGTCTGCATAGCTTTTCTGACGATCTCGAGCTGTTTTCAGTCTTTCCTTGATCTGAGTTATCTTATCAGTAGTTTCTTGTACAATTTCAGGACCTGATAATTGACTTTCTCCGATTTCTGCCCAACATACTGGAGTTCTGCACTTACGTCCGTAGAGTGCTTCAAATGGTGCAGCTTCGATGCTTGAATGATAGCTATTGTTATAGGAGAATTCAATTAATGGCAAATGGCTATCCCAATTACCACCAAAGTCAATTACACATGCTCGGAGCATGTCCTCTAGAGTTTGTATTGTCCTTTCACTCTGTCCGTCTGTTTGTGGATGATAAGCAGTACTTAGATTTAGTCGAGTTCCCATTGCTTTCTGAAAACTTTTCCAGAAATGCGAAGTAAATCGACTATCTCTATCCGATACAATGGAGAGCGGGACTCCATGTAAGGATACTACCTCGTCCACGTAGAGTTGTGCTAACCTTTCCATACTAAAGGTTTCTTCCATTGGTAGGAAATGAGCTGATTTGGTTAAGCGGTCTACAATTACCCAAATCGCATCATTACCTCTTTTGGTTTTGGGTAACTTTGTAACAAAATCCATTGTTATAAGTTCCCATTTCCATACAGGCATTTCTAACTGTTGTAGTAGTCCTGAAGGTTTCTGGTGTTCAGCTTTAACTTGTGAACAAGTTAAGCACTTGGATACGTATTCGGCTATATCCTTTTTCATTCCTATCCACCAGAAATTATTCCTTAAATCTTGGTACATCTTATTATTTCCTGGGTGCATAGTATACCTAGATTTATGAGCTTCTTCTAAAATCTTATTTCTTAATTCTCCTTGCTTAGGTACCCAAATTCGCTTCTTATGGAATTTCCAAATTCCATCATTTCCTTGTTCTAATTCTTTTAGGTAACCTTTCATTCCTTCAGCATCGTCTTGGATTGCTGTTTTCTGAATTTCTTTAATTTGTGCCATTAAATCTACTTGTAGATTTAACCTCAGAGCACGGACTCGTTTCTGTTTCTCATGATACTTACGACTTAAGGCATCTGCAACTACATTTGCCTTTCCTTCGTGATATTGGATATCACAGTCGTAATCGCTTAGCATCTCCATCCATCTTCTTTGCCTCATGTTTAATTCTTTTTGCCCAAATATATATCTTAAACTTTTATGATCGGTATAGACAGTAAACTTACTTCCATACAGATAATGTCTCCATATCTTAAGGGCAAAAATTATGGCTCCTAATTCTAGATCATGAGTCGTATAATTTTCTTCGTGCTTTTTCAATTGTCTAGAAGCATACGCAATCACCTTCTTACGTTGCATTAACACACATCCGTATCCTAATTTTGAAGCATCACAATATACTTCAAAATCTTCTGTTCCTTCGGGTAAAGCTAAGATTGGTGCATTCGTCAACCTATGCTTTAAAATCTTAAAGGCTTCTTCTTGTCTAGGTCCCCATTCAAACTTAGCAGCTTTACAGGTTAACTTAGTTAATGGTACGGCTATCTTAGAAAAATCTTCGATAAATCGTCTATAGTATCCAGCTAAGCCTAGAAAACTTCTTATCTCCATTGCTGTTTGTGGAACTTTCCACTTCGTAATTGCTTCTATCTTAGCAGGATCTACATGGATACCTTTGTGATTTACCACATGACCTAAGAATTGTACTTCTTGTAGCCAAAATTCACATTTCGAGAATTTGGCATAAAGCCTTTCGTTCCTTAACAAAGTTAAGAGAACATGTAAATGCTCACAATGTTCTTTTTGGCTTTTGGAGTAAATAAGTATATCGTCGATGAAAACGATCACAAATTTATCCAAGTATGGTTTACAGATTCGATTCATCATGTCCATGAATGCTGCTGGGGCATTCGTTAATCCAAAGGGCATGACTGTAAACTCATAATGACCATACCTAGTTCTAAAAGCAGTTTTAAGTATGTCCTCTTCTTGTACTTTCAACTGATGATATCCAGATCTTAAATCTATCTTAGAGAAATACCTAGCCCCTTGCAATTGATCAAAAAGATCATCAATCCTAGGTAATGGGTATCGATTCTTAATCGTAACCTTATTCAATTCTCTATAATCGATACACATTCTCATCGATCCATCTTTCTTTTTCACAAACAGTACCGGTGCACCCCAAGGGGATGAACTAGGTTGTATGAATCCTTTGCTTAATAATTCATCTAATTGCTTTTTCAATTCTAGCATTTCGGTAGGTGCTAATCTATATGGTGCTTTAGCTATTGGTGCAGTACCTGGAATTAAATGAATTCTAAACTCTACTTCCCTATCAGGTGGTAATCCAGGTAATTCTTCTGGAAAAACATCTGGGTATTCTGACACTACCGGGATGTCCTGAAGTTCCTTATCCTTAGTGTTAATGATTACTGAAATCATATACACCATTTCCTGTTTTCTTGAATAACTAGCCAACTTTATTACTGAGATGAATTTTAGTGGTTTTCGAGGTCTATCTCCAGTAATTAAAATTACTTCTCCTGTAGGTGTTTGAATTTCTACTGCATTTTTGTCACATAGGATTCGTGCATGGTTGGCTATTAACCAATCCATTCCTAATACTACATCGAATCCTGCTAAATTCATTGGTAACAAATTTGCAGAAAACTTATGGCCTAATAGTTCTATTTTTCCTTCTTGCCAGATTTTATCTATTTTCACAGAATTTCCTTCTGCGGTTTCTACTGTGAAGTTTTGCCTAAGAGTGGTTAATGGTAACTTAAGATCTTGGCAAAATAAAGTATTTATAAAACTTTGGTTCGCACCAGAGTCAAATAATACTTTTGCAAATACGTTGTGAACTAAGAACGTACCAGCTATCACATCTGGAATGAGTTCAGCCTCTTGAGTGGTCAGCTGGAATGCACGAGCATTTTTCTTGGTTGTTCCTTCCGTGGGTTTGGCTTGGTTAACTATATGTTTAGCTAACTTAGGACATTCAGATTGAAAGTGTCCCCTCTCTCTGCAATTATAACAAACTTTTGTTTTCTTCCTGCAGTCTTCTTCCCGATGTCCTTTCATTTTGCAAAAATTGCAAACCATGTTGCATTGTCCATAATGCTTCTTTTTGCAAATTTTGCAGAAAGGAGATGATGAGGATTGTCCGGTTCCTCTTTTCTTGGCATTACCCACACGAAATCCTTGGGTAATCTTGTGAGCTAATTCCTTCTTGCGATCTTCCTCTCTTGTGCGTACCAATTCATCGGTTAGGGTATTAGCTAATTCTACAGCATCGTCAATAGTACGAGGTCTCGCAGCTTTAACGATGTTTCGGATTTCACTAATTAACCCCCAGATGTAACGAGAGATAAGTACCGGTTCTGGCGAAGCCAGTGATGGCACTACCCTTGCGTATTCAAAGAGTGTCGAAGTATAGCCCCGACAATCTACGCCTAACATACGATGACTTAGGAACTTGTTTGCCATTTGTTCCTTCTCGTATTCGGGACAGAATTTTCTTTCTACCAAACTCTTAAATTCTTCCCAACTCATTGCATAAGCTATCCTTCTCCCTTTTGCCTGGAGGACCGTGTTCCACCATTCGAGTGCTCCTTCTTTGAACAGATTTGATGCATACATCACCTGGTCTCCATCGGCACATTTGCTTATTGCAATTACTGCCTCGGTTTTCTCTAACCAACGCAGTGTTGCAGTTGCCCCTTCGTTACCTGCAAATTCAGCGGGTTTGCAAGCAAGAAATTCTTTGTAAGTGCAACCAGGCGTTGCAGCTTTCATTCTTTTAGGGAGTGGGGCCTGTTGCGGATCATGATCATCATGATTACCGCCTCCATTTATGCTGTTACTGCCGTTATCTTCTGGAATACGTTTACTAGGAATTAATTGTGGTTCGGCAGGTTTTCGAACAGCAGCTACAATTTCTGGAATAGCATGAGCTATCCCTTGGGCGATAAAATGCTCGATATCTTGTCGAGTTATATATTGATCTTCCTGTTCTTGCTCAGATTGATTTACTTCATTAATTGGTTCATTGTTAGCGTTTTCCATCTGCTAATTGGTAAAATTATTAGTGTCTAACTTATCAATGACAAAATTCACATAGATACACATAGATTATCACAACATACGAATATAACCAAAATTGTCGATTTCTCGACTTTTACTTTGTTAGTATATTGTATATGCATCCATACACACCGTATCTTACAGAGTTTTATTGCCCATTTTACAGAATTTTAAGTTACTATCATATAATACGGCTTTCTGTGGTTTAACTAACTGTTCTAGTAACGGTGCTCCCTTTCATCGTACTTCCAAGTTTGATGCTCCCCCATTTCCCTGATCCTATTACCTGTACCTATCAGTTCTTCACCGAACTGACGGAGTTCAGCTAGGTTTTCATTACTCATGGGAGGATTTGGGAGTGGTTCTGGGTCAAATTGTGGAAGGAAGCTATAAGGACTGTTAACTATATTTTGGAATTGCCAATCATTGGTCCACCATTCCTCCATTTGGCCTAATGGTCTGGTATGAACTAGTGGCTCTGGAATAGCTGGTCCTAGGTTTAGTGGGAATTGAACTGTAGCCGGGTAAGAAAAGAGATTATCGTTGATAGGCTCTAAAACATCACAGTTCTCCAATAGGCGATCTATTTCGTCCTGGAACGTGATTTCCTCAGACTGTTTAGAGCTTTCGCCAATCTCTATTCCCTTTTGCTTCAGATCTATTCCTATTTCTTTTTCAGGTGATTTCGAACCTTCTCCAGTTTCTATTTCCTTTCCCTTGTTCATGATCACAGGATTTTCTATTTTAGGGAGTTTCCTAGTGGCAGGTTTCCTACGGCGCACTTTCCTCCACCCTACATATCTTCTCTTCTTTTTAGGTTTGGCTTTTTCCAGCGGTGCAGCTTGGAATTCCATAGGTTCTTCTATGTCAGCAATGTAACCAGTAAAGTCGTGAGAGACTTCGATAGGCACTGGATATAAGTTGAGATTCTGGAATGTTTCCGACATCTCATTCATGCTGCATAGCATATATGCAAAATGTAATGTTAAAACTTTGGAACAAAGTTTAACAAACAAAACACTGAAGTTTTATTGCATACTAATTTATACAAAGAACAACAGAAATAAACACACTTAGGACTTTATTTATTTACGGGATTGTGATTTCTCTTACTAGACCCAACTTATCGGATATTTAGAGATTAGCATTTTCTGCTACAGTAGCTAGCATATAGAGATTTGCCCATTTCCCGTCTATTTTATCTTCCCAAGGTGTACTATTACCCAACTCTTGGACTTCTGGGTTAAACCTAACTCTCTTGGTTCGGGGTTTCTTTGTCTCCTGACTCTTTTTAAGTATCGAATCCCTTTTCTCTGGGGAAAGTGGATTCTCATAGTTTGCCTTGCGGACAAAGATTCCTTCTTCTAGGTTTACTGGATTTCTAGAAGAAGATGCCACATCTAGTTTGTGGTAGATAGCAGACAACTTTTGCTTACCCATACTGTAACTGTAGGACCGGTTTGGCGACCGTTCGATTGCGTAACGTTCGTTTCACGTGCGGAATCCGTGAACGAACGTGATCGAACACTCAATAACGTACAAGAAAACGTGATTCTATATAGATGACGTCGTGTACAATGCCGTGAATCACTTGGAGAGACTTTCTCTCTCTAGACTTTCTCTCTCTACAACTAGATCTCTAATTCTCCAAATAAGCTCCAAGTCTTCCAAAAGTCTTTCTCCAAATCTCTAAAACTCTTCCAAAAGTCTCTAAATCTCTAACTAAAATTATGACATAACTCCTATTTATATGGTCAAGGCAACTAAATGAAAGTTCACACTAATTACAAGTTTGCCACCTTGCCATTTCTAACTAAATATGACATAATACGCTTGATTTCTTCCCGCTTTTCACTACGACTCGGATTGACGAAGGCGATAGACAAAATATGCATCAACAATCTCCCCCTTGGATATTGCCGTAGTCAATCTCGTAGTGAAACTCGTAATGACTTGTCTTTCTCTCTCTCTAAGACTCGAACAAAGATGTAGTCGACAGACAACTGCACTAACAAACTCCCCCTTGAATGTTGACGGAATCTTCAGTGAGAGTCTTCAATCATTCACAGCACCTCAATCTTGTTCGATCTTCTTCAGGAACTCTGCCTGGAATCATATGCCTGGATCTTTCTCTGGCTCTAACTTTCGTCAGACTCCCCCTATCATCATGCTGGGATCTCTGTCTGGAAATCGTTATCACCATTGAAATCAACTCCTGGCTTTCTCTGTTTAAGCTCTTCTCTGGTTCTGATATGTCTCCTGGCTATCCGTAGTGACAGGATCAGAAACCTGCATAACTCAAATATACTATCACAAACCAATACAATTTGTAATTCAACTTAATGAATTAACTAATCGCATAAGAAAAACTATGAAGATTAAATTGTAGGTTACCATTCAACTTAGTCATCAAGTTAATGAACCAATTTTGCATTTAAATCTTCACAATTTAACATTTTCTCCCAAACCAAAAGTTCAACATGTTTTACACTTGAAATGTCGAAAATCAGTTCTTCACACTCTGTTGTCGAAAATCTTTTTGAAGTTTTCAAATATCAAACAAAAATACAATATTTTTGGATTTTTGAATTTTAATGAAATACAAAAATGAACACTATTTTTGAGAGATTGTGCAAGAGGATCATATCGGTTTTTTTGAGACATATCACCAACACCGTTGATCTTGATTAATCAGCAAATGTTAAAAACAAATTTACTTCTGATTGTCAGTATTGTTGTCCACTTAAACCTCTACACAAATTTTCAATTGATTCAAGATACGTATTTAATGTTTTAGAACTTAGACTTATTTGAGTGTCCCACCTCTTGAATATACTCCCGTATTCAGATCCCAATATTCTGATCTACAGGTAAGTATAACTACAAATGATATCTGTATATAAATTAGGGGAAAAATGCGAGAACTGAGGGATCTCAGGTCAGAACTTCCGTTCAGCAGAGAGATATCAGCTTCGACTTAGCAGTGGGTCCCCTTTAGAGGATCATTTCAGCTACAACAACTGATCATCAATTTTATTGTCTAATCAGCTGAGGGCTTTATGCTATGTTTCAAGCATATGAAGAAAGTATTAGCCAGGGACTAGGTCAGAACCACCGTTCAGCAGAAGTCCCGGAATAATACCCCAGACATCATTTGAGTACAAGAACCTAGTATTCCAGAATAAGAAACCTTTCAAACGAGATTTCAGGGGTTACCTATATATCCAAGTAGTGTTCCCCACAAAATAAGTAAGTTTGATTTTAGGTTTATATCTCGAATACAATTTACTAACTGTGCGAAGTCTACTGACACATCATTAGTAAGACTTGTTTAAAACATTTTTGAATTTACAAATCTCTAGCATGTTGTGATAGTCCACCAATGTACTATCATCTCCTCTTTTTGCAACAAAACTCATTTTCATTTTTCAATTTTTAAATTTTTCAAAATTTTCTTACTCCCCCTAAAATCAAAATATGTTTTAATTTTGATTTTCCGAGGAAAAATTGAAAACAAACTATACAAGAAACATGACAACATTATGTGAATTACTTCAATTCACCATTCTCGTGCAAAAACAATCAGAACTCCCCCTCACAACAAACTATTTTCCCATAATGATTTCAAAACACTTAAGTTTGTTTCAATCAAAATGGTTTTTCCGAACTAAGATGTAGTCGACAGACAACTGCACCAACAGTAACTAAAAATAGCCAGTTAATAAAACAAATAATCACAGAATAACAATTAGTAAAATTAAGCACTGTGGTCCAAAATGCTTAATTTAGGCTTAATCAGTGGCTCGATCAGTGGCTCAATTTAATTATTAGCTCTGATACCACCTTCGCTGTCACGGCTCCCCGACCCACCCTGGACGGAGTCGGGGGACCGCGAGGCAGTTCCCGTGGTATTTAATTTATGCGGCAGCGGAAGTCTTTTTATAACAGGATCTTTTATCCGTGAAATATGCTCGTTTAATATATTACACAAAGTTTAAGGGATAAATCCCATAATTTACAATAAGTTGATTTCACATAGAAATCTTTATTTTTCAAAACACGTTTTATTCATTGATTTATACTGAGCCACTTCTCTGAGCTTGATAGTGCTTTACTGCACTTTTCCTGGATCACACAGATCACCTGAAACATGTTTGAAAAAGGTTTTGTCAGCAGGGAAATACTGAGTGAATCATTCTGTTTTCTAAAACGACCCGTTAGTTATAATTTACAGTATTAAGAGCGATTACAATGTTTCTATCAACCAATTATCAAGAATGGGTATTTGTCACTCGATTCATTTCTGTGACTGTGGTCATACCACTATTGGGTCCCGTTGCCCAAATAGTGACGGTGTGCTCACACAGAGTAGAAATAACTCACATAGAGTAATATTCACTCACATAGAGTGATAATAACAGTACTGTGCACAATACCCCACATACCAGCTGTAATTTGGTGATTACAAAGACTTAATCCCTGTAGTTATAACCTTGAAAATAATTTGAGGTATTGTAATACTTACTCACAAACGGTGAGAAAACAATTTAAAAAGAAGAATGACTCACATTGCAGATTAACGAGCAATAGATATAAGCCTACTGATTAGCCTTGCTTAAACCTAATTTAACACAATGCACACACACAGGTTAGTAACTAATACAGCAGTTACGTCAATTCACGAGATTACATCTTCACAACGATTAATCAGTGCAATACTCGATAATTCAATCGGATTCACAACGAATAACAGAGCATAGTCCGAATTCGAACAGCACTCTAATATTCAAGTCGAAATCACGATGAATAATCAAAGTACAAGCTCAATTGAGCAGCACCTGGACTATCGTTGGATAGTTATAATCGATCGGACGTTGAATCGTAATAGCGATTGAGTTATTACCCTGATTGCGGCAGCGTTTCGATAATTGTGTGTGTGTTGGACTGTTTTGCTTATAACTCGACGTATATTATGAATTTTAACGTCGTTCAAGTGCCAGATTTCAAGTCCCAACCCCTGCTATTTATACTGAGAATTTGTCACCGTCGCGTAGCGCGAGGGGGTACCCCTTTAGGCGTCGCGCTACGCGAGTGACCACCCTACTTTCATAGACTAGGTTTTTGCGTGTGTAGGCTTGCTGAGTCGTTAGATTTTTAAAATTCTATTTCGACAGAGAGTTATGATGATAATCGTAACTAGGGTTTTACCCCCCCTGAGTTTTAGGGGCCCTGATCCTGATTCTGATTATTCTGGAAATTTTAGGGTTAGTGCAGAATTACTTGGGTTTCTTAATTAGGGTTTCCTTAATAGCTAATTACCATCCTAATTATGGATTTTAGTGGCAGTTGTTACACCAACCAAGCGTCGTGCGAATTTTAGGTTTATAATAATTGTCAGGCAGTGGTGATTCAAATGGAATCTCCGTCAAGAGCTGATTACGCTCTTCTTCTGCTAACGGTAAGTTGTGTTTGTGTATTTAGGTTCCCTAATTTCTGTTATTTCTTTTAAACCTAATTCGGGTCTTCGTCGTGGATAGATTTTTCCTCCTAATCCTCATTGCAAACTAATTCATGTGGTTTAAAAACTGAAAATGGTGAAACAGGTCATCGAGTAACTGAAGACGATCACTCAGTTAACATAGAGAATAGCATGATTGTAGCATATCGGATCGTACCAGTTCCGCAGGTATGCACAATACTGGACACGATGTTGTTGTTTCGTATTTTCAATATCACCTCAATTTGTTGTTGAAGAAATTAGGAAGCCTCCAGTTTGAAAGGCTTAGGTAAACGAATTTCAAACCATATGTTATCTTTATAAATTTGTTTATCAGATTATATACATACAACTCTACATGTAGAGATGGTGTATAATAGAAATTTTGCTGCAGGGAAGAAATTTTTATAAATGTTAGAACCTTCCAGATTTGACTGTTCAGCTGGTGGGTACGCTTACAGTAACAAGATGGAGGCGGCGCGAGCTACGGTTGTGATGGGTCTCTGTTTGACTTAGGCAAGAATTCCGGTAAGCCTAGCTTCAATTGCATGTTTCTTTTACAGTTAGATTGATTTTAGTTGTTTTCGTTTAACCTACTATTTGTGTTACAAAACTCCAGTGAAGCTCCGACGAGTTATCCGGTGACCAATATGGTTGTTGTTGTGTAAGTCGGATGCGTTTTTTGCTGTTTGTTGGTACTGATTGTGATTTCAAGTTCATGATCTAGTTATATGATTTCTATTAATTCTTTGTTGAGATTATAATTTGATTTTAGTATTAAATGATGTTTTAGAATCCAAATCTCTATTATCTTACTGTGAACAAACTATTTGATTTTACTTGTAAATGTATATTGGTCAATGAATCTTGTTATTTGATCTAAACTGTCATCCTTATTTTTTTTTGCGTTGATTATCCAAATTTAATGTTCGTGTTTTGAGGTTTAGATGAGTATATGTCTTTAGTAACATTTATTATGATTCTTGTATGAGGTGATGTTTCAAAATCCAGATCTGTGTGCAGTCCGCTAACGGTGCAGCTTTAACACCACCATTAATTAAAGTAAGGCCTTATCGAGTCAGGTGGGAAGCATTGGAGAGATAAAGGGCAGAGTCGGATGCCGGAGTTACCGAGTTGCTTTGACGATAACCTCACACCACTAACAGCGACATGCGGCGGCTAGGACTTCTAAGATTCCGGTGAGTTCACTTTTTATTGGGGCATACACTTCTTTTAGGTGTTAATGATATGGTTTCCGCCAATGTATAGATTTGGGGTTCATTGGTTGTATGACATTGCATATAAACTTTAATATTATTTTGCATTTTCAATTTATAATGCGCAAAATTACCACCAAAATTCGTTAACACACTCATGTGATAGTGTGATGTCAAAATTACCGCCAAAATTCACTGCTTCGCTGAGAACTTTTCATTTGTTGGTGCAAAGGATGGGGAAGCCTTTAAATTGCCAAACCTTTGGGTGGGGTAATGGTCGTCGTGGGTTACGACCAAACTTCGTACAAGTCAAAACGGACTCTTTAAAATTTGTTCTTTTTGATTTGGGTCAGGATGGGCTCAAGCCGTCAGTCGAGGTAATGTATACTTTATCTTGCTGAATTTTAGAAGGACATATGGATATTAAAGCCATGGGATTAGGGCTTTGGTGTGAGTCGGTTTTGGTGAGTACACTTACCGCAAACGGGACAGGGGCGGGGTGGGAATAGTGTGAGTTTGGGATTCACATCTGGGTTGTGTACAATGTTGGCGTGGTAGTGCACATTCTTTCGTGTTTTTCCTTCGAGTGGTGTGGGTCGTCTTTTTCTAGGGGGTGGCTTCCTTGCTCTCACAGGTGGAGGTGTATATTTTGACCTGTACTGCAGCATTTACCCATTTAACCTACTATATTTTAACCCATTTAACATGTTTTAGCAATTTGCTATACCTTGTCATTTCTAGCAATCGCCTGGAACACCTTTTGCTTCTTGTTACGAGCCGAAAGCAAGGGTGAGTCAATCCAGTCCCTCACCACTGAAATATTAGTCACCGAAAACGTGCATCGTAAGAGTGTTTGTCTCCACCCTTTTGTTACTATACCACACCCGATAAAATGATGGTCAGTGTCTTCTAAACTATCTCCACACAAGGAACATGAACAAGATACATTCGTTATCCCATTTTCTATGTTTCTATTAGATAAATTACAAAATATAGTATATTTCCTTTTATATCACTAAAGATACTTTTCAATTTAATGTGTTCAAAATAAACAGAGGATTGATTTATATTAGCATATAATATTAATGTATATTTTTGTTAAAACATGTAGGTTGGAAGTTGTAAATTCAAACAAGAAGCTCCCGACATCCATTGGGATGACGAATGGTGGCCAAACAATGTAGATGAAATAATTGAGATGTGTGAGGCAATGACTAAAATTTATCTTATCAAAAATTAATATACTTTGGAGCAGCAACTAAAAGATGTACATAACCTTAGACTAAGGGGTATGGTGAGGCCCATCCTCACGAGGATGGGCCGTCACGTAGGCGCTACATCACCGGCTCGTGAGGGATGGGCCTCTTTCACTTTTGAGGGGGGTGGAGGATGGGGCTACCCCACCTTAATATTTTATAATTTCCTAAGTTTTTTTTATTAACTTAATAAAAACTTTATAAAAATTAAAAAATACAACATAACACAACATAAATAAATTTATTTCATAACATAAAAGAATCTGCGCCGCCTTTACCACAGCGTTTGCGAAAAACATCTCCTCTTCGTCCGAAGAAGACGACGACCACCAAGAATTAGATGCCATTGTGGATGGAAAAATGTTTTTTTATAGAAGATTGGTATAAAAAATGGGAGTGGTTTTTATAAAAATGGATGAGAATGGGAGAAGAATGGGGAGAAATGGATGAGAATGGTATAAAAATGATTGAAAGTGGTATATATTTAAAGTGAAAAAGTAATTTTTTTTAAAAACTAGCTGTTATTAACGGCTATATAATTCAAATTGTGGCCCGGCGAGAACGTCCGTGGATTGCTGGTCAAGCCGGAACGGGCCGGGGGGGGGGGGGTGTGGGGGACCGGCGCCGGTCCTAGCCGGGCCTCAGCCGGCCCCCATACCCACTAGTCTTAGAGATCTTGCTGGTAGTGAACGCCTTTTCCAAGAGCGGGTCAACCGGGGATCGGCTAAAAGAAACTCAGGTATATACTTCACTTCTGGCTCAAGCTGAGCCCGTTTAGGTTACTGGTTAGTTTACACATTTTTTCAAACTAACTAACTCTTACCATGTTTAAAACCACACCATCAACAGAAGTTTGTCATCACGAAGTGATGACATATTTGACATAGCAAAGAAGGAAGAGCACATACTTTATGAAAACTCAAAGGTCACATATTTCAGGTATATTATCAATAAGAAAACTAGATATTACAATTCATTTTTTCATTTGAAACATATGCTGATCATCTTCTATCGTCAAAACCAGCCCTGCTTAGGTGGCGATTTAAAGATGTTAATGGTGGTCAACATTTCTACAGCACCATCTTTGGTCAACGAGTCACTTCATTGACCACCTGATTGCTTGATACGTATCATGTTTTGGTTTGCATACTTTCGATTCCGCCGCAACGCGCAGGTCCCCCACTAGTAACATAAGACATAGAAGCTGTGATATCCCCAAGCAAAATGCTCATGTTTAATTCATAAATGGACAAACTTTAAATTAATAAAATCACTTAAACATTAACTTACTTTGAAAAACATAAATGTTCGAATACAGAAATGACAAAAACATATTAATAACAACAAATCTTGGATAACACTTTGACTAAAATGCCCCTTGGTTATCCGTACACTTTCAGTTTATTCAAATTCAAAGAAAAACAACACACAAACTGTTTCTTTCACAATTAGACCCTTGAACTTATAAAAATGTCAGTTAAACCCCTCCGATCTTTCAAGGACACTTGGGTCTGCCTTCTTTAGTCTTCCAGTTGTTGTAGCAGGCACACTTCTGTTTGTTGCCGTAAACACCTGGTGGCACACACCTGCATGTGGCACAACACTTTTGGCAGAAGAACATGCATGGCTTCTTGTGTGATGTTGCGGAGCATCTGTATATGCATCTGGGCTTACACTCTGTAAATCAAAACACACCATTATTATAATCAAAAGCGTAAACTTTGTACATAACCAAATTAACCTACTTAACCAACCAAATTTACAGAATCAAACAAGTACATGATATCGAAAGAGGCTTGTAGTCAAGCGGTATCAAGTTAGGTTCTAGTTAGATGGTGGACTTTAGTGTAGATTTAGCAGCATGTCTATTAATGGTATTAATGGTGTGTGAGTTAGCCGTTGAAAAAATAAAAATTAACCCATGGTTTGGTTAAGCCATAACTAGGTATAAAGAAGCCGAGATCTCTATTTCTAAGTACGAGCTCGACTAAGTTATTATTTATTAATTATGTTTTTTGTATTCTATAATTTATTTTTTATATATATATAATATATATATGTATATATATAAAATTACACTTATATACATAACCTAATATATTTGTATTTAAATTTACATATAATTTATATATATAATAACAGTTATTATATAAATATACATTTAACGTATTACATAAATAAAAGTTTGTTTAGTTTCGCGAGCCTGTAAATCGATATGTGAAGCCATAACCGGTTAATCGAAAATTATGGTTTAGTTTTGCTTTTGATGCATGCCATAAAGCGAATTAAACCGAGTACCGAAGATATGCCATACCTCTAAGAGGAAGCCTGTTCTTAGCCTGTAATAAAAAACATAACAAAATCAGTAACATATTTCAATTCAAAATTACAACACTAACAATGCAGATGATCCGACGATCAAAACCAAACAAATTCAATTCAGTTTACTAATGTTACCTCAGCTACATCCGCTAACGCGATCAAAACAACCAACAACAGAACCGCAAACAGCGCTGTGTACGCTCGTCGTCCGCCTGCCATTCTCTCACTCAGCACCAAATTCAAGATCAAAGGAAACTGTTGTATAGAGAGAATGGATTGTGAAGAAATAGTTGAAGTGAGGATGGGTATTTATAGGGTGCATGAGATATTTTTTTTCTTGGTGGTTTGAGCTCAGATTTACACACAGTAGATCGTTTTTGTGTGTGAGAGAGAGCGGTGGTGGTGGTGCCGGAGGTTAAGGCGTGAAATGGGGTTGCAACCACCAAAATAATCCGTTGTCTAGATCGTGAAACCCGATGGAAATTTAATTCGTCGGTTGAAACGCCGGGTTTCATGTAAAGTAAAAAATATTTGTTTCCATTCGATCATAAGGGCTAATTATTATATGTCTACATTTTGTTTTTTTTTTTTTTTTTTTTTTGTATACGATAATTTTAGTAAATAAGTAAATGTTTTTAAAATAAAATAAATGATTATAATCAGAGTCTAAAATACATTCTAAATTAGGGTTATTATATAGACCTTTTTTTTATCAATGTCTAATATGAAACATTCTTTCATCGATTTTGACTGCTTTTAAGTATCAATTGATACAATTTTATATAACAAAAAGTAGAGTTACTCACACATCACTACTACAAAATGGTTTTAAGACGGTGTTTTCAACACTGTCTTAAAGTACACTGGTTTAAAAACAAGTCTTATTAGACGGTGTTCAATTTTAACACCGGCTTAAATTTGATGAACACCGTCTTTTAATATCAAAACATTTCAAATATTAATAAAAAAAATATTATTTAACACCGTCTTATAAACATTTACTGAAAAAAAAACATTAACAATAAAAAAGGTTTTCCAGAAATACATCAAGCTTAAGCTTACCAACGGAACATTTTCAAATCAAACCAAAACAATACACATTCAAATCGGAAATAAACCCATAGACATCCAATTCGGAAATAAACCCGTCAAATTACAAACATTTGTTGAATGCATAATAAACTACGTTAAATTGTATAAATAAACTACATAAGCTAATCTAACGAGATACCTAACTCTCTAAAAAACTTCGACACCAACGTCATCAACAAAACATCTATTTTATTATCCGTAGTCTCTCTCGTGTCGTGCCACATCTAAAATAAAAGTAGATAGAAAGAGTTATTACAAATCACTACAAGAAAAATACCTTATAGGGACGACATTTTTTCAGCTTATAGAGAGGACATGTTGTCTCGAATTGCGACTAGTGCAACCTGAATTCTTGGACGAGTTCTGACGGAGACATTTTGTCGATTTCAGCCCCATAGGGACCTTCACCCCTATAATCATCAATCAATAAAAAAATATATCCAGTCTCAGAAATTACCAATCCAAAACATTTAAATAACAAATTACAAACAAACGGCAGGTAAACGGACAACAAACTGTGCCGCAACCTCCATTTTGAATTGCAAAACCGATCCTACTAAAGATGAACCGAAAGAAAAAGATGAATTATTATAATGAGAACATTAATTATTAGTTTATCACAATACCTCATTGTTGTATTTTCCATTATAGCCCCCAAAAGCAACCAAAAAGTGATCGTCGTCTATGAATGCTGATGACACAGAGAGCCCCTTGTTTCATTAAAAAAGAAAACTATAAACATCAGTATCACAATTTATAAAAGAATACATTAAATGACAAAGAAAACCTTTACATCTTTTAATAGTTCACTCTTTTAAATAATGGTTACCTCGCTGGCAAGTGGGTGTCTTCCCTTTACATTCGTCAAAACCGAGATAACAAGCTTGTGCATATCCATCACCAATGTCTCTGAAGCACCTGCAACAGGTTGTATAAACAGAACTTAGTATCATATTCATAATGGGCAAGGTGTCTAGCTTATTTGATGTATTCGTATTTACATTAGTACCGTTTTTATTATCACCACCACCAGCCAGAAACCACTTTTCATCGATAGAGACCCCGGCATGACCTGCCCTGGGAGTTGGAGGAGTCTGTCTATTAAAGCAGAAGATATCAATGCATGCAATTAGGTTTGTAAGCCTAATATGTGTTGGAATAGAATTTGCACTTGCAGCAGAAATACTTGTGGGTTTAGAATCCATGATTATCAAAGAGATATACAGGAATATTATTGGAATTCAAGATCGAATGAAATTGAATCTTGGTGCCAGACATAACTGTCGGCAATGTATATATATATGTTTTGTTGGTGGCGGTTGAAATTTGGAGGGAAACCAACCGTTTAAAAACGGTGACAACCCTTGCCACATAACCGTTCACTTATTACACTTCGTTACACATATTAAGTATAAATCATACATAGAATTCGAATATTATACATAATCATAACTTATTAAGTTTATAATGCTAACAATCACTCCCCATAAACTTAATTCCTTTTCGCGAGTGTTTCAGCACACTATCATTTGCTTTGTTTACTGCTTTTTCAGCCCTCCGAAAATCAAACCTCTTCCTTTGCTTTAACCTCTTTAACCCATACCAATCATTCCCAGCAAAGAATGCGAAATGTTCGTCTGTTTCTCCTTCCTGTTCGGCGGCAGGCTGTTCACTTGTTCCGCCTTCCATCTCCATGCTTCTGGTTCTTCTCTTTTCACCGACATCTTCACAGACTTCCTTTTCGGCTGTAGCTTCTTGAGTACACTTGATTTTATAGTAATAAACCAGTACGTCTAAATACATGGCGTACATGAGCCTCATTAGTTCTGCATCATTATAATCAAGACCCATATCTTTTGCTATCACCGCCCACATGTGATTATCTGTCACTCGTCGATGACCTCCCTCTCTTTTGACCGCTAAGTACAGATCCAACAGGCTGACTTTCCTGTTATTCTCGGCATAGGCTGGTAATGGTCTTGAGTTGATTTCCAGTTTAACCTTTAAGAACCAATCGACCATATCTTCGAACTTCTTTTCTATGAAAAACTTATACTTTCCTACATATCCATCATCTTCCAACATATCCATAAGGGCTTTACAGTCTTGGAATTTGTTGAATGACATTGCTTGCAATATCATTACGTTCCAGTCCGGTTCCTCCGATGATATGTTTAAACTTTCGAAATATGAATTCAAGTAATCATTCTTGAATTTCTCATATTCGGTTTCAGATGTTAGCATCTCTTCTTTTTCTTTGTTACCAACATCATCTTCTCGAGAGTAACATGTGATATCATTTCTTTTATCGATTGTTGGAATACAAAAAGTTGGATATATCTTACATTTCTCACCCATAAATTTCACCGTATAACCTTGTGTTATTAATTGATCAAAACTCAGGACGTTCCGATCAATGTCTGGTGTATAAAATACACTCTGAATTCTTAGTTTTTCTGATCCGGAAATCATTTTAACAACACCAATTCCTTGAATGTAATAAAAGTTACATTCCCCGGTGTTTGTTTCAACATCATACAGTTTTTTGATTCGTTTAAACATGTTTATGTTTCCAGAATAGTGTCGTTTAAATGATTTACTAACATACCAGATATTCGACCAGTAACTTCCGTCTGTACCGACCACCATGAACTCTGAACACCGATCATATTGATCATTATCATCAACCCCCTTCTGTGATTGTGATCCCGTGTTTATCGCTAAACGAATGAGTTGAGAGGCTTCATCTTCTTCTTTCCTCTTACACTCTGCAATCTGATGTCCTAACTGATCACAGTAATAACACTTCCTTTGAAATCTTCGTCTTTCTTTCTTCTCAGACGAACAGTGCAAACATGGCAGGGTTGTAGAAGTCGTTGCAGGAATCTCTTGTCTTCCAGTAGTGGCTCTGATACCACTTGTTGGAATAGAATTTGCACTTGCAGCGGAAATACTTGTGGGTTTAGAATCCATGATTATCAAAGAGATATACAGGAATATTATTGGAATTCAAGATCGAATGAAATTGAATCTTGGTTCCGGACATAACTGTCGGCAATGTATATATATATATATGTTTTGTTGGTGGCGGTTGAAATTTGGAGGGAAACCAACCGTTTAAAAACGGTGACAACCCTTGCCACATAACCGTTCACTTATTACACTTCGTTACACATATTAAGTATAAATCATACATAGAATTCGAATATTATACATAATCATAACTTATTAAGTTTATAATGCTAACAATATGTAAATAGAAAGAGAATGCTTGTAAAATAACTTACATAGTCTCAGCAACATTCCATGTCATCGTCTCCAGATCGAGAACGTGAACATCATTCATAAGATGTCTACGTTTGTCCTCTCCGCCAAACATTATCAGTTTTGAACCAGCAAATGTAACAGATTGTCCACCACGAATTACCTAAAAGATACACCACAAAGTAACTAATAACCATTTTCACAAAGTAACTAATAACCATAAACGATGTCATTTTTATAATGGTCATATTGCAGTGTGTACAAACTATAACTAGTGAACGCTAATGTTATGAGGTCTGATGATTACCGAAACTTTTCCCGTGGCTTCCATCACCCCACACACATGTGATTCAAGATCGATAAAATGCACTACAAGTACATCAACAGGCAGGAAGTTTCAGTAAGAACTAAATTCTTTTTCTAGAAGTCTGAACATATATGTTGAGAGATCAAAACTGTCACATTATCGAATGCATCTTTTGAGTGACCACCAAGTAAGAGAACTTTGTTTCCTCACTTAACCTATACAGGGGTATTAAATAGCATAGTTAGTAACAATAGGAATGAATGGAAGTTAAAGAAAATGCCACAAGGAAACACTTCTGTTAGTGTACTATCGTTAACATTTTCAGCATCTGACTTTGTGCTTAATGCAAATGTTGACCAGCTGAAATTCTTCAAATCATATACCTGCCACCGCAACCAACTATTAGTAAACTTCAATGGAAATATGATTGATTACCTGTGATAAGCAAATATACGGAGACATAACAATATTGATACCTGAACATCAGATAAGTATCGCCCATTACGACTTCCATCAACAATGTATAGCTTTTCATCAACGACAACTGCTGCATGCTACATTGAAAGAACAAAAAGACATTTAGGTGGAAGAACACCAAAATGTTCCAATAAGAAGAGTAGAAAAAATATAATACATCGTTTGTTCACAAAATACCTTTTGGAATAAACGGTGATGGTGACTCCGAATGACGGTGGTGGTGGTGGCTGTGAGTGGAGGCGGTGGCTGCGAACAGTGCTGGCTGCAATTGGGGTCGTCGGTCAAAAGGGGTGGAACGAAAGTGGATCGGAGGTGGACAGAGGTGGATCGGAGGTGAGTTGGGAGGGAGGCTGCAATTGGGGGAATGAATTGGGGGAAATGAAGAATGAAAGCGCGGATGTTGGTTTTAGGCAAAAGGTTAATTGAAATTTAATCTTAAATTCTATTGAGCAAATGGAGGCTAGGGTTTTGGTTGAGCAAATGGGTTTAAGACGGTGTTCAAAAACACCATCTAAAGGGTGCATATATAAGCATAAGACAGTGTTCAAAGGGAACACCGTTTAAAGGGTGAGGAATTGATTTTAAGACGGGGTTTAAGCATAAGACGGGGTTATATGGAATTTTGTTGAATATTTTAATTGGATTGACACAACGGCCATGTGAGGAATTGATTTTAAGACGGGGTTATTATTATAACACCGTCCAAAAAAGATCTTGAACACCGTCTAATGCTTCATATTGTAGTAGTGCATTTTGGGTATACGTTATACACGACGCAAAATTAGGGGTTGTGTTTTTAGTTTTGTAACATGTTTGCCATCTAAGACTGAATGCTAAAAACTTTGTTAGGTCTCGTTGACTAACTAATCAAACTGACCATTTATGTAGTTAACTATATATAAATCATCTGCGTAAATTAATAGATAATATAAAAGATCTGAAATTAGCTCTTTGTCCATCCACCCCCTCCCACGACTATTTTGCTCATTCCTTCCCCCCTGTCGATGAACCCAATCCACCTCATAATAGAGGAGCCGGCTTACAAAATGTTGAACATTTATCCCTCAACCTTTCATTTTAGGAATTTTTTTCATAAGTTTTTAATCTTTACTTGCTTGCGTTTGTATGCCAAATTTCACACAATGTTTTAAGTACAATTCTTGGAACCTTTTTGCTACAAATTGTAATGTGATGACAGATCTTCCCGGCAATTGCTTTGGTGCTCATCAACTCCATGACTATTGTTAATTGTTGTCATACCCCTATTTCTGGTAGGTTCGGATGGGTCGTGACGATTGGATAACAGTATCATAATTTAATAATAATACAACAGAAGTATTAAGAGTAAAAATATTCATAATATTAAAGTGTTGAATATACAAATACAAAGTTGTTCAAGTGTTCAAGTTTAAGCCAACAGACGGGATCGAAATAAAAGAAGCTTAGACATCATAGGCCTTAAGCTAGGGGTCGCAAATTCTATAGCCTTTATCATAGCCGACCCGGATTCCCATCCTAATATCAATTTCGGTACTTGCAGTTCAATCTTTTGAAAATACGTCAGCTTTCGTTGGTAAATACAATTAACTAACTCATTTTGAAAATAGTTTTTTAAAAATGATTTTATACATAGAGAAAACCTGTAGGTAATCATTTAATATTTCTTGAGATTTTGTCTTGTCACTATATTTACATATTTGTCATACAATGGGAACCAGATATCAAAGCCGGTCATTTTCAGTGCTATAATGATTAAGGTACACACCAAAGTTGAATAACGTGTCTTACAGTCAGTATGCCTACTCCGACACGTTATTTTGTATGGCTATAATAGTTCATGAATCGGGACGTCCGGACACGGTACCAATAACCCCCAATTGTTTCAGTTATCAAATACAAGGGATTAAACCGGGTTCTTACATTTATGAGCAATCATAGGCGGCTCATTTATGTAATACCCGCTCCAAGTTGCGTATTCTCCATACCCCAAGTCTTAAAAGAAAATAAGTTAAGAGTATTTACCTTTTTGCTAGCTTCCAACCAATAACGGTTTTAGTATAGTAAAACCCGTAAAGTCAAAATATTAAAACTCAAGTCCGAATATCTAGGGGGTTCTATAGTCCGGAGTGAACAGATTCAGTTATATGTTAGAATGTATACGGGTCATAGGTTAGTTCCTTAGATATGACCCGTTACGAAAGAATAAGATCGGTTCGCTAGATTAAGCGTAGATTGATTAGAATGTGGTTTATACCTATCCGAGTGTAAGGACTCATTGGATAAAGGTTAAGTAAACCAACATTCTGATTTTGAAAGTTTTTAAAATGTTTTGACCCGTTACGCCTAGTTTATGCGAACTAGGTTCGCATAACTAGTTATGTGCATAAAGACGGGTTCAGAAGGTCGGATGAGTCTATGACAAGTCCAAGTAGTAAAATACATTTTTAGTTGAAGTATATACTGTTACAAAGTCAGATTATAGTTTGGTTTAGTTTAAAACCATTCAACTAGCTCATTTGACCACATAAGGGCATTATGGTCATTTTTAACAATATATCAAGACTTGTTGTTTAACTCATCAAGTGGAATGACCATTTGGTATAACTTCAGAGAGTTATACTCAACAATACTATAGTCTCAAAACAAGTTTAAAACAGGTTTAAACGTTGGCCAAACGGGTCAGAATCAAAAGTCAAAACAAAAGTGAAACTGCTTGACTTTTGACATAAAATTGTTGGGTCAAATTGGAGAATGGTGTTATCAGTTATGACGACTTTAGTTTAGCAATTTTATTGTTTATATTATGTGGCGTTTTTATTTGTAATAGTCGGATATTTTAGTTAGTTTAGTAGGTTTTCCAAGCAAGAGGTGGCTTGCTTAGAGGATAAGGCTCGGGGGCTATATATAGAGTACTAGACCTTATTTGTGAGGTGTGCATTTTGTGACCCACCACCCAGGGGAGCTCACCTAGGGTGGATGATAATCTTGTAGTTTGTCTATTTACATTCAATGAAAATATCTCTTTCAGTCTTATCTTTATTTATCTTTGTATTGTTTATCTTTGTTCTTGGCTCAAAATCACCCGTCTTAGTATTATTCACCGAACCGAGACTGAAATAGGATAGTTTCGGACCTATAAAAAATGAGACTCTAAACTGAATTGGACAAGTTGGGCATGCTAACATCAGTTTATATAAGTTGTAAAACTGATATATATGTTAAAACAAATGAGTTTTACGTTATAGAAACCATTTATGAAATTTATTCAAAAGTTCGACTTTTACGTAGCATGCTCGACTTAACAATTCAACTAGTAAACGTAATAATCCGAAGGTATGATCATAGAGGGATCATACTATCGTTGTTACGGTCACGTAGGAAAGTTCGGATTGAACTTTACTTTGACCAAATTGGTCAGAAGCTAAAGTCAAACAGAAAGTCAACTGTGACTTTAAACTTCAGATAAATAAAATAAATATAAAAGAAATTAGGAGAAACACTTACTTGGAAGTGTTAGAGCAGAATAGAACTAGGAGAGGAGTCCTCTTGTCCAGAGGATAGCTCCAAGAAAGATTTAGAGTGAACGAAAATGAATGAGCAAAGGAAATGGATGATCATGTGGCCTATTTATAGTTGCAAGATCATCACAAGATCATGCCAAGTGTTAAGAAGGATTCTGAGATGTGAATAAGTGCCCTTTGAGGTGTAGGAACCAGAGAAGATGGTGGTAAGTCGGTGCAAGTTGGCAAAACAACAGCAGTTTACAACCAGTTGTTTCTGTTATGCAGGTCCCTTACGGACCATAAGCATCAAGCCCTTACGGTCCGTCACTCTACCAGAGAAGATGGTGGTAAGGACCTAGCTTTAATTGCCCTTCACTCTACCATACGGACCGTAAGCATTGATTCCCTACGGTCCGGAAGACCTCTTGGCGCACATATGTTCAAATGACTTATGGGTCGTAAGCCATAAGGCCTTACGGTCCATAAGGACTTCTAATTACAAAATTTGCACAAATAACCCCTTGGGTTAATAAGTTATTGATATATACAGTTTAATTCCCTATCCTTCCATACAGTGGGGATTAGTTGGACATCTAGGACGCGTTTCAGTTAACGCACAATAATAGTCCCTCTCCTTCCCAAAGTCGGGATTAGTCGGAGATTCGGGACACATTTCAGTGAACGTACAGTGTAGGTTATTCCTCCTTCCACATAGTCGGGATTAGCTGGAGGTTTCTCCCTCCACGTAGTCGGGATTAGTTGGAGAATTGGACACCTGTCATCACGTAATTGGACGGAATTTTCGGGGTGTTACAATTGTCATGTAAAACAATCTTCCTATGAGCTTGCGGTTGAGTTTCTTTAGTTCATCTTTTTGTTTGAATTTATTGTGAAGCTGTCTTTTTTATGAGTGAATTACTTAGGCTATAGAGTGTGAGGTGCATGGTTGGGTCCTCAATCGCCACGTAGGATCATTAATGGATTGATACACCACCCCTTGTCTCATCCACCATGATTCCCATGGATTAAACCATTGCAACCATGGGCCTCCTTTCCTTATTCAATATTTCCTTTTCTTTTCACAAAAATAAATTAAAATAAGATAATAGTGGTTTGAGTCATGACCACACCCTTAGGGTAGTGGTTTTGGATGATGGATTAGAAGTATGTGACATGGTGCTGATGTGGAGGATCATGGTGATCATGAGGGTCATGACCACACCCTATAGCCTTATTGCTTGCTTCAACCTTGCTTGTTCTTTATACATAATGTTCCTTTAATAACACAAAATATTTTAACAATAATCTTATTTTAGTGTTACATCTGCTTTCTCAATTTGGAGTCTCAATCAAAACCCTAACCATGATTTTCAGTCTCAATCGAAACAATCTGATCATTTGAGACTAATGTGGTGATTAGACACCAAACGTGTTACAAAATTAAAATATAGTGGTGATTAGATACCAAGCGTATTACAAAATTAAAATATAAAGTTCATACTTGCAATTCTTAAATCCTAAACTCCAAAATATACTTGTGATTTGAGCCAAATCACTGTAATTAACTCTTGTCTTTTTGGTATGAGGTAATGGAAAAAAATCAACAGTGGGTGGAGGTAGTGGGTGGTGGCGGTGGTCGTACTAGTTGGTAGCAATAATGGTGGTGGTGGTTGGGGGAAGGGTGGTCGGTGGCGATAGCCGGTGGTGGTGGTGACTGGTAACGGGTGGAGGTGGCGGCTGGTGACAGAGGCGGGGGTGGGTGGCGGTGATCAACGGTGGTGGCACGTGGTGGTGGTGGTCGGTGGCGGCAGCGGTGGGTGGATCAGTGGTTCTGGGTGGTGGTGGTGGTTACGGGAGAGTGGCGTTGGTCAGCGACAAAGGGTGGTTGCGGTGGGTGGTGCCCACGGCGGGTGGTGGCGGTGATGATGGTGGGTGGCAGGTGATGATGGTGGTCGATGGTGGTTATACAATGTGAGAGAGGGAATTTAATGAAAAAATAACAAGGGGGTGGATGGAATGGATTTGAGGTTTTTAAAGCAAATAGAATGACTGATGTATGAGTGATTCCATTACTCTAACCAACAAAGCATATTTTTTTCATTACCTCGAAATAGTTCATTCCATTCCGCCACTTATTCTTGCATACCAAACATTATCTTATAGAAAAAAGCTAAATCATCCGTTTGGTATGGGGTAAGGATGTTCATCAAATCGAATAACGAATTTTCGAATTATTCGAATCAAATTTTTCTAATTTTTAATTTTTTACTTGAATTCGTATTCGATTAGTATTTGACACTCGAATTCGAATAAATTCAAATTCACCCTAAACAATAAATTGTTTTACTTTCATTTTTTAACTACTACAAACTAATTGTATTCAACATAAAATATAATGTCCTGCAAAATTAATTAACTATCAATATGTTAAAACACCAAAATTTAGAAGATAGGTTGGTTACGGTAGCGATTTAAGTTAGGTAAAAATTTAGAAATAAGTGGTATGGTCTATTTGTCAGTAGGTTTGGTAATGTTATGAATAAAAAACTTATCACTTATTGATTAGTTCATACTTTGACCAAGTTTAGAAGTTATATGGTGGGTATATATATGTTTTTTTGTGTGTATACATATATTATAAAATTATATATAAATTGAATATGAATTTTGAATCGAATTAAAAATCATAAATTCGTATTCGAATTCGATTACTGGACTTGAATATGAATCAACTCGAATTGAAACCTTATTAATCAAATTTGAATCGAGTCGAATTTCAAATTTTTCAAATCTGAATCAAATTCTTAACAACCCTAGTATGGGGTAATGGAATCGACAAGAGAAAGGAATGGACGAGGTAATGGAATGGATCATTACCATGTGGTGGAATGAATTATTACCACGTATTATTTGGTAGGTAAGAAAAGACGAAGGAATAAAATCGGCGATGAGTAGTGTTGGAGGGTGGTGGTCGGTGGCAGTGATTGTGCGTGGTGATAGGTGGCGGTGGTGGAGATGCGGAGTGGTGGCAGCGACGAGCGGCGTGGTGGCGGCGACGACAATGGGAGGCGGTGATGGTGGTTGTCGTCGGTGGTGATTGGTGGCGGCGGAGGTGGGTGGCAACGGCGACGAATGGGTGGCGGTGGTGGTTGGTGGCGGCGGAGGCAATGGCGGGTTGAGGGTGGCGGCGACCATGCGTCTGTGGTGGCGGTGGGTGGTGGTGGCGACGAGTGGCGTTATTGGTGGTTGATGGCAGCGTGAGGCAATGATGGATGGCAACAGTGGCGGGTGGGTGGTGGCAGCGGTGGTGGCCGTCGTGGTTGCAGCGGTGGCGGGTTGCAGGTGACGATGGTGGATGATTGTTGTGTTTTTAATGAAGTGTGTAAGAAGAGATGAAATAAAAAAACATGGGGGCAGATGACATGATTTTGAGTGAATGAAATGACTTATGTAATGGTTGATTCCATCACATTGGCCAACCAAACATCTTTTTCTTCGTTTCCTCGTAATTGTCCATTCCATTCGGTCTCTCTGTATACCAAACACTAAGTTTGTTTTTTCCAAGAAGAGCTTCCTGGCCTCTTATGTCTGCGTCGCGCAGACCACTCGCAGACCTTTGGGTCTGAAGACAGTTTGTTTTCTCGAAGACCTTTCATTAAAAAAAGGTCTGCACGTCCTCTTCTTGGTGCAGATGTGGGTCAAGCTCTTCTTACCTCTTCTTGTCTTTTTTTTTTTTTGCTAGATATCACAAACACACACACAAAAAAAACCCTAGAGCTCCTTCTCCATCTCCTCCACCACCTCTCCTCCACCCCAGTCGTCGTCGCCGCCTCCCTCTTCCCTCTTCCTCCCTACTCCATGCTGCTGTTGCCACCTCCCTCCTAAACAAAAAAAAATCCCAATTTGATCTCCACCATTCTCTCCGGTGATCTTTCTCTCCACAAAACCCTAACCAATCGCACAAAGCATCCACCAAACCTCTACAATCAACACTACAAATTTGCTATAATTCTGTTCAATTCACTCAAATAGATCGAAAACGGACGGAGAGTCTGGTGTACACACGGCATCGGAGTAGCACTGGTTCATTTTCTTTGGCGAAGTCACTGGCGCATCCGCAGTCAAGGCTAGCAGCAGCACTAGTAACTCAATATCCTACTGTGTTGAACAAAAAAAGCCATGTACTGGGTGGTGGGTGGACAAGTATTTTAAAGATTGTCTCTGCAATGTCAATGACGAAGTTTCATTTGGATTTGGAATCATATGCCTTGTTTGTTGGGGTGTTGCTGAAATCCCGCATATTATTACCAACTTCCATACTAAATCCAACCATAGTGTGTCACTCATCTTCTTGCTAACGTGGATTGCAGGGTAGGTGTATGTGTTTATGTTTGTGTGAAAATTTGTAATAATAATTGATCCCATTTTTTGTTGTAACGGTGTAGGGACAACACTCAGCTCCTCTTTTTATTGCTTTAATTGAATATATGTTGTTTAATGTGAATGGTTTTAACAGTAGGTTGTAATAAGTTGAATTGTTGTTGAGGTGATTTGTTGAAATGTTTTAAAATGAAGTGAAAATTTATTATAAACTCCGTTTATGTTTAATAAATCTGTTTATTTGTATATTAATAACTTGCAGAAGTTAAAAAACAGTCTTATGGTACAGATGTCTGGCAGATGTGATTCGCATACTGCAGACATTTTATCTCTAAATGTCAAAGAACACCTAAGTAAAAAAAAGATAATATTTAAAAGGGTACAAAGTAAAAAAAAAAAAACAATATTTAAAAGGGTATAAACAGGTATATATTAGAGATCTTAACTTCTTAAAATATTAGAATTGCATAACTTTTTAGGGTACAATAAATTTTGGGGTTATAAAAGGATAAGATATAAAACGGATTGTTTTTAATAGAAAGCCTAAACAGACTGTCGCGGAAAGTTAGACATCCGATACTTTTTTATTACTTATTATTATATTATTCATAAACTAGGTTAGAAGCCTGTGTATTACACGAGTTGAATAAATGTAATTTTCTATACCAAATAATAAAAAATTATATCTTTAAAAATCTCTTTTATTTCACGGGTTGAATAAATGCAATTTTATATACCAAATAATAAAACAATATATATTTAAAAATCTCGTTTATTACATTTTTTTGAATAAATTTATTTATATATTAAATAATAAAAATAGTTATATCTTTAAGAATCCTGTGTATTGTACGAGTTGAATAAATTTAATTTTAAATATTAAATAATGAAAAAAGTTACATTTTTAAGAAAACCTCATGTGTTATACGGCTTGAGCACATGTAATTTTATATATCAAACAATAAAAAGTTATATCTTTATAAACCCTATGTATTATATGGATTGAATAAATCTAATTTTATATATTACATAATAAAAAAGTTATATTTTTAAAACCCCATGTATTACACGAGTTGCATAAATGTAATTTTGTATAGTAAAAAATAGAGTAAATTGTCATTTTAGTTCCTGAGGTTTGGTCTAAATTGTCATTTTAGTCCAAATAGTTTTTTTCTCCTCTAGGTCCCTGACTTTTCCATTTTCTTACAATTTTGATCACATTGTCTAACTCAGTCTAAAAATCTGGTTATAACCTGGGGTATTTTTTGCATAACTGTTGTGTAGTGATAACCAGGGGTAGTTTACAACATAATTTATAAACCTCATAATAATTTAATGCCAAAAATACCCCTGATTATAACCTGGTTTTTAGACTAAGTTAGGTAATGTGATCAAAATGGCAAGAAAAATGAAAAGTCAGAGACCTAGAGAAGAAAAAAACTATTTAGACTAAAATGACTACTTGGACAAAAATTCAGGGATTAAAATGACAATTTACTCTAAAAAAATAAAAATGATGTATCTTTAAAAAATCTCATTTATTACACGGGTTGAATTCTAATAAAAAATTTATATCTTTAAAAAAAAAAACTAACGGACATACTCGATATACGATTGATGGGGTGATTGCGGTGATGGTTCTTATAAATGTCACTTAAACATAGTGATTACCGTATTTGAGTTGAGAATTGAACACGAAAATAAAAATATAGAACCAATAAACCCCTTTTAAACATTTTTAAAATAGGTTCTACCCTTAACTACTTTAATTTAATAAAATAAATAAATCATTTACATTAATTTCAAGATAAATAATTTTGAAATCTGATAAATATTTTAAAATATTATATTAATCTCGTATATGAATTGTTTAAATTTATATTAAATTTAATTGTATAATTATCTTTTAATTGATATTAATTATCCATAAAAACAGATAGCTTCAATGAATGATATGTGTTTTTTCATTGGTTTCTTTTATTATATAGTATAGATATAGATTAATTCAATTTTGTATGATATTTGTTATTTGGTTAATTTATAATATGCGTTTGATTGATTGGTAAATTCTATATGATTACCACCAACTATTTACATGTTAAAATTTAAATAAACAAAATCACATCTTAATAAGACCTTAATTTGTTTTATTAAACTTTATATTAAGAAAACTGAACCAAATTATATTTAATATATTTCAACACTGAGTGTGTAAAGTTTTAATTTGGAATGTTTATACGAAAAAAAGTAAGATAACCACTGGCAATATCTAAATGTTACCACTTTCAAATGATTTTTCATGTTCAATATAATCATTTTTAAACTGTTATCATATATTGATTTAATCATGACTAATTTTTTTATGACTAATTAATAAAAATAATTTAATTGATTGAATCGACTTTGAAATAAACGATCAATCTGATCAATATAATCATTTTAAACTGTTCTCACTTCTCTACAATTCAAAATCTTGAATTTGGAAAAGATTTTATATTTAATATAGACTTTTTTTAACCGTAAGTATGTAAAATTAGAGTTTATAGCCTTTTGGATCCTACTTGTAGAATGGTGGCTTGCAGTTTGTTGGATTCTTTAATTATTCGTATGAATTCTTATTAGATTTGATTAAATATTATTGATAATAAAAATTTGTATTAGATTAGATTTTAATTTGATTAAATATTATTAATAATAAGAATTTGTATTAATTTAGATTAAATATTATTATTATTAGTATTATTAATAATTTTAATCAATTAAATGAGAGAATGACAAGTGTCACAAAACAGGTTTCTTTTATTATATAGTATAGATATAGATTTATAATTAACTAATAAATAGATTAAATTAAGTTATATAGTTTCTTAATTACCTTTCAAAAAAATATATATATAGTTTCTTAATTGTTAAGGCAATTTATAAACGTTTATAGGTATCTATATATAATGTCTTTTATATATAGACCTCCAATCTGAGCCATTTATGTGAAATACAATTAGTAATGACTACTAAGTAACGATATATCATCTGAGTCAAACGTTATAACTTATCACAATTCATATCACGGTTATCACCTAAATTTTTAAAAATTTGTAAAGGCTTGTTCCCTAAGACTAGAGGGTATGGGTTGACGCCCCCTCTAGCTCAGTCAAAAAGCGACCAATAGTAGCGACTATTCCTCCCATTTTCACAGCATCATTGGAGGGTGCTAATGGTGGTTCAAGAGTACAATAACGAAGAAGGGGGGTGTTGACTTTGTGGTGATTGTTGTTGATGAAAATGAAGAAGAAAATGGGACCTGCTAATCAGGGCGGACCCAAGCTTTGGCTTAGGTGAGTGAGCGCCCTCCCTTGAAAAAAAAATTAGTGTATTTTCGAGATAAAATTCCTAACTACACCTCTTAAAAATTTGGTTGAATCCTTCGTCCGCACCCTCAGATAATAATTCCTGGGGGCAAAGTACTTTGAGGTTTTAAAATGAAAAATGTGTTTGGTGGCTGAAATATTAAATGGATTTTTAGGGTTTGGTTAAAGATGTGTGTTAGTGTGAAGCTTGATCAAAAGTCCAAGAGGGGGGGGGGGTCATGGAATTGTTTTTCATATCGCTATGTTTCGAGTTCTATATTCGGGTCGGATATTCGATTCAGGTCGGCGCAAACAATGATAACTTAAAATAAAACTACATAATGTTCATTCATTAAATGACGCATTCTTACATATAAAACTAAAAAAAGCTAAATATTGTTTAACAAAAAATAAAGACCAAAATAATTATAATAATACGAGATAAATGGTAAGACCAAAGGTCCCAAGAGAGGGGGGGGGGGGGCGGAAAGTCGTGGGACCAATTTTTTTTCCCTATCGCTATGTTTCGGGTTGTATGTTCGGGTCGGATATTCGATTCGGGTCGGGACAAACCATAATAACTTCAAGGGTAAATTACACTTTTCGTCCTTTATGTTTATAACGGGTTGCAATGGATAGCATTTAACTTCAATAATTACAGTCACAGTCCTTTGTTTAGAAAACTCAGTACATCTTTCGTCCTTTAGCACTAACAAGGTTAAAATTTTCAATTATGTTGGTGCATATGTCTGTCGACTTCGTCTTGTATCGAGTCTTGTAATAGGATTGATAGATCAGGGCACAATATTCGAGAAAATTGAGAATCATGTGGTATGTGACCATTTCGTACGAAATAGAAAAGCCATTTCGCACGAAATGAAGATGCCATTTCGCACAAAATGGAAATGCCATTTTGTGTGAGGCCATCTCGTGCGAAATGGGACTGCCTATAAATATATGCCTTGTTCAAATCATTGGTGACGTTCTGATTCCGGTGCCGAGGTGCTGCCGAAGTGTCTCCAGCTTGTAAAACGTTGTTATATCAATATAAGAGACATTTAAAGTGTATATCAAGCTGATTCAACATCAAAACGTCTGTTTCTGCCTCTCGTTTTGATCAAAAACTCTTCTGAACGACTCATTGGTCGTGCAAACGATCCTACAATTGGTATCAGAGCTCAGGAGGAAGAGTTCTTACTGATTCAGCTTGATTTCATCAAAATTCTGATTTCTTCACCTTCTTTTAAAAGATTTTTCAAAATTAAACAAGATTTCACGGTTAAAATGGCTTGATTTTCACGTATAACACGCATAATACTGTTTTAACAAATCCTTAAAAGAATCAGTCCAAAAATCGAACTAAAACCTGTTCAATTTTGTCAAAATCTGTCCGATCGAGTGACGTCATCATCATTTCGCACGAATTGATATAGTCCATCTCGCACGAATTGGAACTATTTCACACGAATTGAATCTCATTTCGTACGGATTGGACACAGCAAATCTCATTTCGCACGGTTTGGACACAACAGATTTCATTTCGTACGGATTGGACATTATAGACCACATTTCGCACGAATTGCACCATTTCGCATCAAACCATTTCGTTTGAACCAGTCCGTACCAATCCAGTTCGTTTGAAAAGTTTGTTTGTGAATTTCTGAAACCGAAAAATGGACAACGAATTCTATAATGCCTTTGCTACTGCCCCAGGTACTCCTGTTAGTGTTGCTCAGAGTGTAACCATGGAAAATGAAACTGGAACATTACAGAAACCTCCAAAGCTGATGGTTATTGAAGAATATCATAGTTGGAAAGAACGTTTTGAGAATTGGGTTCAAGCAAATCATTTAAGGTCTTGGGAAAGTATTGAAACTAAGTATGCTAGACCACTGTCTGATTTGGGATTTGCAAAGATTATCTCGGAATTTTCAGATAAAGAGAGAGATATGTACAAGGCAGAAAAATGATGGTCAGTTTACTACAACAAGCTGTGAAAGAAGATATTTTCATATTACTTCAACATGATAGTAGTGCTTATTCGATTGGGATGCACTTCGCAAAAAATTCGAAGGAAGTGCAGAGATGATCAAGAGTAAAAAATCATTATTAAAGAAAGAATTTGAATTGTTTACAAGTGTGCCAGGTGAAACTACAAAGACTCTCATTGAGAGATATTGTCATCTAGTACGTTCAATGTCTCGATTGGAAATTACTAAAACTCCAGAGGAATGGGTTAAGAAATTAGCCGATGTGTTACCTCAAAAAGAATGGGGTACATACCTCATGATTTTGAAGAATTCTGGAGAGTATAGTAGATTGTCGATTGCACAATTTATTGAAAAACTTGAGGGACAAGATCTTGAGCAACAAAAGATTGCTAGAATGAACAATTAAAGCGGTCAACAAGACATCAAGATGTACTACAAAGGAAATGCTCAAAATGTTGAAGCAAGTCCAAAGATCCAAACCGCTTTCAGTGCGGAAAACTCATCTGGATCAGTTAATCAAAGCTCAATCAACTCTAGTGGTTTTTCTTCATATCCAAGTGTCAATCCAAGTGTTCAAAATTTCTCTGAAGAAGTAACTAAAGATCATATGGCATTACTAGCTACAGTGTGTTTAGCGAGTGTGTTGAGAAGAGATGAGGAATTTACGATCAGATTGATGCTGAGGAGATGGAGCTTATGGATATTAAGTGCTGTTTAGCGAGTGTGTTGAGAAGAGCTGAGAAATTTAAGCAGATTGCAGGAAGAGATGACTTTCGTGATGCTAATGTTTCTACTTTAGGTTTTGATAAATATAAAGTTACTTGTTTTAGATGTAGGGAAAAAAAACATTTCAAGAGGGAATGTACCAATCGAGAAGCAGGTGGAGCTCAGAATCCGTTCGGGAATAATGATTATTATCGGAAAGCTATATATCAACAAGTTGCTCAACAACCGTCATCATCCCATGCTATTGAAGATGGAAAGAAGAAAGTTTATCTCGTTAATCAAGATGATGAAAGAGTGCCAGAAGGTTTTAGCTGGGCCAAATACATTCTGGCTGATTCAAAGTTTAGAGCATTCATTGCACAAATAGTTCAAGAACCAGAGTTGATGAAAGAGTGGATGGATGTGTTTGCAGATGATGAGAAAAGCCAAGATGGAGAGTCTGTTTCTTTAGAAAATAGTTCAGAAAAGACACAAGTCTTTGATTAATCATCAACTGATAGTAGCGATGATGAGGAAGAAATTAATCAAATTAACATTGGCAAAATTCATTTATCTCCTGAAAGTTTCAAATTTTATTTTGCAGATAAATTGGAGAAGCTAAAGGAGAGACGAGCAGCAAAAGAAAAGACAGAAGCTAATATTGCTGAGAATGTGAAGAATGAATTGAGTGAAGAAGTTAAAATTGTTGAGAAGATTGTTGAAATTGAAAAAATTGTAGAAGTCACAAAACCTTGTCTAAAATGTTTGGAACCTTGCAAACATTGTGAAGAGAAAGACAAGAAGTATAGTGAGCTTGACAAGATGAAAGAAAAATTATTGTTTGATGTTAAGTATGTGAAAGAATCGTATGATGTTTTGAACAGAACAGTTAACAGTTTGCAAAAGACAAACTCAGAAAGGGAAGATGCTTTAACAATGATGAATGCAGTGATAATGTCTAAGCAGAAGGCTATAAATCATTATATTGAAGAGTGTGCAAAATTGAAGCAGGAATTGGAAACTGAAAAAATTGAGAATGAAAGAATCAGAAGATTGCTGCAAAGCTATTCAAGTTCTGATTATTTGATTGACAGAATTTATCTAACTGTTGCAGGTTTTGAAGCATTTCAAGATAAGAAGACGGAAGAGAAGGATATTGGTAAGAAACAATGTGTCAGTTACAACAAGTGTCCGCCTCCAATTTGGGAAGGTTATTCTCCCAGAAAACCAAATGAGGAGTAAGTCAAAAAGGCAATCAATATAAAATTAAAGTCTGAAACAACTGATGAATTACCAGAAAACATTGACGTCACGTTCACATCATCTGACACTGATCATGAGTCTGAGTTAATAAAGAAAGTGGTCGATCAGGTGTTGGATAAAGATGAGGAGTCAGAGTCAAATTCTGAATCCGAAAGTTCGAGTTCGTCGGTCAACAGTTCAAAATCATTGGTCAAAAGGGTTTACAATAAAGAATTTCTGTTATCAAAATCTAATTTGAAGGACGAAACATTTGAAGTTGCATATACTTTGAATGATTCTGACAAATTATATTTTGATAAAGAATTTCCAATAAGAAGTGTTCAAATTGAAGAGATTAAAAAGGTTTTCAAACTAACAGAAATTAATATTTCTGAAATAAAAAATGTAAATCTTAATGAAAAATCTAAAAAGTACACTTCAAGAGTTCAACAAAGATTGAACAAGAAAAAGGGTTACAGTTCTAGTTCTGGTTTTCAAAAGAAACCAAACCATAACAGTAATTTCAAAAAGAAAGGCTTAGGTTTTATTCCACCCGAAAATCATAAAAATGAGAAATTTCTAAAACAAAAACAGTATTCGTTTCAGGGTCAAGTTCTAAAGAAGAAGAAGAAAAAAAGAGCTCATTCTGGAAACAATCGAACAAAGAGTTCCTTACAGAAAAGCAAAAGTTTGAAAAGAATGGAGCTAATTAGAAAAGGGAGACAAGAACCTGTTACCGATGTCAAGAAGTTGGTCACATCGCCTGGAACTGTCCAAAGGCAACCAACATAAAACAGGAAGTTGTTTCTAAACTCAAAGAAAAGATTGTTGATAAAACTGAACCACCAACTGAAAAATTCAAAGTGTTTAAAAATTCTAACTTTGAAGTTGGTGAGAGTTCAAAAAGATTTTACAAAAGAAGGGTGAATCTTAACAACCAAACATGGGTTGCTAAGAAATCAGATGTGAAATCTGGCGATGAATCTGACTCGTCAAAGTCAGAGGAGCCACAAGTTGAGATAAAAAGAGAAAACTCAGTTCCGCCAATGGATGATGTCAACTTTCCACCTTTGCGAGCTGAAAATTTAAAATCAAAAGTTGGTAAAATGGAAATCTCGAATCAATTCTATTTTGAAAAGAAATAATTTGATGTCGAAAAAGCATTTAATGGAAAAGTGAAACATATTTTTGGGAAAATGATCGAGGGTAAGGCCAAAGGGGTTAAAGATTTTTATAAAGAAAAAAGGAATGTTCAAACCTTGAGTGAAATTGAAAAGGTCACACCCAAAGCTGGTCAGGCTTGGGTGTCTGTATTCTTTTCTTAAAATCCTGACTTGCCGGAGCTCCCAAGTTGGTAATCGTGGAGCAGGAATCGACATCATTATTGAATATGTTTGTTTGAAAAGCCTACAAGTGGTAAAACTCAAAATTGTCATATTTTGATTTACAAGTGGTATGGTTGACAAGTGAACATACAGGTGTTTGTTCCTACAAGTGGTTAATCAAGGTCATTAAGTTGAACTTGATTTAACTTTCATACAAGTGGTTGAAAAAACAATGTGATGAAACTCCTAACCTACAAGTGGTTGGTGAATTTCAATAAAACTAATTTTCCAGAAAAACCATTTTGAAAAACTAATTTCAACAAATCATAATGGGAAAAAAGTTTGTTGTCAGGGGGAGTTCTGATTGTTTATGCCAAGTGGATGGAGAATTGAAGCAATTCACAACAGTTTGTCAAATTTTCTTTAAATGGTTTTGAATTTTAGGGGGAGTAAGAAATTTCAGAAATTCCAAAAACATTAGAAAATTTGAAAAAGCCAAAAACATGATGAAATCAAAAATGAGTTTTGTTGAGAAGAAGAGGAAATGATAGTACATCAGTGGACTATCACAACATGCTAAAGAATTGAAAAGTCAAAATGTGATAAACGATCTCACTGGGGATATGCCAGTAGGTTTTTATACATTCAGTAGATTGTTTTCGAGACATAAGTCTAAATATCATAACTTACTTATCTCGTGGGGAACATCTCTCGGATATATGGGTAACCCCCGGATTCTTGTTTGAAAGATTTTCTATTTCTGACATACTAGGTCTTTGTGCGTGTTGATATCTGGGGTATTATACCAGGACTTCTGATTTTGCGGAAGCAATAGCCTAGTCCTCGTATAACACTTTGCACAGCTTTATATCTTAAAGCTAGCCCTCAGCATAAAAAATGATGAAACATTGAAAAATGCTAATCATGTGATGTTGAAGAAAAAATCCCCAAACGGGACACACCTAAAGTCGAGCCATCATCTCTTTGTCTGAACGGAAGTTCTAACCTGAGCTCTCATGGTCTCGCATTACCCGTTTACAGATATCATTAGTGTACATTCACCTGTAATACTGAATATAGAAGTCTGGATACTGGAGTATATTCTGAGGTGGGACACGCGAATAAGTTTAAGTCCTTAAAACGCTAATTCTCGTATCTCGGAACAGTTGAACTTTGTGTGAAAAATTAAGTGGATCAGTATACTAACAATCTAAGTGAATCGTTTAGAACTTAAAATGTTTAAAACTTAACGGTGTTAGTGATTTGTCTCATAATCTGATATGATCCTCTTACACAAACTCACAAAAGTCTGTAAATATTTCTTTACTGATTTTCATTAAACACAAAAATCCAAAAAGATTGTGTTTTTAGCATAAAAGTTTGAAAAATCGAAAAGATTTTATTTCATCTAATTTTCGGCAACTGATGTTGAAAAGCTGATTTTTAAAATTCCGAGTGCAAAACATGATGAACATCAGGTTTGGGAGAGTTTAAAAATGGTATTTTTACAAGTGGTCATCAGAATTTATAAATGGTAAATCATTTGGATCAATATCTACAAGTTGGTTTCTAAATTTGTCAAATTTTAAATTTGTGAAATTTACTTTGAGGTAGTGATTGTGTAGGAAAAAGGTTTAAAAGAGCCAGGTTCTCGATCCAAAGCCTGTAGATTGTGAATTCCAGACTGCGATCCCAATTTATCGAAAGGGGGAGTCTGAAGACATAAGAGCCAGAGTCAGATTATGGATCAACATTCAAGGGGGATCTTGAATGGTAGAGAGCCAGTTTCGAATCCTGTTGTTCACGCAAGCTGCTGATGCTGAAGAACTTAAGGAATCAAGAGATCTGATCAAGAGAAGTTAGAGTCAGATTGAGATCCTGAAAGAGAGAGAGAGGAGAAAAGATTGAGGATGCTTACAATGGAGAATACTTTGGAGAGAGCGAGAAGTCTGATAAAGACTGAAGACTTTGAAGACTCGACACTGAAGACTTCGTCAACATCCAAGGGGGAGTCTGTTGGTGCATATGTTCTTCGACTTCGTCTTGTATCGAGTCTTGTAATAGGATTGATAGATTAGGGCGCAATATTCGAGAAAATTGAGAATCATGTGGGATGTGACCATTTCGCACGAAATGGAAAAGCCATTTCGCACGAAATGGAAAAGCCATTTCGCACGAAATGAAGATGCCATTTCGCACGAAATGGAAATGCCATTTCGTGTGAGGCCATCTCGTGCGAAATGGGACTGCCTATAAATATGTGCCTTGTTCAAATCATTGGTAACATTCTGATTCCGGTGCCGAGGTGCTGCCGAAGTGTCTCCAGCTTATAAAACGTTGTTATATCAATATAAGAGACATTTAAAGTGTATCTCAAGTTGATTCAACATCAAAACGTCTATTTCTGCCTCTCGTTTTGATCAAAAACTCTTCTGAATGACTCATTTGGTCGTGCGAGCGATCCCACAAGTTAAATTTATTCACTTAAAGGCAGTTTAGTCTTTCTACTTAGTTATTTATAGTATAAATAAAATCAAATTTAAATACCTTTTTTCTCTTTCACACTCTCTAATACACACACTTTGAACTCTCTCTCCCTCTAAACAAACAGCAGCCACCACCAACAAACCTTTGTGCGTAACCCCATTAATGGAGAATCTTAAACCAAATGTATGAGCAACACCTTTTTTTACACTTTTTTATGTTTTGTTTTGTAACTGTAACAACCAACAACAGAGTACCTTGTTGTGTTGGTTTTGTTGTTTATGAATAAATGGAGGAATCGTTGCTGATCATAAAAAAAACAAACATATTTCCAGTTGAATTTCAGGACATGCACTTTAAACAACAATACAAATCACTACCAATTTATATATAGCCACACTCCTCTGTAGGCGTGCTTACCCCAACTCACTACGAGCAATACAAATCACTCCCACACGAAGAACAAAATTACTGATAACTTTAATCCTCTCTCTTTCTCTCAAACTTTTGTTAATCTTCACCGCCATCATATATGTTGCCGTAACAACACCACGACAATCAATCTCATTCGCAGGCTCCTCATTCGCCATGGTCTGCACCCATTAAATCACTGCGTGTTAATTTTAGAGCTCGTTGATTCACTATAAAACCCAACTCACACTAAAAATCCCAGATCTGTAACATCGGGTTAGATCCGTGAAGGAGAGAGAGCAAGAGAGAGTGATATACAAAGAAGCATCTTTTTTCAGATCTGAACCAGCAATTTTAGATCTAGCCGCCGGTGAAAGGATTCAAGTAATGCTCATTGCCAAAAAAAAAACGTGAAGGAAGGTTGAGAGAGAAAGGAATGGCGGTGTTCGGTAGGTTCTAGTGGCGGTGGTTGGATTTCTAGAAAAAACGTGAAGGAAGGTTGAGAGAGAAGGCTGAGGGTGGTTGTTGGAGAGACGGTGGTTATGGGTGGTCGGTTTACAGTTCTAGAGGCGGTGGTGACAGTGAGAGTGGAGGTAATTTTGTTAAGATTTGAAGAATTATGATGTTTAGTTGTGGTAGTCGAGGTTGGTTGAAGAGAGATAGAGAGAAAGAGGGAGAGAGATGGCTGAGAGAAGAGGTTTATGGTGTTTAGGGTTTTGGAAGATGATGTTATATATATATATATATATATATATATATATATATATGTTAATTTTTTGGTTTTATTTATTAATGAACATTTTAAATAAAAACATGAAATGACCGGAATACCCTTAAGTGAATAGACATAACTGAAAATTTTAACTTGGTTAGTGTTAAAGGACGAAATGTGTAATGTGTTTTCCAAATAAAAAATTGCGACTGCAATTATTAAAGTTAAAGGCTATCCATTGCAACCCGCTACAAACATAAAGAAACCTTTTTTATATATGCCTTTTGGTCAGTAAATTTATTACCGAGATAGGTTACCTTAATTAACATTAAAACTTCAATTGTGATGTACACTTTAAGACTAAGAAATACACAATTATAATCATATAAACGGTGGTTCAATTCAACACATATTAAAGACTAAAACAGCTCTATATTCATCTTAAATTATCTTGCGGTCATGTCTTATTAATATACGAAATGACTGAATGTTAGATATATAAATAACACATCAAACATGTATTTTATGGTATCTTGTAACACCGATGGTTAGAAAATGGATCATCCCATCCCATGTACCAATTTATATAATATTAAAGAGAAAGGTCGGTGGGTTTTGCCACCTACCATTTCTTTCTTTATCTCTTAAAACCCTTTTCTTCCACATCTTTCCTTTTCTTCCTCTGCTAACTAAACCATAAAACAGAGTGTCTACACTCTACAACAACAGCGATCCATCCATTCAACACAGAAGAATGAAATCAAGTCGGAGAAGGCGATGGATCCCGACGCTCTATCAAAGGCATTCGTGGAGCACTACTACTCCACCTTCGACACCAATCGTGCCGGATTAGCCTCTCAGTATCTGCCTTTCTCCCCCTTGATGTTATATGCTTACTATTGAAACCCTAATTCAATGAAGGTCAGTGTTCTATTGAAGAAGTGATCATTGGTTGATTTAAGACATCTATGGTTCCTTGCACCAATTATAGGTAAGTGGTTCCTCTTCTCCCAGACATCTAGATATGCAATGAGCTTTCGATTTTGTTATATGGTTCATAATTCCATTAGAATTAAAATTAGTGATTTGTATTCTTTTTTTCATGTTAAATTCGGTTTCGATTTGGTTTATTTTGGGATTAGAGTTCATAGAGTTGTTACATAATTTCCAGTGTAAGACATAGCTACCATGTCTTCTCTTTTTTTTTTCTTAAATTCCATGCTTTTCTGGTTTTTTACCGCTTAGGTTATGTGAATTTATGTGAAATTTTTTGGTCCGTATGTGTTTTTGTTGTTGTTTTGCTCCGCTTAGGTTATGTGAATTTATGTGAATTTTTCTGTTGATCCTGAATCAAAGATGACGGCTTCTGTTGTTCCTTTGGTAATCAACCCGATGAGAAAAGTGGTACGTCCTGCTTTAGAAATGATAGAAGAATTACAAGTCAATATGTTCAGTATCTCATGTTTAGTTGAGATTTGTTTCGTGGGATAATTGCGATACTAATGAAGGAAAATTTGTGAAACTGATGTAGAATTTGTTGTAAATTTTACATAAATGGAGTGGTATCTAGGAGAGTGTTATAGTTCTTGATTACATGATGCAAACTGATCCGAATTAATACTAGGTGATTATGAACTTAGGATATGATGAAAGCCCTGCTAGAACGATAAATGGGCTTGCTTCGTCGAATATTCTTCAAGGCTGGTGTGGAGAATATCTACTTTCTAGAAGCCACTGATAAATTCATCCAGCACCAACCAAAGGTGATGTGGTGTTTTAAATTTAATGGATAAAAAGTTTGTTGTTAATTATTTACATGATTTGTGATTCTCTGATACTTATCGTATGAACTTTTACTAAATGCTACCTTTGTCGTATTTGTTGTATATATGGCAGGCTGGGTCAATGTTAGGATGGGATTTAGAAATTTCAATGCAGAGAGCTAGGGATTACAAGAAAAATTATGGTGATTCCTATGTGTCTGTTGAACATTTGGCTGCTTGGTTATGTGAAAGATAACTGGTTTGGGAAACAATTGTTAAAGGAATTCAAAATTTTATTGAAAACCTTAAAGAATGCAATAGATCCTATCCCAAGAATAATAGACCAGCGTAAATACATTTTATTCATGTTACATGTATTCTTTTTGTTAGTAGGATGTGTTGAAGTAAACCATGTGATTCTAACATGCTTTTCTTTTTGTCATATTTAAACTTCAGCTCCTATTAGAGAATATGGTAAAGAATTGACTGCCATGGCTAGGGAAGGGAAGCTTGGCTCTATCATAGGATGAGATGATGATATATGAAGATGCATCCAGATTCTCTCGAGGAGAACTAAGAACAACCCTATCCTCATTAGTGAACCAGGTGTTAGAATGACTGCAATGTCTAAAGGGTAAGATACTAATATAAGTTTTATGTATCCTACATCATATGTTACTCACATTTGGATTTTGTATACCGTAGGAGATACTTTGCTTCTTATTGTATATTTGATTTTGTACATGATTATATTCTAAGAGAAACTTTACTGTTTTGTAACTTTTTATATCTATATTTTAGAGGTAACAATTCAGATATTTACTTATGTAAAGTCTCCCCTTTTTTTAAAAAAAAATTCAAATGGGGCAAGTTAAAAAAAAATTAGCGAAAAGGTAGAGATTTATAAAGCTTTCAGAGGTTTGTGAATCATTTATAGATTAGTGAGAGAAAGCAAAAGGTTATTCAAATGAATGCTACTTTTCTAAAATAGATGTAACATTATCTAACTTAGACATATTACTAAACGTAACAATTCTCAGCAGTTATCTTAGTTAGGTGTCAGCTACAGATAAAGATGATAGATGGTTCTGGATTCGAATGGTGGGTATACAGATTTCTCGGTTTAACATGTGAGAAATGGGAGCTGCTTGAGCTGCGGTTTACACCAGGAAATGACAGATTACATTTTAGCACTCTCAAACTAGGTAACTTAAGCATTCACTTTTAACTTTTGGTAATTGACAACTTTGATATGCCAACTTTTTCTACTTAATAACTTAACGTCTGATTTTATTTGAATTGCTTTACGACTTTAGACCATAGCGTCACACATTAATATACTTTTTTTTAATCTATGTCTAACCATATTAATGTCTAACTTACTTTTACGATTTTACACGGTTGTCTAAAATATTGTTACAACTTTACACTGCAATGAGCGAGCCATATATATATACTTATTTTGTGTATGTTCGTAAACTGTATTTGAAAGCAAGTCGGGTCAAATATAATACGTTTTCATTCGATGGCGATGTAATTTTTTTAAGTAAAGAGTCGGGTCAAATATACAATAAATACGAGTTACTTTAACTTCCGACGCCGCCGCAACGCGCGGCGGGTCAAAATCCTAGTCTAGCATTAAAAGCTATGAGAGTAGCTTCACACATATTAAGGAGGAGGATAGTCCTCAAGGGATGCTCCGTCACGTAGGATGTGTGTGATAATGGGCGGGAAGGGGATGGACCTAGGAAAGTGAAGGATGGACCTATATATAGGGTTATGTTAACGTACAAGAGCCCTTATCCTACATTACGTATGCGATCATCTCAGCCGTCAGATCTTCATCTTACATTGAAATCGCATGTTGGTTTTTTAACATGCGATTTCATCAAAAATTACCACAAGCGAAAATGTTACAAAAAACCAAAATGCGATTTCATCAAAATTATCACATGCGAAATTGTTACAAAAAACCAACATGCGATTTAGGGATGGCAATCAAACCCGAACCCGTTGGGTAAACCCGAAACCCGAGACATTTGGGACGGGTTTGGGGTCGGTTAATCGGGTTTGGGACGGGTTTGGGATTTAGTGATATACCCATTTACCCGACCCAATTACCCGATAAAAGGGTACCTGATGTGCGTAAGTGCGATATATTTTTGATGTATATTTTAAGCCCTTTTTACACTTTTAGCCAAGTTTTAAATTTATAAAACACGATATTTACTAACACTAAACACACATATGGGCAAGTGCACCCATCGTGGGCGTAGTATAGTGTTGGTAAGATACCGAGGTCGTCCAAGGACACAAGAGCTTTTAGTACCGGTTTATCCTCAACGTCTAATCAAATCAAAAAGTTAGAAAAGATTTTTAAACTAAGAAAATAAAAACTAACTAAATGCTGAAAAATAAAAATAAAATAAAAACAGATAGACAAGATGAATCACTTGGATCCGACTCGTGTATTAGTATAACCTTTGATTATTTTCGCACTTTTGCACTTGTTTAAGAGATTATCTTAGTTATTGTAGTAGGCCCCTCTTTTGAAGGCGACGTTACCCTCAACCCAGTGGTTTGAGTCAGCAAGGATACAATCCTAAAGGGTTGGATTATTGGAAGATAATGAATTAAGTTATTAATGCAAATTATGGTAGGCCCCGCTTTTGGCGGTGACGTTACCCTCGACTAAGTAGTCTGAGTCAGCAGGGATACAGTCCTAAATAGCCGGATTATAGTATTAATAGTAGTTAACTTATGAGGGGGTCAAAGAGTTTGGATCCCCGCCATCCAATACCTATGGGCATTGAAGGAGATCATACTAAATTTGACCCAGGTCCCTTGCAGGACCTCTAAACGCTGAACAAGGGCAAGACCCTTACCAAACCGTTCCCTTAACCCCCGACCAGGTAGCCAACATACCTCCATATAGACCGTGGAGATATGAATGGTGAAAATCTTTTATTTTATATAGACAGTAAAATAATGCCAAGACACCACGGACAAACGATAAGGAAAGATCACCTTCAACATAAGTAACTAGTTATTAAAGTCATTAATACAAAACCAAATAAAAAGTGCAAAAGATTAAAAATAAAAAGTATTATACTAAACACTTGTCTTCACCAAGTGATGTAAGAGACTTAGGCAAACATGGCCTTGATTGTCAAGAACTCTTACGATCAATCTTGGATCCCGAGACGACTCACACACTCTACGATGGACAATGGATGATGGTGGTGGATGATGGTGTTATGGTGGTGGTGGGTGGTGGATGAAGTGTGAGAGAGGTGGTATGCCAAGGGATGAGTAGCAGTGAAACCAAGCACTCCTATTTATAGGCTGAACAACAGGCTTGGCACGGCCCCGTGTCCGCTGGACACGCCCCCGTGCCTGTCTGACACTCTCTCTCTTCATTAATTGTAATTCGCAATTACAATTAATGCGTCTGCTGTACTTCCGCCACGCCCCCGTGTTCACTGGACACAGCCCCGTGGTGGGCAATAGAAGCTTCTATAGGTTTGTCTTTTCTGCTGCTTCTTGGGCACGGCCCCGTGCTGGCTGGCACGGGGCGTGTTCAGTCTTCTGCCTTCTCTATTTTGCTTGGGAGGATGCTGTTGAGGGGTCGGGCAATCCGCTTATTGTGACACCCCAGGAAAACCAGTGAACGATATAACTTACCTAGCTTCCTCAGTGAGTGCGTACCAAATTTCGGGACGAAATTTCTTTTAAGTTGGGGATAATGTGACAACTCGAATTTCCAAGATTTCTGTTTCGCATTTATTGCGCGTTCTTGTATTGCTTAGTTGATTGATTGCACAAATAAATTGCTACGAAATTGTATGCGTTTTAAATACGATGAATTGTATTGTGTGAGTATGCATGGTTATGTATTGTTGGTGAATGATTTGTCAAATACTTAAAGGTGGTGGTGAAACTGTAAATTGTATATCTTGTGCATGAAATATGTGATAGATAATTCCTTAGGGTGTTTTGTGCGAATAGTGAAACTTTAACAACTTAAAACCCTAATCTCTTTCACTAATCATTCCCTAATCATCACAAGAAACCAAAACACGTACTTTCACCTCCTCTAATCCTCTCTACAACACCTTCTCATCATTCTTGGATTCACAAGTTCTTTGCATCAAGTTTGATTGCCAATCCATCTAGAATCGAATCAAGGTAATTGTTTAATCATTGTTTGTGATTGTTTGAGTGTTATTGATCCTTGATTATGTGATTCATGTTAAAAAAAACCCTAGTTCTCCATATATGATAGTTCTGTGGATGTTGATTGAATCATGAATATTGTGAAATAATATTGATTTGTGGTGTAATCGTATGCTTATGTCAAGATGCTTGGTATGATATAACTGTTGAATGAATTGGATGAATGATGTTCATAATTAGGGTTTCACGATCAAGGAGAAATGAAAACGTAACTGTTTCAATTGTGTTTGCTAGTTGCCTGAGTTTTAATCATGAAATCTTGCCCGACTTTTGAACATGTCTGAGTGTTATAAAGCGAACATTGTCTGAGTTTATTTGATGAATGTATGGACCGAGTTTGTATATGAATGCCCATGTCCGAGTTTCTTGTGACACATATTACCCGAGGTTAATGATCCAACCACATGTCCGAGTTTGAGAAACCACATGGTCCGAGTTTATTCTCAACCCTTGTCCGAGTTTGTTATAAAAAAATAGTTGATGTCCGACATTGTTTGGGCCTTGGTAGTCCGAGTTTAATCAGTGGACTCAAGGTCCGAGTTTAATAATGTTAAATGGAGGTCCGAGTTTAATAATGAACTTGGGTCCGAGTTTAATTTAATGGATCATATCCGAGTTTAACCCCCCATCATGTTGTCCGAGTTAATTCACTTCCCATGTCCGAGTTTAATGGAATTGATTCGGTCCGAGTTTGATGAAGGTACATGGGTCCGAGTTTAATGTTGTGGACCGAGTTTATTATAGAATGTATCTTGGTCCGACTTTAAATTCATTTGTGGTCCGAGTTTAGTTTTATGATCACACCTAGTCCGAGTTTAGTGTGATGATCATCTTGTCCGAGCTATAACACCCCACACCCCTACCCGAGTTTAAAACCCCTTGTGGTCCGAAATTCTTATGTGTAAGATGTGTTGTTCAAGTTTTTGAAACCCCCTTATGCTACCTGAGTTTTAAACAGGGGAAACCCCCCCACACTTGTCTGATGTGTAATTGTCTGATGTTGTGTGATTGTTCTAATGATCGAATACTGAATGATATATATACATATAGAAATACGATTTCATGATATGCATGCAGTAAACGATTGTAATAAACTGCCAATAATCAATAACGAATTTGATGATGATGAACACACGATTAGAATAATGTTGTCTGAACTTTATAAGTAACGTGTAACTTGAGAACAAACAGTTAAAGCTTACTGCATGTACTATGTGTGACTATATGCTAGTGAATGGTACTACATGATCTTATATGTGCGAACAATTCTTATCATCTCATCCTGTACACAACCCTCACACAGATCACAACTGTTTAGACATAAGTAACATGTAAACCCTACTTGAATGTAACACTTACATTGAATCACGTGCAATGCATCCTAGGTCGTGTGTAGCGGACCTATACATTTAACCAACTCTAGAAGCAATAACATACCGAGCAAACCAAGGTGAGTTCACACAGCCAAGGCATGGGGTTCCCAGGGTGGGAATGGGATTTGATTATTTACTGGTTCTTAGCTATACGGGAACGTAGTGATGTGATTTGATGAACTATGGTACATACTTCGCTGATTGAACTACGACTAGACTAGTAACACTTATTGAACTGATCTTCGCACACCTGCCAAGGGTTGGCCGCGATATTATGACTGACTTCGCACACCTGCCTTTGGAAGGCCGCGAACTGTAACTTACTAATCTTCGCACACCTGCCGGGTAGGCCGCGATACAGATAAACCTAGTCTAGAATACAGGGGATGAACATCCCCCTAATATCTTCGCATACCTGCCTGGGAGGCCGCGATGGAAACTGATACGATACACGACAAAACGAACGAACATACTTCTACTCACACTAAACTATTACTGAACTGTTAACTGTGAACTCGCTCAACTAGTTTGTTGATCCTCTGTTACATGCCTTGCAGGTCGTTAGATATTTATGGAGCTTGCACAGGGAGGAGCAGGTCGTTGTGGAGCATGGATTATGTTTCGAACTTATTGAACTTATGTTACACATTTGGGCTTTCGTACTTATGCTTCCGCTATACTTATAAACGATGATTATGTTTTGAATACCTATCATATTGAATGATTGGTTTGCATTTATTATATTTGATATTGCTTACATGTTCGATATGATTGGTGGCTTGATCCTGGTCAGTCACGCTCCCAAGCGGTGATACTCCGCAGGTGGATTTTGGGGGTGTGACAGATTGGTATCAGAGCCATTGGTTATAGAGAACTTGGTTTTAATATGGGAAAACGTTTTTATTAAAACCAGACTATAACCAGAACAGTGCTCTCAACGATCCACAACGACGCTTCGCTCCACGTGCAAGACTCGACATCCTAGGTAATAAGGTTTATGTTTATTACCTGCTTGCTAGAACTGCATAGAACTTTGCTCGTAGTATGCTTACATTACTTTGCTCACTACTTGTTATTGCTTGAGAACACCTACGTGCTTACACTTTTCTGTCATCGCCCTACTCGCGAACCACTCTCACTTACATTACTTTTACTATGAAGATCATGTCTGGACGACTTAACATAACTCAAGCCCAGCTAGAGGCTCTCGTTCAAGCTCAAGTTGTTGCGGCACTTGCAGCTGCTCAAGCAGGTCAACACGCGCAGCAGCCTGTCTGCACATTCAAGAACTTCATGGACTGTCGTCCAAATTCTTTCAGTGGCACCGAGGGGGCAGTGGGACTCCTCCATTGGTTTGAAAAGCTAGAGTCAGTATTCGAAATGTGCGAGTGCCCTGAGGCTCGCAAGGTCAAGTACGCCACTGGCACTTTGGAAGGAATCGCGTTGACTTGGTGGAACGCGCAAGTACAGATCTTAGGGTTGGCAGCTGCTAACGCCACACCCTGGAACGATTTTAAGGAACTTATCAAAAGGGAATATTGCACGCGTGAAGATATTCACAAGTTGGAAGATGAGCTGTATAATTTGAAAATGGTTGGGTCAGAGATCGAAGCCTATACCAAACGGTCGAATGAACTGGCCGTGCTATGCCCAACTATGGTGGACCCTCCATACAAGCGCATCGAGTTGTACCTCAAAGGATTAGCACCAGAGATCCAGAGCCATGTGACATCGGCTAATCTTGACAACATTCAGGCTATTCAGCGCCTCGCCCACCGTATTACAGATCAGGCAGTGGATCAGAACAAACTGCCAAAACGTGTCAAGGCTACCACTACTGCTGTCACCACTTCTGCTACTCCCAGTGACAACAAGAGGAAATGGGAGGGGGATTCCAGCAAGGGATCGGTTTCTGTTCAGTCTCAGCAACGCAAGACAAATGACTACCAGAATTCGAGTCAGCAATCATCTGGCAGTCAGGGGCAGGGTGGATATCGGGGAATTCACCCACTGTGTAATAAGTGCAACAAACACCACAGTGGAAGATGTCGCAGGGAACAATGTCAAAGATGCCTCAAGATGGGTCATGAGGCTAAGGATTGTAGAAGCTCTCGGCCAGCAAATCAGAACCAGCAACCCCCACCGCCAACTCCACAGAACCAGCAGCAGCAACCACAGCGTGGAAACCGGGGATGTTTCCAGTGTGGGGCAGAAGGTCATTACAAACGCGATTGTCCTCAGTTGAACCAGAATCAGAACCACAACAATAACCAGGGCAACGGGAACAACAACAACAACAACAACGGGGGAAACAACAACAACAATGGCAACGAGGCAAGAGGTCGAGTTTTCATGTTAGGACGAGGAGACGCAATGAACGATATCTGAACTTCTATTTATTTTCGGTTTTCATTTTTGTGTTTCAGCTACTCAAACAAAGTTTGGTTTGAACCTCAATTGTATTGGGTTTTATGAATTATTTTAACTACTTTATGTTTGATATGATGGATGGTTGATATTATTGAACGCACCAGCCGTATTTATGGACCTTACGAACAGGGTGTGCAAACTCTACCTGGACAAATTCGTCATTGCTTTCATCGACGACATTCTGATATACTCCAAGAGTCAGGAGGAACACGAGCAGCACTTACGTCTTATCTTGGAACTTCTTCGAAAGGAGCAATTGTACGCAAAGTTTTCTAAATGCGACTTCTGGCTACGTGAAGTCCACTTCTTAGGCCATGTGGTGAACAGGGATGCGATCCATCCAAGATAGATTCGATCAGGAACTGGCCTGCACCGCGTACACCGACGGAAATACGCCAATTCTTGGGCTTTGCGGGGTATTTCAGACGATTCATTAAAGACCTTTCGAAGATCGCGCAGCCGCTTACTATGCTGACACAGAAATGGTGTCACCTACCGTTGGGTCTCGGGTGTGTATTGATGCAACAGGATAAAGTTATCGCCTACGCTTCGCGGCAACTCAAGAATTCATGAACGGAACTACTCGACGCACGATTTAGAGCTGGGAGCTGATGTTTTCACGCTTAAGATATGGCGACACTACCTGTACGGTACCAGGTGCACGATTTACACCGATCACAGGAGTCTCGAGCATATTCTTAAGCAAAAGGATTTGAACATGCGTCAACGGAGATGGGTTGAACTTCTGAACGACTACGAATGCGCCATCAAGCATCATCCAGGCAAGGCCAATGTTGTGGCCGATGCCCTCAGTCGAAAAGACACTTTACCTAGGCGTGTACGAGCTCTGTAGCTCACTATTCAGTCTGATCTTCCTGCACATATACGAACTGCTCAGATAGAAGCATTAAAACACGAAAACGTTAAGGCTGAAGCCTTACGCGGCTCAAGGCAACGCATGGAGCAAAAAGAAGACGGCTACCCGGTACATCCAGGGTCGGATAAAATGTACCACGACTTCAAGACGACATATTGGTGGCCTAGTATGAAGGCCCACATCGCTACTTACGTCGGCAAGTGTTTGACTTGTGCAAAAGTCAAAGTAGAATATCAGAAACCAGCGGGCCTACTTCAGCAACCCAAGGATACCACAGTGGAAATGGGAAGAGATTTCCATGGATTTTGTTACAGGCCTACCTAGATCCCAGCGTGGGAATGATACGATATGGGTGATCATGGATCGACTCACCAAGTCTGCACACTTCCTGGCTATAAAGGAAACGGATAAGTTCTCCACTCTCGCCGACATCTATCTTAAAGAAGTTGTTTCGAGGCACGGGGTGCCCACCTCCATTATTTCGGATCGGGATGCACGATTCACGTCAGAACCCTGGCCAGCGATGCACAAATCTTTCGGCTCACGATTAGACATGAGCACGGCGTATCATCCTCAGACGGATGGGCAGTCTGAGCAAACGATCTAGACTCTTGAAGACATGCTCCGGGCATGTGTTATTGATTTCGGCAACGGCTGGGAAAACATCTCCCTTGGGAAAAGCCGCTCCATTCGAGGCATTGTACGGACGTAAATGCCGGTCACCTCTCGGTTGGGCAGAGGTGAGGGATAGTTAGATTACAGGACTAGAAATGGTAGCTGACGCTGCTGAACAAATTGCTCAAGATACGACAACGCATGGCGGCAGCACGCGGCCGTCAGAAAAGCTACGCGGTCAAGCGTAGCAAGCCTTTGGAATTTCAGGTCGGGGACCGGGTGTTATTAGAAGCCTCACCCTGGAAGGGTGTGGTTCGATTTGGTAATCGAGGCAAACTCAATCCACGGTATGTTGGACCGTTCGAAATCACGGAAAGAATAGGCCCAGTAGCCTACAGACAGAACCTACCAGCTGAACTCGGTGCAGTTCACAACGTTTTCCACGTGTCGAATCTGAAGAAGTGTCTGTCAGATGAGACCCTCACAATTCCTTTTAAGGAACTCACTATCGACGAGCGGTTGCAGTCCGTCGAGGAGCCAGTTGAAATCACGGACCGGGATGTAAGGTCCTCAAACACAAGAGAATCCCTCTTGTTCGAGTTCGTTGGAACTCCCGACGTGGCCCAGAGTACATCTGGGAACGCGAAGACCTGATGACAGAAAAGTACCCCAGTTATTCGAAACCAATGCAACCACTACTGAGGCTGAAGCTACTACTACTGAATTTCGGGACGAAATTCCAAATCAACGGGGGGATGATGTGACACCCCAGGAAAACCAGTGAACGATATAACTTACCTAGCTTCCTCAGTGAGTGCGTACCAAATTTCGGGACGAAATTTCTTTTAAGTTGGGGATAATGTGACAACTCGAATTTCCAAGATTTCTGTTTCGCATTTATTGCGCGTTCTTGTATTGCTTAGTTGATTGATTGCACAAATAAATTGCTACGAAATTGTATGCGTTTTAAATACGATGAATTGTATTGTGTGAGTATGCATGGTTATGTATTGTTGGTGAATGATTTGTCAAATACTTAAAGGTGGTGGTGAAACTGTAAATTGTATATCTTGTGCATGAAATATGTGATAGATAATTCCTTAGGGTGTTTTGTGCGAATAGTGAAACTTTAACAACTTAAAACCCTAATCTCTTTCACTAATCATTCCCTAATCATCACAAGAAACCAAAACACGTACTTTCACCTCCTCTAATCCTCTCTACAACACCTTCTCATCATTCTTGGATTCACAAGTTCTTTGCATCAAGTTTGATTGCCAATCCATCTAGAATCGAATCAAGGTAATTGTTTAATCATTGTTTGTGATTGTTTGAGTGTTATTGATCCTTGATTATGTGATTCATGTTAAAAAAAACCCTAGTTCTCCATATATGATAGTTCTGTGGATGTTGATTGAATCATGAATATTGTGAAATAATATTGATTTGTGGTGTAATCGTATGCTTATGTCAAGATGCTTGGTATGATATAACTGTTGAATGAATTGGATGAATGATGTTCATAATTAGGGTTTCACGATCAAGGAGAAATGAAAACGTAACTGTTTCAATTGTGTTTGCTAGTTGCCTGAGTTTTAATCATGAAATCTTGCCCGACTTTTGAACATGTCTGAGTGTTATAAAGCGAACATTGTCTGAGTTTATTTGATGAATGTATGGACCGAGTTTGTATATGAATGCCCATGTCCGAGTTTCTTGTGACACATATTACCCGAGGTTAATGATCCAACCACATGTCCGAGTTTGAGAAACCACATGGTCCGAGTTTATTCTCAACCCTTGTCCGAGTTTGTTATAAAAAAATAGTTGATGTCCGACATTGTTTGGGCCTTGGTAGTCCGAGTTTAATCAGTGGACTCAAGGTCCGAGTTTAATAATGTTAAATGGAGGTCCGAGTTTAATAATGAACTTGGGTCCGAGTTTAATTTAATGGATCATATCCGAGTTTAACCCCCCATCATGTTGTCCGAGTTAATTCACTTCCCATGTCCGAGTTTAATGGAATTGATTCGGTCCGAGTTTGATGAAGGTACATGGGTCCGAGTTTAATGTTGTGGACCGAGTTTATTATAGAATGTATCTTGGTCCGACTTTAAATTCATTTGTGGTCCGAGTTTAGTTTTATGATCACACCTAGTCCGAGTTTAGTGTGATGATCATCTTGTCCGAGCTATAACACCCCACACCCCTACCCGAGTTTAAAACCCCTTGTGGTCCGAAATTCTTATGTGTAAGATGTGTTGTTCAAGTTTTTGAAACCCCCTTATGCTACCTGAGTTTTAAACAGGGGAAACCCCCCCACACTTGTCTGATGTGTAATTGTCTGATGTTGTGTGATTGTTCTAATGATCGAATACTGAATGATATATATACATATAGAAATACGATTTCATGATATGCATGCAGTAAACGATTGTAATAAACTGCCAATAATCAATAACGAATTTGATGATGATGAACACACGATTAGAATAATGTTGTCTGAACTTTATAAGTAACGTGTAACTTGAGAACAAACAGTTAAAGCTTACTGCATGTACTATGTGTGACTATATGCTAGTGAATGGTACTACATGATCTTATATGTGCGAACAATTCTTATCATCTCATCCTGTACACAACCCTCACACAGATCACAACTGTTTAGACATAAGTAACATGTAAACCCTACTTGAATGTAACACTTACATTGAATCACGTGCAATGCATCCTAGGTCGTGTGTAGCGGACCTATACATTTAACCAACTCTAGAAGCAATAACATACCGAGCAAACCAAGGTGAGTTCACACAGCCAAGGCATGGGGTTCCCAGGGTGGGAATGGGATTTGATTATTTACTGGTTCTTAGCTATACGGGAACGTAGTGATGTGATTTGATGAACTATGGTACATACTTCGCTGATTGAACTACGACTAGACTAGTAACACTTATTGAACTGATCTTCGCACACCTGCCAAGGGTTGGCCGCGATATTATGACTGACTTCGCACACCTGCCTTTGGAAGGCCGCGAACTGTAACTTACTAATCTTCGCACACCTGCCGGGTAGGCCGCGATACAGATAAACCTAGTCTAGAATACACGGGATGAACATCCCCCTAATATCTTCGCATACCTGCCTGGGAGGCCGCGATGGAAACTGATACGATACACGACAAAACGAACGAACATACTTCTACTCACACTAAACTATTACTGAACTGTTAACTGTGAACTCGCTCAACTAGTTTGTTGATCCTCTGTTACATGCCTTGCAGGTCGTTAGATATTTATGGAGCTTGCACAGGGAGGAGCAGGTCGTTGTGGAGCATGGATTATGTTTCGAACTTATTGAACTTATGTTACACATTTGGGCTTTCGTACTTATGCTTCCGCTATACTTATAAACGATGATTATGTTTTGAATACCTATCATATTGAATGATTGGTTTGCATTTATTATATTTGATATTGCTTACATGTTCGATATGATTGGTGGCTTGATCCTGGTCAGTCACGCTCCCAAGCGGTGATACTCCGCAGGTGGATTTTGGGGGTGTGACACTTATGTTCCTTTTCTTGTAATTATGTTAGATTTAGCTGTCTTTTTGCTTCTTTTGTGAATTTGAGCTCATTTAATCCTGAAAATACAAAAGGAAGACAAAAACACTCTTTTTCCAACATTAGTATTTAAAAGGGTTAGTTTTATGCCTCATTTGATGTAATTTATATGTTGCATTTTACACACATCAAATACCCCCACACTTAAACTTTTGCTTGTCCTCAAGCAAAACTCTTTAATATGTGGCTTACACTCCCAAATGGAATGGGTAGAAGAGAAGGTTTTGGCTTGTCATAGAGTGTCGGGATTCCAAGATCTTTTGGGGTTTTATTTTTATTTATTTACAATCCTATTCTTTATGATTTGTTTAGAACGTTTCACAGGAAAAATTACTTATTTGGGCATAACATGCCTTTTTTTTAAATTTCACTTATATACAAGTTCACATACCTCACGGGAGAAATCACTCACACTCGGCCGAAGGTGTATTTTTAGTGAATCACTCGAGAGCGGCATGGAACTTATTCCTACCACAAGCTTTCCAAGAAATCAATCCTCCTCCTTTTTAACTTGTTACCTTTGTAAATATCAAGAGGACTTTTGGGAAAAGGCTTGGGCTAAAGGTGGGTGAATGGGTTAGTAGAAAAAGGCGAAAAGCGTAAAAAGCGTCGGTTTTCGCAAAACACTTTGTTTTAGTAACTTTTTATTTCGAAGTATTTCTTCAAACAAGCTTTTGTTTTAAGAGCTTTGTTTGTTTATTTCTAACTTCATTTTTTTTCAGTCACACGAAAACCGAGCTTGTTACTAAAATAAAGGGTAAGAATAAAAAGGGTTTTTTGGTGGGTAAAAAGGTTTTAGGGTAAAGAAATGAAAGGTTTAGGCTCAAAGGGGTTAACTAGGGGGATTTTGGGTAGGTGGTAAAAAAAATGAAAAATAATGGTGTAGAAAGAAAAAGGGTTAGTCCTAATGCCTCCATCATTTACTTACTTGGGTTTAAGTTGGTAAGGACCGGGAATGAATCGTTGTGGCAAGTTCTAGAGTCGTAAGAACCAAGCGGCTATTCACACAAGAAACGAAAAGTGAGCATTTAGTCTAAAGATGTAAATTTGTATGCTCAATAAAGGCTCAAAACTCACTTTTTGTGGGAATGAGTTTTTCTATGTGATCAAGTATATATAATCAAATTTTAACTAAGCTTGTCATGCCGTTTCATAATTTTCTTATGTTGGTTCTTTTTATCACGACGCTCCCGGTTGTAAATTTGTAAAAATATAACCTTATTAATCTTAGGATTCCTAACTTAAACTTTAGACAAGTAAAAAAATTGAAATTTTTTGAAAAAAATTTGGGGTGATTAGCAGTTCCAATAGAGTTTTGTGTAAGGCTTGTTATTAGGACTTGCAAAATTTCAAGGTTTTAGCATCCCACCCCCCCCCCCCACATTTAAATTACACATTGTCCTCAATGTGTCCCAAAAATAAATTTTTAGGTTGATTAGATGTGTAATATGGTGTTTAAAAGCAAAGATTTATGTTACTGGCAGTCTGGACACGGCCACGTGTCCGCTGGACACGACCCCGTGGTGAACTGCCAGTGATGAAAACTTACAGAAGGCGGACACGGGGGCGTGTTGATTAGGCACGGCCCCGTGTCTAACAAAAACATGCAGGAAAGTAGCCAAACAACAGGTCTGGGCGATGAGCACAGGGGCGTGTCGTCTGGACACATCCCCGTGTGGACAGTCTGTAAGCCTGAAAAACAGGTTCTTTCTTTCGTTTTTTTTCATCCCGGCCTTACGAGTGCTAAGGCTTAGCACTCTAAGCCTCGGTTTGTACCTGTTTCATCACTTAATACCACACCAAGCAACACAAACATCCTACATTACCATAGTTAATTGTTCCAAGCATAAAGTAAAAGAAAATAAAGCGGAAAATAAAAGTAGTCAAGGAAAGTAAATTGTTCAACACTTGGCACGCAGGCCACAAACTGTTCGATAGATAGAGAGACTTAAACCTGTGGGCTTACCATCAACCCGCTCCTGCTCCTTCAAACCACTAGTCCATGTCTTCGTCACTGTCATCACCTCCATTCCCTTGACCCGCCATATACTCTCGGATGCTACCTATATCGTCTTATATATCGTTGATGTTTCGTTCGATAGCTCCGACCCGGTGGTATGTATTGTTGGCAAGGTTGTAGGTGTTCCTGGTACACATGAGGTTCTCCTGCAAAAGATCATGTAAGCTTTGAAAGTTAGGAAAATCGCCTCCTTGTGAGGAGGATTGACCCGGATCACCATGGGGTTGATACTGGTAGTGAGGAGGTGGTGCGTGAAGAACTAGGGCCTCCTGCGGGTTCCATGCATGGCCTTGCATTCTTTGGAAGCTCACTGACACGTCTTCCGCCTCATAAAGTAAGTTCATGGCTCGGCAAATGTGATAGTCAACTCGTCCCGACCATGGGCTTCTTTCAAAGGACCTAGGGATGTGCGTGAAGTGCTTGAAGAGGCGGTACACCCATCCTCCAAAGAAGATAGGCGTTGGAGCACGAGCAAGGCGGTTGAGATGCATGTTTCGGAGCAAGAGATATGGAACATCGAGAGGCCTTCGGTTGTGGATGCAGTGAAGGACCACCAAATTTTTCAACCCTACAACGCCACTACTGTCGTGACGTTGGCTAAGAGAGTAGGTGAGGAGCCTGTGAATGTAGCAATAGAGCGGATCCCTCAACTTAGTACTCTTGGTGCAGCTAGGGTTGTAGGTTCCTTCACCGATTTGAGCCCATGCGGCTTGACGTTCATTTTTATCCAAATCCCGTAATCCCCCGGTATTTTCCTCGTTTCCCGATTCCTCTTCTCCGTACAATCCCACAATTGCTCCAAACTGTGCCATAGAGATCGAGTACATTGTCCCGCCACAACGAAATGCAACCCCTTCATTGTCGAACGGGTCACACCTTGAGGTGAAGGTAAAAGTACTATAGAACTTCATGGTGCATTGATGCACCGACCGAAGCCGAGTGGTTAATGCAACCCTTAGTGGTCCCGTAATGATGTTGTTGAATCGGTCCAGCTGGTTTACCAAGGTTAACAAGTCCGTGCATGCTCGCCTGCGGTACTCCTCGAGCCTTGTTTGAAGTATTTCGTATCTTGCCCTAGCATCGAGCTCACTTGCATTGAACCTTGTGAACTTTGCCATCTGAAAGAATACACCAAAAGTTAGCACGAAGTAATGAGATTTTTAAAGAAACTGCAACCAGTCTGCTGGACACGGCCCCGTGTTCAGCGGGCATGACCCCGTGTCCAAATGTCTGTAACCCAAAAACTTCATTTTTCGTCCTGGTCCCGAAAATCTGAAATTTTTTGGCCAAGTAGGTGCGGTTTCCCCCGAAAATGAAACCCTAAGTGTCGTTTTTCCCAAAACAACCCATTTACCCTTCTAATTTCATCTTTTTCGGTTCAAAAACAAGGGTTTGAGGTCTTAGTGAGAAATCGGACAAATCTATCAACAATACAAGTGTATCTACTTCCCATAATACTAATCTAAACTAATGCTAACAGATTATATCAAAAATTTGAAGTTCGATCCGGATGAACTTGAAGAACCCTAGATTTTTCCCCAAATTTTTGATGTTTAACTACATGCAAGTAACTAATCTAACTACTAATGATGATAGAATCATACCTTGATGTTGTTAAACGTGGAAGTAACGTCGGAAATATGCGGAAAATCGCCTTGAACCAGAGCGTTTTCGGCAAAACGGGGCGTGTGGAATGAGGTAACTGTTATGAAAAGAGGGTTTTATCCCGACAGTTGCCTCGACACGGCCCCGTGTCCAGCGGACACGGCCTCGTGCCGAGCAAAAGTTTTGGAAATTTTTTTTATGTGCTCGTGTGCATTCCCCTTTTTCCGAAAACATGGTTAGAAGACTTACCGGTTTTGATGTATACTCGCTTGTTCGTAACATGCCGGGTATGATGTGGATGCTTTTCATTCGTTAACCATTTGAAGCGAGATCTCCTCTTCTTCATCCTCAACGGATCCTCGGTAGAGTTTTAGCCGTTGGCCATTGACTTTAAATGGTATACCATTTCGAGCTTTAATTTCTATTGCACCGTGAGGAAAAACATGGGTGACGGAAAAAGTTCCTGACCACCTAGATTTTAGTTTACCAGGAAATAATCGAAGTCGTGAATTAAACAAAAGAACTTGGTCTCCTACCCGAAATTCATTAGACTTAATATATTTATCATGTAAATTTTTCATTCTTTCCTTATAAATTTCGGAGTTAGAGTATGCATAGTTCCTTAATTCGTCTAATTCATTCATTTGACAGAATCGATTTTTACCTGCAGTTTCTAAGTCTAAGTTTACGCTTTTTATTGCCCAGTAGGCCCTGTGAGCTATTTCTACTGGCAAGTGACAACTTTTTCCGTAGACGAGCTTATATGGGGTTGTGCCTATAGTGGTTTTATAAGCAGTTCGAAAAGCCCATAAAGCATCATCTAATTTATCAGCCCATTCCTTTTTATTTAAACCTACGGTTTTTTCAAGTATTCGTTTTAAACCTCGGTTAGTCACTTCGGCTTGCCCATTTGTTTGAGGGTGATATGCTGTTGAGACCCGGTGATAGACCCCATACCTTGTTAATATTTTTTCGAGTTGATGATTGCAAAAATGGGTACCTCAATCACTTATCAAAGCTTTTGGTGTACCAAAACGAGAGAATAACTTTTTCAGAAATTTTACCACTACTCTTCCATCGTTTGTTGGAAGAGCTTCGGCCTCCGCCCATTTAGACAAGTAATCGGCTGCCACAAGTATATATTTGTTTCCTTTTGACGGTGGGAAAGGTCCCAAAAAATCGAGTCCCCACACATCAAAAATTTCACAAACGAGAATGCCGTTTTGAGGCATTTCGTTTTTGGAAGAAATATTACCTGATCTTTGGCAAGCGTCACATGCCTTTACAAGATTTTGTGCATCTTTGTAAATGGTTGGCCAATAAAATCCTGAATCAAATACTGTTAGGATCTGGGGCCGTCATGATTGTGTTTGTTTGCATAAAACGATTAATCAGAACATATGAAATGATATAAGTGCAGCGGAAATGAGTAGCAGACTTTGTAAACACAATCAAAGGAAAGTATAGATTGATAAACAATTGCTTTTCATTGAGTCAAAAGATTTACATAAAAGCAAAAGATTACAATGCAAGCTTACAATCTAAACTCCCCCCAGCCTGATACACCAGAGCTGGTTGCACAAGATGAAATGATTGAATTGAGGAGAAGAACTCACTCAAAATGATCAAGTATAACTGTACAGAATACTGTCATATTTATAGGCAAACCAAACTACTGATGAGCTTCAGCTGACGTCACCATGATAATGACATCTAACGACCTAACAAACTATAAACACTGTTCTATACAAACTACTGACATGTAACATCTGATAAGTAGTAAAAAGCAAAACTAAGGAAAACTACTGCTTCACGTTCCACTGTTGTAGCCTGAATCTTCAGTGCATTCTTCAAAGGTGATCAGTCTTTGAGAGAGCAGTGCTTGAGTCTTCAGCAGTACTTAGGAAACAGCAGTAGATAGAGCATCAGTGTTTGTCTTCAGCAGTCGTTGGATAATCATCAGAGTTTGGTTTATCAGTTGTTGTAGTTTGAGCAGCACTTAAGATCCATCAGCTGTTAGATAACCACTGTCAAGGGGAGAGCATAGTATAAACTGCTGCTTATTGATGGTCCACTGATGAGACCCGGGTTTGGCTTTACATTATCTGTTCCTATGTTAGGGTTCAATCCCAACAATCTCCCCCTGGAACAGATAATGCCAAAACCCTTCCTTATTCAAAACCTTTATTACTCATCAAGAGTGCCTTAGCTTGTTCCTTAAATTCAGCTTCAAATTCTTTGGCACTCTGGTCATCTTCATCCCTGCACAGTGAAAGCTCAAGGAGATCCTGCAAATCTTCAACACTAAGGCCTAGTGCTTCTTTCCTTGATATGTGCTTCACCTCACCATTGGATCTGAGCAAAGTCAATACGTGGGTCTTTTGATCAGACTTCCACTTTAGTATTTTTGAATCCAATGGGTTTCTTGGGAGAGATTTGTTATCAGTTGAGTTGAGGGATGATGGCCTTGAAAACACATGCAAACTCTCAGACATTCTTCTGAAAGCTTCTTCAATGACTTTGTTTGCTGCAGCTATGTCTTCTGCAGTTTCTTGTCCAGTAAGCTCTTGTTTTCTATTTCTATCATGCCTGTTGCAGTGTTTGGGGATGCAGGACTGTTTAATACTTTCTTAAAAAGGTTTTGAATTCTTGCTGAGCTATCTTCTTTTAGACCCATTTTCATGATGGTGTCTTTGAGATACTCTGCTTCCTTTTCTTTGACCTCCTTATCAGACAGCTGTTTACCTTCTTCTTGGTTTGTCACAAGAGTAAGGTTGTCTGCTGATTTTAGCATTGTTTTGAGGCTTTCAATTTGTTGTTCCATCTTCACCATTTGTTCTCTCTTCTTCCTTTTCTTCAGCCTCTCATAGGCTTCACCAGTTTGCTGCCTAGACCATTTTGATATGGCTTCAGCAGTGTCCACCTTAGCATCTACTAGCTCCTTTTTCTTTCCTTTATATTCAGCAGTGAGGTCAGCAATGAGCTTTTTGTATTTACTCCAGTTTGGAGCATTCTTTTTCTTTGAAGGATCATTTTTGATTCTTTGGATCCTTTCAGCCTCATGCTTTAAAGCTACTAAAGGCCATTCTTTAAACTGTTGTTCTTCAGCAGGATATAACTTTTCTTTCATGATGAAGGCTAGAAGTTGTTCTCTCAACTTCTTCTTTTGATCAGCCTTTTCTTTGTCTAGCTCTTGTGCAAATTCTTCTATCTGCTTAACCTTTGCAAGGTAGAACTCCAGTCTATTAGCAATGCCTTCTTCGCTTAGCCTTTCATTTTCACTGTCAACCTTAGCTTTAACTTTAGCTTGCCTAGCCTTTATCTTGAGATAATCATTTATATCTTCTGGAGCTATATAGCCTATGAGTGGGGAGAATTTTCTTTTTGAGGGATCTGTTTCTGTATAAAACTGCCTCATCTCATTTTTGATGGCTTCAAGCTCCAATGGATACTTTTCAGCATTTGGATCATGTATCCCTTCATCGGCAGTAATTGGCTTTCTTTTTCTGCTAAAGAGCTTAGGTTGAGATATAGGAAAGGATAGAGCAGTGGTGGATGGTTGACTAACAACTGTTGAAACAACTGGTGTCTCAACTGCTGTTGTCATCACAACTACTGATGTATCAGCAGATGTCTTCTGCTTTTGAGCAGGGGTTATTGTGGTAGTTGTTTGGGTGGTGATCAGTGGTTGACTAGCAGTAGTTGAAACAACTTGTGTTTCAACCACTGTTGCCATTACAATAGATGTTGTAACATCTGTTGTCTTCTGCCTTTTAGCAGGGGGTGATGATGGTTTGGTGGTTTTTGATTTTGATGGTGGTTTTTGTGTTGTGGACACAGGTGGTGGTGGTGGAACAGTAGTTGTGGTGATTTGTGTTGAGGTGGTGTGTGTTGAAGGTGTGTGTGTTGATGAGATGGCAGCTGTTTGGCTACAGACAGTAGTTTTTGTAACTGCTGTTGTATCAGCTGTTTGAGTTGAAGTTTTTGAGGTTTTGGGTTTTTCTGGTTCAGTGTACAACCCATCTTCTATACCTTTCTTTTTCAGCTTGATTTTCTCCCCCTTTTTGGCATTATCTGCCAGGGGTGTATCCATGAAGAAAATGGTAGATGGAGCTTTTTCACTCTGAGCAGTCTTTTGGATGCTAGCCTTTATAGCTTTGATATCTGCTTGAGTGTCTTTGAACCTTGATTCCACCATGTTGGTCAGCATTTTTACTTGAAGAGCATGCTTTTTATCAGCCATTTGTTGCTGTTGTTCAAGCATGGGTTGGAAGATATTCCAAAGCTCATTTGCAGCAAATGCTTGTGGAGCAGGTGCTTGAGCAGGAGGAACAGTTGATTGGGCTTTTTGAGCTTCTAACAGCTGCTGCACCATATCTTTTATTTCTTCAACTGAGGATTCCAGGTTTTCAACTCTGGCCGTCAATTCGTTGTATTTTGAATCATCACCTGAATTAACAGGATCATCTGAATCCCCACCAGCAGTGGTTTTATCAATGTGTGACTTAGGGACTGTGGCCCAAAAGTCATCCATTGATGCCCCTTGTTCTTGGTACTGGGGACTTCTTTCTTCAGCAACCGATAAACCTTTGATGTTACCAGCAGTTAAATATAACTTACTGGTGGTTACCGATGTTGCCATGGAAGAAATTGCCTTCAAGGGAGTCTTAGTAATGTAACAACTGTCCAACTGAAGATCTGTTGATCCATAAGTTGTAGTTGCTGCTCCACTTGAACTACCACCAAGAGTTACTTGTAACTCAGGGGGTGTAACCTCCTCAGCTGTTGCTGGGATAGCAGAGGTATGAGCATCAGACCCAGTCACTTGTGGAGGTATACTCTCAGTAATAGGTGATAGAGAGGAACTGGTTTGTGTCTGTGCCATATCAACTGCATGCAACAGGGGTATTATTGATTGTGGCAAAATGATTGGTGAGGGTATGGGTGTTGAAAGAGACATGTCCTTGGGATCAGGACTGTGGAAGATGGATCCGAGTGGATACAGAGCTTCATAATTTGGTGTCCCTGTGCTTACAACCTGATCCTTTTGTGAGGATGCATGAGGAGTTTTAGGTTGGGGTTGAGATCTTTCTTCCAACTGCTGTGAGAAAGTAGCAGCAGTGGTTTCTTGTGACTTTTGTGTTGTCACTGGCATTGACTCTGGGATCTCATCTTCCAGAGTTGCCTTTGGTGAGGGTTTGGTGGGTTTTCTGGATGGTTTTCTTTTGGTTTTTTTGGTGGCAGGTGTGGGTTTCAAAGCAGTGGGTGTGCTACTTTGATCACCTGGAGCAGTGGGCTCAACAATGGTTGCTTGAGGATCAGTAGCAGTTTCTAAAACCTGCTCAGCCTCCTTTATTTTTAATTTTATTGGTTCCATCATTCTTGAAAATGTTTCAATTGTTAAACAGTTTATTTTGAATGAGACACCTTGTTTGGGCAATTCTGCATCTTTCTCAACAAATTTTTGTTCAAAATAGTAGCTTAGAAATCTTGGAAAGAGCAGAAATGCTTTATTATCAACGTTCTTTACCAAATCATCAAATATTTCCTGGGAGTAGTTATAGTTTTTATCGTTTAAAATTGCATACCCCAACATTGGATTTTTGTTGGTATCTCAATAAAAGACGTTGTTTTATTAGAAACACACATGAGCAGTGTGTGGAATAAAAATCTGGGTGCAGAAGGGAAGTAACCCTTTTGTAGGGTATCCCTATTTGGTTGTTCTGCATAGCCCCTGTTCATGAAATCCTTTACCAACTCGTCTCTAGTAAATGAGGTTTTTCCATTTAAATCATCGAGTTTAAAGATTTCAGAGATGGATTTTGGAGAAATTTTTACCTTCTTACCCTGTATCGAGGAGTTGATGGCGGCGATGATATCTCCTTGTTTCTCAAGGGTGGCATTTTTCCAGAACTCTCTCTGGGTATCAAGGTAAATAGGTGCGTCTGCTGTTATCAAAGTTTTGTACTTTGATGCAGAAAGGATGTCAAGGATGGAGTCGAAAGTGTGGTTATCGGTAGGTTTTGTGAGAATACCTACATAGTTGTGTGGAGCTTTGTAACGAATCTCCGTGGTTACAGCAGCCATTTGAGTGGCCTCTGCTGTTGTGGAAGAAGATGATGGTTTTGATTTTGGTTTTTCAGATGGCTTCGATTTTGGTTTCGTCATTTTTATGAAGAAGATCGAAGAAGATTTTTGGAGTTATGAGAGGGAAACTGCTTTGTGAAGAGAATGTTTGGAATTCAATTCGACAGTGTAATCCTCTGTTTGGATTTAATCAGGGTTTTATTTAGGGAAAAAGTGATTGCTGATGTGGCAGCGGTTATTTTGATCTGAAGGCTAAAAAACTGACCACGTGTCAAACATCTGATGGAATGGTAAATAATGGAGGACAGTTGTTTTGACAACTACTGATGGATCAAGTATCAGTAGTTACAACGGTAATAAAATGAAACAGTGGATGTAACAGTGGATGAAACAATGATTTTAAACATCAGTGTTTTTGAAGAACAGAGGTTGACACTTTAGCAGTGGACAGACTTTAGAGAGCAGATGTTAAGGCACAACAGCATTTTAGATACAACAGTGGATAATAAAAAATGAGAATCATTGTTAACAACTGTTTGTGCAGCAGTGTTTGACTTTTGACAAATACTTTTAGCACCTGTTTGTTCAGATGTAGAAAATGATTTGTTCTTGTAAAAGCACAATCTCTTGTCTCTCATCTGTTGAGTACCAGAAATGCTATTCTTAACAATACACATTTTAGATGTATAATATCAAGATTAAATTGTCAGCAGTTATCTACATGGAATTTTGTTCAAGGTTTTGCCAAATGTTTATTATTTTAGACAATGGTTTAGCATCTCAGATGATGAAGACTTTTCTACTAAAACTACTCATTTTGTGTCTAATTACTTGAACTAGAACATGAGTGTCTAGTAGTTCAATATCAATTTGCAATCAATTTTTGATCAGTGATAACCAAACTTGAGCATAACACGACCTTGATATGAGTGTCACTTCCTTTTGATCAGTTTTAAGGATAGTAATTTCACAAAAAAAATTAGGAAATCACATCCTGACCAGAGATGAACTTTTACTATCAAAAATGAGTAAAAGTACAAAATATATTTTATAAAAAGTAAAATATATCTGGTTTTATTTAGAGAAAAACACCTTAAGAAAAATTAAAGGAAGTTTTGAAAAATAAAAGGATCTGACAACTTTTCAATTAGGTTCATGATCATATCATTCTCAAGATATTTTGACCATAGTTTGGGGTCATTTTCTTGACAATTAATTGTAAATCTTCCTTTTAAGAGTTATCACTGGAGATGCCATTGTTACCTGAACAATTCCTGTATTGAGGAATGCACACAGTTGCATGACTTCATTGTTTTACCCAACTGTAACCTCAAGAGTGTTTTATGCTTATACTCTTTTCTTTTGATTTCAAAAGTTTTGAGATAGCAACACTTCGAGATTTGTTCATTTTCCTTTTCCCTTTTTACCCTGTTTATTCACATGTTCAGAAATACTCACTAGGAGATTATATATTGAACATGCTTTGTCCATGATCACTTTGAAGTAATGTTTTGAGAGATCTGACCATTTTAGAGCAAGTTTTATTACAGATCTCACATTACTTATGATTAGGACGTTTTGACACCTTATTTTCACAATGTGTTTTGTACAAAGTTGGTTTGGTCCTTTTGAAGGTACTCAACTTGCCTTTGAGCACATGGGAGATTTTGACTAAAGTTTTATTCCCTCTTTTCTATGTCAGCAGTATTCTAGTGTTTTAGATGAACACAAATTTTGCTTAACTGAGGTACATACTTTAGTGTTTATTGAAAACATCACAAATATCAAAACAACAATTGAATTTAATTTCGAAAACATCAAATGATCCCATAATTTATCAGATATTTTACAGATCTGAAAACTTATGAGTGACATATGCATGAAAACACTTGTTGTGTGAGATTTGTGTGTCATATGACATCTTGGTTGATTTACAGAGTTTTTTGACCATGATTTACTCGTTACTCTGTTTTTCAACTGAATACAACCAATCCTTTAGTATCAATAACTTTTGAGCTGAATTGTTATGTCAAATTGATTGTTAGATCGAATTTGACTGTCCAAGCTCTGATACCAATTGTTAGGATCTGGGGCCGTCATGATTGTGTTTGTTTGCATAAAACGATTAATCAGAACATATGAAATGATATAAGTGCAGCGGAAATGAGTAGCAGACTTTGTAAACACAATCAAAGGAAAGTATAGATTGATAAACAATTGCTTTTCATTGAGTCAAAAGATTTACATAAAAGCAAAAGATTACAATGCAAGCTTACAATCTAAACTCCCCCTCAGCCTGATACACCAGACCTGGTTGCACAAGATCAAAGGATTGAATTGAGGAGAAGAACTCACTCAAAACGATCAAGTACAACAGTACAGAATTCTGTCATATTTATAGGCAAACCAAAGTACTGATGAGCTTCAGCTGACGTCACCATGATAGTGACATCTAACGACCTAACAAACTATAAACACTGTTCTATACAAACTACTGACATGTAACATCTGATAAGTAGTAAAAAGCAAAACTAAGGAAAACTACTGCTTCATGTTCCACTGTTGTAGCCTGAATCTTCAGTGAATTCTTCAAAGGTGATCAGTCTTTGAGAGAGCAGTGCTTGAGTCTTCAGCATTACTTAGGAAACAGCAGTAGATAGAGCATCAGTGTTTGTCTTCAGCAGTCGTTGGATAATCATCAGAGTTTGGTTTATCAGTTGTTGTAGTTTGAGCAGCACTTAAGATCCATCAGCTGTTAGATAACCACTTTCAAGGGGAGAGCATAGTATAAACTGCTGCTTATTGACGGTCCACTGATGAGACCCGGTTTTGGCTTTACATTATCTGTTCCTCTGTTAGGGTTCAATCCCAACAAATACCTTTCGTGCGGTACTGGCGGCACCATGATGTCCTCCGTATGGACCTTCATGACAATGACGGAGAATTCTTCTTGCTTCGTTACCATGGACACACCTTCGGATGAGTTGGTCGGCACACATTTTGAAAAGATAAGGGTCTTCCCAAAAGTAATGCTTTATATCAGCAAAGAATTTCTTTCTTTGGTGATGCGGCCATCCTTTGGTGACTATACCGCTAGCTAAGTAATTAGCATAGTCGGCATACCACGGTTCTTGTCTACTCTCCGACATTTCCAAGGACTTTGTGGGAAATTTTTCATTGATCTGCTCGTCCCTGGTTGCCTCCAAAGCTGGGTCTTCTAGGCGTGAGAGATGATCTGCAGCAGTGTTTTCTGCTCCTCTTTTGTCTTTGATTTCAATGTCGAACTCTTGGAGGAGTAGAATCCATCTGATCAAACGGGGTTTTGCGTCTTGTTTCTTGAAGAGTGTAACACCCTTATTATTGTTTAAAGATTTTCGTATAATTTACGAAAACAAACGAGTAATTAGGATTTCAAATACATTGAAAATACGGGTTCATTAAACTTTATTTACAGAATTAAAACTATACAACATATTATGGGTGAGTTCGTCATTTTACATAACAACAATACAAAGTGCGGAAGCTTATATCTTGATCGTGTTCGGTTCTTCGTTGTGCTTGATCGTCCTCCGGTGCTAAAATTATACCTGAAACTCATAAAACATGAGTTGGATTAGTCATACGTAACTTAAAACGTATTTAAACGAGTCTGGAAAGCGAAACTGATTAAAATAAAAATTTTTCGCCAAAACAGGGTTTTTCGCGCCACGCGAAGGAACCCAGTTGCTCCCTCGCGCCACGCGAGGGAGACCGTTTTCCAGCAGGTCTGCAGCTCAGTTCAGCTATGCCAGTTTTTAAGGAAACGACCATAACTTCTTCGTTATTGATCCGTTTTACGCGATTCTGTTGATGCATATTTTGTCTATCGCCTTCGTCAATCCGAGTCATAGTGAAAAGCCGGAAGGAATCAAGTGCATAACGTCATATTTAGTTAGAAATGGCAAGGTGGCAAACTTGTAATTAGTGTGAACTTTTACTAAGTTGCCTTGACCATATAAATAGGAGTTATGTCATATTTTTAGTTAGACTCTTGGAAGACTTTTAGAAGAGATTTAGAGAGGAGACTTGGAGAAGACTTTCTAGAGAGAGAAAGTAGAGAGAGAAAGTTGTGTATTTGTGATTCTTGTACCGTACACGTTAAATTTAGCAATGGAATCACATTAGTAGTACGTTATCGTGTGTTCGGTCACGTTCGTTCACGGATTCCGCACGTGAAACGTTCGTTACGCAATCGAACGGTGCCAAAACCGATCCTACAAGTGGTATCAGAGCTCAGGAGGAGGTTCTCTGCAGAAATCAGCTGGATTTAGTCATTTTTTCTGCTTCTACACCTTTCTTTTTCAAAAAACGCAACTTTTTACGGTCAAAATTGCTTCAAATTTACATATTGTGTGCGGAATCATGATTTAACAAAACCTGGAAAGTTTCAGACCTTAATTCGGCTTAAATTTGGTTAAAATTGAATTTTTACTTCAAAAGCGGTTCATGTGTGCTGACGTCACTTCTGGAACCGCTCGAAATTGTGTCAGGAACCGCTCGAAATAGTGTCTGGAACCGCTCGAAACATAGCCTGAACCGCTCGACCGAACATTCCTGGACCGCTTTTTCGGACAGGTGGGAACCGCTCATTCGGTCGAATTGTCCTTTGATCGCCCATTCAGACATAGTTGAACCGTTAATCTGAACATTTAAGAACCGCTCATCCGGTCGATTGAGTTCGAACCGCTCGAACGAACTATTTCTGAACCGCTTATTTGAACCATCCTGGTCCGCTCGAACAGAAGTTGTTTGGAACCGCTCATTCGAACGGTTGGAACCGCTTATCCGATCAGTCGAGGATCGCTCATTTGGACAAATTCTAGGATCGCTCGACCGAACTGATTGTGGATCGCCTTTTCGGATTATCAGGAACCATTTATTTGAACAGTTTTGATCTTGGACCGCTTATCTGGACCAATACTGAACCGCTTATTCGGACATTTGTTGGATCGCTTATTTGGCAGTTTGAAAAACCGAGTTAAGAAATCATGGGTTTCAATGTGTTTAATATGACTCAGGAAACAATGGATAAAATAAGGGAATTAGAGACAGAATTTGATTCGTTTTCAAGGTTTCCAGGAGAAAATACAAAGAGTATCATTAAGAGATATATCCATCTTGTTAGTTCAATGTCTGATTTAGATATTACAAAAGAACCAGAAGAGTGGGTTGAAAAATTTATCAGTGCTTTACCGAAAGAAGAATTGTTAGTACATTTATGTCTATTGCCTTCGTCATCTCAGTTCGTAGCTGAAACAGAAGAACTATAGTGTTTACAATGTAATATCTTGTTACTAAAGGCAAGGTGGCATTATTGTAAATAAGGAAAGATTCCTTATCACCTTTGGCCTATAAATAGAAGCCTTAGGCTTTTAGTTGGAGACTTTTGCCATTTTGATCTTTGGAGCTTAGAGGTTAGAGAGAGAAGCTAGAGAGAGAAAGTAGAGAGAGAAAGGCAAAAGGTGATTCACGGTTCTTGTATCTTTTCAGATCTATCAAAGAATCACGTTAATAGTACGTCTCGTGTGTTTCGGTTTTGCTCGTACACGGATTCCGCACGTCGTACGAGTTCATACGCAATCGTTTCGGAGTCAAACCGGTCCTAACAAGTGGTATCAGAGCAGGAGCTCGATTGCACAGATCAAACGCACGAATTCGCACAGAAATCCTTCAGATTCAGAGTCAAATTTACTCAGATTTGTCAAATTCTTCTTAATTTTCTTGTTCTTCACGTTTTTATCTGAAAATCGCAAAATTAACAGTGTTTTTACGGTTGAAATTGGCTGAAATTTTGATATGTTGTGCGCCTATATCTGATCTATGATCCTACAAATTTTCAGGTCAAAATTCCAAGTCGTTTGGGAGAAATCTGCGTTTTTGTGAATTTTTTGCTGAAACCGTTCGTCAACTTGTTCATCAGTTCTTGTTCGATCGAACAGGCCACTCGTTCGAACAAGCCGCTCGAACGAACAGCAATATTTTGGTTCGAATAGGACTTGATCGAACAGCAAAAGCAAAGAAAGTCTTATGTGACATTCGATCGGCTGGCTACACCGAACGAACAGCAGCAAATGTCTTCAATCGAGTAGGCCAACCGTTCGGTTAGGCTACTCGAACGGCTAGCAAAGTGCTAACCGTTCGAACAGGATTTTGAATCGAACAGGATTTTGAATCGAACAGGATTTTGAATCGAACAGGATTTTGAATCGAACAGGATTTTGAATCGAACAGGATTTTGAATCGAACAGGATTTTGAATCGAACAGGATTTTGAATCGAACAGGATTTTGGATCGAACAGCTGTTCGATCGATTGGCCTAATCGAACGGCTAGCACCTCCTGTTCGATCGAATAGAAACCTCAGACATTCATTAAAACGTTGACTTGTTGACCTAGCCGAACGACTAGGACTTACCTCCTTTTCAACGGATCGAACAGCTATTCAAACGGCTAGCAAAGTGCTAACCGTTCGAACAGAAAAATCTCACTTGAACAGCATACTTTGTGAATCGAGTAGGTAACTCGATCGAACAGTTGTTCGATCGGCTAGAATTTCATTCACTCGAACAGTTGTTCGATCGGCTAGAATTTTATTCACTCGAACAGTTGTTCGATCGGCTAGAATTTCATTCACTCGAACAGTTGTTCGATCGGCTAGAATTTCATTCACTCGAACAGTTGTTCGATCGGCTAGAAAGTCATTCACTCGAACAGCATAACATTCATTAAACACTTTGACTTTTTGACTCTGTTCGATCGAACAGCACAGCATTCCTAGCTGAACGGCTAGCACCACCGCTACAATACTTCAATCGAACAGTTGTTCGATCGGCTAGCAAAGTCCCACTCGAACAGCAATACCTTCCTACTCGATCGAACAGAGACCTTTTCCCACTCGATCGGCTAACAACACCTCCCACCCGATCGACTAGCAATCCCCCCCACTCGATCGGCTAGTATATCATTCCTGCTCGATCGACTAGCATTCATTTCCACTCGATCGGCTAGCAAAACCTCATCCGATCGGTTGATAATAATCAAATTGAGAAAGTATTTTAGAATTAATTTGGATCATATAAATTTTTAAATCATATCAAATCAATTAACTTTCAAAATCAAGTTTGTTAAAAGTCTTTGAACTAATCGGTTGTTTACATAATTCATTCAGGTAATTGAAGAATTTCAAATCATGGCAGAGGAATTCTACAACACATTTTACAACGCATTTACTTCCGAATCGTCAGAAAGAAGAACTGAGATGAGAGAAGTTTCAAAAGAGATATCAGAAAATTTGAAGTTTGAAAATATGTATGGAAGTCAACAAAAACCACCGAAATTGATGAAAGTCGAAGATTACAATTGGTGGAAGAATAGATTTGAAGGATGGGTGAAAGCTTTCGCTCCTGAAAGTTGGTTGAAGTTAGTAACTGAATATCAAGCACCAGAAAAAGCAGGAGGAGAGTTAATTGAGGAGAAAGATTATACAGAAAAAGATGTAAAGAATGTTGTTGCTGAATACAGAATGATAACTTTGATTAAACAGTCAGTAAGAGAGGATATTATTTCATTGCTTGAACAAGAAAAAACGTCAAAGAAATTGTGGGAAGCATTGGAGAGAAAATGCATTGGGAGTAATGAGATTGTTAAAAACAAGAAAAAGTTGTTGCGTAGAGAGTTTGATTTGTTTAGCTGCATGAAGAATGAATCAGTTTGTAGTATGCTTGAAAGGTTTGGACATTTGAAAATGGAGTTGACAAGGCATGGAATTAGTTATGATGAAGATCTGATGGTAGATAAGTTGTTTGATTCGTTACCAAATGATCAGGAATGGCAATATTTCGCGCTTATGCTGAAAAACACAATTAAGCCAGAGGAATTAAAAATTGACTTGCTGATTGAAAGGCTTGAAAGCCATGAGTTAGAATTGAAGAGATCAAAAGTCAACATTCCATCGCATCAGCAGAATGTGGAACTTTACTACAGAAGTCATATACCACAAGCTGGGTCTCCAAAAACAGCTTTTTCTGCTGAAAGCTCGAATTCAGTGAACGAAGAAAATCTTCACAGTGGTTTTCACAGTGGTGCTTCTTCAAACACTTCAGATCAAACTGCTTCAAAGAATGTATTTCAGTGTAATATTGCAATCGATTTGAAGAATGGGCAGAACTTCAGTGAAGAATCAGCGAAACAACAGATGGTTTTCTTAGCATCTGTACTGGAAGCATATGAAGGCCTTGTTGCAGGGAAGATTGGAAATACCAATTTGACAAAAGAAGAGTATGATCAAATAGATCCAGAGGAAATGGAACTGATGGATATCAGATGGTGCATGGCCAGTGCAGTTCGTAGAGCACAACGGTTCATGGAAATTACGGGGAGAAAGTCAATTGGAGGACCATCTACTAAACTGGGTTTTGACAAATCCAAAGTGACATGTTTTAAATGCAAACAAAAAGGTCACTTCAAGCGCGAGTGCAGAAATTCATATGTTGCTGAAGCTCCTGAAAATCCGTTCAACGAAGACTATTACAAGAAAGCGATTTATCATCAAAATAAGTCTGAACCACCAAGGTTGAAACAGCAGGAAGAAAAATCAAGGGCTCTAGCAGTCATTTATGATGATGAAGGCTATGACTGGAGCAAAGAAGTTCTTCCAGAACAGGATGCGGTTGGTTATGCATTCGTGGCAAAAGATGATCATGATACATGGTGGAGAAAAGATAGTGCAAGATGGGAAATTGGCAAGCTGTATGAACCATTTCATGAAGCACAGAGAGCCAAGAGATGGAATGAAGAGTTGGAGTGTTACTTGGATCCACAGGGGAATCCGGTGGTAGATCCGTCAAAAGTTGATTTTGATGCAGTGACTAATGTGTTTCCAAGTGAGCGTGTTTTCAACACAAAAAGGCTTTCTGATAGCAGCTATTTGCCAGAGTTGATGAACAAGTTGAGAGAAGTCTTTGAAACAAGTCTACCAAAGGTGGTAGAGATGAAGAAGAGAAAAGAAGAAGAGTTGAAGAAGATGATTGAAGAAGTAAAGACTGTTGCAAAGCTTGCTGGTGAAGAGAATCAGAAAGATATGGAAGAAAATGTTGAGAAGATACAGGAGACAAAGGCAACTGATCATGTCAAGGTGCCAATTACTGAGGTAACAAAATCTTCTGAACTACCAGATGTTGATTTAGTTAAAGAAAAGGAAAACAAGTGCAGGAATTGCATTGAAAAGTGCAAAGCCTGTATTGAAAAAGAAGAAATAATCAAAACAAAAGATAATGAAATGAACAAACTTGAACATGTGTTAAAACTGAAATGTAGAGAAAAGATTGACACAGAGCAAAGTCTAAAATTAAAAGTTGAGAAACTAACACAAAAGTGTCATGATTTTGAAAAAGAAAATACAGTTTTGAAAGAAAAATGTGATACAAAATGTGTTGATTGTATTGAGAAAGAATCTAAGTTTCTAGAGTTACAAAAACAGTATGATTCTTTAAAATGGACAAGTCAGAAAGTACAAGAAACTTATGATACTTTGAAGAGCCAAGTCAAAAGTTTTGATCAAAGATTGTCTGAAACTTTAACAACTAAAGAAATATATGAAAGACAATTTAAAGAAAAGCAAATTGAATTAAACAAACGTGTTGATGAAATTGCGAATCTTAAACAAGTCTTGGCTGAAAAAGAAAAGATTGTTACAAAACTTCAAAGTTATCATGACTCTTCGTACATTCTCGAACGTATTTTCAATATCACACCTGATAACAAAGATACTAATGTTTGTAAAAAGGGTATTGGTTCAGAATATCATCAGGTACCACCACCATTGAGAGACAATTATACTTTTTATGATGAGGAAAAGGTGACAAAGGGTTTGAACATAGCTGACCAATTACCTGACAGTATCGATGTTACTTACACCAAATCTGATGATGCTGATGATTCAGAGGTGGTGAGTAAGGTGGTTGATAGTGTTTTGAAAGATGAGTCTACAAAAGGTAAGTCTGAATCACAAGATGAAGATGAAGGAAATCTTTATGATGGATATCTGAAAGATACAAAATCTAAGAAAAATTTGAATGATGATTCAAAAGGATTGGTCTATACCATGATTGGATCGGACAAACTATTCTTGGATGTGGTTTTCCCGATTCAGAATGTGATTTCAGAGAAAATTGACAAAGTTTTCAAGATGGTTGAAATTGAGAAGTCTGAAATGTCGAAGTTTGCTGGTAAAGATTTCAAAGGGTCTTATAACAAACCTTGTTTTAAGAAGAAAAACATGAAGTCTGGTTTGGGGTATAGGAAGAAACATAATCGAAACAGAACTGAAAGGTCAAATTTTCAGACAAAAATGAATTTTGTTCAAGGAAAAAATTTCACTGAAGAAGAAAAACTCAAACTTGGAACACAATCTAATGCAGAGTTTGAGGCCATGAAAAAGAAACAACAACAGCCAAAAGATGTGTCAAAGAAAGTTTGTTTTAAATGTGATAAAATTGGACACGTTGCACGGAAATGTCAAATTCCAAAGTCTGTTGATGTTCAAAAACAGAAATCTGGTAATGAGAAACCAAGGTCAACCAGATTTGATTCGAGACAAACTTGGAGGTACACTACAAACAAGTTTGCATCAAATCAAATTTGGAAACCAAAATCGGACAGGTTCGATTCAAGACAGACCTGGAATTCTCAAACATCCGGATCGACTACAACACAGATTTGGAGACCGATAGTTGTTGTGACAGAATCTCGAAAAATCTGGAAACCTAAAAATGTTGTTCAAAAGCAACAGGTTCAGAAAGAAACAAATTTTTATAAAAGAGGTGCTCCAGAAGGTCAAAAATGGTCGGTTAAGAAACGTGTCGATGAGATAAAAACTGAGAATGTTGAAAAGAAATCTGAAAAACAAACACAAATTTGGAAACCAAAAGCTGAAACGAAAGGTTCAACTTCTGAGGAGAAAACGTCTGAGGATTCAGTTTTGGTTGCCTATGATGCAAATTTTCCTCCGCTCAAGGCTGAAAATTTTAAAATTCAGATTGCTAGAATCAAGGTTACACCTAAGGCTCCTGAGGCCTGGGTGGACACCATGTTTGATTAAGTGGTTGAACTGCCGGAGCTTCCTGGATCGCGAAGCATGAATCGGCATCTATCTTTATTGTTTGAAATTTTTATGACAAAGTGTTTGAGTATTTGATAAAATTTGAATGTGCAGGTGCTATATGCAGATGAAGATTGTGAGAGTGTTGCATGGAAAGAGATTGAAGATCCCTGGTTTTGGTCAGACAGGGAGTTTGTTTGTTGTTTGTGTTGGTTTTGATGATTGTTGTATGTTTGTTGGTTATGTGTTTGTTTGCTTGATGTTTGGGATGTTTGATGTTAGTTTACTTAGAATAAGTGGTGATGGACTATGCCGAAACCCTCACGGCTGAACAAACATGATTACTCACAGGTTGAAGAATGGTTTTCTAATGGTCAAAATCCATGGGTTGTAAATCATGGGGGTACGTTATGTTTTCTGCGTAACAGAGCATGAGAAGCAGAAAATGGATGGCGAGACAAAGCTATCAGTATCGGTTTGTCAAATTTCTTTAATGGTTTTGCATTTTAGGGAAAAAAAAAAATGTTAGAAAATCCAAAAACATTAGAAAATTTGAAAAAGCCAAAAACATGATAAAATCAAAAATTTGAGTTTTGCGTAAAAAGAGGAAATGATAGTACATCGGTAGACAGTTACAGTATGCTAAAGAAATGTAATGATTAAAAAGCATTAAACAGTCTCACTGATGATATGTCGATAGGTTTTTATACATTTAGTAAGCTTTTTCGGGATATAAACCTAAATTCAAAACTTGCTTATTTTGTGGGGAACACTACTTGGATATATAGGTAACCCCTGAAATCTCGTTTGAAAGGTCTCGTATTCTGATATACTAGGTGTTTATACTCTATGATGTCTGGGGTATTATTCCGGGACTTCTGTTGAACGGTAGTTCTGACCTAGTCCTTGGCTAATACTTTATTCCAAAATGCTTGAAACATAGCATTAAAGCCCTCAGCTGATTAGACAATAAAATTGATAATCAGTTGTTGTAGCTAAAAGATTCTCTAAAGGGAACACATTGCAAAGTCGAAGCTGATATCTCTCTGCTGAACGGAAGTTCTGACCTGAGATTCCTCAGTTCTCGCATACCCTAATTTATGTACAGACATCATTGTAGTATTCTTACCTGTAAGACTGAATATTGGGATTCTGGATACGGGAGTATATTCAAGAGGTGGGACACATGAATGAGTTTAAGTCTTAAAACATCTAAATCGTATCCTTAATTAGTTGAAATTTGTATGAAAATTTAAGTGGATCAGTATATTGACAATCTAAGTGAATTGTTTAATTCTGAGTATGATTTAAAGCTTAACGGTACTTGTGACTTGTCAAAAACTGATATGATCCTCTAATGCATACTCAAAACAAAAATATTGTTTGTAAATATGTTTGTATATATTTCTTTACAGCTTTATATTTTCAGAAAATACAAAAAGATTTTGATTTCTGCTTTATTTTCGTTAAACCGATGTCTGAGTTGCTGAGTTTCAAAATCTAAGTATGCTGATTGTGTTTCTGAAAACAAAACGAGTTCATTAATTTGAAACTTGAAATTTCTTGGAAAATCTTAAAAAAACATGTATGATATCTTCAAGGTCATTAACTTGAACTTGAATGAAAATGTGTGAGAAAATTGGATTCTTTATATTGCCATATCTGTTAAGTTTGTTGACAGGGGGAGTATATTAGAGAACATGTTTAATGAATTTGAAAATATTGTTACTTATCATTTGTATGAGTGATTACAGGAAAAATCCAGACTACGATCCCAAAAGCCGAGTCAAAGGGGGAGTCTGAAGACGAGCTCAACGCAAACAAGAAGCATGCAAAGTGCCAGGAATCATTCCAGGAAGAGCTTGTAACCGAAAAGCCAGGTGTCGATCCCAAAAGCACGGAAGCTTGACGAAAGGGGGAGCCTGAAGAGTTTACCGAAAGGGGAAGCTGAAACTGAAGACAGATCCACCAGGATTATATTATAGCTAAAGAGAGAAAAAGAAAAGGAAAGAAGCTACGAGTCTGAATGTTTGAGATCGACTGCGGCAATATCCAAGGGGGAGACTGTTAGTACATTTATGTCTATTGCCTTCGTCATCTCAGTTCGTAGCTGAAACAGAAGAACTATAGTGTTTACAATGTAATATCTTGTTACTAAAGGCAAGGTGGCATTATTGTAAATAAGGAAAGATTCCTTATCACCTTTGGCCTATAAATAGAAGCCTTAGGCTTTTAGTTGGAGACTTTTGCCATTTTGATCTTTGGAGCTTAGAGGTTAGAGAGAGAAGCTAGAGAGAGAAAGTAGAGAGAGAAAGGCAAAAGGTGATTCACGGTTCTTGTATCTTTTCAGATCTATCAAAGAATCACGTTAATAGTACGTCTCGTGTGTTTCGGTTTTGCTCGTACACGGATTCCGCACGTCGTACGAGTTCATACGCAATCGTTTCGGAGTCAAACCGGTCCTAACAAGAATGGGAAGATTATGTCTTGAACTTGAAAAGTTCTAGAGAATTTTCTCAACTGACAATTACTCCACTCATTAAAAGGATTGAAGAACAGATGGTGATCAAGGATGAGAAAAGGAAAGAAAAAGCTGTAAAAGTCAAAGAATCTGTAAAGAATGAATTGTCAAGGTCTGCATCAGTATGCTCAAATTGTCACAACTTCAAGACAGTCAATGCCAAACTTGTGAAGGATGCAGAAAGTTTAGCATTGGAGATCAAGAAGTTGAACAATAAGAAGAAAGCTGACGAAAAACAGATTCTAGACTTACAGGGTATTTGTGAGAAGTTGAAAGTCGAAAATGCCAAACTGTTGGGTTGTGTGAACAGTTTGACATTAGAGACCAAAGGTTTGAAAGAAAATGAAAAGGTTTTTGAAAGCAAACAGAAATCATCTGAAAATGAAGATTTCTGGATAAAATTGGAGAATAAAAATCTGAAAGCTAATGAAGTGAAACTTCAAGAACAGATAAATGTTTTGGAAAATGAAAAATCTGTTCTTGAAAACTTGAAAAATGAAAATAAAAATTCAATCAAGTCTCATCTTGAAAGAATATCTAAGCTTGAAGACGAAGCTAAGAGTTCAAGGATCAAGATTGATGAACTTGAAAAGAAATTGATCAGTTTTGCGACTAAATCTGACAAGTTGAATATTCCTTGTCCAAAACCGATCAATTCAGTTCCAATAAGTGACTGTGTCACAAACTTTGACTCTGTCAAAGTTGAAGATTGTGATGATGCATCCGATGATGAAAATGTCAAAAAAGAAAAACAAAAATTGGTTTTAAATTTGAAAGAAAAATTTCAGAAAACTGTTTTGCAATCGACCGAAAAAGGTGAATGTTCTAAGCAAAAGCCTTTGAAGAAGAAAGCAGAACAGAAACAAAAAGATAATAAAAGTTCATCGGATCGATCATCCAATCAAAAACAAAATTTACAAAAAATAAAAAATGTAAACTCAAAAAATGTTGGTAATAAGTGGTGCAGGTCAGACCACAGTGCTAAAGCGTCAAATTCTACAAAGTTGAGGAAGGAATATCACCAGGCCAAACAGTGTTACGACTTGAGTGTTTGGTATAACGGTGATAACTGGTACGATAACAGAATGTGTTACAGCTGCGGCTATCATGGACACATTGCTGTTAATTGCCAGTACTGGAGATATGAGACCAGGAGATGCTATAATTGCAACATCAAAGGTCATATTGCCCGAGATTGCCCGAGGAGATCAATGGGAAGATCAAGGGTTATGTCTCAGAAAGTGGCAAGAATTCCAGTCAAGGTCAAGCCCGAAGAACTAAAAGTTCGAGAACCAAAAGTTCAACAACCGAAAGTTCTAGAGACGAAAGTTAAACTTTCTCAGGGGCAAAAAGACCGACTGAGGAAGAAGAGAAAGAAAGCGAAAGAATATCTCGAGAAGATTTTGTCCTCGGGTTCACCGAACAAAAAGATTGAAAGTTCTGATGAATCGATTCCTTCAGTTGCAAAAACAAGCAAGACGAATTCATCAGATACAAATCTGAGGACAGAACAGAGAGGGAAGAAGAAGGAAAAGGTCGGCGATGAATCTGACAGATCAAAGTCGGACAAGCCACCTGCAGGCAATGATTCTGGTATGGTAAAACCAGAGGAGCCATTGGTTAAGGTAAAAGTTGAGAATTCTAGTTTAGCAATGGATGATGCAAATTTTCCACCATTGTTGAGCAAGAATTCAAAATCACCCAAGGTCAGTCAGGCTTGGGTGAAATTGTTTAAATAGAAAAACCTGACTTGCCGGAGATCCCAAGATGGTATCGTGGATCATGAATCGGCACATTTCTTGAGAAATTTCACTTTGGTGATTTTTCGATTTACATGTGCTAAATCAGGGACATTAATTTGTACTTGATTTTCTACTGATGGTTTATGATAAAACTGGAAATGATAAATCTTTGAAATGTTTGAAGAAAACAAGATGATGAGATAACCCCAAATCTACAAATGGTTGGAACACAAACTAATTTTTCCGGAAAAACCATTTTGATTGAAACAAACTTAAGTGTTTTGAAATCATTATGGGAAAATAGTTTGTTGTGAGGGGGAGTTCTGATTGTTTTTTGCACGAGAATGGTGAATTGAGGCAATTCACATAATGTTGTCAAATTTTTGTATAGTTTGTTTTTCAATGTTTCCTCAGAAAATCAAAATTGAAACATATTTTGATTTTAGGGGGAGTAAGAAAATTTTGAAAAAAATTTAAAAAAATTGAAAAATGAAAGTGAGTTTTGTTGCAAAAAGAGGAGATGATAGTACATCGGTGGACTATCACAGCATGCTAGAGATTTGTAAAGACAAAATTGTTTTTAAACAAGTCTTACTAATGATGTGTCAGTAGGCTTCACACAGTTAGTACATTGTATTCGAGACATAAACATAAAATCAAAACTTACTTATTTTGTGGGGAACACTACTTGGATATATAGGTAACCCCTGAAATCTCGTTTGAAAGGTTTCTTATTCTGGAATACTAGGTTCTTGTACTCTAATGATGTCTGGGGTATTATTCCAGGACTTCTGCTGAACGGTAGTTCTGACCTAGTCCCTGGCTAATACTTTCTTCATATGCTTGAAACATAGCATAAAGCCCTCAGCTGATTAGACAATAAAATTGATGATCAGTTGTTGTAGCTGAAAAGATCCTCTAAAGGGGACCCACTGCTAAGTCGAAGCTGATATCTCTCTGCTGAACGGAAGTTCTGACCTGAGATCCCTCAGTTCTCGCAATTTTCCCCTAATTTATATACAGATATCATTTGTAGTTATACTTACCTGTAGATCAGAATATTGGGATCTGGATACGGGAGTATATTCAAGAGGTGGGACACTCAAATTAAGTTTAAGTGCTAATACATTAAATACGTATCTTGAATCAATTGAAAATTTGTGTAGAGGTTTAAGTGGACAACAATACTGACAATCAGAAGTAAATTTGTTTTAACATTTGCTGATTAATCAAGATCAACGGTGTTGGTGATATGTCTCAAAAACCGATATGATCCTCTTGCACAATCTCTCAAAAATAGTGTTCATTTCTATATTGTTCAAAATTCAAAAATCCAAAAATATTGTATTTTTGTTTGATATTTGAAAACTACAAAAAGATTTTCGACAACAGAGTGTGAAGAACTGATATTTGACATTTCAAGTGCTAAACATATTGAACTTGTGGTTTGAGAGAGAGTGTTAAATTGTGAAGATTTGAAATGCAAAATTGGTTCATTAACTTGATGACTAAGTTGAATGGTAACCTACAATTTGATCTTCATAGTTTTTCTTATACGATTAGTTAATTCATTAAGTTAAATTACAAATTGTGTTGTTTTGTGATAGTGTATTTGAGTTTTGCAGGTTTCTGATCCTGTTGCTACGAATAGCCAGGAGATACATCAGAACCAGAAGAGAGCTTAAACAGAGAAAGCCATGAGTTGATTTCAATGGTGATAACGATTTCCAGACAGAGATCTCAGCATTATGTTAGGGGGAGTCTGATGAAAGTTAGAGCCAGAGAATGATCCAGGCATATGATTCCAGGAAGGAATTCCTGAAGAAGATATTATTCCAGGCTGAGTTCCTGAAGAAGTTCGAACAAGATTGAGGTGCTGTGAATGATTGAAGACTCTCACTAAAGATTCCGTCAACATTCAAGGGGGAGTTTGTTAGTGCAGTTGTCTGTCGACTACATCTTAGTTCGAGTCTTAGAGAGAGAGAGAAAGACAAGTCGTTACGAGTTTCACTACGAGATTGACTACGGCAATATCCAAGGGGGAGATTGTTGATGCATATTTTGTCTATCGCCTTCGTCAATCCGAGTCATAGTGAAAAGCCGGAAGGAATCAAGTGCATAACGTCATATTTAGTTAGAAATGGCAAGGTGGCAAACTTGTAATTAGTGTGAACTTTTACTAAGTTGCCTTGACCATATAAATAGGAGTTATGTCATATTTTTAGTTAGACTCTTGGAAGACTTTTAGAAGAGATTTAGAGAGGAGACTTGGAGAAGACTTTCTAGAGAGAGAAAGTAGAGAGAGAAAGTTGTGTATTTGTGATTCTTGTACCGTACACGTTAAATTTAGCAATGGAATCACATTAGTAGTACGTTATCGTGTGTTCGGTCACGTTCGTTCACGGATTCCGCACGTGAAACGTTCGTTACGCAATCGAACGGTGCCAAAACCGGTCCTACAGATTCTTTTTCCTACGCGCCCGTAATTTAATTCTCCATCATATGGAGTTAAAATCCAACATCCAACATAATAAATTTTGAGACTTTTAAGCCTTCGACTCGTTACCTTTTTACCGAATTTTAACCCGTTTATGCATTTTATCAAACAAACGTATTTGTTTGATCCTTATATCACATACACTTCTTCAAATTAATGTTACCTACCATTTTAGGTTCTAATAACAGGTTTATTACACAATTTAAACCCGTTTTCGCTCGTATGCTTATTTGACCCGTTAAGGGTATTTAAGCACTTTCGAGCCTAAAATCGCTTTCGATTGCTTCTAGCATTCCATCACCACATTTCTTATCCTATAATCTCCCACCACAACTGTATTTATGGTGGGTTTAATGTGGTGATCTATATAAACCAAATTTTACTTCTCGAATTATTATTTTACGGCAAAAACTCAAATAGTGCCATTTGACCAAGGATTTACATCTTTCGCTTCTTATACTTATTCTAAGTATTCATTTTATCATAAAACTCGTTTCCAAACAACCTTTAAAGGTCGTTAGCTCAATTTAGCTTACAAGGGCGTTTTGGTCAATTTTAGTCCTTCCTTTACGACGAAGGACTTTTAGATACTTGTTTGACCCAAAATGCGATCTTTTAACTATAAATCTATTTAAAAACCATTATGTTTCTAAAACATTACGATTATAACTTAAATTATTTGGTTTACCTTTAAGATAACCGAATATCAAATTTTGACCTTGTTTAACTCTTAGAGAACCCCAAGTTCTAAATGATGAGTTAAACCATTTTACATACGTGACTCGGATCGATGCATTAACCCGTTTTAATACCTTGATTTAGAAATCGCTAATTAATAGTGATGCAAATACCCATTTTATATAGGCTCCTGAAATCATATAACTCAACGGTAATCATTAGTCAATATTGTCAAAGGGTGATATCTTCACCTTTTGACCCTTTTGGTCTAAATATCCGTTTATCTTTGCAAGACGATATTTATTACCGTCTCATCTAATTGACTCACTACGGTTTACACTGTATGGTCGTTTACCTATAACCCATTTCTCAACTCCTTTGACCCATTATGGCTTATGCCATATGCGTCTTTCAAAAACTAATGTTTATTGTTAACGCATCACCAAATTACTGTTTTGCCTTATTATTCGTTTTGGCTTACCTTATAGGGTAACCATAAAATTTCATCTTTCTAATCGTTATGGTATAAACGATTAAATCAATTTAAATCCTTTTTAACCATCAATGTGGTTTCTTATGATTTTCACTTATATTGTTCCATACAACTATATGTCGGAAACATCACTTTTCTAATGTTCGTCTATCTTATCCGAAATCAATACAACAAGATATTTTCTAGGAATTAACAAGAGTGTAAGCTTTACTTACCTCACATCCAAGCAACGTTTTCTTTTTCTTCGCATCCGATCCGTTTGACTCGCTTCTTTCTCCAAGCCTCCACCTAGCTTGTAGAGTGTCAAACTATTATCATAATCCGTAAGATGATTATATTAGTCATCATTACTTATGACTATTTCATTTTACGGATTTCATGCCGAATCTACTATTCGATTTCATCATTGGTTAATTTGACTTTTAGGAGTCAACTACCCTTAATTATCCAATAGGCATAATTAAGTTAAATCATCGTTATGATTAGAATCCGTTTTAACCCATATTTCACGTAATTAGTCAAACTAGCCAATTACGCATTTCTTTCATAAAATCTTCTTTTCAACATTCATTCGGGCATTTTAACAAACACCTTGTAGGCGAGATTTTATACGCATATTTTCTCTAATCATGTTCATCATTTTAACCAAGTTTTAGTATCAAAATCATGCCTCTATGTCTAGTGTACATGAACTACACCTAGAACTAGCATCACAACATCAATGTTCATCCATTTAGCACCTTAATTCGAGTGTTCATCATATTTCTACAAAACCCATTTAACACATGATAGGGTAATTATCAAATCCCTAGTTTGGGCCTCAATTCATCAAGTTTTCAACTAGGGTTTGTTTCTAAACGAAGATTTCATCATAATAACACTTATATACATCAACATTCATCCCAGATTTTCGATTATGATTGTTCATCATAATCTCAAAATATCACCAAATTACAAAATTTGACATACCTTTCGATCCTCTTGACTTGGTGATCGTTTATACGCGTTCATGCATTGATTTGGTCTTGAATTGATCCTCAATTTGGGGTTTTTAGCTTGAACAAGGGTGGAACCCTTGTTTTCCCCTCCCTGGTCGTACGAACACACACACACTTAGTGTGTGTGTGGTATTTTATTTCTTGTTTTATTAAAACAAGTTTGCCACTTGACCCTAATAGCCCTTCTTGTTTTATTTTGATCAATTGAAACCCTAAATCATTATTCATCACTTAATTACATATTATTAACTAGGTTAATTATTCCTAGTTAATTTAATGGGTTCGGGAAGTCATAACCCGTTTTACTTTAAGTCCCGTTAAATCGGGCCTTTTATCCATTCTATTTTCCTGAAAGCTCTTATTCACTTTTAATTAATATTAGGATTATTCACTTGATTCCTAATATTTTCCGGTTTACTTTTACCACTAACGGTACTTTCCCCGTCTTTAGTATTAACGGGGTTTAATTACCAAACCCGTTTTCGGGGTGTTACAAGTCTACCCCCTTAAAGAGGTTTCGTCCCCGAAACCTTATTTACGTAGTTCATTGGTTTAATCAAACGAACCTAGTTTCGTTTTCAAGGCATCCATTCCTTTTGGTTAAAAGTTTTCACTTTTATATTGACGCGTGCGTCTTTCATGTGTAAGGCCTCGAGGGCCGTTACTTTCAGCTTGTATCCTTTATTTTTATCGACCGAGTTGTCACATGTCCGCTTAGTCTCATTAGTCTGTTAATAGGTTTATCACGCGCTTGTCTTACATTAACAAGCGTTTTGTATTCGTCATGACATTTTCTTAACTTTGAATAGTTTTCCGGCTAGCCTAATTTGCCACTGTCACTTCATACCCCGTCACACGGGTATACTACTTTGCCACCTCCGGCCTTATGCGTGTTCAAGATTTTCTAAACCATCTCATACTACTTATGTTTGTTAAAACATTGCTTTTGACTAAAAACTAAATTTTTAGTTTACATTTTCTCCTTGTCTTATATCTTTTTCTCGTGTCTAGGAATTTTCGTTTTAAGTTTTATTCCTGACCGTTATTATTTTACAGGGAGAATTTTAACCAGTTTCCCTTGCTTTACAATATTGACCCGTAGGTTTCTTCACTTAGCCTCATGGGCTATTTCTTTATATGTTTCACCTTTTAAGGTGAGACCCAACAGTTCATCTCTTTCTATTTATGACCCAATGGTTTCCTTGGTCTCGTAGACCTTATCACTACATTTTATCCCGTAGGTTATGATGATCCCATAGATCGTCTTTTATTCGATTCTTTATTCAAATGTGTATACTTTTATATATGCATATGGCGTTAAGGCACCCCTTTTTTTGTTTAGAATTATTCACCTTTACTTTTTGGATTTCGTTTGACCTTGACCGTAGTCTAAGGCTACATTGTTTTCTTTCGAATTATCTTTCCGACTTCTTGACTTCTAACGTCAATTATGCATCGGTTTATCTTATGCTCACCATTATCCAGTTTACATTCATTCGTATTTGATTATGTCCCATTACCGGGCTCATTATTCTTTTGCTTTTAACGCTACCTTTATCCCGCTTGCGTTTACTCATGTCGTTCGGCATGACATTATATTCGACCCGTTCAACTTTAAAATAGTCGAACATAATTTATTCAAAATTTCTATTTACGTTATCTTGTCGTCTTTTAGTTATGACTCAAAACCCGAGTCTTTTAACTTTCCATCCGAGTCCCCGTCTCTCGGTCTACGCATGCGTTTAATTCTTACCCATCAACCGGGTGTTTTACCGAAGTCGTTATTATTGCAACCCTCCTGGTATGCATTAAGACCTTGTTTCATTTTTATATTCCGACTTTGTCCTCGAGTTTGGCGTTTTACAAAAACGACCTGTTTAGAGACATATTCGCATTTTCCGGGTTCGAGTGTAAGTACACTCCCTCCCAATGCATATCTTGATCATTCTACATGTTTATATTCTTCGGGTTCGAGTGTAAGTACACCCCCTCCCAATACATGTCTACATCATGTTACATGTTTGCATTTTCCGGGTTCGAGTGTAAGTACACCCCCTCCCAGTGCATATCTTAATCGTTTTACATGTTTACAATCTCCGGGTTCGAGTGTAAGTACACCCCCTCCCAATGCGTACCTTAATCAATGTACATGTTTCTTTGTCCCTTCACTCGGGCTCATTATCCTAATGTAATACGCTTCCGTCACCCGGCTGTGCGTTTACATTATTACCAAATATTTTACTCATTTGATTCATTTGGGTACTTTTTAATTTGTCCCACTCACCCCGTCCTTACTACATCGGATGTAAGCATGTCCATCATAAAAAGTTCATGGTATCATGTGTTCACTACCTACTTGGCCAGAGTAGGCGATCAACACATGACATACATGACTCTTTTATAACTTTCACATCACACCCCATGTAAGTAACACCTCTATTTATTTCTCTTGGAAGCAATATCCTGGATAGGTATTCTATTCAGGTTTTTCCAAGTTTTTAATCTACATATGCAACTATCAGTTTCTACGTATTTGTTGCATATTTCTATTCATGCAATAATTTAAACGTGCACCTGGTAAATGCTTGCCCTAACGGGCTTTCTTGCCATTACTTATTTGCGATCGTTACGCAATTTAGGTCCTTGATGAGTATGCTATTCTTGTCATATCTTGGACCGTTCCATCATCATATCCACCATTCGTTCAACTCTCGTCATCTTCAGACGCGAGTGTCCTTCAATTAAAACATTCATAAGAGTTAGTAATGTCAACTTCAATAATCAACCGTATTATAATACAAGGCTTTTTCTACTATACGCGTCAACGCGCGTATTTTCGTCAACCATATCAATCATTTTAATTGGGGTAACGTGTATCACGTGATAGCCCTATGTGTTGTTTACAACACTTTAGCATGCTAAACTATTAACATACATGTACTTACCGGATTTGCGATCAAGCCTGGAACCGAACACTTTATTCTTTAACCTTGAGCTCTGATTACCAACTTGTAACACCCTTATTATTGTTTAAAGATTTTCGTATAATTTACGAAAACAAACGAGTAATTAGGATTTCAAATACATTGAAAATACGGGTTCATTAAACTTTATTTACAGAATTAAAACTATACAACATATTATGGGTGAGTTCGTCATTTTACATAACAACAATACAAAGTGCGGAAGCTTATATCTTGATCGTGTTCGGTTCTTCGTTGTGCTTGATCGTCCTCCGGTGCTAAAATTATACCTGAAACTCATAAAACATGAGTTGGATTAGTCATACGTAACTTAAAACGTATTTAAACGAGTCTGGAAAGCGAAACTGATTAAAATAAAAATTTTTCGCCAAAACATGGTTTTTCGCGCCACGCGAAGGAACCCAGTTGCTCCCTCGCGCCACGCGAGGGAGACCGTTTTCCAGCAGGTCTGCAGCTCAGTTCAGCTATGCCAGTTTTTACGGAAACGACCATAACTTCTTCGTTATTGATCCGTTTTACGCGATTCTTTTTCCTACGCGTCCGTAATTTAATTCTCCATCATATGGAGTTAAAATCCAACATCCAACATAATAAATTTTGAGACTTTTAAGCCTTCGACTCGTTACCTTTTTACCGAATTTTAACCCGTTTATGCATTTTATCAAACAAACGTATTTGTTTGATCCTTCTATCACATACACTTCTTCAAATTAATGTTACCTACCATTTTAGGTTCTAATAACAGGTTTATTACACAATTTAAACCCGTTTTCGCTCGTATGCTTATTTTGACCCGTTAAGGGTATTTAAGCACTTTCGAGCCTAAAATCGCTTTCGATTGCTTCTAGCATTCCATCACCACATTTCTTATCCTATAATCTCCCACCACAACTGTATTTATGGTGGGTTTAATGTGGTGATCTATATAAACCAAATTTTACTTCTCGAATTATTATTTTACGGCAAAAACTCAAATAGTGCCATTTGACCAAGGATTTACATCTTTCGCTTCTTATACTTATTCTAAGTATTCATTTTATCATAAAACTCGTTTCCAAACAACCTTTAAAGGTCGTTAGCTCAATTTAGCTTACAAGGGCGTTTTGGTCAATTTTAGTCCTTCCTTTACGACGAAGGACTTTTAGATACTTGTTTGACCCAAAATGCGATCTTTTAACTATAAATCTATTTAAAAACCATTATGTTTCTAAAACATTACGATTATAACTTAAATTATTCGGTTTACCTTTAAGATAACCGAATATCAAATTCTGACCTTGTTTAACTCTTAGAGAACCCCAAGTTCTAAATGATGAGTTAAACCATTTTACATACCTGACTCGGATCGATGCATTAACCCGTTTTAATACCTTGATTTAGAAATCGCTAATTAATAGTGATGCAAATACCCATTTTATATAGGCTCCTGAAATCATATAACTCAACGGTAATCATTAGTCAATATTGTCAAAGGGTGATATCTTCACCTTTTGACCCTTTTGGTCTAAATATCCGTTCTTTGCAAGACGATATTTATTACCGTCTCATCTAATTGACTCGCTACGGTTTACACCATATGGTCGTTTACCTATAACCCATTTCTCAACTCCTTTGACCCATTATGGCTTATGCCATATGCGTCTTTCAAAAACTAATGTTTATTGTTAACGCATCACCAAATTACTGTTTTGCCTTATTATTCGTTTTGGCTTACCTTATAGGGTAACCATAAAATTTCATCTTTCTAATCGTTATGGTATAAACGATTAAATCAATTTAAATCCTTTTTAACCATCAATGTGGTTTCTTATGATTTTCACTTATATTGTTCCATACAACTATATGTCGGAAACATCACTTTTCTAATGTTCGTCTATCTTATCCGAAATCAATACAACAAGATATTTTCTAGGAATTAACAAGAGTGTAAGCTTTACTTACCTCACATCCAAGCAACGTTTTCTTTTTCTTCGCATCCGATCCGTTTGACTCGCTTCTTTCTCCAAGCCTCCACCTAGCTTGTAGAGTGTCAAACTATTATCATAATCCGTAAGATGATTATATTAGTCATCATTACTTATGACTATTTCATTTTACGGATTTCATGCCGAATCTACTATTCGATTTCATCATTGGTTAATTTGACTTTTAGGAGTCAACTACCCTTAATTATCCAATAGGCATAATTAAGTTAAATCATCGTTATGATTAGAATCCGTTTTAACCCATATTTCACGTAATTAGTCAAACTAGCCAATTACGCATTTCTTTCATAAAATCTTCTTTTCAACATTCATTCGGGCATTTTAACAAACACCTTGTAGGCGAGATTTTATACGCATATTTTCTCTAATCATGTTCATCATTTTAACCAAGTTTTAGTATCAAAATCATGCCTCTATGTCTAGTGTACATGAACTACACCTAGAACTAGCATCACAACATCAATGTTCATCCATTTAGCACCTTAATTCGAGTGTTCATCATATTTCCACAAAACCCATTTAACACATGATAGGGTAATTATCAAATCCCTAGTTTGGGCCTCAATTCATCAAGTTTTCAACTAGGGTTTGTTTCTAAACGAAGATTTCATCATAATAACACTTATATACATCAACATTCATCCCAGATTTTCGATTATGATTGTTCAACATAATCTCAAAATATCACCAAATTACAAAATTTGACATACCTTTCGATCCTCTTGACTTGGTGATCGTTTATACGCGTTCATGCATTGATTTGGTCTTGAATTGATCCTCAATTTGGGGTTTTTAGCTTGAACAAGGGTGGAACCCTTGTTTTCCCCTCCCTGGTCGTACGAACACACACACACACTTAGTGTGTGTGTGGTATTTTATTTCTTGTTTTATTAAAACAAGTTTGCCACTTGACCCTAATAGCCCTTCTTGTTTTATTTTGATCAATTGAAACCCTAAATCATTATTCATCACTTAATTACATATTATTAACTAGGTTAATTATTCCTAGTTAATTTAATGGGTTCGGGAAGTCATAACCCGTTTTACTTTAAGTCCGTTAAATCGGGCCTTTTATCCATTCTATTTTCCTGAAAGCTCTTATTCAATTTTAATTAATATTAGGATTATTCACTTGATTCCTAATATTTTTCGGTTTACTTTTACCACTAACGGTACTTTCCCCGTCTTTAGTATTAACGGGGTTTAATTACCAAACCCGTTTTCGGGGTGTTACAAAGAGGTATCTGATAGCTGCATGATCTGTATAGACTACAGTTTTAGAAAGAACAAGGTAAGAACGGAATTTATCAAAAGCAAACACCACAGCTAGTAATTCTTTTTCTGTAGTTGTGTAATTTTCTTGTGCGTCGCTAAGCATTTTACTAGCATAATAAATTGGGTGGAAATGCTTTTCTTTTCTTTGTCCCAAGACTGCTCCAACAGCAAAGTCACTTGCATCACACATGATTTCGAAAGGAAATTTCCAATCGGATGCTATCATGATTGGTGCATTGACTAGCATTTCCTTGAGGGTTAGAAATGCTTGATTGCATTCTTTGTCAAAGATGAAAGGTGCATCTTTTTCAAGTAATTTTGTTAGAGGTCTTGAAATTTTCGAAAAGTCCTTGATAAACCTTCTATAAAATCCAGCATGCCCTAAGAAACTTCTGATTGCTCTAACGGAGGATGGGGGAGGTAGTCGAGAAATAGTTTCTATTTTTGCTCGATCAACTTCCATACCTTCGCTTGAGATTTTGTGACCGAGTACTATTCCCTCTGTTACCATGAAATGACATTTTTCCCAGTTAAGGGCGAGGTTAGTTTCCTCACATCGGGATAGCATTCGTTCAAGGTTATCGAGGCATTGGTCATATGAGTCTCCAAAGATAGAAAAGTCGTCCATGAAGACTTCCATTGTCTTTTCCATCATGTCATGGAAAATGGCTACCATACAACGTTGGAATGTTGCAGGTGCATTACATAGACCGAATGGCATGCGTCGATAGGCGAAAGTTCCGTAGGGGCATGTGAAAGTTGTCTTCTCTTGGTCTTCAGGTGCTATTGGTATTTGAAAGTAACCTGAAAAACCATCCAAGAAACAATAAAATTTATGACCGGATAGTCGTTCTAACATTTGATCAATGAAGGGCAAAGGAAAGTGGTCTTTCCTTGTTGCTTCATTTAATCGTCTATAGTCTATACAAACTCTCCATCATGTGACGGTTCTTGTCGGTATTAATTCATTTTTTTCATTAGTTATTACCGTCATACCTCCTTTCTTTGGGACTACTTGGACGGGACTTACCCATGGACTATCGGAGATAGGATAGATTAGTCCAGCGTCAAGTAGCTTGATGGCTTCATTTTTAACCACTTCTTGTACATTGGGATTTACTCTTCGTTGTGGTTGAATCACTGTTTTGTAATCATCATTCATTAAAATTTTGTGCGTGCACATGGAAGGACTTATTCCTTTAATATCTACAAGCTTCCAAGCAATCGCATTTTTGTGTTTTTTTAAGAAGATTAACTAATTTCTCTTTTTCTACGCTACTTAATTTGGATGAAATAATTACAGGTAAATTACCATCTTTGTTTAGAAAAGCATATTCCAAACCTTTAGGAAGTTCTTTGAGCTCAATGGGTGGGTCTTTAGGAGACACCTTATTTTGTGGCTCATCTAGATCAAGAACCTTAAAGGTTTGTTCTATGGCGATCTCTTCTTCAACAAAGTGGTTACCTTCTTCATCTGTATCGGGTGGCTCATCCTCATCTTCAATTAGGGGGTCATTATTGCCAAAAGGATATTTCATTGAACGCTCAAGATCTATGCTCCTTTTGAATGCCCCTAATTGAAGAGGTAAATTGTTGAATTTCCGGTTCTTCAAAGCTTTATGAGTCTTTACAAAAGGTTTTCCCAAGACTAAAGGAGCGTCATCGAGGATGACTGATGTATTGCAAAATACATCGGTATTCGCGTCGGTTTTAGTCGTTAGTTAGTTAGTTTTAGTGTCGGTTTAGTTTAGAATGTACATACTTTTGATTTATTTGTGTTTCCAGGTCTTTACAGCCAAAAGGAGCGAAAACGAGCAGAAATCTGGAAAGGCGGAAGGCTGGCACGGAAACCGAGGAGTTGGGAGCTGAAACGAAGCAAAAATTACAGTTCTGGAGTTCCCAGGCGGGCCGCGTGGACTTATAATCACCCTTTACGCACCCCGCATGAACTTAAAAGAGAATTATGGAAATTTGAATGTCTCGCGCCCCGCGTCAACTTAAGCAACATATCTACGCGGGCCGCGAGAGACATGGAGAATGGTTCTGATTTTTTAAACCCTAGGCGACCCGCGTTAACTCATCAGATTCCTTTACGCGGGCCGCCTGAAGATCCTGTGTCGGCAACAGTCGCGAATAGTATGGAAAATTAGGGTTTTGGGGTTATATATGGAGGCATATGCATGCACAGCGGGGTATCGACGAAATTGGACAACCTTGGGCAAGTTTTGACTGCTGATTGAAGGCTGTTGAAGGGTTTGGAGCATCTTGGAAGCTTGGAATCATTCGGGTACACTTTAGAAGCGTTCGGGAGTGAAGACCACGGGTTTTACCATCCTAATCTTTCGTTCTTTGTTCGTTTTTTTTATGTGTAACATGATGAATTCAGAATTTAATACGACTTTATTTGCATTCTTGATTATGTTTTCCGGCTAAAACCGTTAACTACCTAGGCTAATGACTATGGCATAATAATGTTTGGATTTTTATTTGATTTTTGTCGTGGTTGTGGATCTTTCTTGAATTGTAAACGCTATGGTAGTTTATCTTGGTGCGTATGCGTGCTTGTGATTATTTGATTATTGTTTATTGCTTCATTCGATTCTTGGTGACGGTCTTTATCACATAATAGAGTCGGATTAGGGTTCTTGATTTAGGTGAGTATCTATATCACGTAATAAGTCATTAATCCTTTAGGGTGAAAACGCGTAACTAACCTTAGAAACAATATTCGGTAATTAATTAAAATCAAGTGTGCTGCTAGACTCGTCGCGGAAAGGCTCGAGGATATTAATAGGTCTCGGAGTAGTTATAAGGAATTAACAACCCATTGTCTATTAAGCCAAGATTAAACCCATAGTTGCTTTAGACGTTCGCGCGGCAAAGTAGAGCGTCTTACATAAGCACTTTCAAGAAACTAGAGGACGGAAAAGAAATCTAGAAAACCGGTGAGCTTAACATCCTAGGTAGTGCCGCAAGAACCGCCTCGAGAGTGTTTGAGGGGCTTAGTGGTGTCTTAATAGGTTTAGCATTAAAAGATCCCGGTTCCACACCACAAAATTATCAAATAGGAATCCATTCTGAGTTTAGCCTGCGTCTAGCCTAGGTAGTCTTCATCGTCACTGGTCAAACCCTTCGTTCGAGTTCGTGTCTAGCTTTCTAGCATTCTTTTATTATTTTATTTAGGATTTTTAGAAACCCCCCCCCCCCCAAATTAATAAACAATTTAGTATGCTGTGTCAGTCTGAGTCTAGATAGAGTCGTAGCGTAATCAGTAGAGTCTCGTGGGTTCGATACTCGGACTTACTTTAGCTTTACTACATCGATCGGTTCACTTGCCGGTTGTGTGTTTTAGGGTTTAGGTCGAGTCTTAGTTTTATAAATTTAAAGCTTAGAGAGTCTAGAATTAGGGTAATTTAGTTAGTTTTATTTGACCCACTTTTAGCACATCAATGACGAAGTCGGTAGGAATAACCATTTGATTTACTTGAACTAAGACATCCTCAACTACACCGATTGATTTTATTACTTTCTGATCGGATAGAAAAATGGGTATTTGAAGTCGGGCAAAATCACTAATACTTAACTTTTCAAAAATGTAGTTAGGCATTATGTTAACACAAAGATCTTTATCAATGGTGATATTACTAATAAATGAATTTTGAAAGAAACATGGAACCGGTGTAATGTTAATTTCAAAAGGATCTTCTTTTATTAGCGAGGTTTGATCATTTGTTAACTTAACACTTACCATTTCTTCAATTTTAGTACTAGTGTTCAACTCTTTTAAAAACTTGGCATGAGGGGTTATTAAACAATGATTTTCAAAAGAAGGTGACAAGAGGTTAGTTTCTTTAAAATTAGACTCTTATTGAATTTTAACATTATCGGCCTCACCTTTTTTGTTGTTTAACTCATGTGTCGGTTTTTCACTTTCTTGTTCTTCCATTTTCACATTTTCAACTATCTCTACGTTATTATTAAAATTTAATTCTTCTCTTGCGCGGGACTCCTCTTCCCTTGCGCGAGATTCTTTTATGCAACGTTCGATAGTTTTAATGTGTTCTAATATCCTATTGGTTACTTCGGTGAGAGAGAAAGAATTAGGATCCTCAAAGCTTGAATCCGGTTGTTCGATCCTTGGTTCCTCATAGTACCCATATGAAGTAGATGGTTCATACCATTGTTCTTTATTGTAAGTATATGATGGATAAGGGTCGAAACTTTGTTCTTCATAGTACTCATATGAGGTGGGTTGTTCACGCCATGTTCCTCATAATAAGTGTATGAAGGTGGTGGCTCATATCTTGACTCTTCAAAGTATGAGTATGAAGGCTCATACCTTGGTTCATCAAAATATGAGTATGAGGGAGGAGGTTCATACCTTTGGTCTTTATAGGATGTGTATGAAGTTGATGGCTCGTACCTGGGCTCCTCATAATGGTTGTATGAAGTGGATGGTTGAAACAAGTTACAATATTGTACCGAGTGCGGGTTTCCACAATTAGTGCAATAGTCTCTCATATAATCATCCTCCTCATAGGTGTAGTTGTAACCTCCTGAGTATTGATCCATAAGAATCAGTCAGCAGACCACAACTGAGTCTCGGGACCAGAAAACAAAAAAAAAGACGGAAACAGAAGCTGGACACGGCCCCGTGTCTGGTGAACACGGCCCGTGTTCAGGATCTGTATCTGGGCGTTTTAATTAAAGCTACTGGTCACGTTGAGCACGGGGGCGTGTTCAATGAGCACGGCCCTGTGTTCAGACTCTGTATCTGGGTATCTAACTAAAAATATGCAGCACGGGGGCGTGTTCAGTGAGCACGGCCCCGTGTTCAGGCTACTGTAAATGCAAACTAAACTAAAATGCAGAAAAATGTGTGCGCGTTTTAAAAAGGTTTTGAAAAACTGATTAGGCCGTCGATTTTAAGCTTTCTTAAAATCCTTGTGTCCCCGGCAACGGTGCCAAAAACTTGATGTGCGTAAGTGCGATATATTTTTGATGTATATTTTAAGCCCTTTTTACACTTTTAGCCAAGTTTTAAATTTATAAAACACGATATTTACTAACACTAAACACACATATGGGCAAGTGCATCCATCGTGGACGTAGTATAGTGTTGGTAAGATACCGAGGTCGTCCAAGGACACAAGAGCTTTTAGTACCGGTTTATCCTCAACGTCTAATCAAATCAAAAAGTTAGAAAAGATTTTTAAACTAAGAAAATAAAAACTAACTAAATGCTGAAAAATAAAAATAAAATAAAAGCAAATAGACAAGATGAATCACTTGGATCCGACTCGTGTATTAGTATAACCTTTGATTATTTTTGCACTTTTGCACTTGTTTAAGAGATTATCTTAGTTATTGTAGTAGGCCCCTCTTTTGAAGGCGACGTTACCCTCAACCTAGTAGTCTGAGTCAGCAAGGATACAATCCTAAAGGGTTGGATTATTGGAAGATAATGAATTAAGTTATTAAATCAAATTATGGTAGGCCCCGCTTTTTGGCGGTGACGTTACCCTCGACTAAGTAGTCTGAGTCAGCAGGGATACAGTCCTAAAAAGCCGGATTATAGTATTAATAGTAGTTAACTTATGAGGGGGTCAAAGAGTTTGGATCCCCGCCATCCAATACCTATGGGCATTGAAGGAGATCCTACTAAATTTGACCCAGGTCCCTTGCAGGACCTCTAAACGCTGAACAAGGGCAAGACCCTTACCAAACCGTTCCCTTAACCCCCGACCAGGTAGCCAACATACCTCCATATAGACCGTGGAGATATGAATGGTGAAAATCTTTTATTTTATATAGACAGTAAAATAATGCCAAGACACCACAGACAAACGATAAGGAAAGATCACCTTCAACATAAGTAACTAGTTATTAAAGTCATTAATACAAAACCAAATAAAAAGTGCAAAAGATTAAAAATAAAAAGTATTATACTAAACACTTGTCTTCACCAAGTGATGTAAGAGACTTAGGCAAACATGGCCTTGATTGTCAAGAACTCTTACGATCAATCTTGGATCCCGAGACGACTCACACACTTTACGATGGACAATGGATGATGGTGGTGGATGATGGTGTTATGGTGGTGGTGGGTGGTGGATGAAGTGTGAGAGAGGTGGTGTGCCAAGGGATGAGTAGCAATGAAACCAAGCACTCCTATTTATAGGCTGAACAGAAGGCTGGGCACGGCCCCGTGTCCGCTGGACACGCCCCCGTGCCTGTCTGACACTCTCTCTCTTCATTAATTGTAATTCGCAATTACAATTAATGCGCCTACTGTACTTCCACCACGCCCCCGTGTTCACTGGACACGGCCCCGTGGTGGGCAATAGAAGCTTCTATAGGTTTGTCTTTTCTGCTGCTTCTTGGGCACGGCCCCGTGCTGGCTGAGCACGGGGCGTGTTCAGTCTGCTGCCTTCTCTATTTTGCTTGGGAGGATGCTGTTGAGGGGTCGGGCAATCCGCTTATGTTCCTTTTCTTGTATTTATGTTAGATTTAGCTGTCTTTTTGTTTCTTTTGTGAATTTGAGCTCATTTAATCCTGAAAATACAAAAGGAAGACAAAAACACTCTTTTTCCAACATTAATACTTAAAAAGGGTTAGTTTTATGCCTCATTTGATGTAATTTATATGTTGCGTTTTACACACATCAGTACCCGTTTACCCGATTGTATACCCGATATAATTTCTTTTTATATTATTAAATATGTATATATATATGATACATCTATTTTTTACACATATAGGTATTCTATTCCGTATACATTGTAGTTATTTGATATATATTTTTATAATGACAATATAAAATGTAACCGGTTAGTAGTTACCCGATAGATACCCAATGGGTTTTGAGATGAGTATACCCAACGAATAATCTTTTTAAATTAACGGGTTTACCCGAAACCCACGGGTATACCCGATACCCGATGGGTATTTACCCGCTAGAAACCCGACGGGTTTTGGGACGGGTTTGGGACAAGCTTATCTAACCGGGTTTGGGTTTGGGATTACCTAAACTCGTCCCAAACCCGACCCATTGCCATCCCTAATGCGATTTTATCAAAATTATCACATACGATTTCATCCATGCTGTTTTATAACATGCGATTTCACATCGCGTGTAGCATACGTTAGGCCATTTTGTACAAAACACCTTTTCTATATATAGGGTAAGGTTCATTTGAGAACCACCTTTATTGTGAGAACCATAAGAACCAATGTGAACAAACCAAAAAACCTAAAAAAACCTAACCCCCCCCCAAAAAAAAAAAAAAAAAAACCCAAAAACCTAAAAAAAATGGTAACGAAAATTAGCGATTTTTCGCTAAAAGACATTAAAAAAATTGTGTGTTTTTTAGCTATTTTTAGGTATTTTTGCTTGTGTTCACATTGGTTCTCGCGGTTCTCGCAATAAATGGTGGTTCCTAACGGATCCTTCTCCTATATATATATATATATAGGGTCGGGATTTAGAGAAAACGGTAGAAAGTGTGGGAACGGTGAGAACGCTTATGGATCTTCCGATTAAAACAATCTATGGACTAGATTGGCGCGATGGAGTTTTCGTAAATAACATCAATTTTATTACGTACACGCGTCTCATTAAGGGTAAAAAGGTCTTTTACCGCTCATATTCAAAACGCCATACAAAAAAAATAAAATGCAATTAAAAACAAAACGCCAAATCTAGTAATAAAACGCGTTGAATATTACAGGAAGATAAAACAACAAAGAAACTGAATTTCAGTTATTAACATTTATTAGAAGAAATTCCCTCCTAAATTACGCGCCGAAAACATCATTATATAAACAAGGTAAAACATAGCTTCCATAATCACTTCAATCTATCCATTTTCTGCAAAAAAAAAAAAAAAAAAAAAAAAAAAAAAAAAAAACATTTCAACCAAAAACGCCAACTTAACCAAAAAGCCAAAAATGGCAACAATCGTTTCGTGGAGATACACTCTGGGAATCAGGCGATACGTCCTCCTTTTTGACAACAAAAGGAGGGTGTATGTTAAGACGGTCAGGGCAATTCTGAAGATGGAAGAGGAGATACAGAGGCAAATCTTATCCATTGGCATCGCTCTATATAACGAAAGCCATGAAACGCATATGCTTATGAAAGCATTAACCAACAAATTTGGACCAATCAAAGCAGATGTGAAGCCGGACCCTGTCATGACATATTGGCGTTTTGATGATGAAACAGACATGGTGACAGTTACATACGACAGCGGAGAGGAGGAAGTCTACTGGCTAGAGAACATCATGACAAAGCAGCGTCTGGGTTTCATAGAAGAATTGCATAACGCCACTTGTACCAACACAGAAATAGACTCAAAATTGGAGTTAATACAAGACATGTTCAGTTAGAGGCTTCAGAATCTTCAGGAACAAGAAGCTGATGAAGGTGAAGGTGATGAAATGGATGAAGATCCAGACGAAGACTCCGAGGAGGAAGAAGATGACGCAAGTGATGGATACTTTTCGGATAAAGTACCTTCTAACAAAGGCTTTTAATTTTTTTCCTCTTTTTTTCTTCTATGTAATCTTCTTCTTTTTTTAAGATAATTAAATGATATACTTCTATCTTTATTAGCAAAACGCCAAAAAATACTAAAAATGGTTAACCCTTACAAAACGCCAAAAATAATAAAAAATATTTTTTCCTGCTTAATATTTTATCTACTCCGTTATTGTATTTTGTCATCTTGGTCTGCATAACGCCATTTAAAAAACACCAAACTTAGAAGATGGGACGTCTATAACCTATAAAACTGATAAAAGCTGATCAACACAATAAATACAAAAACAGTAACTGAAAAGACAGTTACTTTATTACTATCATTTATTACAATAAAAAGTCCCGCCTAAACTACGCGCCAAAAAACTCCTATAAGAGAGGGGTCTATACACAATGAAATTAATCACACCCAGAAAACACAAACGCCATATCCTCTAGAAACTACTCACTTTAAAACGCCACAGATGACAAAGCTTTCACTAAAATGGATTCTTCTTCTGAGGGGGTTATCTCAATAATATTTTGCTGAATGAGATGGACAAATATTCAAGAAAAAGAGACTGATACTGTCATCATGTGAGCTTTGTTCTTGATGAATATCGGCATGGAATAAAGGGATCAACACAAGGGTAAAATGCTATTTTGGACTCAATTATTACAAATAGCATCAAGAAAGAGTTGATCTTCAATGACATGCCACCAAACAAGAATATCACACCAAAACACAGGATGCCACTAAGTAGCTTTGTCTGAAAAAGACGCGGTTTATGTAGGAAAGTTGGCATCTAGCTAAAATATTCAAAAAAAGGTTCAAAACGCCAAAAGCAAATTCATGAATAAAGAGGCTGATGACAGTGAAGATTCGGAAGAAAAATTAGATTACCATTTTTATTATTTTTGTTTTCATTTTATATTGTTATGATATCAAGTTATATGCCGTTTTGTTATCAAATTCTCTATAAATAAAACATATTATTATATAAAACGCCAAAAACTACAAACACCAAAACGCTAGAAGAATGAAAACTGGGAGAACGGGTGCTGGCAAAGCACCTTGTAAAGGGTATTAAACGTCAAAAAATTCACTAAAGTCCAAAAAAAATTGGTCTTATTGTAATCTTATGCAAATATTAATGAGTTGTAGGGAATTATTATACAAAACGCCACAAACGCCAAAAAAAATTAACTAGAAAACGCTATAACGCCAAAAATTATATATGTGACACAAAAACAATTAATTTGACGCCAAAAAGTTTAATAAATACAATTAACGCCAAAAAAAAAACTTAGACGCCAGAAAATATTATACCGCGTTGGGAAAATAAAAGAAGAATGAAAAGACAAAAAAGCCCCTCCGCCCTTCTCTATGTCGCGGGACACGTATTAAGTCAGGAAGTGTTCTCACCGTTCTCACACTTTTGAGCGTTTTCTTCTGATCCTGTTTCTATATATATATATATATATATATATAGAAAATAAAAGAAGAATGAAATGACAAAAAAGCCCTTCGCCCTTCTCTATGTCGCGGGACACGTATTGAGTCAGGAAGTGTTCTCACCGTTCTCACACTTTTAAGCGTTTTCTTCTGATCCTGTTTCTACATATATATATATATATATATATATATATATATAGGGGAAGGTTCAAATGAAAACCACTAGTTATTGTGAAAACTCGAAAACTAATTAAAAAAAGCCAAAAAAACATACAAAATTTTTTTTTTTAATTTTTTTTTTGCAATCAAAATTTCTCAGGTTTTTTAATATAAAAAAAAAATTTTCAAAAAAAAAAAAAAATTTTTTTGTGTAGTGCACATGTGTAATACTGCACATATGTATGTGTACTACACATGTGTATTATTACACATGTGCACTACACAAATTTTTTTTTTTTTTTTTGAAAAAAAGTTTTTTTTTATATATAAAAACTAGAGATTTTTATAAAAAAAAAAATTTGAAAAAAAAAAAATTTTTTTTGTGCGTTTTTTAGGTTTTTTTTAGTTAGTTTTCGAGTTTTCACAATAAAAGTGGTTTTCATTTGAACCATCCCCTATATATATATATTGTATGTATATTAGTGTATGAGAAGGGGAGGCCCGGCTTGAACGGCTGCAGGAGGACAAACTCGACAGTGACGGGGCAACAGAAATGATGTGGAGGGGCGACGCCAGGACTGGACGGAGCAGGGATGCCCCCATACCGTATAGCCTTAAAAAAACTACGTAGTCATCTCACATCTCACATCTTGTTTAATATCTTTCTTAAAAAAAATATACAAAATGATTAAATGTCATATGCATATATAATATATCAAACATTTATTTTACCGAGTAAATTTCAAGTTTTGTCCTTTATGTTTACACCAAATTACAGGCGCTGTCTTTTAGCGCAAAAGTTGACGAGTTTTGTACTTTATGTTTCAAAATCTTGCATGGTTTGTCCTTTGAGCCTAACTCAGTCCGATTTTTTGATTAAGTATGGTCATGTGCCTTGCACAGGAGGGCATACTTGTCATTTCACATTACTAGGGGTTATTTTGTAAACACTTATTATTGAGGGATGGGATTGTATCTACAAAATTGAAAAAAAAAATCTAAACTCTTTCTTCCTTTTCCCTATAATCTAAACCCACCACCATAACCCAATCTCTCTCTAATATCTCTCAACCCACCGCCGCCACCGCCACCGCCACCGCCATCGCCACCACCACCGTAATAAACTTACAAATTTCCATGATAAACACAATGAAAATCCAAAAAAGCACACTAATTAAACAATTAAACCACATATTATTAACAATATCCAAAAACTCTTTAACAAATTAGAAGTTTATAAATGTCGTACCCTAATTTTACAAATTCTGTAACAAACACCATTAAATTCCAAAATAGTACAATAATCAAACAATTAAACCACAAATAATCAACGACAAACAAACATTTACATCAAAAAAAACCCTAATTTCACTTTCAAACAAATTACAACACCTGAATCAGAATCACCAATCTCTGAGGAAGACGAACGCATGCCCCAACTTTTAGGGTTCCAAATCGACGAAAGAAGTGTAGTTGCGGATTGGGTGCGGGGCGGTGGTAGGGAGTTTTTCTGGACGAAATTAGTCTTCGTTTGATGATTTTTCCGCCGGATCTGGCGGCAGCGGCGGGGTCAGCGGTGGCCGGAGAAGCGGAGTCCTTGGTGATTTGTTACGGAGGAGATAGGGAGGGATGAGAGAGAGGGTATTGGAATGAATCGACGGTGTGGTGGTTAGTGGGGGAGTTGGATAAGGTGGCTTTATTATTGTAGTGGGAGAAGATATGACATGGTGAGTGTGGTGGGTTGAGAGAGATTAGAGAGAGATTGAGTTACGGTGGTGGGTTGAGATTACAGTGAAAGTGAAAGAGGAAGAAAGAGTTTAGATTTTTTTTATTTTTTAATTTTGTAGATACAGTCCATCAATAATAAGTGTTTACAAAATAACCCCTGGTAATGTGAAATGACAAGTATGCTCTCATGTGCAAGGCACATGATCATACTTGACCAAAAAATCTGACTGAGTTAGGTTCAAAGGACAAACCATGCAAGATTTTGATACATAAAGTACAAAACTCGTCAACTTTTGCGCTAAAGGATAGCGCCTGTAATTTGGTGTAAACATAAAGGACAAAACTTGTAATTTACTCTATTTTACCGGTTTCATGTATTACCCGATGCTTACAAAATAGCTATGCAGTTAATATCGGTGATATATCGGTGAGATATCGGTTATATCGGTCATATCGGTCCCCTAGTAAAATATCGGTGTCAAATATCGGTCAGAATATCGGTACCGATATTATCGGCTATATTGACGGATATTTGACCGATATCTCACCGATATTTGACCGATATAACTGATATATTACCGATATTTGACCGATATAACTGATATATCACTGAATTATTATTGTTAAATTGCTATACATGTAAATTTTGCATTATAGTAAAATTACCGATATCTCACCGAGATAACCTATATCTCAAATATCGGTCCTTGACCGATATCCGATATTTTACCGCATTAACTGCATAGCAAAATAGATCATTCCATGTCGATCTAGCATTAGAAGCGATCACACAATAACTTTCACACCTAACAATTTCTTGTAAAATGACATGCTTATTGTTTGATTAAACACATTTTGGTATTAACATATTAATAAATAAATATAATAAATACTATATGGCAAAATTAAATAAGCACATGAGGACGTGAGGGGATGACGGCGGCAATTCGTGAGGCAGCGGCACATGTGAGACCGTGAATCGCATGTACTTTCTTTTCTATTCACATGAAAAAAGAAAAGAATAATAACGTGTAAATACCGGTACACATGTTAACGACTAATGGTGCACACTATATATTTCAATTTCTAACTAATGGTGCACACTAAATATTTCAATTTCTAAAATTATTGGAGCTAATTTTGTGTTTAAAAGTTTGGGATTTAAATGGTCTTAATATATCTGTATTTTTTTTAAACAACTAATTTCATTCACAACCAACACCAAAGATTACATTACAGTACATCACCTCAGACTAGTGGGTTACTAGATCAAAATCCAAATATGAGCACCACATAAACAAATACAGAATGACCAAACTTAAAAAAAAAAAAAAGAAAAAACAAAGCAAAACTGCAGCGCCTTACACTATACCTCGAACCGTGCCCACTTGCTCCATTCCAGTAACCTTTTTTTCGCCCTGCATTTAATCCATAAGAAACTATTCGCTTGCATCTCCCTGAAAATTGCATCGATGTTCACATGTTTACCCCTGAAAATGTTTTCGTTTCTTGCTTTCCATATTCCCAAACACGTTGCAAGAAAAATAGTTTGAACATAGTCTCTTTTCTGCACTTAGATCGCCGAGCTCTTATGAAACTCCAGCAAGTCTTTCATGGTGAAAGCAAAAACTTGTTGAATGCACCACGAGCTCACTTTCTGCCAGAGTATCGACGCCACATAACATGAAGCAAAAAGATGGTCCGCGTCCTCATCTTGTTCGCCGCATAACTTACATAACGGCGACCCTTGAAGCATGCCCCGTTTCTTACATATCTGTATTTTATTTAATAGGAACATTTAAGATTTATACAAGGGGGCTGTTCAGTATAAATACGGGTTATAGTTTAGGGTTTTTGTACCTTTAATTTTAATCAAAGATTTATTTCTTGTTAAACCATTGTTTGATTATGTTGAAGAAGGTCTGATTTCCAAAAATTTGTATCCGAGCGGTTTATCAATTTGGAAGGTTAAAGGGAAGGAAAAAAATAGTTGTTGTAACCAAGAAGGCAGGTGCAAGAGGGTTTGTTGACCAAACGACAATAGCAAGTTGTAGTGATTGAGGTTGTGATCAATAACAACAAGGCCGTAGCAGTTAAGGAGCAGTGATTGCAAGCTTGATCAAAGGAGAAAACCTAGGTGTAGGGATCAACAACAGACTTCAAAGGTGGTGAAGTAGCAGATTTGATCAAGGTGGAAGAGAAAGGATGTTGTCATGTTTGTGGTTGATGGTTCGAGAGTTTGGAGTAGTGTTAGGTGTGATCCCAGAGGAATCAGAAAACAAGGGGTGCAGTGTTGTGCTGGCTGCAGTAAAGTTGTTGATGCAAAGCGATACAAGAAACCAAGTATTAAGGTGGAAGAACTTTGGTTCTTACTTTGTATTCAAGACCTAGAAGAATTTGACAAGATTAGGGGGTGATTGTTGGAACTAATATCATCAATACACAAAATTTGAAAGATTTAAATGGTTTATGGGGTTGTTATACATCTAACTTACATGTGAAACCCATCAAAACTACGTCGTTTTAATTAAAATATATTAAATCATTTATTTTCCATCATTATCAAAACCCTCCCCCATCTCACCCACGTCCCTGTCTCGCGAAGCCTACAAGATCTACATAAATGGTTGCATCAAAGTTTTGTACTCAATAGATGAGCTCTTTAAACGACTCTGGAGACTCGAATCGAAGCGAAGCTCGTTCTCACATCTACTGAAAAAAATCTCGATAGCGATGGAGCCACACATGAAAAAAAAATCCAAATCTTATGTTCTCTCTTGAAATGAGATGAAATTTGCGTATGGGTAATCTCAATTTAAGATCAGATCACCTTTAATTTGTCAATTTCTTCATTAATTTCTTGTATGATTGTTGATTTATGCCAATCACGTGAAGATATGTGGTTAATAATCATGCTATTGTATCAGTCATGTTCTTGATCTATTAGTCAAACCCTTGTAGTTAATTGTTGAAACCCCAACATCAGATCTTGTAATTTGTGCTACTTATAGGATAATATCATCATTTTTTTAGTAAATTTGTTTTTACTAAAAACTTGGTCATGGACCTTCGTATTCGACCATGTAATTTGATTGAGAAATATTTATGTAATTTGACTTTGGGGGAAACTTTGAAGTTAATGAAAGAACTTCGTGACACCAAGTAACCAAAATTTTACATATGTGATCATGAAACTGGATATCCAGATTTGGGGTTTACAAAAAAGCAAAGATAGTCACCAGCAATCAATATAGAGTGTCCAATAGTCAATATGAAGATGGGATTGGTTGTTGCGATCAACTTTTGAGAACAAAGATAAACATGTATTTTGGTGGGATTGTTGCTGCGCTTAATTTTGAGAAGGAGCTGGTATCGATATTGTTAAAAAATTGGAGATTGATAAGGAGATAATGATGGAAAGTAAATGATTTAATATATTTTAATCAAAACGACGTAGTTTTGATGGGTTTCACATGTAAGTTAGATGTATAACAGCCCCATATTCACTTTCCCCTATTTATATTTTATTTTGGCAGAAAGATTTAGGATTTATTTTGGTAGAAAGATTTAGGATTTAAATGGATTTTTATATTTATATTTTACTTTCAGTATAAATAGGGGTTACAGTTTAGGGTTTATGAACTTTCAGTTTTAATGAATGAGTTTTTTTCTTGTTAAACCATTGATTGATTATGTTGAAAAATGTCTGATTTCCAACAAAAAGTGCCAATTACATATAAACTAGTAATTTACTCGATTCGTTACGATATTGACGTTATAGACCAAATAAGTACAAAAGAGTAAAGTTCAAGGGGTATAAACGAAAAGTCACTAAATAACAAGAGTAGATTACAAGTTTTGTCCTTTATGTTTACACCAAATTGCAGGCGCTGTCCTTTTTTTCCAAAAGTTTACAGGCGCTGTCCTTTTTTTCCAAAAGTTTAAAGGCGGTGTCCTTAACCTTCCAAAATCTTGCACGTTATGTCCTTTAGGCCAAACCCAGTTAGATTTTTTGGTTATCTGGTCATGTGCATTGCACATGAGGGTATAATGACATTCACATTTCAATGTGCTATTTTGTAAAAAAAGTTATTTTTCAAGGACTATGTATACAAATTGCGTAATAAAAAAATATAAACTTATTTTCCGGCCACCGACACTTTCTCTTCCGACAACCTTCTCTCTCCGTCATAATCTCCGGCATCCTTCACACTGGTTCAAACCGGATTTACAGATCTAATTTACAGATCTAAATCTCTAACTCACCAATATAAACTCGTCATAAACGAACACACTAAACAACTGCATTCCAATTATCAAGTCACCAGAATAAACTTATATCTATCACAATGTCTACATAACCATCTGTGTACCAAAATTCTAACTTCAGATATTTAACAATCTCATTCAATGTCAGTATCAATAACCCTAACTGCAGCCTCTATAACACATCACATTAATGAATTAGTAATATTCATCAGCTTAACACTCTAACATACCTTGTCAAACTCCGGCAACCTTTTCCTCTCTCCGTCATAATCTCCGACATCCTTCACACCGGTTCAAACCGGATTCCTCTTATTCCAATTCCTTTCATTGCCGGCCTGTTTCACTGTTTCAAACTCCGGATTCAGATTCAACAACAAATTTAATGCCACTTATGTATCCATTTCGTGCCCTAAATCGGTTACCGAAACCCTAGAGGTTTGATAAACGCGACTGCATTTCACTGAGAATTAGTTACTTGTGAAAGTTGTTTCCTTTATGGATTTCTAATTCGGATATGTAATTATTGATCAGTAGATCATGATTTTGGAGAATTAGGGTTTTGAGTTGTGGATGTATGGTAGAGCGGTGTAACTTTAATCATGGTGTGTTTGTTTGTGTTGAGAGAGAGAGAGAGAGAGTTATTTTTTACTATATAAATTAATCCCTATGTAATAAGTTATTTACACAATAACCCCTGAAAATGTGAAAAGACAAGTATGCCCTCATGTGCAAGGCACATGACCATATTTAACCAAAAAAATTGACTGAGTTAGGCTCAAAGGACAAACCGTGCAAGATTTTGAAACATAAAGTACAAAACTTGTCAACTTTTGCGCTAAAGAATAACGTCTGCAATTTGGTGTAAACACAAAGGACAAAACTTGTAATTTACTCAAAGAGCAAGAGAGTAAAGTACATGGGGTTATATGAAAGTTGACTAAATGACAAAACCTAAGTGATAAATCATACAAATCATAAGAATACACTGTGTGCAAGTGTAACAAATGCACTAAACAACAAAAAAACACTATTGATGATTTCTATTTATACATACATTATTACTAGTTTTATGCCCGGCTCGTGTTGCAGGGCGCTGAGACGAATATTTCTTAGTTTTATAACATGTACACATGTGTTTCGATTAGTTATACATACTACTGATTAGTTATACATACTACTGATAACATGATCTGAGTAAAATGACACTGAGTCAACCAATTAAAACAAAACACTACAATTGTTTTGCAGAAAACTAAAACGATGACAAAACTGTAATTTTTAACTATGGGAAAAATTGTTATTTGTCAAACTAATGAGCGAAATGACAATGAGAAAATACCATAGGCTAAGACCTATTATTTAAGTAAACAGAGACAGTTATAGGAAGAGATTTAGGAGATTATTATACAAAGAACAATTACAAAATACATGTGATTTTCAACTAATTTGTAGAGATGGGGATGAGGATTCAAATATAAAAGCTAAGGAAAATTTAATCATCTTTTCAATAGAAATATAGAACATATTAGTAAATTAGGCTCCAAGCATGAACACAAAAACATGAGATTGAACAAACACATTGAACTCTTTTATTAGTATAAATCTAGAAATCAAAATCCACACAATTACAAGCTACAATAATCTTAACCATCTATTTATACCAACTACCAAATTAACATCTTGAAAAAAACCTAAACCACTTAAATAAGAAACTAAATCAAAGTGTTAGGATCTGAGTTTGGATTGATTGTGATTTGTGTTTGAATTTAGATGAACAAATGAAAGAGTAGTGCAGCGGAATTTAATGGAACCAAACTTTGCACAATCAAACAGAAGAAATGCTATCAATCATACATTTTCTAACACTGAATCAAATGATTAAATTTATTTTTAAACTCTGATTACAATGTGTGTATGATATGCAAACTCCCCCTCAGCCTGAGCTCAGTGTTTGTTCGTGCAGAAAGAAGATGGTGAATGAGCTAAACAGAACAGTACAGAGTACTGTTCTATTTATAGGCACTTGCAAACCACTGAGCATCAAAGCTGACGTCACCATGAAAGTGACATCTAACCTCCTAACAAACTCTAACCTCTGATCTATACAAACACTGCTATGCTAACAACTGATATTACATTTCAATGCATAAACTAAACATAAACTGCTGTTGCATCCTTCCACTGCTGTGAACCCAGCAGTACTTGTCATGATCAGCAGAGCTTGAACCAAGGCAGTAGATTGAGCAGCAGAGCTTTAGTTCTTCTATCAGACTTTGTCTTGGTCAGCAGTTGTAGGTCAACAGATTGCATGATCAGCAGATAGGAGGTCAGCAGATGTTGAAACCACTTTCAAGGGGAGAGACTTGCAACCAGACATCTGCTTATTTTGAATCTACTGCTGTGATCCAGTTTTGGCTTTTATTATCTGTTCCTTTGGTAGGGTTCAATCCCAACAATCTCCCCCTAGAACAGATAATGCCAAAACTCTCCATTATTGTAGATTTTTATTGCCTCAACAATAGTTCCCTTATTTGCCCTTTGAATTGTAGTTCGAAGGTTAAGGCATCTGTATCATCTTCATCCCTGCTAAGTGGAAGATCAAGGAGATCCTGCAAATCTTCAAGTCTCAGGCCAAGAGCTTGTTCCCTTGTAAATTTCTTCACTTGATTTTCGATTTATCCAACCCCACCCTCAAATTTCCATGAAGCCCTGGAAATTTTCTCCCTGTTCTTTTGTAGAACTTGCTTGTTCTTACACTAAGCAAGGCCAACTGATGTAAGATGTCCATCTCCTTTAAGTCAGTGGGATCAAAATGTTGCAAATCATTCAGCTCAAAACACAAATTATCTGACATCTGGTTTTTAGTATTTGCTGTGAAAGCATAATTTGTAGAGTGAGAATCAGAGTTGACGAAGTTACCCCCAGCTGTTATGTCAATAAAATGATCATAACTCTGATCCTTACTACTACTGCCAGATTCTTCCTGACCAAACAGAGCTGTGCTGCCGAATGAATAGTCATCAGCAACTTTACCAGACTCTTGCAACCTCCTTTTTTGGTTCAACTCCCTTTCATATGTCAGGAGTCTACCATGGAGTTGGGTCAGGGTCAGATCTTTGAATTCAGCTGAATTCCTGGTGACAAAAACAATTGTGTCCCATTTTTCTGGCAGTGATCTAAGGAACCTGCTATTTTGGGTTGCATTTGGAAATGTAACCTTAACAAGCCTTAGCTCACTGATGAGACAACTGAAACGTTCAAATTGTTGGGTTAGTGATTCCCCTTTGATGTGACAAAATGTTTCATACTGCTGAGTCAGAATTTCCCTATTGTTTTCGATAACCTCCTCTGTTCCTCCGAACTGTTCCTTCAATGCATCCCACAATTCTTTTGCACTATCACAATGTAACAGTCCAACATAGATTTCGTTGGGGAGTGCAGAGGCTATGATTCTAAACGCTTTGGCATCCAGTTCAAACTTCTGAAAATCCAATTCAGTGTAATTTTCAGTTGGTTTAGGAACGGATTTCTTTGCGTCCTCTGCGCTTGGCACCATAGGAACATGAGGACCGAAAACGACAGACCTCCAACATCCAGTGTTTTGTTGAGCGAGGATGTGACGCATCCTTCGCTCCCAGATGTTGTACTCATTTCTTTTCAGCATAGGTGGTTTAAACAAAGAGCCAATGTTATTTTTATCATCTTGAGATTGCGACATCTTTCCGGTTGTTTTACAGGTACTGATTAATCAACTTTATCGGTGATTAAACCTTACTCTGTTTTTCAACACAACGAACAAACGATCAGTATCAACAATTTCGAGCTGACCTATTTACGTCAAAATGATTGTTAGATCAAGTTTGACTGTCCAAGCTCTGATACCAATTGTTAGGATCGGAGGCTCTCATGATTGTGTTTGTTTGTAAAAATTGAACAGTCAGAATATATGAAATGATATAAAGTGCAGCGGAAATGGATACAAACTTTGTAAACACAATCCAAGAGGAAAATAGTTTGATAAACAAATGCTTTTCATTAAGTTGAATGATTGAAATACAAAGCAAATGATTACAGCATGTTTACAAAACTAAGCTCCCCCTCAGCCTGATACCTCAAGGTTGGTTGCATAAGATGAAAGGATTGGACTGAAGAAGAAGAATCCACTCAGTCAATCAAATGTAACAGTACAGGGTACTGCTCCATTTATAGGCAAACCAAACCACTGATGCATCTCAGCTGACGTCACCATGATAGTGACATCTAACAAACTAACAACCTATAGACACTGTTCTAAACAAACTACTGATATGCAACAACTGATTATCAGTACAATACAAAACAAGAGATAACAACTGTTTCACGTTCCACTGTTGTAGCCTGAGCACTGATGTTGAACTTCAGTGCTTTCTTCAAAGGTGATCAGTCTTTGAGTGGGCAGTGCTTGTGTCTTCAGCAGTACTTAGGAAACAGCAGTAGATAGAGCAACAGTGTTTGTCTTCAGAAGTCTTTAGAGTTTCATCAGTGTTTGGTTCATCAGTTGTTGTAGTGAGCAGTACTTAAGATCCATCAGCTGTTAGATTATGATTGTCAAGGGGAAAGCAAAGTGTAAACTGCTGCTTATTGTAGTCCTCTGATGTGATCCGGTTTTAGCTTTACATTATCTGTTCCTCTGGTAGGGTTTAATTCCAACACAAAGCTACATCTGAATTCTTAACATAATAAAACTTACTAGTTAACCTTTCTAACTATTATATCAAGACAAGATTGTCAAACAAAATAAAAAAGCTCCTGAAAAAGTAATCATCTTTTCTATAACACCCTTCGTTACCAAATATAACAATGAATTATAAGCTTCAAACTTAAATGCAAAAGCATATGTTAATCTTTTAAATATTGGCAAATTGGATTTAAATAATCCCAACTCACTGTTATTGGCCAATAATAATCCCAACTCATTTAATCCCCAATAATAATCCGAACTATTCACTTTTGTTTGTAAAATACTCCCAGTTAAAAAAAAGACTAACTAGGTTAAAAAATTGCTGATGTGGCATGCCACGTCACCTGCCACATCAGTTGCCACGTCATAAAAAATGCCACGTAGATAGCCAGATCAGCTGCCACGTCATAAAAAATGCCACATCAACTGCCACGTCATCAAATTTGCTGATGTGGCATGCCACGTCACCTGCCACGTCAGCAATTTTTTTAACCTAGTTAGTTTTTTTTTAACTGGGAGTATTTTACAAACAAAAGTGAATAGTTCGGATTATTATTGGTGATTAAATAAGTTGGGATTATTATTAGCCAATAACAGTGAGTTGGGCTTATTTAAATCCAATTTGCCTTAAATATTTGATATGATATGATATGATTTTATATTGTACAAACTCAATAACGTCATTCCCTAACCTATACTTTCTCAAAATTCTAAACTTAACTAAAATAACAACCTAAGTTAAAATAACAACATTACACACACAAACCCAAGAAGAATAATAACCAGTGTATGGTAAAAGTGAAGGGAAAAAAGACTTACAAATCGAACCCTTGGAGCAAGAACAAGTTCATTCGTCCACCTTGATCTTCGTTGGAGACATTTTGATGCGACTCCACCGGATCAATACAGTTTGACCAATTTCATGACCATTATTATATATAATTTATGAACTTCTTAATTACCATGATTTTTGTCCTTTTTCTTCATCTTTCTTTTTTTTTCTCTCTTTTTTTGGTTTTTGTTTTTTTTTTAAGTTTCAATCGAACTTGATGTTGTCCATCTAACAAAACAAATGGTCTAATACTGACTGAACAACGTCAGTTCAGAATTGATATTCGTTTTTATTTTTCCGATCGATGTAAACACATCTCTGTATTTTTTTGGTTGTATCATGACTTTTTTTTGTTTCTCTTTCGGTAAGTGTCGGTATCTTAATGAACCGAACCAATATCAAACGAGTTCCTGCAATTGACGTTATTTTTACTATTACGTCTGCGTTTCCATTAAAAATTGGGTCGCCACGTCGCAGAACGGGGAGATAGCCTGTTGGTAAGGAATAAATTGGGCCAAACTAACACTACATATTTACATAGTGGGTTGTGGATTTATATTTTCTATATGTGGAAAAGCCCAATTTGGAATAAATTTCTTAGCACCCTTTGTTAGAGATGGATGCACCGGATTTTTTTTCCTTTCTCAAAATCGGTTGTGGGTATGAAACTGGTTCTAGGTATGGTCAAGAGGGTCAAAACTGGGTATTGCTATGACCGGCATGGAACCGGTTTTTGAATAAAAAGTGATTGGTTTTTTCGATTCCATTTTCGTTTTCTTTTTCTTCAGGTTTTGGTTGGTTCGGATCAGATATAACTGTGTTGGAACCTGTTTCAAATCATAGGGTATGGAACGGATTAATGCCCTACGGGTAGGGCTATGTATGGAGTTAGGTATGAATTAACCGTGTATAAAAAAACCAGTTTTGATTTTTTGGTTGGGTACAAATTCATACCTAATTTATCTTTGCACCTCTACTTTTTATGTGTTGGTATCAAGTTCAAATTAGCATTTTTAAATACATGTCGAAGTAAAGATCTAATCAAGGCAACATAGACATCATACTCAAAACTAAAACCCACAATGGAAAGAAACCTTGCTCCTAAAACAAGAAGGTTTTTACAAGCTGCTACCAGACATTAATGGTATCGAATAGAACTCCACAAGTTTACAAATCACAGTTATGAATCAAGCATAAGTTTGTTTGATTATCTAAGTTCTATAAGCAAATCAAGAAACAAATAGTATCAAATAGAAAGCCAAAAAAAAAGTTATGAAAGTAAAAGGGAAATTGGCATGTAATAATCCCACCTTAGAATATTCCCCCCACCAGTCTCACCTTTCACCTATTTTTCCTACAATGGTCCCCCGTTAAAAAAACTTAACGGAGTTAAGCTTTTTTCCAAATTACAAACAAATTTTTTAGGGCTTTTGATTAGAACGACGATACGAGTCCATTGATGTAAAACTTGCCTCGAAACGGTGCTCCAAACGATGAAAACGGCGCTTCAATTTGGGTGTTTAAATTTCTAATTAACCAAAATCAAGTCACTTGGAGCACCATTTCGAAGTAAAATTTACATCAATGGACTCGTATCATCGTTCTGATCAAAAACCCTAAAAAAATTGTTTGTAATTTGGAAAAAAGCTTAACTCCGTTAAGTTTTTTTAACGGGGGACCATTGTAGGAAAAATAGGTGAAAGGTGGGACTGGTGACGGGAATATTCTGAGGTGGGATTATTAATGGCCAATAAGGCCTAGGTGAGATTATTACAGACCAATTCCCCAAACTAAAAAAAGTGACATACCATAAGAAATACAATACAATAGAGGATGCAGCCAAATTCAAGCCGATACCACCAGCTTTTAAGTACATTAACAACACCTGGAAGAGCCAGAATGTAGCTTTATAATCTGTTTTAAGCACCATCTTCAGCATCATGTTTTATTATGAATAATTAGCTAATTCTGGTTATTTAATATAGAGTTGATTATGTTGTTAGTCCCTGTGATTTGTAGAAAGTAACATTCTAGGGTATTAACCTTTCAATTTGTAACAAACTAGGATACTAACACTTAAACCAAGTTTAATTTTAATATAATTGAGGGATAATTATATTCTTTTGCATTCTCCATTCATCAAAACTAATAAAAAAACCCTTCGACGCTTGAAATTTTACATAATTCCTTAGATGTCGTTTCATTTTTCTTTAGACCATTGTGGAGGTGATTGCAATCATTTTGTTTTGCCTCAGCCCATGTGGTCCCCATTATTAAGAGTAGAGGATAAAGATTTCAATAATCAAGATGAGTATGATATGATATGTGTCATTATCGCTTAAAGTCTCAAATCTTACTAATTTTAATAATTGAATAGGATCCAAGAAGTGTGTTTGAGTTACGTCGGATTGATAAATTCTTTTGTGTTTTTGAGTTTTTCCTTTAGCAAGTAGCAATTGTTGGGAGTTATATATATATATATATATATAGGTTTGGTTAACGTACAATATTTCTTAACGTACGATGCGTACGAGATGAAATTACGCACGTTATAAAACTCAAAATCCTATTCACGCATGTTGAAAAAATATAATCACGCATGTTGAAAACCATAATCACCCATGAACATAATCACGCATGGGGTAAAACCCTAATCATGCATGTTATTATTTCATCTCGTACGCATTGTACGTTAAAGGATATTGTATTTTACACTTTCAGTATATATATATGTATATATCTATATATATAGGGTCATGATTTAGATAAAACGGGAGAAAGTGTGAGAACAGTGAGAACAATTATGGATCGTCAGATCAAAACAATCTATTGACTAGATTGGCGTGGTGGCGTTATCGTAAATAACACCAATTCTATTAAGTGGACGCACTTCATTAAGGGTAAAAGGGTCTTTTACCGCTGAAATTCAAAACGCTAACTAAAATGATAACACGCTGTAACGCCCCGAAACTCGAATTTATAATTTGATAGTATGCCTTCTTATGTACGGTGTGAAATGTACTAACTAAGTCATTTAACATAGTTAAATACATAAAGACTAAGTATAAATGAAATGGTGATGTTGGTTGTAAATAACCAAAGGCCTAACTAGAGGGACTAAAAGTAGCAAGTGGGGCAAACTTTATAAAAATTCAGATTTTATAAGAATGAATGTTTGTGTGTGTGTGTGTGTGGAACATCAGGAGAAACACAATGGGAGCCAAAACCCTTGTTCATCAAGAATCACCAAATTAGTGATGAATTTAGGATCCAATCTCATGCATGAATGAAGAATTATCATCATCTCAACCTTACAAACATGTGGTAAGTTGTAATTTGAGATTTGGTGATCTTGTATGAAGTGGGTTTATGTTTAATCCACGAAATTGAATGAAATTGATTGTGTATGTGTCATAGAATCACCATATAAAACATGGGTTATGAAGGATTTTGAGTAATTTGATGTTTGAAGACGAAACTCACCATTGGTGGTGAAGGTGGCGACATGGGTGAATCACTCATGTCTAATTCTTGTTCAAACTGATGTATTTTGTAGTATGTGACGTATACTTGTTATTTAGATTGAGTATGATATGGAAATTTGTTTGAAATTTACTTGTGTTGATGAATAGAAGTGATAAGTATGAAGGATAGCATGAACTACTTGTACACTAGGCTTAGAAAGTAGTACGCACACCAAGTGTTTGATGAAATGTCTAAATGGAAATGATATGTGAAATTTTATGCAAGTAATAGGTAAATATATATAGAACGTGATAATAATGTATTTGATAGTAAACTAACATGAGAAGTGCGTTTTAGATATAGTTCATGCGGAGACTATGTTGAAATGGTGTTGGGTTAGCTAAGTATGAGTTAAGGTGTTAGTTGTGAAGATATGAAAACGCTAGTGTGCAAGCAATGGATTATGTATGTATATGTGTATATAATTAGGTGATCATGTAGTTGAATATGTCATATAATACGATCATGAAATGCGTATAATGTTAATACTATGCTTTACCATATTAAGATGGATACATGTCCATAAGTTGAAAGTGTGTAAGTAAGACAGTTGACTTTCTGAAAGTCAACAATGAATGAATAACATGGTTAGCCTTTCGGACACAATTATAATAGCAGAGAAGTAATGTGTTATGTACTAGATGATCTACATGTCGTGTACGATGATAATTGAGTTGCGTGAATGTGGAACAAGGTGACTTTTAGTCTATGCCTTATGTATGTGGTATTTGGTTAATAAAAATGCAAGTAATGTATGAATGGAAGGAAATGAATGTTAGTATGAATGAGCATTTGTGCTAACCAAAATGTGATTGTAATGACATGAAAGGATAGGGATCACATTAGCATGGACTCAAGAACGGAATGCTAACGGGTCAAGAGGAGGCGAGGAAGCAAGCTTGAACACGAACGCTTAAGGTAAGTGATTTCCGCAATCACTTCTTAGTTGTTTACGTAGAGTTATGTGCTAGTTAATTAAGTATGATAATTGAGACAAATAATGGATGGGTTGTATGAAACCAATGATTTTCGCTAAGTAGATGTAACGGGTCAAAAAGGAGGTCTTAATGTTATAATGGAATGAAGAATAAGAAATGTCTACGGTATGATAACCGAGTAACGGGTAGGATTGCGCATAAGTACGCTAATGGGTAAGCGGAAGTACGGATAATGTAAAAGTATTATAGTTATAACGTTTATGTAAGTTTTGGGTTAAAACGAATGAGTAGTTTGACGAAAACATGAACGGGTCGAATAAGTGAAAGCGGGTATATAAAGCCGAGAGCTTAAGTGAATATTTTCCTTAAACCGGATGTTGGATTTCAAGTTCATATGATAGAATGTGAATTTACAAGCATGTAGGAAGAAACGGGAGGTTAAACGGGTAAACGGTTCAAAAGTTATGCGCGTTTTAGTGCGTACGGACGACGAAACGGAGCTGCAGAAAAATGCATTTTCGAGAGGGCGTCGCCGATGGGCTCTAGAAAGTCAGTTTTTGGCTGACGGGTTATTTGGTGTCTACAGGAGTTTTGGGCTACGGGCACTTGCAAGGGCCGTCACCGACGCCCCTAGGGCCGTCGCCGATGGCCTCCCCATGTTCAAAAACCTGAAATTTGTTATCTAAGTTGATTTAGGTATAGTAGGCTTCGGTTTGTTATCCGTGGACCACGACGGGCCTCCCAAACATGATTTTGATCGTTCCTTTGACGTTATGGGCTATAAATCTAAGTCTAAGTACCATGTAATTTATGTATGGATATATAAGAGGTATGTAAGATCTTGAACGTGTACGTGGTAATGTATGTGCGTAAGTAGATGTGTATTTATGTATATGTGAAGATACGTATGTGTATATGTATGTATGTAGAGACGCAGTAATGAATGTGCGTATGTAGATGTGTATTTAGGAATACATGAAGGTACGTATGAGTGTATGCATGTATGTAGAGATATAGGAAGGTATGTATGTATGTAGATGTGTAAGTATGCATGTAAGAATGTATGTATGCATGTAAGAATGTACGAGTAATACGTTATTAATAGTGTGCTTTGAGAATGAAAAGTAATGCAGGTACATTACTGGAGTCTCACCAGGATATGGAAACGCAGATGAAATGCTTAAAGATTATGAAGGATAACGAAATGGGAAGTTGTATGAGAATGAATCTTGTGTATATATTGTGTACTAATGTTATGAATGTATGTGGTGAGTGCAGGTTGTACAAATCACGGGTGGTTATCACGAGGAGTAAAGATCGAAGACCGAGTCACAAGATAGATTGTACGGGAATAATTGAGTATGTACTTTAGTAAACAGGACTTATACTTTATTTTTGTAAAAGATACATATTAAAACGAACTTACAAGTAAGTCAAGACGTTTGTAATGAAAGAAATTTTATGGCACGAATTTCCGCTGCGACTTTTTGTCAAATACGTATTAGGGTCTTACAAGTTGGTATCAGAGCAATGGGTTGAGTGAAATCAAGTATGAGGAGATGAATACTTGAACTCAAACCTGTGTGCTCTTGTAACAAGAAACCCATACAATCCGAGACTCGATCAAGATCTAAAGGTAGAAGCAAAGGTAATTATGTATCAGATTATGTATTTGAAGGGAACTAATAGTATGTTATGTGAAGGTAAGCGCAATTGTTCGGAAGGGAGGATCCGTGAATGCGGTCTAGGACCGGCATCAAGGCAAGTAATAAGACGAATTGACCCCTGGTACGTAAACACAACGCGTGGATGTATGAAATGGTATAACTAAGCAAGTGAAAGAAAATTTTAAATGAATATAATAACGACATGGTAAAGAAGTTTTAAAAATGTAACACGTGCCGAAACTTAATTCTTCGGACATAATGTGGCGATTACGCGAAGACACGAAACTAGTACGTGGATTGTGTACCTGGCCAGTACACAAGAAACGTATGACGTTCGTGAGACCGCGATAATTGTTACAGGTATGTCCCTTAGAATTGGGTAACAAGTGGGCGTATAGGTGAAATGGGTAGTAAGACTACCGGGAGATTGAGTGTACTACGTAAGAGTGAAAAGTGCGAATGATAAGAATGAAGAATGTTGAATCTGTAAGAAAGTATGGATCAACAATGTATGAATGAAATGTTTGAATCCACGAGACGGATTCAAAGAATGAAAGATGTGAATGCAATGTTTGAATCTGCGAGACAGATTCAAAGAATGAAAGATATGAATGCAATTCTTGAATCCGCGAGACGGATTCAAGGAATGAAAGGCATGAATGAAATGTTTGAATCCGCGAGACGGATTCAAATAATGAAAGATGTGAATGCAATGTTTGAATCTGCGAGACGGATTCAAAGAATGAAAGATATGAATGCAATGCTTGAATCCGTGAGACGGATTCAAGGAATGAAAGGCATGAATGAAATGTTTGAATCCGCGAGACGGATTCAAAGAATGAAAGATGTGAATGCAATGTTTAATTCCGCGAGACGGATTCAAAACATAGAAGGTACGAAAGGTATGAATAATGTGTTCGAATCCACGAAACAGATTTAAGATATAAAAGACGGAACTAGTCTACATAAGAAGAAGTCGATAGCTTGACCATGTATGCGTCAAACAAGTCATATAAGTAAATGTAAAGCAAATGAACAAAAGAATGATAGAAATGAAAATATCCGAATGTGTAAGTAATTACGAACCAAACGAGTAAATATTCCTTAAGTGATATGATTCAAATTATGTTTAAACTTTCATATACATATATATATATATATGAATATACTTATGCAAATGCGTTGCATGCAAGAATGGTCGAAAGGATAAATGGGTCATACGGGTCAGATGGCGATCACCATTTGAACTCGGTAGTTAATGTTTTGATATGTTAAGTTTTGTACTCATAGGTGAGCTTGATGAATGGACACACAATGTCACCAATCGTGAAGGAATGATCATCGTAAGATAAGGATAACGAATCAACGGAATCTACTTCCGTCAGGTATGTATAAAAAGGGTTGTAACTTTAATAGGAGGTTATGACTCGACTAGAGATGGATGTGTTAGAATAGAATGTATATATACAAACCGTAATCCAAAATGTGGAATGAATTTCAAAATGTTCGTAATGGTCGTCAGGTGGTATTGAACTTGAATGCTCGTAACTGTGGAAATTCTGATAAAATATAAGAGACGACAAGTATCGTTAAGAAATGCTAACTTTGATGCTCGGCTTGTTGGCCATGTTCATTTCAACAAGACATTGTAGAAAAGATACGCATGGCATAAATAAAAATAGTAACCATGGAGATAGTGCTTAGTCTTCGTGATTTAAGTACGGATAAGTAAGTTTAAGAAGGGTGACTTTAGTTGTAATAATAAGTCCTTGAATGATTATAGTATGCGTATGGTAATATATCGACCCCTCCTATGAGCTTAAAGGTAATCGGAAGTAATGATAGTAATGGAATGTTTAGGATGGCTCATAGTGAACAAAATGAAAGATAGCATATGGTGTATGAGTAGTATGAAATAAATCGATTTATTTCGATTAGTAAATATATGAATGTAATACGTTTAAATAGGAAGTTAGAAACAAGCCATAGACTTGGGTTTGCACGATTAATAATTGTATACAATTGGAATAAATTCGATGAATGAAACGCTAGTGATGGTATGCGCTAGGAGCTAGCATTATAAAGTAAAGGCACTAATAAGAGCTCTGGATCAGACCCTGACCCTTGTGTGATTATGAAAGTAAAATACTAATTTAAGAAGATAGGAACAATGCGTACGATTATATTTATTCATGAATAAGACTTTTGCAAAGACCCCGAATGAATTATGTTGTAGTGTGCCCTTTCAATGAGTACATGAGAAAGATAAGAGTAGGAATGAGAAAGGTTTCGGGGACGAAACCTCCTTTAAGGTGGGTAGACTTGTAACGCCCCGAAACTCGAATTTATAATTTGATAGTATGCCTTCTTATGTAGGGTGTGAATGTACTAACTAAGTTATTTAACTTAGTTAAATACATAAGGACTAAGTATAAATGAAATGGTGATGTTGGTTGTAAATAACCAAAAGTCTAATTAGAGGGACTAAAAGTAGCAAGTGGGGCAAACTTCATAAAAATTCAGATTTTATAAGAATGAATGTTTGTGTATGTGTGAGCGTGGAACATCAGGAGAAACACAATGGGAGCCAAAACCCTTGTTCATCAAGAATCACCAAATTAGTGATGAATTTAGGATCCAATCTTATGCATGAATGAAGAATTATCATCATCTCAACCTTACAAACATGTGGTAAGTTGTAATTTGAGATTTGGTGATCTTGTATGAAGTGGGTTTATGTTTAATCCACGAAATTGAATGAAATTGATTGTGTATGTGTCATAGAATCACCATATAAAACATGGGTTATGAAGGATTTTGAGTAATTTGATGTTTGAAGATGAAACCCACCATTGGTGGTGAAGGTGGCGACATGGGTGAATCACTCATGTCTAATTCTTGTTCAAAATGATGTATATTGTAGTATGTGACGTATACTTGTTATTTAGATTGAGTATGATATGGAAATTTGTTTGAAATTTACTTGTGTTGATGAATAGAAGTGATAAGTATGAAGGATAGCATGAACTTCTTGTACATTAGGCTTAGAAAGTAGTACGCACACCAAGTGTTTGATGAAATGTCTAAATGGAAATGATATGTGAAATTTTATGCAAGTAATAGGTAAATATATATAGAACGTGATAATAATGTATTTGATAGTAAACTAACATGAGAAGTGCGTTTTAGATATAGTTCATGCGGAGACTATGTTGAAATGATGTTGGGTTAGCTAAGTATGAGTTAAGGTGTTAGTTGTGAAGATATGAAAACGCTAGTGTGGAAGGAATGGATTATGTATGTATATGTGTATACAATTAGGTGATCATGTAGTTGAATATGTCATATAATACGATCATGAAATGCGTATAATGTTAATACTATGCTCTACCATATTAAGATGGATACATGTCCATAAGTTGAAAGTGTGTAAGTAAGACAGTTGACTTTCTGAAAGTCAACAATAAATGAATAACATAGTTAGCCTTTCGGACACAATTATAATAGTAGAGAAGTAATGTGTTGTGTACTAGATGATCTACATGTCGTGTACGATGATAATTGAGTTGCGTGAATGTGGAACAAGGTGACTTTTAGTCTATGCCTTATGTATGTGGTATTTGGTTAATAAAAATGCAAGTAATGTATGAATGGAAGGAAATGAATGTTATTATAAATGAGCATTTGTGCTAATCATAATATGATTGTAATGACATGAAAGGATAGGGATCATATTAGCATGGACTCAAGAACGGAATGCCAACGGGTCAGAGGAGGCGAGGAAGCAAGCTTGAACACGAACGCTTAAGGTAAGTGATTTCCGCAATCACTTCTTAGTTGGTTACGTAGAGTTATGTGCTAGTTAATTAAGTATGATAATTGAGACAAATAATGGATGGGTTGTATGAAACCAATGATTTTCGCTAAGTAGATGTAACGGGTCAAAAATGAGGTCTTGATGTTATAATGGAATGAAGAATAAGAAATGTCTACGGTATGATAACCGGGTAACGGGTAGGATTGCGCATAAGTACGCTAATGGGTAAGCGGAAGTACGGATAATGTAAAAGTATTATAGTTATAACGTTTATGTAAGTTTTGGGTTAAAACGAATGAGTAGTTTGACGAAAACATGAACGGGTCGAATAAGTGAAAGCGGGTATATAAAGCCGAGAGCTTAAGTGAATATTTTCCTTAAACCGGATGTTGGATTTCAAGTTCATATGATAGAATGTGAATTTACAAGCATGTAGGAAGAAACGGGAGGTTAAACGGGTAAACGGTTCAAAAGTTATGCGCGTTTTAGTGCGTACGGACGACGAAACGGAGCTGCAGAAAAATGCATTTTCTAGAGGGCGTCGCCGACGGGCTCTAGAAAGTCAGTTTTTGGCTGACGGGTTATTTGGCTGTCTACGGGAGTTTTGGGCTACGGGCACTTGCAAGGGCCGTCGCCGACGGCCTCCCCATGTTCAAAAACCTGAAATTTGTTATCTAAGTTGATTTGGGTATAGTAGGCTTCGGTTTGTTATCCGTGGACCACGACGGGCCTCCCAAACATGATTTTGATCGTTCCTTTGACGTTATGGGCTATAAATCTAAGTCTAAGTACCATGTAGTTTATGTATGGATATATAAGAGGTATGTAAGATCTTGAACGTGTACGTGGTAATGTATGTGCGTAAGTAGATGTGTATTTATGTATATGTGAAGATACGTATGTGTATGTGTATGTATGTAGAGACGTAGTAATGAATGTGCGTATGTAGATGTGTATTTAGGAATACATGAAGGTACGTATGAGTGCATGTATGTAGAGATATAGGAAGGTATGTATGTATTAGATGTGTAAGTATGCATGTAAGAATGTATGTATGCATGTAAGAATGTACGAGTAATACGTTATTAATAGTGTGCTTTGAGAATGAAAAGTAATGCAGGTACATTACTGGAGTCTAACCAGGATATGGATACGCAGATGAAATGCTTAAAGATTATGAAGGATAACGAAATGGGAAGTTGTACGAGAATGAATCTTGTGTATATATTGTGTACTAATGTTATGAATGTATGTGGTGATGCAGGTTGTACAAATCACGGGTGGTTATCACGAGGAGTAGAGATCGAAGACTGAGTCACAAGATAGATTGTACGGGAATAATTGAGTATGTACTTTAGTAAACAGGACTTATACTTTATTTTTGTAAAAGATACATATTAAAACGAACTTACAAGCAAGTCAAGACGTTTGTAATGAAAGAAATTTTATGGCACGAATTTCCGCTGCGACTTTTTGTCAAATACGTATTAGGGTCTTACACACGCCATTCAAAACAAATAAAACACCATTAAATAGCTTTTGAGTGTTTTATGGCGTTCAAAAAATGGTTTTTTTGAGTTGTTGTAAATTATAGCTCAAAAAGATAGCTTTTGAGTGTTTTATGGCGTTTTAACTGGGTATTTTTCATGGCGTTTTTCTGAATTGGGTGTTTTTATGGCGTTTTATTTGAACACCCAGTTCATGTGAGTGGGTTTTTTTTGACAATATTACCCCTTAGTGTAATTTAACATCAATGCCACATGTCACCACCAAAATCGTTCGCACCGTTCTCACACTTTTCACCGTTCTCTCTAAATCCTGACCATATATATATATATATATATATATATATATATATATATATATATATATATATATATATATATATATATATTACTGGAGTCTCACCAGGATATGGATACGCAGATGAAATGCTTAAAGATTATGAAGGATAACGAAATGGGAAGTTGTACGAGAATGAATCTTGTGTATATATTGTGTACTAATGTTATGAATGTATGTGGTGAGTGCAGGTTGTACAAATCACGAGTGGTTATCACGAGGAGTAGAGATCGAAGACCGAGTCACAAGATAGATTGTACGGAAATAATTGAGTATGTACTTTAGTAAACAGGACTTATACTTTATTTTTGTAAAAGATACATATTAAAACGAACTTACAAGTAAGTCAAGACGTTTGTATTGAAAGAAATTTTATGGCATGAATTTCCGCTACGACTTTTTGTCAAATACGTATTAGGGTCTTACACACGCCTTTCAAAACAAATAAAACACCATTAAATAGCTTTTGAGTGTTTTATGGCGTTCAAAAAATGGTTTTTTTGAGTTGTTGTAAATTATAGCTCAAAAAGATAGCTTTTGAGTGTTTTATGGCGTTTTAACTGCGTATTTTTCATGGCGTTTTTCTGAATTGGGTGTTTTTATGGCGTTTTATTTGAACACCCAGTTCATGTGAGTGGGTTTTTTTGACAATATTACCCCTTAGTGTAATTTAACATCAATGCCACATGTCACCACCAAAATCATTCGCACCGTTCTCACACTTTTCACCGTTCTCTCTAAATCCTGAACCTATATATATACATATATATGTATATATATATCCGGCCAACTCCCACTCTCTCTCGAGTAAGGATCCGGCGGAAAGTGTGTTTTTCCTAGAAAGTGTAGGAAGCGATCTGGGCCATCAGGTGAGTGTGTTTAATGTTGAGATCCATTTTGGTAATATACGTATCTTTAAAATAGGCTAATTTAATTGATTGGAGGTAAATGTGTCATTTAAGTTGCTTTAAATAAGGAAATAACTATCAATCATAAACCACCTCAAAAAATGTCGCAATTTTTTTCTCTTTCTCTAATCCCTCACATTTGAAAACACCAAATCATACAAAAAATAACGATAAATCAGATCTGGATGTGTTCATAGTAGTGTGTTTTAGCGATAAAACACAATGTGACAAACTAGTGAGTGACTGCTAAAATACAACAACAAGAATGCCAACTGATAAAACACAACGTGAACCAGTAACTGTAACTGATAAAACACAACATCAAGAATGTCAAAATCATATCAACCAGTAACTGATAAAACACATTGTGATGAAACAGTAACTGGAACCAGTAACTAATAAAACACATTGTGATGAAACCAGTAACAGTAACTGATAAAACACAACATCAAGAATGCCAAAATCACAACCAGTAACTGATAAAACACATTGCAATGAAACAGTAGATAAAATACAAAAGAACATGCCATTCATGAATCATAACTGGTATAACACATTGTGATGAAACCGGTAATTGATAAAACACAACATCAAGAATGCCAAAAATCATATCAACTAGTAACTGATAAAACACATTGTGATTAAACAGTAACTGAAGCCAGTAACTGCTAAAACACATTGTGATGAAACCAATAACTGATAAAAACAACGTGAACCAGTAACTGATAAAACACAACATCAAGAATGCCAAAAATCATATCAACCAGTAACTGATAAAACATATTGTAATGAAACAGTAACTGAAACCAGTAATTGCTAAAACACATTGTGATGAACCCAACAACTGATAAAACACAACGTGAAGAAATTGTTAATGATTTGAACTTCGTAATTTAAAGTAACTGCCCTTTTGAAATCGTAATGATTTGAAATAGTTAAAGAGATATATGTTTCCAAAAATATCTAGATAGTTAGTTTATGATATATAATATTCCAAAATTAAATTAATAATCAAATTATCATCATGCCCTTTTGAATAAAAAACTAAAAGTCACATGTCACCTCCCTATTGCTTCCTAGACTATCTAGGAAACTTAGATTTTCTAGCCAACTTTCTCTCTCTCTCTCTCTCTATATATATATATATATATGACCATAAGAAAACTAAAAAAACTAGATATATATAAAAAGCCTAAAAAACACACCATTTTTTTTCAATTTTTTTATTAATATTCGCTATTTATTGTACATAAAAAGATTTCAAAAAAACAAAGGAATTCAACATGTACATTATATATAGAGTTAGATGTCATTTTAGTCTCTTTGGTTTGGGCCATTTTAGCAGTTTAGTTCAAATGTTTCATTTTTTCTCTATGGGTTCAAAAAAGTTTCACGGTTGCCATTTTAGTCCACTGGGTTAACTTCATTCATTTTTTCTGTTAAGAAGAAGGGTAATTCGGTCATTATATATGTAATTCTGTGAACTAGAAGGGCAATTCGGCCATATAAAATGATTGAATTGCCTTTCTCGTTAACAGAAAAAATGGATGAAGTTAATCCAGTGGACTAAAATGGCAATGGTGAAACCTTTTTGGAACCACATTGAAAAATGAAATCTTTGGAATAAACTGTGAAAATAGCTCAAACCACAGGGACTAAAATAACATTTAACTCTTATATATATATATATATATATATATATATATATATATATATATATGTTACACATGCAATTTAGCCTTAGATGACATTTGGTTCGAAAAAAAAAAATGCAATGGAATTGAAAATTGAATTGGAATTGAAATTGGAATGGGATCCTTCAAAAAATATAAACTTGTTTGGTTGATAAATTTATTAGTGGAATCGAAATGTTAAAAAACTGGATAGACACAATTACCCCCACCCCACCAAAGAAAAATATGTGACATCTCCATTCTAAATAAATCTATTGAGTTAATTACATAGTTAGTCCCTGTAGTTTGCACAAAATAACATACTTAGGTACTAATAGTTTAAAATCACATTCTAGGGTATTAACTTTTCATTTTTTAACGTTTGGAGGTATTAACGATATTTGTAGGCTTAAAATCACATTCTATTAGTACCTAAGTATGTTATTTTGTGCAAACCACAGGGACTAACTATGTTAATACCCTAGAAGTTAATACCTCCAAACATTACAAAATGAAAAGTTAATACCCTAGAAGGTGATTTTAAACTATTAGTACCTAAATATGTTATGTTGGGATTGAACCGTACCAGAGGAACAGATAATGTAAAGCCAAAATCGGATCACATCAGTGGACTAACAATAAGCAGCTGTTTACACTTTGCTTTCACCTTGATAGTGGTATTCTAAACAGCTGATGGATCTTAAGTACTGCTCACTATAACCACTGATGAACCAAACACTGATGAGATCCTAAAGACTGCTGAAGACAAACACTGTTGCTCTATCTACTGTTGTTTCCTAAGTACTGCTGAAGACACAAGCACTGCCCACTCAAAGACTGATCACCTTTGAAGAAAGCACTGAAGTTCAACATCAGTGCTCAGGCTACAACAGTGGAACGTGAAGCAGTTGTTATCTCTTGTTTTGTATTGTACTGATAATCAGATGTTGCATATCAGTAGTTTGTTTAGAACAGTGTATATAGGTTGTTAGTTTGTTAGATGTCACTATCATGGTGACGTCAGCTGAGATGCTTCAGTGGTTTGGATTGCCTATAAATGGAGCAGTACCCTGTACTGTTACATTTGATTGACTGAGTAGATTCTTCTTCTCCAGTCCAATCCTTTCATCTTGTGCAACCAACCTTGGAGTATCAGGCTGAGGGGGAGCTTAGTATTGTAAGCATGCTTGTAATCATTTGCTTTGTAATTCAATCATTTGACTTAATGTGAAGCAATTTTTTATCATACTGTTCTCTTCTTTGGATTGTGTTTACAAAATTTGTATTCATTTCCGCTGCACTTTTCACTGTTTAAATATTCTCTGAATGATCAATTCATACAAACAAACACATTCATGAGAGCCTCCGATCCTAACAATTGGTATCAGAGCTTGGACAGTCAAATTCGATCTAACAATCAATTTGATATAACAGTTCAGCTCAAAAATTCATTGATACTGAGGTTGATTGTATTCAGTTGAAAAACAGAGTAACGAGAAATCATGTTCAAAATGATGACTCAAAAGCTCTGTAAAACAACCAAGATGTCATAAGATTCACAAATCTCATAGAACTGGTGATGTCATGCACAAATCACTCATAGTTTCCAGATCTGGAAACTTATCTGGTAACTATGGTGTGCTCATCTTCATTCAAAATTGATTTCAACTGTTGTTATGAAATTTGTGATGTTTTCATATTTTACACTAAAGTATGCACCTCATATCAGCAAAACCTATGTTCATCTAAACACTAGTGTTCTGCTGACATAGAAAGAGGGAAATAAAACTTTAGTCAAAACTTCTTATGTGCTCAAAGGCAGGTTGAGAATCTTCAAAAGGACCAAATCAACTTTGTCAAAACACATTGAGAAAATAAGGTGTCAAAATAGTCCAAATCATACGTAATGTGAGATCTGGTATTAAAACATGTACAAATGTGGCTAGCTCTCTCAAAACATTACTTCAAAATGATTCTGGATTAAGCTCTTTAGAATAAAATCTCCCAGTGAGTATTTCTGAACATGTAAATGGAAAGGGTAAAAAGGGAAAAAGAAAATGAACAAATCTCAAAGTGTGGTTATCTCAAAACTTTTGAAGCCCAAAAGAAAAGAGTATAAGCATAAAACACTTATGAGGTCAAAGTTGGGTAAACAGTGGTCATCATGCAACTGAGTGCTTTCATCAAATACAGGAATCGTTCAGGTAACTATGGCATCTCCAGTGATTGTTCTTAAAAGAAGAATTTACAATCAATTGTCTAGAAAATGACCCCAAACAATGGTCAAAATAACTTGAGAATGATATGATCATGAACTTACTTGAAAACCTGTCAGATCCTTTCGATGATTTTCAAAACTCCTTTAATTTTTTTTAAGGTGTTTCTCTCTAAATAAAACCAGATATATATTACTTTTTGTAAAATATATTTTGTACTTTTACTCATTTTTGTTAGTAAAAGTTCATCTCTGGTCAGGATGCAATTTCCTTATTTTTGTGTGAAATTACTATCCTTAAATCTGATCAAAAGGAAATGGCACACATATCAAGGTTATGTTAAGCTCAAGTTTGGTTGTCACAAATAAAAAAAAATTGATTGCAAATTGATTTTGAACTACTGAGATACTCATGTTCTAGTTCAAGTAATTAGACACAAAATGAGTAGCTTTAGTAGAATTGTCTTCATCATCTGGGATGCTAAACCACTGTCTGGAATAATGGACATTTGGCAAAACCTTGAACAAAAATTTCTATTGATAACTGCTGGCAATTTAATCTTGATAATATACATCTAAAATGTATTTTGTTAAGAATAGCATTTCTGGTGCTCAACAGATGTTAGATAAGATATTGTGCTTTCACAAGACAAAATCAATTCCTACATCTGAACAAGCAGATGCTAAAATTATTTGTCAAAAGTCAAAACACTACGGCACAAACAGTTGTTATACTAATGATCCTCATTATTGTCTTTAACCACTGTTGTTCCTTAAATGCTTTTGTGCCTCAACATCTGCTATCTAAAGTCTGTCCACTGCTGATAGTCAACCTCTGTTCTCTCAAAAACACTGATGTTTAAAATCATTGTTCTATCCACTGATACACCCACTGCATCATTTCGTTACCGTTGTAACTACTGATGCTTGATTCATCAGTGGTTGTCAAAACAACTGTCCTCCATTATTTACCATTTCATCAGGGGTTGGCACGTGGTCAGTTTTTTAGCCGTCATATCATTATAACCGCTGCCACATCAGCATTCACTTTTACCCTAAAATAAAACCCTGATTAATCCCAAACAGGGGCTCACACTGTCGAATTGAATTCCAAAAATTCTCTTCTCAAAGCAGTTTCCCACTCTTCTTCACAAAAACTCTCTTCGATCTTCTTCATCAAAAATGACGAAATCAAAATCGAAGTCAAAATCAAAACCATCTTCTTCCTCCACCCCAACAGACGCCACTCAAATGGCCGTCGAAACCACAGAAATCCGTTACAAAGCCCCTCACAATTATCTGGGTGTACTCACAAAACCCATAACTGACAACACCTTCGACTCCATCATTGATACCCTATCTGCATCAAAGTATAAAACTTTGTTAATAGAAAATGCTCCCATTTATCTTCAAACCCAAAGAGAGTTCTGGAAAAATGCCACCCTTGAAAAACAAGGAGACATCATCACAACCATCAACTCCTCGATACAGGGTAAGAAGATTCAAATCTCTCCACAAAATATTTCTGAAGTCTTCAAATTCGATGACTTGAAAGGTAAAACCTCATTTTCTAAAACCGAGTTGAAAAAGGATTTCATGAACAGGGGCTATGCAGAGCACCCAAAAAGGGATACCTTACAAAAGGGTTATTTTCCTTCTGCACCCAGATTTTTATTTCACACACTGTTAATGTGTGTTTCTAATAAAACAACGTCTTTTAATGAAATACCAACAAAAATTCAATGCCTGGGGTATGCAATTTTAAACAATGAAAACTTTAATTACTCCTAGGAAATATTTGATGATTTGGTAAAAAAACGTTGATAATAAGGCATTTCTGCTCTTTCCAAGATTTTTAAGCTACTATTTTGAACAAAAATTTGTAGAGAAAGATGCAGATTTGCCCAAACAAGGTGCTCCTTTTAAAATAAACTGTTTAACACCTGAAACATTCTCTAGAATGTTAGCACCAATAAAAACAAAAGCAGAGGTGCCTGAGCAGAATTTAGCAGATGAAACTGCTCCTCAGGTATCTGCTGCTGAGCCCACTGCTCCAGGTGATCAAAGCAGCACACCCACTGTTTTGAAACCCACACCTGCCACCACTAAAAAGACAAAAAGAAAAACATCCAGAAAGCCCACCAAATCCAAACCAAAGGCAACTCTGGAAGATGAGATCCCAGAGTCAATGCCAGTGACAGCACAAAAGTCACCAATAACCACTGCTGCTACTTCCTCACAGCAGATGGAAGAAAGATCTCAACCCTTGCCTCAAACTCCTCCTGCATCCTCACAAAAGGATCAGGTTGTAAACACAGGGACACCACATTATGAAGCTCTGGACCCACTCGGATCTATCTTCCACAGTCCTGATCCCAAGGACATGTCTCTTTCAACTCCTTTCCCTTCACCCCATATAACACTACCATCCACTATACCTTTGTTGCATGCAGCTGATGTTACTCAGACACAAACCAGTTCCTCTCAAACACCTATCACTGAGAGCATACTTCAACAGGTGACTGGGTCTGATGTTGACACTTCTGTTATCCCAGCAACAACTGAAGAGGTTACACTGCAGGAATTACAAGTAATTCCTGTCAGTAGTTCAAGTGGAGCAGCCACTACAAATGTTGAACCCACTGGTTTACATTTGGACAGTGGTTACATTCATAAGACTCCCTTGAAGGCAATTTCTTCAATAGCACCACTGAGAACCACCAGTGAAATTGTTTTAACCACTGGCAACATCAAAAGGTTATCAAGTGCTGAAGAAAGAAGTCCCCAGTACCAAGAACAAGGGGCATCAATGGCTGACTTTTGGGACTCTGTTCCTAAGTCATTCATTGGTAAAACCACTGCTGGTGGGGATTCAGATGATCCTGTTAACTCAGGTGATAATTCAAGATATCAGGAATTGACGGGCAGGGTCGAAAACTGTTGGATCTGAGTTTGTTTTTGATTGTATTTTATGTTTGTAAATAAGATGAAGATGGATGAGTGTGCAGCGGAAATTAATATGAAAACAAACTTTGCATACAATCAAACGAGAGTAATACTTTTATCAAACATCTTTACACAATGAACCGAAAGATTGAATTTATTTCAAACACGATTACAATGATTGATGAATGAATGCAAACTCCCCCTAAGCCAGAGCTCCGTAGTTTGTTCGTGCAAAGAAGACGAATGATGCAAAGAGCTAATAGAACAGTACAAAGTACTGAACTATTTATAGGCACTTGCAAATTACTGAGCATCTTAGCTGACGTCACCATGAAAGTGACATCTAACCTCCTAACAAACTCTAACCTCTGATCTATACAGACACTGCTTGTGTTAACTACTGCTAATACATTCTATTACAAAATAGACTTTAGAACAGCTGCTGCAACCTTCTACTGCTGTGAACCCAGCAGCACTTGTCCGGATCAGCAGTGCTTGACTCAAGGCAGTAGATTGAATCAGCAGGACTTTAGTCTTCCATCAGATCTTTAGTTGAGCAGCAGTTATGGGTCAGCAGTTTAGCAAGATCAGCAGATAGGAGGTCATCAGTAGTTGTAATCACTTTCAAGGGGAGAGATTTGTATATCAACATCTGCTTATTCAGGATCCACTGCTCTGATCCAGTTTTGGCTTTAATTATCTGTTCCTCTGATAGGGTTCAATCCCAACAATCTCCCCTTGGAACAGATAATGCCAAAACCCTTCATTATTTGTGGACATTTTATTGCCTCATTAACAGCTCCCTTATCTGACCTTTAAATTGTAATTCAAAGTCAAGGGCATCTGTATCTTCATCATCCCTGCTAAGTGGAAGATCAAGGAGATCCTGCAAATCTTCAAGACTCAGGCCAAGAGCTTGTTCCCTTGATATTTTCTCCACTTCTCCACCAGACCTGAGCAAAGTCAATACGCAGGTCTGTTTGTCCGTTTCCCACTTTTCTATTTTTGAGCCTGGTGGGTTTCTTGGGAGATGCTTATTTGCAGAAGTATTTGGTGAGGCTGGCCTGTTCATCACTGGCTGAGCAGTGGTAGCAGAGTTTTCCTGTTCATGTTCTTCTTTTAACTTTCTTAACAAGCCTTCTTTTACAACAGCATTTCCAGTAAGAATTTCTTGAACTGTTTCAGCTCCTAGCTGGCTTTGTTTCCTTCTTTTGTAAAAGGCAGTACCAGTAGGAGCAGTGGCTTTCCTGGTGTGCAGCTTTGTTGGCCTTTTTGAAACCTCTGCTTCAGGATAGTCAGGTTTTTGAGGAATTTTTGGATCTTTCTTTCTTAATTCCTCCAACCTTTTGTAGGTTGACCTGACCATATCTTCTTTCCATCTAGCAATTTGTCTTTTTGTACCAAAATCAGCAGCAACCAGTTCCTCTTTCATTCTCTTTAGTTCCAACTGTTTGTCAGGTACATTCTTTTTGAACTTTGCCCAATCAGGAGGAGTGTGAGTGACTTTCCTTTTTATCATGTCTTGAATTCTTGCTGCTTCAACTTCAAGCTCAGGAACAATCCACTCTTTGTACATGTGTCTCTCTCCTTTGTATCTCTTGTGAAACATAATGCTTTCAATGTAGTCTTTCTTCAAAGTTTCAGCTGCTCTTCCTGAAATTTGTTGACTGGCATTCTTTGCAAAACGTTCTAGGGAACTGACTTGTGTGAGCAGATATTGATAGTATCTTGAAACTTCTTTTTAGATTTCCCTTGTGTGTTTCTTTTCGAGATATCTTCTGCTTGCTTGGCCTTTTATCTTCAAATATTCATCAATATTTTTGGGCCAGAGATATCCTTTGATTGAAGGCAAACTCCTTTTGGCAGGGTCATCCTCAATATAAAAAGATTTTATTTCTTCTCTAACAGCTTCCAGTTCAAGAGGAAATTGAACACCTGCAGGAGGTAAGGGTTTGTGCATTGGAACTGAAGAAAGTGGAACTGGTTTTGGTATATTGACAAGAGCTAAAGATTTTGAAGATGTTTGTGATGGTGAAGAGACATCATCTTAGGAATTAGCCTTCTCCTCTTTATTTGAGGAGGGACTGATGATGTTTTGGATGGAAAGGTGGTTGTAGTGGCAGTGGTGGGTGATAGACTAACAGTTGTTGAAACAACTGGTGCTCTAACCACTGTTGTCTTTACAGCAGAAGTTATAACAACTGCTATCTTCTGCCTTTTGATAGGAGGTGATTTTGATTTTGGTGGTGATGGTGGTAAAGCAGTGGATGTAGTGTGTGTTGAGATGGTGTGTGTTGAAGTGGGAGTAGATGTTGAAACTACTGAAGTACCAACAGCAGCTGATACAACAGGAGTTACAACAGCTGTTTTAGGTGGTGGTTTTTGAGCAGACTTTGAACGTCTGACTGGAATGGATTTGGGTAGCCTTACTCTTCTTGTAGGCTTCTTCTTTTCATCAATAAGATTTTCATCATCTCTTGACCCTGAAGTACCCTGATCCGGATAATCCACCCTGGCTTTCTTTTTGGCCTCTCTATCCCTTTTCACACATGCAAGTGCTTCTGCAAGTGCCTTGAGATCAGCCCGAGTGTCTTTGAACCTAGACTCCATAGCATTTCTCAGCTCTTGAACATGTTTTTCATGTTGCTGATCTGCTACTTGTTCTTGATGATGGAGAAAAGGTTGAAAGAGATTCCAGAGCTCATTTGTAGCAGGTGCCTGTTGGAGAGCAGGTTCTTGAGGTGGAACAGCAGTGGATTGTACCTTTTGTACCTGTAACAACTGTTGGAGCATATCTTTGAGCAGGTTCTTGAGGTGGAACAGCAGTGGATTGTACCTTTTGTACCTGTAACAACACGAGCCGTCAATTTCTGGGACTTTAAATCATCACCCAATTGAATGGGATCATCTGATTTCCCACTAACAGTGGTTTTATCAGTGGTAGAGGTAGGGAGTTTACTCCAAACATTAACCACTGATGCCCCTTTTTCTTGGTACTGGGGTCTTCTTCCTTCAACACTTGACAACCTTTTGATGTTGCCAGTAGGATAAATAAATCCACTGGTGGTTGGCAGAGGTGCTATAAAAGGAATTGCCTCCAAGGAAGTCTTATTGATGTAACCACTGTCCAACTGTAAACCAGTGGGTTCAACAGTTGTAGTGGCTGCTTCACTTGGATTACCACAAAGAGTTACTTGTAACTCAATGGGTGTAACCTCCTCAGGTTGTGTTGGTGGGTTAGCAAAGAATGATACAGCAGGCTCAGTCATTTGTTGAGGCATATTCTCATTGACAGGTGATTGAGAAGGACTGAGTAATGCCTGGTTCAAATCAATTGCATCCAACAGTAGTTGTGTTTTTGGTGGAATTGTGGATGTGATGGTTGGTGTAGAAGGCGGACTTGCTCCGGGCATTGAGCTGTGGATGATGGAAATGAGTGTATCCAGAGCATCATAATGTGGTGGCCCTTTGTGTACAACCTGTTCTTTTTGTGAAGAAGCAGGAGGAGTTATGGTTATGGGTTGAGATATTTGTACCAACTGCTGTGAGGAAGAGCAGCAGTGGTTTCTTGTGACATTTGTGTTGTCACAGGCATTAACTCTGGTATCTCATCCTCCAGAGTTGCCGTTTTGATTGGTTTGGGGGGTTTTTGATTTTTCATTTTGTAAAGCCTTTTGGGTTTTGTAGGTGTGGGTTTCAAAACAGTTGGTCTGCTGCTTTGATCACCTAGAGCAGTAGGCTCAGTAGCAGATACCTGAGGAGCTGTGGTAGCTGCTAAATTCTGCTCAGGCACCCCTGCTTGTGTTTTGCAAGGTGCTAACATACGTGAAAAAGTTTCAGATGTTAGGCAGTTTATTACAGTTATCTCACCTTGGTTTATTAAAGCTAAATCATCCTTACTGAATTTCTTTTCAAAATAGTAACTTAAAAACCTTGGAAATAGTAAGAATGATTTGGTTTCAACATTATTAACCAAATCTTTAAAGATTTCCCGAGAATAGTTAAAATTTTTTTCTTGAAGAATTGCATATCCCAGATTTTGAATTTTTATAGGGATCTCATTAAAAGAAGTGGTTTTGTTTGAAACACATAGTAGGAGGGTATGAAATAGGAATCTGGGTGCAGGAGGAAAATAACCTTTTTCTAAGGTTAGTTTCTTCATCGTTGTGGCTTCATACCCTCGTTCAATGAAGTCAATGTGCAACTCGTTTTTAGTGAAGGAAGTTTTACCTGCCTGATCATCGAGTTGAAAGACTTCGGAGATGGATTGTGGCGTGATTTGGACCTTTTTTACCCTTTATAGAAGAGGGTATGGTGGTTGCAATGTCTCCTTGTTTGTCAAGGGTTGCATTCTTCCAAAACTCCCTTTGGGTCGCCAAATAGATTGGTGCATCGGCGGTGAACAAAGTTTTGTACTTTGATTTTACCATGATGTTGATGATGGAATCGAAAACATCGGTGGTTCCTGGTTTTGTTAGAAGACCCAGGAGATTGTGAGATGATTTGTATGGAATTTCATTGGAAGTTGCCTTTTGAGAGGCTGTTTTCGATGATTTTGATGTGAGTTTTGCAGATGACTTCGATTTTGTCATTTTTTAAACGAATGATCGAAGGAATTTGTGAGAGATGAGAAGAAAAACTGCTTTGAGAAGAGAATTTTTAAGAATTCAATTCGACAGTAAAACAAGGAAAAAGACAAAAATCTGCTGTACAGGACCCTTTACGGACCGTAAGATCTGCTCTATACGGTCCGCAAAGGGTGGAACGCGCGCACAGTTGCCCTAGCTCCTTACGGACCGCAAGGGTTTACCTATACGGTCCGTAAGAGGATCGTATTTCGCAAAAATTTTATAAATTCATGGCAGCCGATTAGGGTTAGGATCATTCGACAACCAGACGGCATTGGAGCATATTGGGGCGATTTTGGAGCATCTTGAAGCTGTGCAAAGGTCTTGGAAGCTTTCGGTTCGAGTTTGGAGCGTATCGGGTTCGTTAAACATTGGTTTTTCGGTTTCTTTTCACTTTGAACTATGATTTCAGTTTGTTTCAGACTTTGTATTGTTGAATTCTTGAATATTATGAGTAGCTAAACTTCATAACTACCTAGGTTTTGATGAACTAGTTGATTGTAATGCGTTTGTGACTTGATGTCGGTTAATTGATGTGATTTACATGACTTGTCTTTGATATTGATCTTGGTATTGCATGTTGGTGTGTTTTAATTGATTTTTGGTTGATGAATTCAGCGGTTTAGGCACGAAGAAATTCCCCCTAGACTTAGAATTTAATTTGAATCGTTGATCTTAGGGTTTTCGGTTTGGGTATTGTGTTGAGAAATTGACCAATTCAACTAATAATTAAAATTGATTTACTAAAACGTGCATTCCTCATCTTGTGACTCGAAAGACGATTAGGGTGAGCTAGGTTATTAGCTAATTATTGGTGTGTAGATTGGGTGACCGATAGCTCGGGCTCGTTTATTGCATCGTAATTAGGGTTTCCTAGGATTTCAATTATCTAAGTTAGGTTTGCTTTGCGATTTTGGAATCCTCTCTCAACATCACTGTTTCTGAGGTCAAAAGGGTTCTAATTTCGTAGGATTTGGTATCGATAGCTCGAGCCAGTCCGTTCTAGCACTTCACATTTAGTCTTGCTTTCTCACTTGGGACATCTCTAGCGGGGGGTCAATTGAGGGAAATAGATATTTAACCGTTATCACTGTCACATTAGCATTGCATGATTCTAGGGATTCTATACTTAGGTAGCCTTTATCTCATATATATTTGATCACAGTTTGCTCGCATTCTTGCCTCGTTTGTTCGCTTTGCTTCGTACGTTCTGTTTATTTCATTTAGTTATTAGTACAATATATTTCAAAACAAATCCAAAAGTTGACTATTTATTCGATAGAGGTTCAGTATCTAGAGTTTGCGTATAGTGTCCACGGATTGATATCCGGTCTTGCCATCTACACTACACTGCGACCGGTGCACTTGCCGATTGTGTGTGGTTTAGGTTGTGATTCCATTTTAAAACTTGTCCGAATTTAATATACACATTTTCACACATCAAGTTTTTTGGCGCCGTTGCCGGGGACACTGGCACTTTAGAGAACGACCCGAGTCGTCTATTTAGTTGTTTATTTGCTTTCATAGTTTTCCATTGCCTTTAGGTGCCGTTTGCTTGCAATTTGTGCCTTTAGGGTTAGATTTGCTTTAGTACTTAGATTAGATTTCTTCTCATTGTATGCACCACACTCGTTCACAGGGGCCACCTTCGTTTGTTGCTTCGTCTGAGCCCGAGCGAGATTTCCACGAGCGCCTTCGCATTTTCCGAGCTAGTCAGGTACACACTTCATCTTCTGCTTCTACTATGGGTGACAACGAAGCCCCAGCTAGGAGAGTCGTCGCTGACTACGCCAGGCCGAACGCGGCCAATGCTCGATCCAGCATCACCCGCCCTACTATCGCTGTCAATAGCTGGCGGATTCCACCCCAGATCATCTCGATGGTTACGAACACCGTCCAGTTCCATGGGTTACCTTCCGAGGACCCAAATGTTCACATCTCTCGTTTTTCAGCTATTTGTGACACATTTCAGGAGCAAGGCGTTAGCGAGGACGCCTGCAAGTTAAGTCTTTTCCCATTTTCACTCACTGATCGAGCTCATGCTTGGTTAGAGTCTCTTCCTGCTGGATCCATTACTACCTGGGCTGGGATGCGAGAGAAATTCTTAGGCAAATATTTTCCTCCCTCTAAAACCGCTCGTCTGAGGAGCATGATTCAGGAGTTTCGTCAGAAGGAAGGAGAGTCATTTTACGAGACATGGGAGCGCTTCAAGGAGTTGTTGGTTAAATGTCCACATCACGGGTTTGAGAGTTGGGCGCTAGTTGAGAAGTTCTACCATGGAGTGACGCCTGCTACGAGGAATATGCTGAATACGACTGCTGGCGGCAATCTGATAACCGCCAAGACCCCAGATGAGTGTACCGAGATGTTTGAGGACATCACGATGAGTAGCTATGAGTTTCCCGAGTCTAGAGATTCGTCTGCTGCACAGAGAGGCGTGCATAAGGTTGACACTACCACCTCTATGCAAGCCCAGATCGAGGCCTTACAGAAGCAGGTGAAGGAGATGCAGATGAAGAAAGAGCAGCTATGCGAGATATGCACAGGGAAGCATGACACAGCCGTGTGTCCTATAGCCCCTGAGGAGTCACCAGAGCAGGTAGAGTTTGTGGGAAATCGGAATCAAGGAAATTTCGGGGAGCGTTACAATTCGAACTGGAAGAACCACCCAAATTTCAGCTGGAAGAACAACAACCCACCGGGGTTTCAGCCGCGTCAGAGTTTGTTTCAGGACGCAGGAGCAGGAGCAGGGGCGAGTTCGGGTACGAAAACCCCGATGATAGAGGAGATGCTGAGGAAAAACCAGGAGACGTTAGCTAAGCAGACGCAGTTGCTCACACAGTTTATCACGCGAGAGGATACTCGACATCAGGAGACACAGTCGAGGTTCATGGAGCACGAGACCTTCATGAAGAGTCAGAGCACTGCACTACAGAACCTGGAGAGGACAGTGGGTTCGCTGGCCGATCAGCTGAACCAGAGACCTCAAGGTGGTCTCCCTAGTAGCACTGTTGGGAATCCGAACGCCACTGCGAAGGCTGTTACCACTAGGAGCGGACGAGGAGCTGTTGAGGTCGAGCCGGTAGTCGATGAGGACCCGGAGGTCGACGAGGAGATTGAGATGGAGACACCTGCTGGCAGAGTGCACCCTAGGCTGCGCCCACCAAGTACAGCACAGTCCAGCGGGTCTCCAGGAGAGGAGAAGGAGTTAGAGAAGGAGCCGACGAGGGTGTACAAGCCGACACCCCCTTACCCTGGTAGGTTAGTGAGGGGTAAGGACGCAGAGCAGTATGGTCGTTTCATGGAGATGTTGAAGAAGCTGCATGTGAACATTCCGTTCGTCGAGGCTTTGGCGAAGATGCCAAAGTATGCGAAGTTTTTGAAGGATCTTCTTACGAATAAGAAGAAATTAGAGGATCTGTCGACTGTCACCCTGAGCGAGGAGTGTTCTGCCGTCTTGCAGAACAAGTTGCCGAAGAAAGTGTCTGATCCTGGTAGTTTTACCATCCCATGTCTGATTGGGAATCTTACTGTCAGCAATGCGCTTGCTGACCTAGGTGCTAGCATAAATCTCATGCCCTATTCCATTTTCGCTAAGCTTGACCTAGGAGAGCCTTCCCCTACGCGCATGAGTATTCAGCTCGCCGATCGATCGGTGAAGTTTCCTAGGGGTATTGTGGAGAATATGCTAGTGAAGGTCGATAAATTCGTATTTCCAGTTGACTTTGTCATCCTTGACATGGACGAGGACTCTGAGGTCCCACTGATTTTAGGTCGTCCATTCCTTGCCACGGCACGAGCACTCATTGACGTGCATGACGGCAAGTTGACTCTTCGAGTGGATGAGGATGAGGTCACATTCGACATTCAGCGTTCTATGAGGCACACCCGTCAGCATGATGACACTCTTTACTTTATTGATACTCTCATGTCACATGTGGGTGGCCTTCTCAGCGAGATTTGCGGGAGAGATGCGTCTGATACGCATGAGGCGAGTATGGATGATCAGGGGAGTGAGGTCACTGAGTTAGATGTGGAGCGGGACCCTCTTTTGCAGGCTACCGAGCCTTCCCCTAGATTCGAGGTGTTTGAGGTCATCGAGGAGGAGGAGACCCCGAAGGAGAGACCATCTGTTGAGGCACCCCCGCCCCTGGAGTTGAAGGAGTTGCCGTCTCATCTGGAGTACGCATTCTTGGGCGAGGGGTCTCAGTTACCCGTCATCATTTCTGCTGGATTGACGGAGGAGGAGGAGAAGAAGAAGCTGATGAGTGTGTTGAGAGAGCATAGGCAGGCTATTGCGTGGAAGCTGATGGACATCAAGGGTATTAACCCTTCGTTTTGCACGCACAGGATCTTGATGGAAGAGGAGTTCAAGCCGGTGGTTCAGCCTCAGAGAAGGCTAAACCCTAATATGCAGGATGTTGTGAAGAAAGAGGTGATTAAGTTGCTGGATGCAGGACTGATTTACCCGACTTCAGACTCTGCATGGGTGAGTCCCGTCCAGGTGGTCCCCAAGAAGGGGGGTATGACAGTGGTCGTCAACGATAGGGATGAGTTGATACCCACCCGGACCGTCACCGGCTGGCGAGTTTGCATAGATTATCGCAGACTCAACGACGCCACGCGCAAGGATCACTTTCCTTTGCCATTCATTGATCAGATGCTAGAGCGACTGTCAGGACAGCAGTTCTATTGCTTTCTTGATAAATTCTCAGGTTATTTCCAGATCCCTATTGCACCAGAGGATCAGGAAAAGACCACATTTACATGCCCTTTTGGCGCCTTCGCGTATCGACGCATGCCATTTGGGTTGTGTAACGCTCCAGCCACATTTCAGCGCTGTATGGTGGCGATCTTTCACGAGTTGATCGAGGACTCCATGGAGGTGTTCATGGATGACTTTTCTGTGTTTGGGAGTTCCTTCGATCATTGTCTGCGTAATCTTGAGCGTGTGCTTACTCGATGTGAGGAGACGAACCTGATGCTTAACTGGGAGAAGTGTCATTTTATGGTTCGAGAGGGGATTGTGCTAGGGCACAAGATTTCACAGGCGGGGCTTGAGGTGGATCAAGCCAAAGTTGATGTTATTTCCAAGCTCCCGCCGCCTACTTCTGTGAAGTCTATTCGGAGTTTCTTGGGTCATGCGGGATTCTACCGCCGTTTCATCCGCGACTTTTCGAAGATTGCTCGCCCGATGACCCAGCTGCTAGAGAAGGATAGGCCATTCGTATTCGACGATGAGTGTTTGAGGGCCTTCGAGTTGATTAGGGAGAGGTTAGTGAGTGCTCCCATTCTGATTGCTCCCGATTGGAGCCTCCCATTTGAGATCATGTGCGATGCCAGCGACTTTGCGGTTGGGGCCGTTTTAGGGCAGCGTAGGGAGAAGCACTTTCATCCCATCTACTACGCTAGCAAGACCCTAAACGACGCCCAAGAAAACTACACCACGACAGAGAAGGAGTTGCTGGCAGTCGTATTCGCGTGCGACAAATTCCGTTCTTATCTTGTGCTGTCAAAGACCATTATTTTCACAGATCATGCGGCCCTTCGCTACTTGTTTGCGAAGAAGGACGCGAAGCCTAGGCTTATTCGATGGATTCTGCTGCTTCAGGAGTTTGATCTAGAGATTAGGGAGAAGAAGGGGGCTGAGAATGTTGCTGCCGATCATCTGTCGAGATTAGAGAGCCCCGAGATAGAGAAGACTCGGGAGGATAGGATTGGGGGAGTTTCCCCATGAGGCGTTGATGTTTTTGAAAGCCCACGAGGAAGGCTTTCCCTGGTTCGCTGTTCTGGCGAATTACTTGTCCACAGGTGACCTTGTGGAGGGCATGACATATCAGCAAAAGAAGAAATTCTTTGCGGATGTCAAGCACTACATTTGGGAGGATCCGTACTTGTTTAGGATCGGTGCAGACCAGGTTATTAGGAGATGTGTGTTCGGGTCCGAGTCTCGCAGCATACTGCGACATTGTCACGAGGGACCGACTGGTGGCCATTACGGTGCTGCTTATACCGCCAAACGCGTGTTTGATGCGGGTTTTTATTGGCCGACCATCTTTAGGGACGCACATGAGTTTGTGCGCAACTGTGACGCCTGTCAGCGGACAGGAAATATCTCATCCCGTAATGAGATGCCCCAGAACCCCATTCAGGTGGTTGAGGTTTTTGATATTTGGGGTATTGATTTTATGGGTCCGTTCCCTATGTCGAGAGGGAACCGATACATCCTTGTCGCGGTAGATTATGTTTCTAAGTGGGTGGAGGCAGAGGCCTTGCCTACGAATGACGCGAGGGTTGTTGTGAGATTCTTGAGGAGACTGTTTGCTAGGTTCGGGACACCGAAGTCCTTGATATCTGATCGAGGCACCCACTTCTGCAATTCACAGATGGAGAAGGTCTTGAAACGCTATGGGGTCACCCATCGGCTTTCAACGGCTTATCATCCACAGACGAGTGGGCAGGTGGAAAATTCGAATAGGGGGATTAAGAGGATATTGGAGAAAACTGTCGGAAACAGTCGTATCGATTGGTCCGAAAAGTTAGATGATGCTCTGTGGGCTTTCCGTACTGCTTATAGGACGCCTATTGGGACCACACCCTTTAGGATAGTTTATGGGAAAGCGTGTCATCTACCGGTGGAGCTAGAGCATCGTGCTTACTGGGCACTGAAGGCAGTCAATCTTGACTTGCCAGCTGCGGGCAAGAACCGGTTTCTTCAACTTCACGAGTTAGAGGAGTTACGCGACGAGGCGTACGAAAAGTCGTGGGCATATAAAGAGCGAACTAAGGCGTTGCACGACAAACACTTGAAGCAGGTGAAAGAGTTCAAGTGTGGGGAGAAAGTGTTGCTATACAATTCCCGGTTGAAGCTGTTCCCGGGAAAGTTGAGATCGCGTTGGCACGGACCGTATGTGGTTAGGCAGGTGTTCCCGTACGGGACGATAGAGGTTGAGAATGAAGACGGTCAGAGATTCAAGGTCAATGGGCATCGATTGAAGCATTTTGTCGAGGGACCGACCGAGGATCGAGAGGAGGAGGTGATTGACCTCCCGGTTTTAAGCACGTGAGAGTCGTTTCGCACGCTCGGGATTTCCCGAGTTGTATAGTTTGTACCATTTATTTGTGTATCTTTTATTTTTGTGTATTGTATGATCTGTACCTCGAGTCTGTTGTGTCATGTTTGTGTTGAACATACTAATCTGTTTGTCGAGATGCGTAGTTCACAGGTGGAGAAAACCGAACAGAAGCGAGCGGGTGAAGTTTTGAGAACGAGGTAAGTTGGGGTTTTAGAATTGAATAACAATAATAATAATAATAATACTAATAATAACAGTATATATATATATATATATATATATATATAAAATCTGCTTTGGTATGTTTTCCGGACCGCAAAGGGACCCACATACGGTTCGTAAGCCTTAGGCGGTCACCAAAAAAATTAAAATCTTTACGGACCGCAAGGGTTTACCTATACGATCCGTAAGCTAGTCGCAGATCAAAAAAAAAATAAAACCCCAAATTTGGGGTCGTCTTCCTCATTTCAAACAACACCCCCTCCACCTCCTAACCACCACCGTCGCCACCCGACCTCACCACTCCACCATCTTCCGCCGCTGTGCACCATCACCGTTACTAACCTCACCATCACCCACCTGTAAAACCCCAGTCCGAGACCACCGACCCACCACCCCTAACCACCTTCTCCACCGAATCGCCGCCACCATCTCCACCAGATTCACCCACCATCTTCAACCCCATCTTCCTCAATCACCACTACTCACCACTGCCACCGTATTACTCCGGACACAACCACCGCCCTCTCGTTTTCCGTGTCTCGATCGACGATTCAGGTATGTTTCTTGTAATTGTTTTTGTTGATTCAGTTCGTGAATTGTACATTTCGAGAAGTTTTGTCTTAATTGTTTTTAGGTCGAGTCTGTTCCGGGTTTTGCTCAGTTAGTGTCAGTTGGTCTGTCGAGTCACGTTAGTCTAGTGCTGTCAATTGTCTGTGTGTCGAGTCAGTTAGTTGTGTCCAGTAGCAAGGTCAGTGTTTGTTAGAGTCTATGTTGTAATTTGTAATGTGGTAATGATTGTTTGTCGAGAGTCTTAGTCGTGTCGTTTTAATGTCGTAGTGTCGAGTCATCGTAGGTAATCTGGGTTTAGTTTGTGAGTCGTAGAGTATGCGTCATGTGGTCCTGATTGTTGTTGTTGTGTTATTTCCGTTTAACAAAGTCGAGTCTTTAAAATAGGCGTCCGTTGTGTTGTTGTTGTTATATATAATATATTTCGGATGCTTCCATCAGTTGACATTGAGCTTACGGGGATTTAAATCTTTAGTGTCTAGCGTTATTGCGTTTTATTTGCAGGATTGCGATCACCTCGCCCGTACTCAATCTCCATTCGGGCGAGGACGGTTGGTTTCTTGTAAATGCGCCGGGGGCATGCCGAAATTTTTAATTTTTGTTGTTGTATATTTATTCGTCGCGGCCGCGAACGAAATGCTATACGGCCGCAACTGCCACCCCCAGCACACCAAAAATATGTTTCGTCGCGTTCTGTTTCTTTAGTTTACTTTAGTTATATAAAATCATAAAATAAAAAAAAAATAATAAAAATAAAACAAAAAAAAAATTTTAAAAATTAAATTGCATCGAAAAACGTGTTGGGGGCGGTTTCGTGTAATTATTGTTGTAATTTCTCACTGTTGTAAATAAGTGCAGGTATGGCCTCTTCGTCGTCAGCACAGCCATCTCGCAAGCGAGGAAGACACTCACGCACTCCAGTGCCACAGCCGCCGCCTGAGCGTCCTGCGAGAGTGATCCGATACTCTGAGGATCCGCATTTGCCTGACCCGTTTGCAGCGCCACCACCACCAGCTGATCTCCCACCGGAGGAGACTCACACACTGCTGCAGTTTCACCTAGATTCAGATGAGTATACAGTTTTACGGAGGTATCTCGGTTTACGCTATCACCGAGCTAGAATACTGGATTGGGGTTTGCTGGAGCGCATGGGCGCTCGGGATAGGTTTGAGGGGTTGATCACACCTCGCTGGAGGAGGGTATTAGACGAGAGGCGGGCGTACCATCATGAGCTTGTATTGGAGTTTCACGCGACTTTCAGGCTCCATCATGTTCGCATTGCTGAGCCTGCTGCAGTCAGTTTCGCCCTTGGACGACGGACACACATACTGTCCATCGCTCAGTTCGCCGTCCATGCGGGTTTGTATACATTGGAGGAGACCACGCAGCCTATCTTCACTGAGAGTTTGATGGGATGGACGGATGAGACATTACCTCAGTGTGTCACCACGACGCAGCTGACTGCATTTTGGTCCACCATAGGAGATGGTGTGTGGTCTTCAGGGATTCCAGCCTCCCAGATCAGAGATCCGGTTATTCGCTTTCTACATCGGATTTTAGCTTGCACCGTACTTTCTCGATACATGAGTCTCGAGAAGGTTACATATCATGATCTGTTTGCTTTGTATTGTATGGTGGAGGGCCAGGAGGCCAATTTAGCAGTTTTCTTACTTCACTCCTTTGATAGAGCTCGAGGACGCGGTACAGACTCCAGGATCTGCATGGGTTCATATATCAGTGTACTTGCTGAGAGCTTGGGTGTGTATCAGGATTTCCCACCAGGATGGTTGCATGAGGAGCCTGCCGGGTCACTGTTTAGGTTGAGTGACATGAGACAGATGATAGAGTTGTTGGCACCGGGCGATCCGCCTAGGTTTCTTGAGCCGAGGGCCGTGCAGTTGGTTATTGGGGCCGGAGGTGAGGCACAGGGGGAGGTCCCGGTGGTAGCACCACGCCATAGGCATGGCGATAGGGAGAGAACTCGGGTTAGTGGTGCTGGAGCCCCTAGAGCCGCGAGGACAGTGGAGGAGAGGTTGGATAGTATAGAGGAGTCTATAGATGGGATCAAGACGATGCTTCAGCGCGTCATTGATTATTTTCACATTCCTCCACAGGATCAGCCGCCTCCACCAGGACAGCAGTAGTCAGCATCTGCAGGGATTTTGGGTTACCTTTGTACTTTTCCCTTTATTTTTGTTTTTGTGATCATGGTCTGTATTTGATATATATATTCGGGGGAATTGTAAGGGTAACCGGTTGGGTCTTTTGTTGTACTTGTACGTTGTATATTTATTGTATATTATGGTTGTGCTTGATATATTGCTTCTAGCCGTGCAGTTCATTATACAGGTTATATTATGATACGGAGTCGCGTAAGCTGAATGGTTTCTTCATCTTGAGCAGTGTATCGAGCATATCAGGGGAGTTTCAGTTTCACTCTTCCAGATTGTTGTTGTTGTATATTCTTTTTCTTACTTCCTTTTTGTTCACATTGAGGACAATGTGTCTTTCAAGTGTGGGGATGGGGAAATTTTGTAAAATGAGTCTGTAAATACTTATAAAAAAAAATAAATAAATAAATAAATAAATAAAAAAAAAGAGTTGGTTTGTGAGTCCCGGTCCTTTAGCGCATAGAAAACGAAAAACCTTTTCAAAACGTCGGTCAAAAGCGGTTTAATTGTCGAATTTACGAGTTGGAAAGCACGTGTTTCTTTAAGTTGCGGGATAGTAGGTTGACTGAATCGGTTTTTGGGAAGTAAAAGGGTTTGGGAAGCCTAGGATAGTGGATGGAGCCGGAGAGTTAATTGGTTGTGCATTGTCGATATCGGTAGCCCTTATTTACCACATGATAGTGAGATTTGAGCCTTTACATGTTTCATATTTATATGTTCACTACTTTCGTTTCATGTGTGTTTACCGACTTTGTTGCATTACTTTAGAACTTGTGCGTTTTGATACAGTTTGAGACCTTCGGCTAGGATTTGACATGGATATGATAGAGGCATTAGGATCACCTTGTTTGTGTTACCTTTGTGTTTAACCCGTTTTACCACTACCCTTAGTTACACCACTTTGAGCCTAACCATTCGTTTGTTACCCGTTTTTTATTTGATAGCCGGATCGTGTTACGCGATTATTATATTTGAAAAAAAAGTAAAAAAAAAAAAGGGCAAAAGAAAAAAAAAAGAGAGTTGTGGGTCGAAATGACCAATATGTTAGTATTTGTGTTGTGCTTATCCGGTTATCGTGTGATCATTTGTGTTAGCCATATATTCCCAAAATGAAAAAAAAAACCTACCTTTAGCCCTTGCCTACCCAATAAAGTCCTTTTGATCCATGTCGAGTTTTAACAAATAGGTGGAATTCTGATTGACGTACAAGGTTATGACAGTGTTGCTTCAAAGTTTGGTTTTGAGAGTTCACTCAAAATTACATATTTATTAGCCGAGAGATGAGTGAAATTGTGAGGGGTATTGACATTGCATAATTGATTGCTCGAAGGTTAGAAAAGCTTGATTAGGTAGGCCCGTTTTCAGTTAAAATGTTATGATTCGTCACCTTTTGAACGTTGTAAGTCTTGCGAAACTTTTGTGGTGGATGACTTCGTGGTTCGCGTTATAACTTGTTCGAGATTTGCGTTCTTGTTAAAGTGTTTAAGTTGGACATGCTGCTTGGGATTTTGCTTAGGGACAAGCAAAAGGTTAAGTGTGGGGATGTTTGATATGTTTATAATTATACATATTTCACGTATCAAATTCCCTACGTTTTGATGATTTTGGATGTGGTTTTCTCGCGATTTGGATACTTAATCGTTTGAATTATGGATTTGCAGGAATTAATGATGAACCTGCTGATTTCGCGGTGAAAACGGAAGGAGAATGGTGCAGCGAAAGTAACACGGAAGGACGTGTCGGAAAAGCAAGGAAAAAGACAAAAATCTGCTGTACAGGACCCTTTACGGACCGTAAGATCTGCTCTATACGGTCCGCAAAGGGTGGAACGCGTGCACAGTTGCCCTAGCTCCTTACGGACCGCAAGGGTTTACCTATACGGTCCGTAAGAGGATCGTATTTCGCAAAAATTTTATAAATTCATGGCAGCCGATTAGGGTTAGGATCATTCGGCAACCAGACGGCATTGGAGCATATTGGGGCGATTTTGGAGCATCTCGAAGCTGTGCAAAGGTCTTGGAAGCTTTCGGTTCGAGTTTGGAGCGTATCGGGTTCGTTAAACATTGGTTTTTCGGTTTCTTTTCGCTTTGAACTATGATTTCAGTTTGTTTCAGACTTTGTATTGTTGAATTCTTGAATATTATGAGTAGCTAAACTTCATAACTACCTAGGTTTTGATGAACTAGTTGATTGTAATGCGTTTGTGACTTGATGTCGGTTAATTGATGTGATTTACATGACTTGTCTTTGATATTGATCTTGGTATTGCATGTTGGTGTGTTTTAATTGATTTTTGGTTGATGAAGTCAGCGGTTTAGGCACGAAGAAATTCCCCCTAGACTTAGAATTTAATTTGAATCGTTGATCTTAGGGTTTTCGGTTTGGGTATTGTGTTGAGAAATTGACCAATTCAACTAATAATTAAAATTGATTTACTAAAACGTGCATTCCTCATCTTGTGACTCGAAAGACGATTAGGGTGAGCTAGGTTATTAGCTAATTATTGGTGTGTAGATTGGGTGACCGATAGCTCGGGCTCGTTTATTGCATCGTAATTAGGGTTTCCTAGGATTTCAATTATCTAAGTTAGGTTTGCTTTGCGATTTTGGAATCCTCTCTCAACATCACTGTTTCTGAGGTCAAAAGGGTTCTAATTTCGTAGGATTTGGTATCGATAGCTCGAGCCGGTCCGTTCTAGCACTTCACATTTAGTCTTGCTTTCTCACTTGGGACATCTCTAGCGAGGGGTCAATTGAGGGAAATAGATATTTAACCGTTATCACTGTCACATTAGCA